>NC_135237.1:245391292-246025935 GCF_051348905.1 Ranitomeya variabilis | reverse complement strand
TTGTTTTTGCATTTTTGTTCCAGTTCACAGCTGTAGTTTCGTTACTGTGTCTGGAAAGCTCTTGTGAACAGGAATTGCCACTCTGGTGTTATGAGTTAATGCCAGAGTTTTAAAGTAATTTCTGGATGGTGTTTTGATAGGGTTTTTAGTTGACCATGAAAGTGTTCTTTCTGTCTTCTGCTATGTAGTAAGTGGACCTCAAATTTGCTAAACCTATTTTCATACTACGTTTTGTTATTTCATCTTAATTCACCGCCAATACATGTGGGGGGCCTCTGTCTCCTTTCGGGGTATTTCTCTAGAGGTGAGCTAGGACTTATTTTCCTCTGCTAGCATTATTTAGTCCTCCGGCTGGTGCTGGGCATCTAGAATCAACGTAGGCATGCTACCCGGCCACTGCTAGTTGTGTGTTAGGTTTAGTTCATGGTCAGCTCAGTTCCCATCTTCCAAGAGCTAGTTCCTATATATGCTGATGCTATGTTCTCTTGCCATTGAGATCATGACAGGAATTGCAATGGCTCCAAGATAAAACCACAGCGCCTGGCAAATGACAAATCCATCAAATTCAGGGCAGCGCCTGAATCCACAAAAGCCATTACAGAGTAGGATGACAGAGAGCAAATCAAAGTAACAGACAAAATGAATTTAGGCTGTACCGTACCAATGGTGACAGACTTAAGGCCCCGTCTCACATAGCGATTTACCAACGATCACGACCAGCGATACGACCTGGCCGTGATCGTTGGTAAGTCGTTGTGTGGTCGCTGGGGAGCTGTCACACAGACAGCTCTCTCCAGCGACCAACGATCAGGGGAACGACTTCGGCATCGTTGAAACTGTCTTCAACGATGCCGAAGTCCCCCTGCAGCACCCGGGTAACCAGGGTAAACATCGGGTTACTAAGCGCAGGGCCGCGCTTAGTAACCCGATGTTTACCCTGGTTACCAAAAAAAACAAACAGTACATACTCACCATCTGATGTCCGTCAGGTCCCTTGCCGTCTGCTTCCTGCTCTGACTGAGTGCCGCCGTACAGTGAGAGCAGAGCTTAATTGAAAAATACTGAAACACTATTATAGATAGTACTGGGGAGCAAACCTCATAAGCTCCCTCAACACACCCATCGGGTGTCTGAAAAAAGGAATAGCTCCAAGTAAAGATAAATATAAAACAACGGAGCAAAAACATCCATGACCACATTATTATTTATATAAAATTGAAACTTTATTAAATACTTATAACTCAATAGTATCACAATAATGACATAAATACTGCGGTGAGTGCTGTACGCACTCCGCAAAAACAAGGAGGCAACAAACAAAGGGACGTGATGATAGCCAAGTACAGTAGGGGGAAGCACATATAAATAAATGTGCCCCTAAACTCTCTTGCCCATTAGAGTGCCTAGCCCATATAGTATGACAAGCAAGGTCCTTGCGGTATCCTAATAACATCTAGTACAGGGCTCTGATGCCAAACAGGCACCAAACATTAAATCAGGCTTACCCATAATGGCTGCTTGAAAAGGGTTCCCCCTCGTGACGTGGCTCCCCTGGACGCGCGTTTCGCGTGACCGCTTTCTCAGCAGGGTTAGTGTGTAGCCATTCTTGTGCCATTTAAATATTAAAAAGACCGGAAGTGGAGCTGGTATTGCGGCGCATGCGCGGTGACGTCCGGGGCGCGTCATAGCCTAGACCGTCACAGCAGGGCGAGCATAGGGGGAAAACACCTCCCATAGACGTCATATGATGTGAGAGCAGAGCGCAGCGGTGACGTCACTGCTGTGCTGTGCTCTCACTGTACGGCGGCACTCAGTCAGAGCAGGAAGCAGACGGCAAGGGACCTGACGGACATCAGATGGTGAGTATGTACTGTTTGGTTTTTTTACATTTACGCTGGTAACCAGGGTAAACATCGGGTTACTAAGCGCGGCCCTGCGCTTAGTAACCCGATGTTTACCCTGGTTACCAGTGAAGACATCGCTGGATCGGTGTCACACACACCGATTCAGCGATGTCAGCGGGACCTCAACGACCAAAAAAAAGGTCCAGGCCATTCCGACACGACCAGCGATCTCGCAGCAGGGGCCTGGTCGCTGGTACATGTCACACATAGCGAGATCGCTACTGAGGTCGCTGTTGCGTCACAAAACTTGTGACTCAGCAGCGACCTCACTAGCGATCTCGCTATGTGAGACGGGGCCTTTAGCGAACCTCTTTGTGCGCTTAGAACAATCAGAGATAACATGAGTGGAGTCACCACAGTAAAAGCACAACCCATTCTGACGTCTGTGATTTTGCCGTTCAATTCTGGTCAGAATCCTGTCACATTGCATAGACTCAGGCTTCTGTTCAGAAAACACCGCCAGATGGTGCACAGGTTTGCGCTCCCGCAAACGCCGATCAATTTGAATGGCCAAAGACATTGACTCATTCAGACCCGCAGGCATGGGGAACCCCACCATAACATCCTTAAGGGCTTCAGAAAGACCCTTTCTGAAAATCGCTGCCAGGGCACACTCATTCCATTGAGTGAGCACAGACCACTTCCTAAACTTCTGACAGTAAACCTCTGCTTCATCCTGACCCTGAGAGAGAGCCAGCAAAATCTTTTCTGCCTGGTCTACTAGATTAGGTTCCTCATAAAGCAATCCAAGCGCCAGAAAAAACGCATCCACATTTAGCAATGCAGGATCTCCTGGCGCCAGGGAGAATGCCCAATCTTGAGGGTCACCACGTAACAAAGAAATAATAATTTTAACTTGCTGAGCAGGGTCACCAGAGGAATGAGGTCTCAGAGAAAGAAACAATTTGCAATTATTTTTGAAATTCAAAAACCTAGACCTATCTCCAGAGAACAGCTCAGGAATTGGTATTTTAGGTTCTGACATAGGACTGCGAACTACATAATCCTGAATGCTTTGTATCCTTGTAGCAAGCTGATCCATACAAGAGGACAGACCTTGAATGTCCATATCTGCCGCTGAGTCCTGAACCACCCAGAGATTAAGGGGAGGAGAGAGGATAAACACACTGCAGAGGGAAAAAAAACAAAACTCAGAGCTTCTCTTATCCCTCTTTTGCGATGCATTAACACTTTACGGGCCTGCTGTACTGTTATGATCCTGGTGGTTAGAACACATGAACTGACCTGATAAGTAAACCCAAAAATAAGGACAAGCTCTGGGAATGTGGGAACTTTACTGACCGCAATTCTGATCCTATCAAACCACACTATAGGCAGCCGTGGAGCGTTCCTAACTCGGCCTAGACGCCTCATTCACAGCCTGAGAAACTAGCTACCCCTAGAGAGAAACAAAGCCTCACTTGCCTCAGAGAAATTTTCCCCAAAGTGTAAGCAGCCCCCCACAAATAATAACGGTGAGTTTAAGGGGAAAACACAAACATAGAAATGAAAATAGGTTTTAGCAAATGAGGCCCGCTAATAACTAAATAGTAAGAAGATAGCAATGAATCTGTGCGGTCAGAATAAAATACTACAAAAGTATCCACGCAGAGAATACAAAAAGACCCCCACACCTACTCACGATGTGAGGGGCGCAACTCCGCACCCCAGAGCTTCCAGCTAGCAATCAAATAGCATATAAGCAAGCTGGACTGAACTCATAACATACTGAGAACATTTTCAAATAGAAATGAGCAAAAATGGACTAGCATGAACTTAGCTACGAGGAGACAGGTCACAAGGGAAGTCCCAGAGAGATCTGAACCAGTACTGGATACAACGACAGCAGGCAACAAGTAAAGGTCCAGATGACGTTAAATAGGCAGCAGGCCTAGCAGGAAACGAGGCAGCTGGAGTCCAGCTACAGACCAGCCGTAACACTAAAAGCCACCAGAGGGAGCCCATGAACAGAACTCACAAAGTACCACTCATGACCACAGGAGGGAGCCCGAGAACGGAATTCACAACAGAGCCTTATACTTGAAGAGGTTTGTTTTCCGTATACTGTCTGTTATGCCCATGGGTCATTGTGAGCCAAGAACTCTACCACCCGCTCTGGTCAAGAGTTCCAGTAAAGTGCTTCGTTTGAACTTACCCAGTCTTGAGAAGTGTCTGGTTCCCATGAGTCAAAGACACTCAGCAGCGTCATCTTCTGCAGCTGGTCTGCTAGTCGACGAGTCAAGGTGTGCTGACGTCACCGAAGATGGGGAAACGGTGACTATCTCTCCACACATCTCCTACGATTCTACCTGTAATCCGTTCCTAGGAACATCCCCGCCGTTTGGATGATTTCTTCTGGATAACGGGCAGAAGATGGTTCCTATGTGGATACCTTCAGCGTCCTTGTGGCCAGCTGGTGAAGATTTCAAAACAGAAGTTTGTTCACCTCAATTTTTCTCTGACCCGGTGGAGCTGTTGTTCTCCACACTTATCTCTAATGACTTTTCCTGTGTTCAGTATCCAAGAACTTCTCTGCTACCTGTTGGACAAAAGTTGAACCCCGTAGGAGGGTTTCCAATTTCCATGTGTCTGGCTGGTGAAGATGTTAAGATGGCAGCATTCAAGTCCCTGTTACCTATGTACCTGGAGGAGGTGGTCCTGCTCATTGTGGAAGCTAACCCTGTTGAGCACCAAGAGACTTTGTTTTCTGAGATACCTGGTGACCCTCCTGACGCCTTCTACCCTGAAGTTGACATGTTGGCCTGGACTGTGTGTAGTCCTATTCTTCTTCTGCAAATCATCCTGGCGAGCTTGAAGAAGAGGGGCTGTAAAGGGGGGGGTACTGTAACAACTCTGCTGGGATCACTGCATGGCCTCCCATCCCCCACCTGCATTACACTCAAACTCACTTACTTCTCTGGGCCTTGTTGTGACTTCTCTCTGCTGCCAGCTTCATGCTGTGTGCCTCATGTCTGCTGTTTGCTCTGTGCATGCTCTGTCTGTGTGCATAGGGGGACGGCGCTGGCAACTCCTGTTTCTTATAGAGACTGTGTGCACCTTGCTAAGGTGTCCCTGGCCAATCGCCATGAGGCTTCCTGTATTTAAGACATCCCCACCCATTGGTGGAGGCCTGTGCAACTTACTCCCTCAGTCAGTTCCTAGCTACTGAGGTGCCAGGCCCTGTCTCACTTACTCTCATGTCCTTGTGTAGCCACCCAGCGGGGCTTCGTACCCTGGCCTATGTCTGCCACCCAGAGGGGCGTCGTACCCTGGCTTGTGTCCATGTCTTTGTGTCTTGTCCGGTTCCTGACTTTGTCTTAGCCTAGTCTTGCTCCTGTGTCCGTTTATATCCCTGCCTTGGTTTCCTTTCTCTGCTGTGCATACTCTGTGTCTTGCTTTGCTCTGCTCTGCCCTCTGTGTCTTGCTTTACTCTGCTTTCGGCTCCACTCTGTGCAACCTTCCTTTACTCCTTGCTCTGTACTCTGACTTTGCTCTGCACTCTGTGGCCCTGCCCTGTGGCTCCGCTCAGCTATCGCTCTGCGGCTCCGCTCCTTGCGGTTCTACCTGGCTTCGCTCCTTGCGGTTCTACCTGGCTCCGCTCCTTGCGGTTCTACCTGGCTCCGCTCCTTGCGGTTCTACCTCTCCCGCACTTGGCTTCGCCTCCTGCATTTCTGCACTTGGCTCCGCCTCCAGCTCTTGGCTCCGCCTCCTGCGTTTCTGTTCTTGGCTCTAGCTCCTGTGCTTTCGCTCTGCATCCGCTCTTGTGGTCTTTATCTACCTATTCTTAAGTCCTTCTGTCTGAACAGGTTCTTACCTGTCTTACCTTGCTCCTGTGTCCGTTTACATCCCTGCCTTGGTTTCCTTTCTCTGCTGTGCATACTCTGTGTCTTGCTTTGCTCTGCTCTGCCCTCTGTGTCTTGCTTTACTCTGCTTTCGGCTCTGCTCTCTGCAACCTTGCTTTGCTCCTTGCTCTGCATTCTGTGACCTTGCTCTGCACTCTGTGGTTTTGCTCTCGGCTCTGCACTCTGAGTCTTGCTCTGCACTCTGACTTTGCTCTGCTCTCAGCTCCGCACTCTGTGGCTTTGCTCTCCGCTCTGCACTCTGTAGCTTTGCTCTGCACTTTTCTCTGTACTCTGACTTTGCTCTGCACTCTGTGGCCCTGCCCTGTGGCTCCGCTCAGCTCTCGCTATGCGGCTCCGCTCCTTGCAGTTCTACCTGGCTCCGCTCCTTGCGGTTCTACCTGGCTCTGCTCCTTGCGGTTCTACCTGACTCCGCTCCTTGCGGTTCTACCTCTCCAGCTCTTGGCTCCGCCTCCTGCATTTCTGTTCTTGGCTCTAGCTCCTGTGCTTTCGCTCTGCATCCGCCCTTGCGGTCTTTATCTACCTATTCTTAAGTCCTCCTGTCTGAACAGGTTCTTACCTGTTTTACATGACAGCCTGCAGACCGGTCCCTACCGGTTCTTCCAGTGTTCCAGTCTTGTCTGCCTGCCTACCAGAGAGCTAGCCGTGCCTGCCTGCCTGTCAGTGTCTCTGTTGTACCCGTCTGCCTGCCTGTGACCCAGCCGTGCCCGCCTGTCTGCCTGAGTGCCAGCCATGCCCGCTTGCTTGTCTATGTTCCGTTCCCCGGTGGGATCAGCAGCCACAGCCAGACACCACCCTGGAGTGGTGCCTGGTAGCTTCCTATTGCACAAGTCTGACCTCAACATCAGAGGCTCCAGCGAACACCTAGAAAGCTCCTTAGTTACGCCCCTTCCAGGGAAGTTTGGTCTGTGGTCCAGTGGGGCCACACCCCCGCACGCCCCCGCCAACCAGTCTGGGCGTGAGCATGACAGACATCTTTGCATCATCATCTTTCTGTTCCAGGTGTAGACAGTATTATTTAATGTGCATATTTTAGATGCATTACCCTTTTATATTTCTGGCAATATTTTGTAATAATAATATCTCTGTGTTTCATAATACCATAGAGAGATAAGGCACCAAAAATTAAATATATTGTGTTAGTATCATATCATATATCACAAGTATAATTTCAGGTGACTCTACCGTATAAGTTGTCATGTTTGTGTACGTGAGGAATAACACCATTACTGGCCACTATATTAGTTGTATCAGGGGCGTGGCTTAGGCGCACGTGATGTAGGTCGCAAAACGTGCGAGCTTCTGAGGTAACCCTCTAACACAACATATAACGCGATCTTTTTTGAAAATTGTTACTTCCATTCATATTTAGTTTTATTCAGAAATTTATTGTGCACATTTTGAGACATTTTTCGCCTTGATCGGATAATCCTAGGATGGTTTATCCTGTTTTGAAGATGACAGACTTAAAATGGCATCATCAAATGGCTTGTCCCTGTGAGTGACTAATTTTCTGAGGTAAAATAAACTACAGGACTACAGTTTTTCTTTTTAAACTTTTTTTATTTTTATATACATTTGTGTGGATTTATGACATTTTTAAAACAATTGTTACTTTTAGTGCTTTTTTTCTGGTTTACCTGTTTTACCTGGTGTCTGTGAGGTTGCTATGGTTACCTCAGTAACCTCTATTGCTCTGCTGAAGACATTGTGTTAATTTCTATTAATAATACCACTGGATGTGTTTTTTGGGGGTTGCCTATGGCCATCTGTGGGGGTTTTACCCTTTTTTGATTGAATTTGTACAAGGCACATCATCTTTGAGGACCCTGTCATGGCCTGTCATAAGTGCTGGTGGTCTGGCATTTTTTCTTTCAGTGACGTCACCGCTAATCAGGCGGTGTGACAAACTACCAAGAAACACCTCTCTCGATCTTCCTTAGGTGTGCCCCTACCCAACCGGGGGGTTTTCGCCCCCTTTTGACTACGTTTGGACCTGGCACATCGGGGGTGAAGATTCTGTCAGGGACTGCTCCAGGCGCCACCTTTCTCCATCTCAGTGACGTCACCGTTAATCGGGCGGTGTCACAAACTACAACGGATCACCTTCCTTGGGTGTGTTCCTACCCTACCGGGGTTTTTTCATCCCCTTTTAACTGTATTTGCACCTGGCACTCCGGGGGTGAAGCTTCTACCACAGACCGCTTCAGGCGCCATCTTCCTCCGCTTTAGTGATGTCATCGCCGCCTGCGATATTCTTGTAAGTGCTCAAATTGCTTCGGAATCACTTCAGAAAACTTCCTTCAGGTTGCCTGTTGTGAACCGGGGGGTCTGGGATCTATTTTGCTTCTGTTTTCAATGGGCATCGCCCGGGAAGATCCTGTCATGGACCACTGTTTCCATCAGTGTGAACAGATCCATATTTAGCAAGCTTTGCTCATGGTGATTTTTCCATCATCCATTTGTGTGCTGACTGCAAGTATGAACATATCCATATTTAGCAAGCTTTGCTCATGGTAATTTTTCCATCATCCATTTGTGTGCTGACTGCAAGTGTGAACAGATCCATATTTAGCAAGCTTTGCTCACGGTAATTTTTCCATTATCCATTTGTGTGCTGACTGCAAGTGTGAACAGATCCATATTTAGCAAGCTTTGCTAACGGTAATTTTTCCATTATCCATTTGTGTGCTGACTGCAAGTGTGAACAGATCCATATTTAGCAAGTTTTGCTCATGGTAATTTTTCCATCATCCATTTGTGTGCTGACTGCAAGTGTGAACAGATCCATATTTAGCAAGCTTTGCTCATGGTAATTTTTCCATCATCCATTTGTGTACTGATTGCAAGTGTGAACAGATCCATATTTAGCAAGCTTTGCTAATGGTAATTTTTCCATCACTCCTGTGTTTTTTTCTTGTTTTTTTTTTCTCTCTGGTTTTGGTTTCTGATTCATAGTGTTCAAAGCTATCTTTTTTTCCCCCCACTGTTTTTATGGCCTTGTTCAGCATTGGTTGTTTACCCTGCATAGTAATGCCTGCTCTGGCCTTATGATAATTGGTTAATTGCTGATTGTGGCCATTTGTTTCCTGATGCTAGCAGTCATTTCATTTCATATATATTTAGTCTGGCTGGGATAGCCCGCGCGCGGGGTCGCGTGTGCAACAGATATTGAGTGCAACAGTATAAAGTGCTTGGCAGTTAGACAATGGCAGTTGGACAGAGCAGGAGACAGGTAAGGTGCATATGTTTTTCAAACAATCATGCTTCTTGGTCAGTCATACTACATTATGCATTGATCATATCAATCTGCTTCTTATTTGTTTTTACTTCTGCTTTCTCACAACTCGCCCGCCCTTTAACACATTCGGGGCACTCTCTATATCCACCCCTCCCTTCTCCCCTCTCCCATGTATAACTCTGAGGCTCTACTGACATTTCTTACCCACTCCAAACCAGCCACTACCTCCAAGCAGCACTCAAAACGTTCATACAAATCATCCCACCACCTGCGCTTTCTGTTTTTTCTCCTTTTACTAGTTGCAGGTGACATCTCCCCTAACCCTGACCCTCCCTCCACCAGCATACATTACTCTCCTCCAGCTGCATATAGAAACCCTACTAATCTTATTAACATTCAGTGCATGCCTTCTCCTATCGCTTTCCACTGTGCTCTCTGGAATGCATGGTCTGTGTGTAACAAACTAACTTACATTCACAATCTTTTCCTCTCTAATTCCCTTAACCCTCTGGCTATTACAGAAACCTGGATCCAGCACTCAGACACCACCACCGCTGCCGCTCTCTCGTTTGGTGGGCTGAAATTTTCACATACCACCAGACCTGAAAACAGACATGGTGGGGGTGTTGGTTTGCTCCTTTCATCACAATGTGCTTTCCAGGTCATCCCCCCGGTTCCCTCACTTACATTTCCTTCCTTTGAAGTCCACGCCGTCAGACTCTTTAAGCCCTTCTCCTTGCAGGTGGCGGTTGTTTTTCGCCCTCCAGGCTCCTCCCACCTGTTTCTAGACCACTTTGCCACCTGGCTTACTCACTTTCTATCCTGTGACATCCCCACCCTCATCATGGGAGACTTTAACATCCCCATCAATGATCCCCTCTCCCAATCTGCCTCTCATCTTCTTTCTCTAACTTCTTCATTCGGCCTCTCACAGTTTACTAATTCTCCAACGCATGAGGGCGGGAATACTATGGACCTGGTTTTCTCCCGTCCAGGATCGCTGCATGACTTTACTAACTCCACTCTCCTGCTTTTGGACCACAACCTTCTTTCCTTCTCTGCCAAGAATTGTCTCCTCACTCGGGACACCCCCACTTACCACACTTATCGGAATACACGTTCCATTAATACCCAGCAGCTTAAGGACAATCTCTACACATCTTTAGCCCCCATCTCCTCCCTCTCCTGTCCAGACTTAGCATTGTCACACTTCAATAACAGACTGAAGAATGCCCTAGATGAAGCAGCACCTTCTACACGCAGAAAGACTCGACACAAACAATGGCAGCCCTGGCACACTATGCAAACACGCTTTCTTCAGCGTTGCTCAAGGTGTGCAGAATGGCAGTGGAGAAAATCTCTCTTAGCAGAAGACTTCATCCACTATAAGTTAATGCTCAAAACCTATAACTCTGCCCTTTATCTGGCCAAACAATCCTACTTCACCACCCTCATCACCTCATTGTCCAACAACCCAAAACGACTTTTTGAAACCTTAAACTCCCTCCTGAAACCTAAAGTACAGGCCCCCATCACCAATCTCAGTGGTGAGGATTTGGCCACTTACTTCCTAGAAAAAATCAACCACATCCATCAGGATATCTCAGCCCAATCTCCTCAGTGCCTGGATCCCCTTCCCTGCCGCACCTCAAGCTCACTAGACATCTTTGAGCCTGTCTCAGAAGAAGAAGTTTCCAAGCTACTCGCTTCTGCTCAGCCTACAACCTGCAACAGTGACCCCATTCCTTCACCTCTCCTGCAGTCTCTCTCACCAGTGGTCACCACTCACCTAACTAAAATATTTAACCTCTCTCTTTCTTCAGGTATCTCCCTCCTCATTTAAACATGCCATCATAACCCCTTTACTTAAAAAGCCATCCCTGGACCAGAACTGCACTGCTAACTACAGACCTGTCTCTAACCTTTCCTTCGTCTCTAAACTTCTGTAATGCTTGGTCCACTCCCATCTAATCCACTATCTCTCGGATAACTCTCTTCTTGACCCCTTACAATCTGGTTTCCGCTCTTTACACTACACTGAAACTGCCCTCACTAAAGTCTCTAATGATTTAATAATAGCTAAATCCAAAGGTCATTGCTCTCTGCTGATTCTCCTGGATCTCTCTGCCGCATTTGACAATGTGGATCACCAGCTCCTTCTCACTATGCTCCCCTCCATTGGCCTCAAGGACACAGCTTTCTCCTGGTTCTCCTCCTACCTCTCTGACCGCTCCTTCACTGTATCCTTTGCCAGCTCCTCTTCCTCTCCTTGTCCCCTTACTATCGGGGTTCCACAGGGCTCAATCCCTCCTCTTCTCTCTATACACGGCCCCTATTGGACAAACAATCAGCAGATTTGGGTTCCAATATCATCTCTATGCTGATGACACCCAATTATACACTTCTTCCCCTGTCATCACTCCTACCCTAATTCAAAATACCAAGGATTGTCTGTCTGCTGTCTCTAACATCATGTCCTCCCTCTATCTGAAACTAAATCTCTCCAAAACGGAACTTCTTGGGTCTCTCCCTTCTACTAACCTCACTCTTCTCAACATCAAAATTACCCTGGAGGGTTCAACCATAACTCCCAAGCAGCATGCCCGCTGTCTTGGGGTCATATTCGACACTGATCTTTCCTTTACTCCCTATATCCGATCACTCATTTGCTCTTGTCACCTGCATCTTAAAAACATCTCCAGAATCCGAACTTTTCTCACCTTTTAAACTGCTAAGACTCTTACTGTCGCTCTTATTCATTCTCGTCTGGACTACTGCAACTCTCTTCTGATTGGTCTCCCTCTTACCAAACTTTCTCCTCTACAATCCATCTTGAATGCACCAATGCCTCCATCTTGTGCCAGTCATTACACTTGCTACCCATTCGCTACAGGGTCCAGTATAAACTCATCTCTCTCACCCACAAAGCCCTCCACAGTTCTGCACCGCCTTATATCTCCTCTCTCATCTCTGTCTCTCACCCTACATGTGCCCTCCATTCTACAAATGACCTAAGGCTAACATCCCCTGTAATCCGAACCTCGCACCTCCATTTCCAAGACTTCTCTTGTGCTGCGCGAGCTCTCTGGAATGCAATTCCCCAGATGATCAGACTGATACCTAGCCCCGACCTATTCAAGCGTGCTTTAAAAACCCATCTCTTCAAACAAGCCTACCACATCAACTACTTAGAAAACTAACTTTGCCCTGTTCCCTCCTTCAAAATATTATTCTAAATCTGCACCCTACTATTCATCTGTCTCCACACCCTCCATGCACATAACTGCACTTGATACTTGACTATTGCACTTAAACACACAGGCTGATGACCAGATCATGCAGCTTTATATGAAAATCCCTATTTATTATAATTGCCAGACCTGAAATAGCAAGCACTTTTCACCTATTGTGTCCCCCCATTTCCTTGTAGATTGTAAGCTTGCGAGCAGGGACCTCACTCCTAATGTCACTGTTTAAATTGTCTTAACTTGTATTGAATTTGTCTGTACATGTCCCCGCTTGTAAAGTGCTGCGGAATATGTTGGCGCTATATAGATAAAAATTATTATTATTATTATTATTATTATTATTATTATTATTATCGGTTCCCTGACTTCTCCTCCTCTGGCGGCGATGTCACCGCTGACTGCGGCCATCTTCTGGAGGCTGCAGAAGATTACAGCTGCTCTGTCTTTGCATAATATTGACTTATTGCTTGCTTGGCTTCATTGAGGGTGGGGAAGGGGTGGGTATTTTTATTGCCTGAAAAGGTCTTTTTGGTCCATTTCCTTTTAGCAGTTACTTTTAATAAAGTGGGAGTTGATTCTGATTAATATAATATTAATAATAATAATTATATAAAGCTTATAACAAATGTATATTGTAAATTTATATATCTACCTATTTACATATTAGGTCACTTTTACCTGTATCTTATTGGGAGATAACATTTTAAAGTTAGAGGTTAGTAAAATATATAACAAGTTTCACTGTCATAACCTATACAATATCACATTGTGGTGGGACCTTGTCTTACCTTCAATCACTTTTTTTATAATACCGCTTGACACCATGAGTCATCTCACCTCTAAATTGCCTTTAGGAATATGGGACTCGGTTAATTTGCTGAGTCCAGTTAAGTCTTGTTCTCCTATTGAGAGAGAGCTCTCACAGTCTTCTGTCAAGGCCCTTTCTCATTCCGCATCCACGCCTAAGGCTTGCTTAGCAGAGCTCAGTGTGGAACTTCCCTCTTCACTCATTCCTACTGAGACCATGGACCTCTCTTCCTCTTCAAAGAGGAAGAGTCCCTCGAGTTGGGGGGGAACGCGGTCCTCCATTACCAATTCTTCGGAAGAGGACTCTACTAATTACTCTCCCAATCCTAGTCCAAAAAAGTCCAAACCAAGGACCGAGAAACAATCTGTGTCTTCCCTGTCTTCTTGTACCTTTCATGATGCAACGTCGCTTGAGGCCTGTATGGATACTCTGGTTGATAAACTTAGCACCAGATTGCATCTTGATATGGACAACCAGACGAAAATATTTCAGGAGACTCTTGAGTTTTTCACTTCTCAGTTGGATAACCATGAAGGCAGACTGGGAGAATTGGAAAAGGCACATGCACTGTCCCTAAAGGAACAGTCTGACTCTAAGTCAGAAATTCGTCAGTTGAAGCTTAAGTTGGCAGATCTAGAGGACAGTTTCCGTCGTAACAACATTAAAATTAGTAGTATATCTGAAGATATCTCACCCATTAAGCTCCCTGAGTTTGTTAAGGGGATTTTTAGGAGGTTGATTCCCAATCTTTTGAATACGGATCTCATTATAGATCGTATCCATCATCTTCCGAAGCCTCGTTCTGTCCCTAAAGACCTCCCTAGAGATGTTATCTTGAAAATTCACTTTTATCATATTAAAGAGAAAATACAAAGCCTGGTCAAAATTAAAGGAGGATTCCCGGAACCCTATCACCATCTTAAGTTGTTTGCTGATCTGTCCAAAGCGACTATTGAGGGTCGGAGGCACTTTAGATCACTCACCTCCATGCTGAGATAGAAAGGCCTTCCCTACAAGTGGGGTTTTCCTCTGAGGCTCATCTTTAATTATATGGGGAAGAATGCAGATTTTCTTACACCTGAGGAGGGTCTCCTATTTTTTAAATCCCACGTTGTTATTTCTTCTGTGCCTGCATGTACTTCCACAGGTCCAGGCCATGTCACTTGAGCTCAATTTGTCATTTTTTGATTTGCATACCTGGGTTTTCTAATATTGTATGATATTGTGCTTCTATTATTCATTTGTTCAATCTTAAATATTTGTTATTGGTACTAATGAGGGTCTCCTTGGCCTTGCGCTGCACGGACTTTTCCCTCCGGTACAAGAAGGAGAGCCATTTTCTTGGTTTCCCTCTAATGCTGTAAAGTTTAAAGTTTGTACTTTTCTTTGTCTATTTAGTCTTGCTAGTGATTTCATTTTCTTGTTTCTTTCCAGCTGGTGATTGCCTACTAACGCCAATTTTTTCCTCTATATCCATTGGCAATAAATCCATTTCGGATCATGCCCCTGTGATTGCCAAATTGATTGAAGGTCACTCTATCAATAATAAACCATTGTGGAAGTGTAATGCTTCTATTTTTCAAAACCCTACATACCATGAGGAAATTTCTAGATCTCTTAACCTTTATTTTTCGGAGAATGTGTATGACCTTTCCAGCCATTCCTCCAGTGGAACGAGCACAAGGTGGATCTACTTGGTGCTCTCATTCATATTTCCTCCGGTATTAAAAATTTTAACCGCCAAAAGATTAAAAGTTTACAAGCCTTGATTAAAGAGAAGGTGTTGGAGCTGGCATTGGCCAATAGCCCCACCCCTTGTTCCAAAACGTTGACTGATTTATCCCATCTTAGGAATGAATTGAGGGCCACAATTTTTTCATTTTATGACTCTGTGGTCAAACAATCAAAAATCAATCACTATATGTCCCTTAACCCCTTAGTGACAGAGCCAATTTGGTACTTAATGACAGAGAAAATTTTTACAATTCTGACCACTGTCATTTTATCAGGTTATAACTCTTGAATTCTTTAACAGATCCCGCTGATTCAGAGATTGTTTTTTCGTGACATATTGTACTTCATGTTAGTGGTAACATTTCTTCGATATTACTTGTGATTATTTAAGAAAAAAAAACGGAAATATGGCGAAAATTTTTAAAATTTTGCAATTTTCAAACTTTGTATTTTTATGCCCTTAAATCAGAGAGATCTGTCACAAAAATAGTTCATAAATAACATTTCCCACATGTCTATTTTACATCAGCACAATTTTGGAACCAACATTTTTTTTTGTTATGGAGTTATAAGGGTTAAAAGTTGACCGGCAATTTCTCATTTTTACACCATTTTTTAGGGACCACATCACATTTGAAGTCAAGTCATATTGAGGGGTCTATATGATAGAAAATAACCAAGTGTGACAACAATCTAAAAACTGCACCCCTCAAGGTGCTCAAAACCACATTCACGAAGTTTATTAAACCTTTACATGCTTCACAGGAACTGAAACAATGTGGAAGAAAAAAATGAACATTTAACTGTTTTTGCAAACATTTTACTTCAGAACCATTTTTTTTATTTTTGCAATTTAACCATAAATTTTGTTGAGCAATTTCTCATGAATACGCCGATACCCCACATGTAGGGGTAAACCACTGTTTGAGTGCACCGCAGAGCTTGGAAAAGAAGGAGCGCCGCTTGACTTTTTCAATGCAGAATTGGCTGGAATTGAGATCGGATGCCATGTCACGTTTAGAGAGCCCCTGATGTGCCTAAACAGTGGAAACGCTACACAAGTGACACCACTTTGGAAACTAGACCCCTTAGGGAACTTATCTAGATGTGTGGTGAGCACTTTTAACCCCCAAGTGCTTCACAGAAGTTTATAACGTAGAGCCGTGAAAATAAAAAATCGCATTTTTTTTACACAAAAATTATCTTTTCGCCCACAAATTCTTATTTTCACAAGGGAAACTAAACCCTCCAAGGAACTTATCTAGATGTGTGGTGAAAACTTTGAATGCCCAAGCACTTCACAGAAGTTTATAATGCAGAATTGTGAAAATAAAAAATATTTTTTTCCACAAAAGATTTTTTAGCCCCGAAGTTTTTATTTTTACAAGGATATCAGGAGAAATTGGACCCCAAAAGTTGTTGTCCAATTTATCCCGAGTACGCTGATGCCCCGTATGTGGGGGCAAACCACTGTTTGGGCGCACGGCAGAGCTCAGAAGGGAGGGAGCACCATTTGACTTTTTGAGCACAAAATTGGCTGTCGCATTTGGAGACCCCCTGATGTACCTAAACAGTGGAAACCCCCCAATTCTAACTCTAACCCTAACTCCAACACACCCCTAACCCTAATCCCAACCCGATCTATAATCCTAATCACAACCCTAACGATAATCACAACCCTAACCCCAAAACAACCCTAAACTCAACACTAACCATAACCCTAATCAAAACCCTAAATCCAACACACCCCAATCCTAATCTCAACCCTAACCTCAAACCTAACCATAATCCCAATACACCCCTAACCCTAGTCCCAACCCTAACCTTAACCCTAATCCAAAAACTAACCCTAATCCCAAACGTAACCCTAATGCCAACCCTAACCCTAATACCAACCCTAATCCAAACCCTAAGGCTTCTTTCACACTTGTGTTTTTTGCCATCCATCGCAATCCGTCGTTTTGGTAAAAAAATGAATCCTGCAAATGTGCCCGTAGGATGCGTTTTTTTGCCATAGACTTTTATTGACGAGGGATTGCGACGGATGGCCACACGTCGCATCCATCGTGCAACGGATGCGCCGTGTTTTGGCGGACCATAGTGATGAAAAAACATTCAAGGGAACGCTTTGTCGTCCGTTGGATCCGCCATTTTCGACCGCGCATGCGCGGCCGGAACTCCGCCCCCTCCTCCCCGCACTTCAGAATGGGCAGTGGATGCGTCGGAAAGCTACATCCGCTGCCCACGTTTTGCACAATTTTGCACAACGTCCATCGGTACGTCGGGCAGATGGATTACGACGGACCCATACCGATGGAAATGTGAAAGAGGCCTTACCCTAATCCCAACTCTAACGCTAACTTTAGCCGCAAACCTAGCCCTAACTTTAGCCCCAACCCTAGCCCTTACTTTAGCCCCAACCCAAACCCTAGCCCAAACCTTAGCCCTAACCCTAGCCCTAACCCTAACTTTAGCCCCAATCCTAACCCTAGCCCTAACCCTAACCCTAGCCCTAATTTTAGCCCCAACCCTAACCCTAGCCCTAAGCCTAACCCTAGCCATAACCCTAACTTTAGCCCTAACCCTAACTTTAGCCCCAACCCTAACCCTAGCGTTAAAAGGTGTATCGGCAGTCATTAAGGGGTTAACAAGCCCACTCGTTTTATGTTTAATAGAATTAGAAAGGTTAGAATACGTAACCGAATCGACAAGATCATTTCTCCTAAGGGCATTTCTCTCTCCCATCCACAGGACATTGCAAATGAATTTGCACAATATTTCAATCAATTATATAATTTGCGGTCTGATCCCTCTCTTCCCATTCCAGGTGCGAGATCTATTGATGACTTTTTGTCTTCTGTCAATCTTCCACAACTTGATTCCATGGATGCAGACTTTTTGGCTGCTCCTTTTACTGCAGAAGAGATTAGTGACACAATAAAACAATTGAAATCTTATAAGGCCCCTGGTCCTGATGGTTATAGCAATAATTATTATAAATCATTCCGTGAAATTCTTGTCCTCCATTTAGTTCAAATTTTCAATGCTGCGTCCAATTGTTCTTTCCCTAGGGAAAATTTGGATGCCAAAATTATACTTATTCCCAAGCCTCATACTAGTCCTGATCAAATAATTAATTATCGTCCCATTTCATTAATTTAATACTGATCTCAAAATTTATTCCAAAGTCTTAGCTAACCGCCTTAACCTTATTTTGCCCAAATTAATTTCCAGGGACCAGATTGGATTTATCAAGCATCGGCAATCCATTGAAGCTACCAGGAGGCTGATAAATATTATTAAATTAATTAATTCCCGAAAAATTAACTCCACTTTAATTTCTTTTGATGCAGAGAAAGCTATTGATCACTTAAATTGGACTTTTCTCAATTGTTCCCTACAAAAATTTGGCTTTGATTTGTACTTTATAAATAAAATTATGCCTTTATATTCTGATCCTCAGGCAGAAATTTTATGTTAATAATTACTTTTCTTCCCCATTTCCAATCTCTAATGGTTCTCGTCAGGGTTGCCCCCTTTCTCCACTGCTTTTTGCCCTTGCCATAGAGCCATTAGCCCAGCTCATAAGAGATAATCCCTGGATACAGGGAGTTCGCAGGGATCACAAGGAATATAAAATCAGTTTATATGCTGATGATTTTCTCTTGTCCCTCACCAATCCTTGTCATTCTATTCCACATTTGCAAACCCTACCTAAAAAATGCTAATTTTTTTTGTATTTTAAAATAAACGAGTCCAAGTCGAAAATTTTTCAATTTAACCTCACTGATTCTCAAATCCGGAGTATAAAGGATATTTCACCCTGGGGTTGGGCGGAGACAGATATTGTTTATTTGGGTCTGAGATTTTCTAGAAACCTTAGCTCATTGATTCCCAGCAATTTGGATTCTCTTATTGCTTCCATTTCTAAAGAGCTTAGATTTTATGATGATAAAGTATTATCGTGGTGGGGAAGGTGCCTTATTGTAAAATCAATAATTCTTCCTAAGATCCTCTATATCTTCAGGTCCCTTACTTTACTTGTTTCTACTTACTATTTGACCAGTTTGCAGGCACACCTCCATCTGTTTGTTTGGGGCAACAAGAGAGCTCGTATAGCCTCTAGTCAACTGTGTAAACAAAATTGCGTGGGGGTAAGGGTATACCTAATGTTTTAGCCAATTATTTCTCTAATTTCATTAAACAGAGTCTATATTGGTGGTCTGCAGACCATACACCTTCATGGGTGGAATTGGAATTATGTTTTAATAGAAATTCTCCACCTTGTAATATTATTATCAATTTATTCACCTCTAAGTCTTTGCTTTGGTCTGATCATCCGATATTTGTAGCTGTTCTTGTGGCATGGCAGAAGTTTCTCAACATTAAAAGTGGTTTCACTAGGATGGAACTTATGCTGAGACTTCCCCTCTCTTTTTTAGCTACTGTTTTCTCGTTTGATCTGCATTCAAGTTAGGCTGACTGGAAAATCTCTAAACTACATGACATCTTTGATGGTAACAAGTTTGTTTCATTTACCCATCTTAAAGATAGGTTTGGTGTTCCCTCATCGGCTTTTATGCAGTTTACTACTTTAAAGGATTTTTTGAGGCCACTGGTGACTGGTCGCCCTCCTTTATTGGAGCCGGCGATTAATATTTTATGCAGCTCTGGTCATAGCATATTTTGGTCTACTCAATATATCTACCAGTGGTTTAATAACAATTTCAAAATTATAAAATCCCCATACATGAGCAAATGGGAATCTTTTGAATCTTTCTGTAGCTCTAGATGCCATGTTCATGTGAGGATATCAATACATTTTTATTTAAACTTAGGAAAATCACAAAAATAATACAAGATCCCAAGTATTTTCAGCTGCATCACATCTAATGTGGTGTCTTTAATTATTTGTACTAAATGTCCAACTGGGGGTCTGTATGTAGGGGAGACAGGGAAAAACTTAGAACAAGGATGAATTCTCATCACCACACAATAAGAGAAAAAAGAAAGGACCTAGCAAAGCATTTTTGTATCCCCGGTCATAGCATCATGGACATGAAATTACTTGTTTTAAATGGTAAATTCAAATCTCAAAAAGACAGAAGAGTCTGTGAGTATAAACTCATGACGACCTTTGATACACTCAGTGCAGGAATGAATGTGTTGCATGGATTTATGTCTTTTTACATCAATTAAGGAATTTGCTCTTCAGACCTTCTGGGGTCTTCACAACACAGAACCAGACCCATTCAGGGGACCATAAAGCATTAAGACCTCCTTATCTATGAACTGTTCCAATATCTATGTTTATTCCTCCCACATGATAATTCTGCTTCACGTCACTTGTCTTATCTATTCCCTTCTTTCTCTCTGTGCTGTGTTGTGTATAATATGTGATTCTTCAGATTTTGCATTAGTCTTGCCTGATAAAGAGACCTGCATAGTCTTGAAAGCTTGCAATTTGTTACTATCTTTTCAGTTAGCCATTAAAAGGTATCAACCACTGAGGACTCTCACGTCTAAATATTTTTCTATCTAGTGGCTAACACGGTACAAAGATAAATATATTTCCTGTATCATATAACATATAATAACATATGCAGATAGTGTCAGAAAGTCGTAGACATTCAGGCAGTAATATATCACATGTGGGATAAGGAGCAAGGGATGCACCACACCCGCCATGCGTTTCACAAATAAATGTTTCATCCAGTGGTCATTTTATTAGTCCTTTTTTGCCAGGGTCATCCTAATCGTAATCTGAATCCCACATAATCTGAATCCCAGGCTTTAAACATTTTGGACAATCAACAAAGTAGTAAGTTACACTTGGGCTACTAGGTTTATAAGATATATTTGAGATATATTATTAGTTGGATTTTCTTGCCTATTGGCTATGGCATGGCTCTAATGCCATAGAATCTGTCTAGCCTTGTCATGTACTTTATTCCCTTTCAGCCTTGTTTCTTATGCAGTACGGCGCTTCCAAGTGTAGTACTGTACTTTAGTAATAATTTTCGTTTTAAAGTTCTCTGCCATTTATAACCTAGGAATAGAGTCAGGTGCTACCATCTTGATGCAGCTTCCGTACAACTCAAACTTTTTAGCTGAGTTCTTTAGCTATTTGTGTCCTTTCAGGTAAGTGAAGCATAATGAATATGAAAGAATATTAATTTATTTGTAGTCACATTAAGTAAATGTAAACATTAGATATTGATCTGCAGATCATTGGCAGATACACATTGTGGAAAGAAGATTGTTGCTGAAGTTTTCGGGATAAAAAGCCTACTATTTACTGTGCATATCACTGTCCCAACTCATCCTCAAAGTCTGAGCATGTTATTTGGACACATATGTAAATAGTTTTCAATGTGTATGGGCACCTGAAATGTTATGTGCATACCAACTACAGTTGCTTGCAAAAGTATTTACACCCCTTGTCTTTTTACTTATTTTGTTACATTACAACTTGTATTTAAAGATTTTTTCAATCTGATTTGTGTGTGATGCATTAGCACTAAACAGTGTTAGTTGGTGATGTAAAGTGAGAAAAATATAGGTATAAATTAAATGTATGGAATCAAATAAATAAAATTGACATGTGTATTCACCCTTTTTGCTATAAAGCCCCTAAAAAGTTTTGGTGCAAGCAATTACCATCAGAAATCACATGTTTAGAGAAAGGAAGTCCACCTGTTTGTAATCTAAGTGTCACATGGTCTGTCAGTACATACACACATTTTCTGAAAGGCAACAAAGGCTGAAAAACCGTTAAATAAAAGGCACCACTAACCAAACAACACCATGAAGACCAAGGAGATCTTCAAACAAGTAAGTCATGGACAAAGTTGTTGAGAAGTGCAAGATAGAGTTGGGTTATAAAAAATATTCCAATCTTTGATGAGCCACTTCCGCCTGGACTACTGTAATGCTCTCTTAATTGGCCTCAAGTCACTAACATTACTTGACTTTCCCCTCTCCAGTTCATCCTTAACACAGCAGCCAGTGTCATCCACCTGGCTAATTGTTACTCGGACGCATCCGCTCTTTGCCAGTCATTACACTGGCTGCCCATTCTTTACAGGATCCAATTCAAAGTACTTGTTCTCACCCACAAAGCTCTCCACAGTGCAGCACCACCTTACATCTCCTCCCTCATTTCTGTCTATCGGCCTAGCAGATCACTGCGCTCTGCAAATGACTTTCAACTAACCTCTGCAGTAATCCATACCTCCCACTCCTGACTCCAAGACTTCTCCTGCATTGCTCCAATCCTCTGGAATGCTCTACCCCAAGAAATTAGGACCAACCACAACTTGCACAGTTTTAGGTGCTCCCTCAAAACACAGTTGTTCAGAGTGGCCTATCACATTCCCTAATCAAAGTATTTTTATGTGTAAGTGTGCATGTGTAGGCCATTCACTCTCACTATCTATCCCCCACCCCCTGAAGATGGCTGGACCTTAATTGTAAATACATCATTGTAAATACACACCTGTACTTTGTATCTCCCCACCTCATTGTAGATTGTAAGCTCTCACGAGCAGGGTTGTTTTATTTTGCTTTAATCATTATATTATTGTTAACACTGTTACTTATGACTGTTGTGTTTTAAACTGTTTAACTGTAAAGCGCTGCGGAATATGTTGGCGCTATATAAATAAAGATTACTATTATTATTATCCTGGGAGCACAATCAAATCCATTATCATCAAACGGAAAGAACATTTTATCACAATATACCTGCCATGAGAGTGCGGCCCACCAAGACTCTCAGCCCAGGCAAGGAGGACAGTAATCAAAGAGGCAGCAGAGACCAAAGGTAACTAATGGAGCTGCAGAGTTCCCAAACACAGACTGCAGTATCTGTCCATATGACCACAATAAATCATACACTCCATAGAGGTGGCCTTTATGTAATAGTGGGCAGGAAAAAGCTTTTATTTACACACAGAAATTGTTTTGAGTTTCCTAAAAGCCGTGGGTCACTCTCCAAATATACGTAGGAAGGTGCTATCGTCAGATAGGACCAGAATTTATCTTTTTGGCCAACAAGGTAAATGCTATGACTGGCACCAAGCCAACACAGCTCATCACCCCAAGAAAACCATCACCACAGTGAAACATGGCAGTGGCAACATCATGCTTTGGGGATGTTTTTTGGCAGTGGCGACGGGAAATGGTTTGAGTAGAGGGGAAGATGGATGATGCAAAATACAGGGATTCTTAAGAAAAACCTGTTTCAGTCTGTCAGTGACATGAGACTGGGACAGAGGTTCACCTTCCAACAAGACAATGACCCAAAGCATACTGCTAGAGCAACACTCGAGTGGTTTAAGGGGAAATGTGTATATGTTTTGAAGTAGCCTAGACAAAGCCCCGGACTTATTCCAATTGAGAATCTGTGGTCCGACTTGAAGATTGCTGTTCACCAGAGGAAACCAACTAACTTGAAGGAGCTGCAGCAGTTTTGCCTTGAAGAATGGGCAAAAATCCTAGTGGCAAGATGTGGAAAGCTCAAAGAGACTTATCCAAAACAACTTGCATCTGCAATTGCTGTAAAAGGAGGCTCTGAAAGGTACTGATTTTAGGTGGTGAATAGAGTTGAGTGACTTTTACTTTTTTAGGATCGAGTCAGGTTTCGCGAAACACGACTTTCTCAAAAGTCGGGTCGGGTGAAATCGGCCATTATTGCGTAAAGTCGGGGGCCGACTGAAACACGAAACCCAATGCAAGTCAATGGGGAATCAAAGTCGGCAGTGAGTGGAGGACAGGAAAACACCTACAGTGCCCATTTTAATGGCAAAAACATCAATTCTTATTACTTAAGCTTGTCAATCTTAATTTACTTTATAATAATAGTTACGCATTGAAAACAGGGGGTCATTTGGCTAAAGTTGTGGGGGGGTAGGGCTGGCTCAAAATTTTCTTGGGCCCAGGAAATGCGGAATACGTCACGGCGGTGGAGCAGGGAGAGGTAAGTATTTCAACTTTGCAAGTGCCGTGATCCTGAGCAAGCAGGGGGGGCCCTAGTTGGCTCTGGCACAGGGCCCCTCATAGTATGGCGGTGTGTTTGACGGCAGACTGCGCCTCCCACTGCCAGAGACACTTTTTCATACTATGAGGGGCCCTGTGCCAGTGCCAACGAGTATGCCCCTCCACCTGATGAAGGAACCTGCACTTTCATCTGCACCTTCCTCTTTGTCCCTGTGTAAGGTGGTATAGTATGCGGAAAGGGGAACCTGACTTTCAGGGTCAGATTCTGGCTGTGCAAGGGGAATGTAGTGGTCTGAGTCAATGTACCAGCAGACTCATCTAGCAGTGGCTGGGCAATGGGCAGGATGAGGAGGAAACACAGATATAGGCCCAAAATAAAAAAAGTAGGCTAAATGCAGTTCAAAATTGGTAACAAGAGTACACAGGCGGCATAGCTTTGTTCTGTGGAGGACAACTGTAAGAACTGGCGCAGACAGACACAGGTACTAGGCCTAAAATAAAAAAGTAGGCTAAATGCAGTTCAAAATTGGTAACAGGAGTACACAGGCGGCATAGCTTTGTTCAGTGGAGGACAATTGTAAGGACTAGCGCAGACAGACACAGGTAGTAGGCCTAAAATAAAAAAGTAGGCTAAATGCAGTTCAAAATTGGTAACAGGAGTACACAGGCGGCATAGCTTTGTTCAGTGGAGGACAACTGTAAGGACTGGCGCAGACAGACACAGGTAGTAGGCCTAAAATAAAAAAGTAGGCTAAATGCAGTTCAAAATTTGTAACAGGAGTACACAGGTGGCATAGCTTTGTTCAGTGGAGGACAACTGTAAGGACTAGCGCAGACAGACACAGGTAGTAGGCCTAAAATAAAAAAGTAGGCTCAATGCAGTTCAAAATTGGTAACAGGAGTACATAGGCGACATAGCTTTGTTCAGTGGAGGACAACTGTAAGGACTGGCTGACACAGTTACTAGGCCCAAATAAGTAAGTAGGCTTAATGCAGTTCAAAATTTGTAACAGGAGTACACAGGCGGCATAGCTTTGTTCAGTGGAGGACAACTGTAAGGACTGGGGCAGACAGACACATGTAGTAGGCCTAAAATAAAAAAGTAAACTAAATGCAGTTCAAAATTGGTAACAGGAGTACACAGGAGGCATAGCTTTGTTCAGTGGAGGACAATTGTAAGGACTGGCTGACACAGTTACTCGGCCCAAATAAGTAAGTAGGCTAAATGCAGTTCAAAATTTGTAACAGGAGTACACAGGCAGCATTGCTTTGTTCAGTGGAGGACAACTGTAAGGACTGGCGCAGACAGACACAGGTAGTAGGCCTAAAATAAAAAAGTAGGCTAAATGCAGTTCAAAATTGGTAACAGGAGTACACAGGCGGCATAGCTTTGTTCAGTGGAGGACAACTGTAAGGACTGGCTGACACAGTTACTAGGCCCAGATAAGTAAGTAGGCTAAATGCCTGCCAAAAAATGTTCATAAATAAACAGGTGGCATAGCTAGGTACAGGGGTGGGCTCCTCTGCTGAGTAGCAGACAGTGGTAGTTGGCGCAAAGTATTAACTGGTCTAAATGGAGGCCAGGGCCCATGTATATTTTTACTATCATCTATTATTTCAACAAATTTGTATTGGCAGTGCCATTGAAGGATTTAACTGCACAGACTACACAGTGGTGGAGCAGGGAGAGGTAAGATTTGCAAGTGGTAGACCACTGTTCGAGCTGGGGGGAACACTCTCTCGTGGGCGGCGGCACTGGCACCGGGCCCCTCATATTACGACGGTGTGTCTGACATTGGTTGTGCACCACCACCGTCAGAGACACTTCATTGTACTATGAGGGACCCTGTGCCAGTGCCGTCACCCAAGTGTGGGCACACCCATCTGTCCAGGCAAACGGCACTCACACGGCCCTGTGGGGGGAGTCAGCCCATTTAGGGAGGTATAAAAATGACCTATGGTGGACATTCAGCAGCTGCAAATGGAGGAATTGGAGCAGTCAGTAAGAGGAGGCCAAAAGCAAGACATTTTTCAGGCAAGCTACGTGTCAGCAGGGGAAGTTGGGGCAAAATAATTTGAAATCCATAATTGGTTCATTTTAATTAAGGTTACATCATCAACATTTTGGGTAGCCAGATGTGTCCTTTTTTTGGTCAGTATTGAACCAGCAGCACTGGAGACACTTTCTGATAGCACACTAGCAGCTGGGCAAGCAAGCTCCTGTAATGCATATTCTGCCAATTCAGGCCAAGTGTCTATTTTAGATGCCCAATAATCAAAGGGGAATGACCTGTGAGGGAGAACATCGATAAGGGAGGAAAAATTGTTCGTAACCATACTGGACAAATGCTGTCTCCTGTCACTTTAAATCGATGCAGCAGTACCTGTCGTGTCTACGAAATCACTCCACAACCTGGTCATAATACCCCTCTGTCCAATGCCACTTCATATTTGTGCGCCTCTAACACCTCTGCCATGTTGCCCCCTACAGCTCGTGTGAGAACCATCAGCGCCGCTGTGTGCTGGGAATGCCTGAACCAAACGGTCTACAAGAGTTGCTTGTTTGGTAGCCAATATTTGCTCAAGGTTCTCATGTGGCATGATATTTTGTAATTTTCCTTTATATCATGGATCCAGGAGGCAAGCCAACCAGTAATCATCATCGGTCATCATTTTGATAATGCGGGGGTCCCTTTTTAGGATACGCAAGGCATACTCAGCCATGTGGGCCAATGTTCCAGGTGTCAATTCACTGCTTGTGCTGGGTTGAGGAGCACTTTCTTGCAAATCAACATCACTTGTGTCCCGCAAAAACCCTGTACCTGACCTTGCAATGCCACCAGTTTCTATTGCCCCCTGAGAAGCATCCTCCTCCCATAAATATTCATCCCCATCATCCTCCTCCTCCTCCTCTTCGTCCGCCACTTCGTCCAGGAGAGTTCCCTGAGCAGACAATGGCTGACTGTCATCAAGGCTTCCCTCCTCCTCGGCTGCAGATGCCTGCTCCTTAATGTGCATCAAACTTTGCATCAGCAGACGCATTAGTGGAATGCTCAAGCTTATGATGGCATAGTCTGCACTTACCAGCCGTGGGCATTCCTCATAACACTGAAGGACTTGACAGAGGTCTTGTAGCTTCGACCACTGCACACCAGACAACTCCATGTCTGCCATCCAACTGCCTGCCCGTGTATGTGTATCCTCCCACAAATAAATTACAGCACACCTCTGCACAGCCTCTGAAGCATGTGCAGTGTGGAGTTCCACCTTGTTGCAACATCGATTATTAGGCGGTGCTGGGGAAGATTCAGCGATCGCTGATGGTTCAGCATACGGCTGGAGTGTACGGGCGACCGGCGGATGTGCGAGCAAAGCCTTTGTACATTCAGGAGAAGGGCTGGTAACCCCAGATAATTTTTCAGGAAGCACTGCACCACCAGGTTCAAGGTGTGAGCCAGACAAGGTATGTGTTTCAGTTCTGAAAGGGCTATGGCAGCCATAAAATTCCTTCCGTTATCACTGACTACCTTGCCTGCCTCAAGATGTACACTGCCCAGCCATGACTGAGTTTCTTGCTGCAAGTACTTGGCCAGTACTTCTGCGGTGTGTCTGTTGTCGCGCAAACACTTAATTTCCAACACAGCCTGCTGACGCTGTCTACTAGCTGTTCCATAATGGGACACCTCGTGTACAACACTGGCAGCTGCGGATGGAGTGGTCATGCGACTGCGCTCTGTGGATGAGCTTTCACTTCTGGAGGAGGAGGAGGAGGGGTGGCGAATGTCTACAGCCAACTGTTTCCTAGACCGTGGGCTAGGCAGTACTGTCCCACTATGGCTGTCCCCTGTGGACCCTGCATCCATCACATTAACCCAGTGCACCGTGATGGACACGTAATGTCCCTGGCCATGCCTACTGGTCCATGCATCTGTTGTGAGGTGCACCTTTCTACTGACTGATTGCCTCAAGGCATGGACAATGCGGTCTTTGACATGCTGGTGGAGGGCTGGGATGGCTTTTCTCGCTAAGAAGTGTCGACTGGGTAGATCATATCGTGGTATTGCGTAGGCCATCAGGGCTTTGAAAGCTTCGCTTTCAACCAAGCGGTAGGGCATCATCTCTAACGAGATTAGTCTAGCAATGTGGGCGTTCAAACCCTGTGTACGCGGATGAGAGGATGAGTACTTCCTTTTCCTAATGAGAGTCTCTTGTAGGGTGACCTGAGCTGGACTGGAGTGCTGCATATGGTGGAACTAGCGGGGGTGGTGGTGGACATGGCAGATTGGAGAGGGTTGGTGATGGTATTCTTGATGTTGGCCTACATACAGTGTTTCCTACCAAGAAGCTTGTGATTCCCTGACTGCTTTGGCCTTGCGACCATACCTCCACATTTGCTGCTGGTGGTGTCCTAACCGGTGGGCTTACAATGACGGAAGCAATGTAGCGTTGCTGACTACCTTCATTCTAAGCAGATGCACCAACGGTATGGGACGTTTGGTAGTTAGTCCAGGCTTGCAAGTGCATGCTGATTAAATGTCTACGCATGCACGTTGTATTTAAATTTTGGAGATTCTTCCCTCTGCTAAAGGTTTTTAAGCATTTCTTACAGATAACTCTTGACTGATCATTAGGATATTGGTTAAAAAATTGCCACACTGCACTCTTCCTACTATGGATAACATTTTGAGGCATTGCACGCTGTGCTACTTTCACTGAATGGCCACACTGTCCTAAAACTGTTTTTATTTTTGACAAACGTGTTTGGCCTGATACGGGCATGCCAGATGACAGCTGTTGCGATGTAGATGGCTGCTGCGGATCATCCTCCTCCGCTTCTGAGCTACTGGCAGTGGCACCCTCTTCCCCCAATGGCTGCCAATCTGGGTCAACAACTGGGTCATCTATCACCTCCTCTTCAATGTCATGTGCACCTTCCTCTGTGTCACCGTGTAAGGTGCTATAGCGTTCGGGACGGGGCACCATAGTCTCATCAGGGTCAGATTCTGGCTCAGTACACTGCAAGGGCAATGTAGAGATCTGAGTCAATGGAACAGCATAATAATCTAGCTGTGGCTGTGCATCTGTACACTCCATGTCCGATTCATCTTGTAATGGGCTGCTAACAATTTACCTTTCTAACCCAGGCGCGGTATGTGTAAAGAGCTCCATGGAGTAAACTGTAGTGTCCCCTGCCGCATCCTTCACTTTTGGTTTGGGTGAAGGACACAAGGAAGCGACTTGTTCCTGACCGGGAGCATCCACTGACGACTCGCTGCTTTTATATTTCGAACTTTTCGAAGAGGGAGCGAAAGAGCTAGAGGCTGAGTCAGCAAGGAAAGCCAAAACTTTTTCCTGCTGCTCCGGCTTTAAAAGCGGTTTTCCTACTCCCAGATAAGGGAGCCTTTGAGGCCTTGTGTAGCCTGATGATGATGCTGGCTCAACACCTCGAGACTTAGGTGCAATTTTGCTTTACCCACTACCACCAGATGCTCCACCACCACCACCACCATCATTACCAGCTGGCAACGACCGCCCATGGCCTCTTCCACCAGACTTCCTCATTTTTTGGAAAATGTAGCCAAAATAACAACCATTATATGGTACTGTAAAACAAGGTAGAAGGTGTATATAAAATTGTTGAGAATTTAAATCTCCCTTTTTTTGGGGGGAGACAGCACCAAAACTCAGGCCCAGTGTATTACACTTCACAATGTAAGTGGCAGAACGTGGCTGGAAGATATACGACAAACTAACAGAACTGACGTAGATCCACTTAGTGGCAATTTAAATCTCCCTTTTTTGGGGGGGAGACTGTAGCTAAACTCAGGCCCAGTGTATTACACTACACAATGTAAGTGGCAGAACGTGGCTGGAATATATACGACAAACTAACAGAACTGACGTAGATCCACTTAGTGGCAATTTAAATCTCCCTTTTTTTGGGGGGGAGACTGCACCAAAACTCAGGCCAAGTGTATTACACTACACAATGTAAGTGGCAGAATGTGGCTGGAAGATATACGACAAACTAACAGAACTGACGTAGATCCGCTTAGTGGCAATTTAAATCTCCCTTTTTTGGGGGGGAGACTGCACCAAAACTCAGGCCCAGTGTATTACACTACACAATGTAAGTGGCAGAACGTAGCTGGAAGATATACGACAAACTAACAGAACTAACGTAGATCCACTTAGTGGCAATTTAAATCTCCCTTTTTTGGGGGGAGACTGCACCAAAACTCAGGCCCAGTGTATTACACTACAGAATGTACGTGGCAGAAAGTGGCTGGCTGATATACCACAAACTAACAGGACTCTAGTATATACACTTTGTGAGAATTTGAATCTCCCTTTTTGGGGGGGAGACGGCACCAAAAAAAAGGCCCTGTGCATAAAACACCACAATGTACGTGGCAGAAAGTGGCTGGCTGATATACCACAAACTAACAGGACTCTAGTATATCCACTTTGTGAGAATTTGAATCTCCCTTTTTTGGGGGGGAGACTGCACCAAAAAAAGGCACTGTGCATAAAACACCACAATGTACGTGGCAGAAAGTGGCTGGCTGATATACCACAAACTAACAGGACTCTAGTATATCCACTTTGTGAGAATTTGAACCTCACTTTTTTGGGGGGGAGACTAAACCCAAACTCAGGTCCAGTGTATTTTACAACGCAATGTGAGTGGCAGCAAGTGGCTGGCTGATACACGAGAAACTAACAGGACTGAGGTATATCCACTTTGTGAGAATTTGAATCTCACTTTTTTTGGGGGGGAGACTGAACCCACACTCAGGCCCAGTGCATTTTACAACGCAATGTGAGCGGCAGCAAGTGGCTGGCTGATACACGACAAACTAAGAGGACTGAGGTATATCCACTTCGTGAGAATTTGAATCTCACTTTTTTTGGAGGGGAGACTGAACCCAAACTCAGGCCCAGTGTATTTTACAACGCAATGTGAGTGGGAGCAAGTGGCTGGCTGATACACGACAAACTAAGAGGACTGAGGTATATCCACTTTGTGAGAATTTGAATCTCACTTTTTTGGGGGGCAGACTGAACCCAAACTCATGCCCAGTGTATTTTACAATGCAATGTGAGTGGCAGCAAGTGGCTGGCTGATACACGAGAAACTAAGAGGACTGAGGTATATCCACTTCGTGAGAATTTGAATCTCACTTTTTTTGGGGGGGAGACTGAACCCAAACTCAGGCCCAGTGTATTTTACAACGCAATGTGAGTGGCAGCAAGTGGCTGGCTGATACACGACAAACTAAGAAGACTGAGGTATATCCACTTTGTGAGAATTTGAATCTCACTTTTTTTGGGGGGAGACTAAACCCAAACTCAGGCCCAGTGTATTTTACAACGCAATGTGAGTGGCAGCAAGTGGCTGGCTGATACATGAGAAACTAAGAGGACTGAGGTATATCCACTTTGTGAGAATTTGAATCTCACTTTTTTTGGGGGGAGACTGAACCCAAACTCAGGCCCAGTGTATTTTACAACACAATGTGAGTGGCAGCAAGTGGCTGGCTGATACACGACAAACTAAGAGGACTGAGGTATATCCACTTTGTGAGAATTTAAATCTCACTTTTTTTTTGGGGGGAGGCTGAACCACAACTCAGGCCCAGTGTATTTTACAACACAATGTGAGTGGCAGCAAGTGGCTGGCTGATACACGAGAAACTAAGAGGACTGAGGTATATCCACTTTGTGAGAATTTGAATCTCACTTTTTTTTGGAGGGGAGACTGAACCTCAACTCAGGCCCAGTGTATTTTACAACGCAATATGAGTGGCAGCAATTGGCTGGCTGATACACGAGAAACTTAAGAGGACTGAGGTATATCCACTTTGTGAGAATTTGAATCTCACTTTTTTGGGGGGGAGACTGAACCACAACTCACGCCCAGTGTATTTTACAACGCAATGTGAGTGGCAGCAAGTGGCTGGCTGATACACGACAAACTAAGAGGACTGAGGTATATCCACTTTGTGAGAATTTGAATCTCACTTTTTTTGGGGGGAGACTGCACCACAACTCAGGCCCAGTGTATTTTACAATGCAATGTGAGTGGCAGCAAGTGGCTGGAAGATATCTGAAAAAATCCAAGGACTGTAGTACAATTTCAATCTCCCTACAATGATCTCAGAACAAGTATGGCAGCAACAAAAAGGACTGCTACACACAAAAGTGTGGACAAATAAACAAGATAACTGCAGAAAGGAGCAACAGGATTTTTGCTTTTAAAAAAGCAGTTGGTTTGCACAGCAGCGGTGCAAACAGCAATGCAGCTATCAGGGAGCCTTATAAGGCAGCCTAATAAGCTACAGAACTGAAGCACAAAGATATAGCCTCCACTGTCCCTGCAAAATGAAGTTGGTGTTGGACAGTGGAAATTGCTACAGCACAAGCAGTTTGGGGGTTAATCTTCCCTCCCTAAATATAGCCCTTCTTCTGACGAAGCTGCAGCAATCTCTCCCTATGCTAAGATCGGCAGAAGTAAGATGGCGGTCAGTGTGCACGCCCCTTTATACCCCCTGTGATGCCGCAGAAAGCAAGCCAATCACTGTCATGCCCTTCTCTAAAATGGTGGGGACCAAGACCTATGTCATCATGCTGCCCACACTCTGCGTCCTCCTTCATTGGCTGAGAAATGGCGCTGAACGCGTCATACAAAACGTGACTTTAGCGCGAAGATCGCCGACCACATGGCCGATCCCACACTAGGATTGGGTCAGGTTTCATGAAACCCGACTTTGCCGAAAGTCGGCGATTTTTGAATTTGTCCTATCCGTTTCGCTCAACCCTAGTGGTGAATAGTTATGGCCACTGAAGTTTTCAGTTCTTTTTTTTGCCCTATATTTTGATTCAAAATAAAAAGAAAACCAAATATTCACAGTTGTAGGCATGCTCTTTGCATGAACTGATGCAAACCCTTAAAAAAAAGTGAAATTCCAAGTTGTGAGGTAGCAAATCATGAAAAATGCCAAGGGGGTGAATTCTTTCTCAAGCCACTGAAAATACAAGCCACTGTATATACATCATACTCTGAGCACATCTATTTAAGCTGAATCTTTCAGTTGTCTGCAATGAAGTATACTTTATGCACTTCCAGTTTAAAACATTTTTACATGCCTTAATAAACATTTTCAGATTTGATAATATATTGAGTGGTCATTGTGTTAAATTGTATAACGAGGGAAAAGGAGATATATGAGATGTATGCTGCTGAGACATCTCTGGGTGCATTTATTACTGAGTCATGTGCAGTGAGCTGTCATTCCTAACACATATATTTTTAGAACAAGATTACCGATTATGCATTGCAGCTGATATAGAAAGCCCTAATGAAATATCTTCCACTGCTTTAATATAAATTCTTTTATTTGCGTAACTGTTATGTATTTTTTTTATCTTGTCGTAAACTGGAGAAGAAAAGAGGAAATTGAAAAGGGGAGAATTTATCCCCATCTTGGCATTCTGCTTCTCTGCTGTTGCCTATAATTGTTTGATGCGCCAGTGAATATTTGCAGAGAATCCAGGAAATTAAAAAGTGACAATATCAGCAAGACAGATGTATGAGACGAACATATTGTTGACTTTGCTTGGCTATTCCATAACCTTTAAGTTATATTGATGTATATCATAGGATACACATAAACAGAAAGAACTGAAATCCCATTACAAAGATAATAGGAGCAATAAATGTGGTTGGTGGGGAGGAGCTGAAAGGGAGATAACTCATGGGACTATATCTCAATTGGCAGGTCTTAATAACACAGTAAAAAAGGAAATACATTTTCAGCTTGAGTTCTAGTATGCGCTCTCTGATAACTACAAAAATGAGTTGGAAAACTCTTAAATCCTGATGTTTTAATCCAACAACTCAATTAGAATGGAAGTATAATGTTTTCCTCATTAATGTATGAAAAAGTAAATAAATAGATAAATAAATGAAAAGCTTCTCCTGTCCATTGAAATGTTAATCATGGACTGCACATGGATTGTACACTGTTGCCATCCCTATATGCTCTGTGATTTTCATGGACCCATAGACTTGTCTGTGTAATCGGATATGTGAACAGCTCCTTAGATTGTAATATCCGTGAAAAGCGCAGATAGAACACATGTGAAAAATGGTTGCCTGGTTGAGGCCTAAATGAAGAATCCATGCCTTCTTTGATCATTATTTATTAGATAATGGAGTTTGTACTGAGAAATCCGCTTTAAATGATTAAATGCCTTGTCTACATTGTGTAGTTTTGAGGTTTTTAAACAAGCCAAAGCCAAAGAGAGATAGCTAAAGAATTCATTTCTTGCTCTGTATGTGGGATTTTAACCGGGATTTGGAAAGTTCTCTAAAATGCCAAACCTTGAGCAATATGATATGACCTAGCTACATATGAAAAACATGACTGCTTCGGAATTCAGATACGAATGATAATGCATATATTACACCTCTCGTTCATTGAAGAGTTCATCTTTTATCATTTTCTATTATATTTTTAGATGAGAACATTAATTGGCCGGGTTGGTAGGGATAGCATCTTTACTTCTCTCCTGCGCTAGTTCTGTTTTTAGATTTTCCAATTCACTCGCAGCAATGGAAATGGCCACTAAAATTGCTTTTGCAAACCCAACCCTAAAATGTTTGATGGTAAAATGGCAGTCTTAAAATTTTTTTTGTAAGAATCTGGCTACATATATGCATGTTTCACAAAGAAAAAAACACTAAAATATTTAGTAATTCCTCTTTGGATACAGAATTTATGTTTCCTGAGCGACTTACTAACCTTATGTGTTCACCATCCTAGTATATCAAGTCAACCTTTTCATCACTTCTCTATAAGACATAAATCATGCTGCAGTCATAATGCCTTTGTTCCTCATAGTACCCTAACTTAAATCTGCAACCAAGATCAATCTAGTCAGTAAAGTTCTTACAGTAAAGCGTCGCTGGTCATTCCCTAGTCTTCAGAAGGTATGTAGTAAACCACACACAACATACCAACAAGGGACTGCAGAATATGGCAAGTGTGAAACAACATTTCCTGTGTTCTGTGTGTCTTTGAAGGACCTCTGGATTATGAGCACTTCAATACTGGTTGCCTATTGCACCATATGTATGTGATAATGCTGTTCTCGAAGTAGCCTGCTGCTTTTTTCCTTTATATTGTTGTATTACTAATTGTAGCTTGGTAAAAAAAAAACAATTGAAGAAAAATTTACCGTGCCTTGTGTTTTATTGCTATGATGTGGGAAGATGTTTGAAGTTGCTGATCAATAAAAATTATCATGGAGACGTGGCACGTGTCCAGAAATTAGCTAGAGGTTACTCTAGTGAAAAATTATTTTTACCAATTTGCAACTACAATTCTCTCTCTACATCAACTTATGCTTCAAAATCTAAAGACAAATGTGCTTAACTGATTGCCTTCTCAGTTTTCCTTTATATGAACAACCTTAAAGAGTAATTCTTATGTTGACCAATAGGAAAATTATGTGGATGGGAAATCAACCCTTTAGCCCCCATGGTGGTTTGCTCGCAAATATCCAGGCCCTAAGTTTAGCATTTTCCAAAGGGTAACAAGAGAACTTGCACCATGCAATTTGTAGTGCAATTTCTCCTGAGACCGCCAATACCCCATATGAGGGAGAAAACTACTGTTTGGGTGCACGGTAGGGCTCGGAAGGGAAGGAGCGTCATTTGACTTTTTGAATGTAAAATTTCCTGTAATCATAAGCGGACGTAATGTTCCATTTGGAGAGTCCCTAATATGCCTAAACAGTGGAAATCCCCCACAAGTAACCCCATTTTGGAAACTAGCCCCTTCAAGAAATGCATATAGATGTATGGTGAGCCACTTGAACCCCCAGGTGCTTCACAGAAGTTTATACCATTGAGCCGTGAAAATAAAATAAATCACATTTTCCCAACAAAAATGTTCCTTAGCCCAAAATTTTGCATTTTCACAAAGGCAACAGGAGAAATTGCACCATACTTTTTTTTGCAATTTCTCCTGAGTACTCCAATACCCCATATTGGGGGGGAATACTACTTTTGAGTCACAGTGCAAAGCTCAAAAGGGAAGAAGTGCCATATTGAAGTTCAGATTTTGCTGGAATGGTCTGAGGATGCCATGTCACATTGGCAGAGCCCCTGAGGTGCCATAACAACTGAAACCCCCCATATTATTATTATTATTATTATTATTATTATTATTTATATATATAGCACCATTAATTCCATGGTGCTGTACATGAGAAAATGGGTTACATACAGGGTTATAGATATCGTTAATAGTAAACAAATTTACAATGACAGACTGGTACAGAGTGTAAACTCATTTTACTAATTACACTCCCCAATGAATTTATCTAGAGGTGCACTGATCATATTGATACCACATGTACTTCACAGAATTTTAGACCACTGAAGAAAGAATAAATTACATTTTTACCACTAAAATGTTGTTTTAGCCCCAGATTTTTCATTTTTCTAAGGGCTAATAGCAACATTTTCTACAACAAACTGAGATCAGTTTTTTTTTCCCTTTTTCCTGAGTGTGCCAATACCCTGCTTATAATAAGGAAATATTTTTCAGGCACAGTGCAAAGCTCAGATGAGAAGAAGCGCCATACTATAGTGCAGATTTTACTACTATGGTTTGCGGGTGCCCTAACCCACTGGGAAAGTCACTGAGTTACGAACTACACCTCTCAACCAATTAATCTAGTAGTGCAGTGATCATATTGACACCACAGGTGTGTCACAGAATTTAGCACCATTGGGCAGTGAAGAAAAAATAATTATACTTTTACCACCAAAATGTTATTTTAGCCCCAGATTTTACATTTTCACACAAGTAGTGGGTAAAAGTGTCGCAAAAATGGGTTGAACAATGTCTATTGAACGTGGCAATATCCCATATGTGGCTCTTCATTACTGCTTAGCCACATGAAGAGACTTGGGAGGGACAGAGTGCTATTTGCCTCCAGGAACGCAGATTTTCCTAAAATAGTTTGCGGACTTCATTTACAGGGTGGGCCATTGATATGGATACACCTAAATAAAATGGGAATGGTTGGTGATATCAACTTCCTGTTTGTGGCACATTAGTATATGGGAGGGGGAAAACATTTCAAGATGGGTGGTGACCATGGCGGCCTTTTTTAATTTGGCCATTTTGGATCCAACTTTTTTTTTTTCAATGGGAAGAGGGTTGTGTGACACATGAAACTTATTGAGAATTTCACATGAAAAACAATGGTGTGCTTGGTTTTAACATAACTTTATTTTTTCATGATTAATTTACAAGTTTATGACCACTTATAAAATGTGTTCAAAGTGCTGCCTATTTTGGTGGATTGTCAATGCAACCCTCTTCTCCCACTCTTGACACACTGATAGCAACACTTTAGAAGAAATGCTATAACAGGCTTTCAGTATCCATTGTTTCAGATGCTGCACATCTCGTATCTTCACAGCATAGACAATTGCCTTCAGATGACCCCAAAGATAAAAGTCTAAGGGGGTCAGATCGGGAGACCTTGGTGGCTATTCAACTGGCCCACGATGACCAATCCACTTTCCAGGAAACTGTTCTTGTAGGAATGCTCAGACCTGACACCCAAGATGGTGCACCAGAAGGAACCCTTCTGGTGGAAACAATATGTCAAACCTGTTCCCCTATCCCTCCTCCTCAGCCTCTTCTTCATCCTCTTTTTTAGAGAGGAATATCAAGACGGGGTATCATCTGAGGACAGATTATTAATCTGATGTACCCCTGACCAGAGAGGATTACAATGTGTTAAAGAAAGGTCTGAATTTTGTCCCCACCAATAAATTTAACAGTTTCGAGTGGACTAAGGATATCAATTTGTTTTGTAGAAAACTAAGATGGAAGAAGTTTTTTGCACGTAATGATCAATCGGAATGTGAAAAGCTAGGCTTGGATGGAGGAGATTTAGTGGGCTTTAGGGCATTGGTAGGTTTGTTGGCGGAGAATGAATCTGTGACCGCAGTGGTTTCTCATACCAACTTGAGAAATAAGAGTACAAAAATGCCTCCACAGGGCGATATCACGAGTATTGATATTTTTCTTAGCCTTGTGGAAAGAGACCTACGTAAGATTCCATCTGGGTCCATGGAGTCAAATCTGACTGAGGCTGAACAAGAGTCTCTATCTAAACTTACAAAAGAAAGTGCTATGGTTATAAAACGCTCTGACAAAGGGGGGAATTTAGTAATTATGACAGAATCCAAATATACAAAAATGTGTTATACTATCTTGAGTGATCGTGACACATATGAAATCTTACCATCTGACCCTTCAGCCATTTTTAGAAATGAATTGATATCCATCCTAGAAACAGCACAAATGAGGAACCTTATTTGTAAAAATGAGTTTGAATTCCTCCTGCCAGCATATCCCTTGATTGCTACCTTTTACACCTTACCCAAGGTGCATAAGGGCATAGATCCACTTAACCCCTTACCGACATCGGACGTACTATCCCGTCCGATGTCGGCTCCTCTGCTTTGATGCAGGGCTCCGCGGTGAGCCCGCATCAAAGCCGGGACATGTCAGCTGTTTTGAACAGCTGACAAGTGCCCGCAATAGCGGCGGGTGAAATCGCGATTCACCCGCCGCTATTAACTAGTTAAATGCTGCTGTCAAACGCAGACAGCGGTATTTAACTACCGCATCCGGCCGGGCGGCCGGTAATGACGTCATCGCCGACCCCCGTCACATGATCGGGGGTCGGCGATGTGTCAGGACAGTAACCATAGAGGTCCTTGAGACCTCTATGGTTACTGATCGCCGGTAGCTGTGAGCGCCACCCTGTGGTCGGCGCTCACAGCACACCCGATTTTCTGCTACATAGCAGCGAACAGCAGATCGCTGCTATGAAGCAGAGGCGATCGTGCTGTGCCTGCTTCTAGCCTCCCATGGAGGCTATTGAAGCATGGCAAAAGTTAAAAAAAAAGTTAAAAAAATGTGAAAAAAAAAATAAAATAAATAAAAGTTTAAATCACCCCCCTTTCGCCCCAATCAAAATAAATCAATAAAAAAATCAAATCTACACATATTTGGTATCGCTATGTTCAGAATCGCCCGATCCATCAATAAAAAAAGCATTAACCTGATCACTAAACGGCGTAACGACATTGCATTAAAATGCAATAACGGGCGATCAAAAGAACGTATCTGCACTGAATTGGAATCATTAAAAACGCCAGCTCGGCATGCAAAAAATAAGCCCTCAACTGACCCCAGATCATGAAAAATTGAGATGCTACGAGTATCGGAAAATGGCGCAATTTTTTTTTTTTTTTAGCAAAGTTTGAATTTTTTTTTCACCACTTAGGTAAAAAATAACCTAGTTATGCTAGGTGTCTATGAACTCATAATGACCTGGAGAATCATAAAGGCAGGTCAGTTTTAGCATTTAGTGAACCTAGCAAAAAAGCCAAGCAAAAAACAAGTGTGGGATTGCACTTTTTTTGCAATTTCACCGCACTTGGAATTTTTTTCCCGTTTTCTAGTACACGACATGGTAAAACCAATGATGTCATTCAAAAGTACAACTCGTCCTGCAAAAAATAAGCCCTCACATGGCCAAATTGACGGAAAAATAAAAAAGTTATGGCTCTGGGAAGGAGGAGAGTGAAAAACGAACACGGAAAAACAAAAAATCCCACGGTCATGAAGGGGTTAAGGGCCGTCCAATCGTCTCAGGGTCAGACTCATTGATACAGAACTGCGGCATCTATATTGATGAAATATTGCACCCCTTTGTGCTAACCCTAACTTCCTACACCAAAGACACCTCAGATCTCCTTTTAAAACAGGAGGGCATCCATGTCACTGAGGATTCCTTCTTGGCCTCCATAGACGTTGAAGGTTCATATAGCAATATTCCACATAATTTAGGTCTAAGGGCAATGGAACATTTTTTGAAATCTAGAGCAGTACAATAAAAGACTCATAACCAATTTGTATTGGACCTACTACAATTTACACTTTTAATAAATGTTTTTCATTTTTGACAGGAAGTTCTTCCACCAGCTCAGGGGGTAGCTATGGGTAGTCCCTGCGCCCCATCCTACGCAAACCTGTTCCTGGGCTGGTGGGAGGAAACCATTGTCTTTGCTGATGACACACAATGGTGGCATCAGCATATTAATATGGGGTACAGATTCATCGACAACGTTTTTGTTATATGGCAGGGGACACAACAGGAATTTATTGGTTTTATGGAGGAACTTAACAATAATAGAATAGGAATGAAGTTCACCTTTGAGCTTGATCGAACAACATTGTCATTCCTGGATGTCCAGATCCATAGAAACATAGATGGATCATTGAGGTCACAGATCTTTCGCAAACCCACAAGCACAAATAGTTTACTCAGATGGGAGAGCCACCATCCTAAAGCATTAAGGAGTGGCATCCCTAAGGGTCAATTTTTGAGACTAAGGAGGAATTGCTCTGACATGGATGCCTTCCTGGAACAAGCTGTGGACATGAAGAATAGGTTCACGGAGAGGGGTTATCCAAGAGAAATTGTTGAGACAGCATTTAATCATGCTCTCCAGCAGGATAGAAGTTCCCTGTTACAAAGTCAGGCCCGGGTCATAAAGAAAACACAGCCCAAACTACAACCAGAATCATTGGTACATATGATTGCCAACATGATAGAGTAATGGGGATCCTGTCTAAATATTGGGATATCCTTACAGCTGATCCGGATTTAGCTGAATTTGTGGGGCCTCGACCACATATAACCTACAGGAAGGGCCTCTCTTTGAGGGATAGGCTGGTACACAGTCACTTCAAAAGATCGGCCCCGAAGGGAACCTGGCTTGAACGTAGGACATGTGGCTTTTTCAAATGTGGGGACTGTGTTAACTGTAAATTCATGCGGCCTTGCAAATCGATCATTAGCGCCTATGATGGCAGGGAATATTATCTGCGCGATTTCTCCAACTGTAAAACTAGCGGCATAGTATATGTGGCTACGTGTGGATGCCCTAAGGATTATGTGGGGAAAACAAGGAGGGAGTTTAGAAGAAGGGTGGGTGAGCACATTGGGGACATTAGGCATAAACGTGACTCTCCAATTGCTAGACACATGAATGAGGTACATCAAGGAAATTTGAGTGAAATCTCATTCAGTGTTATTGAATCATTCACCTCAAATCCTCGGGGTGGAAATTTTGATAGATTGCTGCTACAAAAAGAATGTGCTTGGATTAGTGTTGAGCGATACCGTCCGATACTTGAAAGTATCGGTATCGGAAAGTATCGGCCGATACCGGCAAAGTATCGGATCCAATCCGATACCGATACTCGATACCAATACAAGTCAATGGGACTCAAGTATCGGACGGTATCCCTGATGGTTCCCAGGGTCTGAAGGAGAGGAAACTCTCCTTCAGGCCATGGGATCCATATTAATGTGTAAAAGAAAGAATTAAAATAAAAAATATTGCTATACTCACCTCTCCGACGCAGCCTGCACCTTACCGAGGGAACCGGGAGCGTTCTTTGCTTAAAATTTGCGCGTTTACTTCCTTACGTGAAGTCCCGGCTTGTGATTGGTCGCGTGCCGCCCATGTGGCCGCGACGCGACCAATCACAGCAAGCCGTGACGTAATTTCAGGTCCTTCAGGATTTTAAGATTGCGTTCTGGCTTATGATTGGTCGCGTCGCGGCCACATGGGCGACGCGACCAATCACAAGCCGTGACGTCACGGGAGGCTGGACATGCGCGCATTTTAAAATGCGCGCGTGTCCTGCCTCCCGTGACGTCCCGGCTTGTGATTGGTCGTGTCGCCCATGTGGCCGCGACGCGACCAATCACAAGCCGTGACGTCACGGGAGGCTGGACACGCGCGCATTTTAAAATGCGCGCGTGTCCTGCCTCCCGTGACGTCCTGGCTTGTGATTGGTCGTGTCGCCCATGTGGCCGCGACGCGACCAATCACAGCAAGCCGTGACGTAATTTCAGGTCCTTCAGGATTTTAAAATTACGTTCTGGCTTGTGATTGGTCGCGTCGCGGTCACATGGGCGACGCGACCAATCACAAGCCGTGACGTCACGGGAGGCTGGACACGCGCGCATTTTAAAATGCGCGCGTGTCCAGCCTCCTGTGACGTCACGGCTTGTGATTGGTCGCGTCGCCCATGTGACCGCGACGCGACCAATCACAAGCCAGAACGTAATTTTAAAATCCTGAAGGACCTGAAATTACGTCACGGCTTGCTGTGATTGGTCGCGTCGCGGCCACATGGGCGGCACGCGACCAATCACAAGCCGGGACTTCACGTAAGGAAGTAAACGCGCAAATTTTAAGCAAAGAACGCTGCCGGTTCCCTCGGTAAGGTGCAGGCTGCGTCAGAGAGGTGAGTATAGCAATATTTTTTATTTTAATTCTCTCTTTTACACATTATTACATTAATGTTGTTTCGATACCGATACCCGATACCACAAAAGTATCGGATCTCGGTATCGGAATTCCGATACCCGCAAGTATCGGCCGATACCCGATACTTGCGGTATCGGAATGCTCAACACTAGCTTGGATCCATCGTTTCAATAGCATTACCCCTAAAGGTCTAAATGAGAACATATCATATGCATGTTTTCTATAGTGGGTACGAGGAATTCTAATCCTTTGCTTGTATAAGTTTAGTAAAGACATTACCGAGCCTGCCTTGTTTATAGCATTTCCATGCAGAGGGTTTTTCTTTGATAGTAAAATATAATTCAGACTTGCTATGCCTGGCATTTACGCCCTAATTTTTCAATGGGATCCATGAATTGTCATGAAATATCAATTTACATTGTGCATGTTTGTATATCTGCTCCAGATTATTCCAACACCCACTGGTCCCTTATAAGCATAAGTGTTTGCTAGAACTACTCACCATGACAAATTATCATTTCCAATTGTTCGATTTGGGATGTAGTGATCATGTATTGGTGTATGCTGAATGGTATATACACTCACTGGCCACTTTATTAGGTACACCTGTCCAACTTCTTGTTAACACTTAATTTCTAATCAGCCAATCACATGGCGGCAACTCAGTGCATTTAGGCATGTAGACATGGTCAAGACAATCTCCTGCAGTTCAAACCGAGCATCAGTATGGGGAAGAAAGGTGATTTGAGTGCCTTTGAACGTGGCATGGTTGTTGGTGCCAGAAGGGCTGGTCTGAGTATTTCAGAAACTGCTGATCTACTGGGATTTTCACGCACAACCATCTCTAGGGTTTACAGAGAATGGTCCGAAAAAGAAAAAAAATCCAGTGAGCGGCAGTTCTGTGGGCGGAAATGCCTTGTTGATGCCAGAGGTCAGAGGAGAATGGGCAGACTGGTTCGAGCTGATAGAAAGGCAACAGTGACTCAAATCGCCACCCGTTACAACCAAGGTAGGCCTAAGAGCATCTCTGAACGCACAGTGCGTCGAACTTTGAGGCAGATGGGCTACAGCAGCAGAAGACCACACCGGGTACCACTCCTTTCAGCTAAGAACAGGAAACTGAGGCTACAATTTGTACAAGCTCATCGAAATTGGACAGTAGAAGATTGGAAAAACATTGCTTGGTCTGATGAGTCTCGATTTCTGCTGCGACATTCGGATGGTAGGGTCAGAATTTGGCGTAAACAACATGAAAGCATGGATCCATCCTGCCTTGTATGGAGCATCTTTGGGATGTGCAGCCGACAAATCTGCGGCAACTGTGTGATGCCATCATGTCAATATGGACCAAAATCTCTGAGGAATGCTTCCAGCACCTTGTTGAATCTATGCCACGAAGAATTGAGGCAGTTCTGAAGGCAAAAGGGGTCCAACCCGTTACTAGCATGGTGTACCTAATAAAGTGGCCGGTGAGTGTATACTTTCAGGCATAAATTTGGCCTCATTTAGTGGTTTGCATATATCTGGCATCATCGAGGGTGATTTCACATGCTCAAATTAACGCTGCATAGGCGTACCGGCCAATATGGTCTCCGGTAAAATGGAGGCCGGAACATATTTATATATGTAAAACACCAAAAAAGGAACAATTCAAGAAAACACACCAAAAACAGGCAGAGATGCTTACCTGTCTGAATAGGCCTCAATACAAATGCACAAGCAGGGTGCAGCGGACCCAAATAAAATAGCAAATGCACAGGTGCAATACCTAATGAAACAGCCAGCCTTCAATCAGGGATTGGCCGTGTGGTACACCAATGCACTAAGATAAAAACTGTATGTGGCATGTTCACACAAGGAATGCAAGCATCTGGCTCCAGCCTATTAATGACGCCCTATGGCGGGCTGCCCAGTGCTGAAATGCATCCTGTGTGAACAGAGGCCACAGTATACAGAACCATTTGGGCCCAACTGCACCCTGCAAAAAAATATACGTGCAAAACAAAACATATAAATATATGTAAGGTATTGGTTGATATTCTGGCCATAATATTGAAGCTGGCAACCCACGTCAAGGGTCCTTACTTTTTGCCAGTCCTACACTAACATGAAAAACACCAAAAAAGGAACATTTCAAGGAAACACACCAAAAACAGGCAGAGACCCTTACCTGTCTGAATAGGCCTCAATACAAATGCACAAGCAGGGTGCAGCGGACCCAAATAAAATAGCAAATGCACAGGTGCAATACCTAATGAAACAGCCAGCCTTCAATCAGGGATTGGCCGTGTGGTACACCAATGCACTAAGATAAAAACTGTATGTGGCGTGTTCACACAAGGAATGCAAGCATCTGGCTCCAGCCTATTAATGACGCCCTATGGCGGGCTGCCCAGTGCTGAAATGCATCCTGTGTGAACAGAGGCCACAGTATACAGAACCATTTGGGCCCAACTGCACCCTGCAAAAAAATATACGTGCAAAACAAAACATATAAATATATGTAAGGTATTGGTTGATATTCTGGCCATAATATGGAAGCTGGCAACCCACGTCAAGGGTCCTTACTTTTTGCCAGTCCTACACTAACATGAAAAACACCAAAAAAGGAACAATTTAAGAAAACACAACAAAAACAGGCAGAGATGCTTACCTGTCTGAATAGGCCTCAACAGAACATATCCGGACATGCGCAGTACGGCTTCACACACGTCGGGACACCATGCGCTATGAACGACAACCTATTTCCGGTGTGGCGGTACCATTTAATTCATACGGAGCTGGAAAATATCGACATGATCACAATTTATAGAGTAAGTTCCTGATGTTTGAACACTTTGAGCCATATATCTTGGGCCCACATTTATATAAATTGCCTTTTACCTCTATCGGCTTCAGGACGTAGTTCTTGGTTGGATTAGTGCCCATTGAGGTAATCTATATATAGTAGGGACATGGGTGGTCAGCATGCAGCATCTGTCTATCTGAGCCTCCTGATGAGCCACATTTGGTGAAACGCGTAGAGGCGTTCGTCTATGAACACATCAGAAATGATAAGTACCCCGTTGATATAACTGATATATACATAGATTGCAGAATGGGATTACAGTTGGGTATCAGTACTGTACCCATATAAACTTGCCTGTATTCGAAGTTGTTTGGCCATAATGTCTGGGGCCATTTGATGTGATACCTGTCATTAGGGATTATTTTGTTTTGTAGGGCTTGCTTTTAGGGTAAGCCGACGTGGAGTGGGGGCGCCACATCCGCTTAACAGTAGGGCGCCAACCCCCACTGACAGGCAGGAGATTGATCAGCAGGGAGCAGTTATAGAGAGGTACTTAGTGTGTTAATCACTCTTTGCACTTTATGTTATTGTGTTATTCACCCTTTTCACACTGTCCTATGATTGCCTTAAATGGATTAAGGCATTGACTGGCAAATATTCTTTTCATTTTTTCCTGTCATGTCAGAATGGTGGTTTAAATGTATCACTTTATCTTTAGTTGACATACAGGAGTCATAGGGATAGCCACCGTTGAGCTGGGGCGCCTATCTCGTACATATATGTGTAGGGTGCCAGCCTCCGCTGCAAGGTAGGGCAATCTAGGTTTAACAGTGTGAGGGACATTTTTCAGCCTAGCATGGTTGTTTGCATGTTGATTGTTTGTCTAATTTTTAAAGTAAGAAATAAAGATTGAGTTTTATCTATAATCTGTGATGACACAAGGTTTTTTTGGTTTTGCTTCATTTGGATTTTGGAGCACAGAATTTGCTGAATTTCTTTTGAGGTTTGAGGAGCAATTTCCAAAGCCTTTGTGCTACAAGTAATGGGGAAGCCCCTGAAGCTTTTGCTAGGAACATTTTACATAATGTTTGGGATCACATTTATCCGGCCTTCAACGCTGAGCACTTAAATTGATTGTTTCCATCTAAATCTCTGAGTGACGTGATTTAGATGAAACCTCCAAGGGATCCATTCACAATATTGAGGCAGCAGAGTTACTCTGAACACCATCTGGCCTCTGTTCAGTGGTGTCCTTCTTTTCAGAAGTGCACAAAACTGTGTAACAGCACTTTTATGCAATCCTAAAAAGATAGACATCGACGGATCACAGGTCCTGTGGCAATCTTCGGGAGTCAGAGTATATAAATCAAAAGGAGGTGAAGAAATGTTTTTTTATTTTTTTCAATACTGTTGTTCAAAGTACTTTGTTTACCTGACCAAATAAATACATCATGTAGACACATGGATCCATGATATTAGTGAGTTTATAAGGTTAAAGAATTTTTATAGTGCATTTTAGATCTTTATGCATAGATGGCTGTACAACTTTGATGGCTAAATCCCAAGTGTTTCGCTGAACAGATAATTTGTGATTATTGTTTGAATAGTTACTGATAAGGAACTTATGAAAAAAAAATCTTTATCTATATTAGTATTTCAGTTATCTGTTGAATAGAAATGCATATCCAACTCACGATGATATCAGGGGATGAGACGTCTACACTGGAATGTTTTTCTAGAACTGTCATCTTGAGACTTTAACCCGTGAGCAGTTGTCAGTCAGGTGATGATGAACTTCAAAAGTAGAGATCAAGGAGAAGAATTCAGGACAGACATAACTAGTATCTCAAATGTCCAAGAAATGCTTTAAGGTTAAAAGTGTACGTATATAGTGTATAAAGGATCTTTGTAGCATGAAAGTTTCTGCCATAAGTAAAATGACTCTTAAGTGACTCATTAATGCTACATATATGATAAATAGACAGAAATATTTGGCTGCATAGATATATGTATAAATAGTATTATAAACACTCAGATACAACCCTTTGTTAATTTTTTTAATTATTAAGCGGTCCTTTAAGCTATGTGCACATGTTGCGGATTTTGCTGCAGATTTGACGCTGTTTTCTATGCGTTGTACAGTACCATGTAAACGTATGGAAAACAAAATCCGCAGTGCACATGCTGCGGAAAAAAACACGCCGAAGCGTAGCATTGTTTTTTCCGCAGCATGTTAATTATTTGTGTGGATTCCGCAGCGGTTTACACCTGCTCCATAATAGGAATCCGCAGATGTAAAACAAACAAGCGCATTTGACTTGTACTTATAACATGTAAAATTAATTAATTTAATGCAATTAACATTGAATTTGGTGAGCATTAGACAGTCAATAGTACATTATACTCCATTCTATTTCTTATTTGTGTTACTTTTTGTTCTACTTTAACTGTATTCACACGTCACTGACATTATGTTACCATTCAAAGGGACACATTGACCCAAATTTCTAAGGGACACATTTAACCTGCACCACCTCTCTGCACTGATACCATCCATTGCACATCCATTGTTCTTCCGGGCTAATTTGCGTGCGGCGTCAAAGCTTGATCTCTCAGCATTGGCACATTGCATTACTACAAACAGGTATCATTTTTATTGTTGAAGGATCTATAGTTTTAGTTGTAAAATTGTTATTCCATGTCAGCAAGGCTGACAATAAATCTATTGATGTGGACTTATCTCGTGATTTCATTTCCCTGTCAGCAGTCTTGAAAAGGTTAATATTGAGTAAATTTCATAGTCTATTACAATGAGAAATGGTAGACTGCATTGCATACCATGTGCCTTCAAAATTTAAAGGAGTTGTCCCGACACAACTAATTTTTTTCTAGTGAATTAGTACAATAAAAGCAACAAACAATGCAATACTCACCTCTCGGTACTTACAGGATCCAGCACAGTACATTCTGTAGGCTGTATTTATGCCGGAAGTGAGAGATCACCATTGAAGCAGCGGCAGACCACTGCAACCTGTGATTATCTATCACAGTCAGGTGACTTCTGCAGAGCCTCATCCGTGAAGTCACCAATGACATGCTGCAGAAGTCATCTTACCACCGTAGACTATCATAGATCTCAGCAGTCCTGATTCTACTTTGAATAGTAACAACTTTGTTCTGGTATAAACACAGAGTGACTTACGCTGAATCTACATAAGTGCCAGGAGATAATTATGGCTTTTTTATTTTACCAAGCCACCATAAAAATTTTAATTTGCCACTAAAAAGCCTCTTGAATAGTTTGCAGATTAAAATACAGGCAACCAACGTCAGATATAAATAATATATTGTTCCACAGCCTGTCTACACAGGCATATAAAGGGGTTGCCTGTCCTTAGGCAATAAGTCTGCAGTCACTATATGTGACTGCAGACTTGTGAATCTTCACATCATGTGCGCTGTGAGGATTCTCCAGTGCTGGCACTAATGTCACCCCAAGTATGTGATTTAAATACTTTTGGCCACTTACCGAATAGACTGTATCTGGCATTGCTCAATGCACTTACATTAAGCTAGGCCTCTCCATCTTGTCGGCATGTGACCGCACATATGCAAATCGCACATTTGTGTTCATATTCTCGGTACCACTGAGTCCTCACAGTACTCAATACACATGATATGAGGATTCACAAGTCTGCAGTCACATAGAGTGATTGTAGTCTTGTACACTAAGTCTGAACAACCCCTTTAATGCAGATCCAGGTTTACTACTTTGCAGATTTGCGGCAGTGGGTAAGGATATTGCAAATAAATTTAATCCAGACTACTGAATTCTGTTTCCAAATTTCCAATGTATTGTGAGGCAATGACTGGTGTTTTATGCGGGGGTCACTATGTGTCCCCCAGGATGTGCAAAGAAGCATATGGCCGTGGGAGTACATTGCAGTCACAAGCATAGCTGTGAATGCAATGCAAAATAAAAGTGAGTATTGGTCTTGGGCATGCTATGTGTCCAGGGCAGATATAAAAAAAACTGCTCTGGGCTTTTATGTCCAGGGCAGATATAAAAAAACCTGCTCTGGGCTTTTATTTTTGAAACAGACTACAGGATGGTAGTGGGGTGGTCCATTTCCTCCCTGGCCCCATGTTTTCTATGTGGCCAAAAGCCACAGGTTCTTTTGTAAAAACCCCTGCAGCAGGGGGTTGGGTGTGTCAGTTTTGGTCTTGCAAGCAGGCACAGCAGAAGGCTCTGCAGATCTCAACCTGTTTGAGGCAACACAGGGCCAAGCGGAGCCAAAAAGCCTGGCACCCTCAGCATACCCAGTGGTGCAGTCGCCCACGGCAATTGGTCACGAACTGTCTTGCTTCCCAGCTGCGATCCGGAGGATACCGCGTGCTGTGCACTGTGTGAATTTGGACATTAAACACGTTTTGCTACGAACTTTCCTGTGGTCACTGCCTGTCTGTCACACTGCACCAACCCTGCTACACTACAGTATTCATTGTATTCTTACTAAATAATTTTCAGCCAAGCTTAGTTGTGATTTCCTGCACAAGTAAACAACCATATTATTGTAGAAAAGGATCATATCACATAAATATTATTTACATGCCAGAGAAATTGTCTATTCTTAATTTCTTGTTACTTTTCATGCTGCCACTGCTTGAATGAAACCTATCATACTTTTGCCAAGAATGCTATATTAGTGCTGAACGGCTTAGAAATGAAATTTCTCCCAAGTGTATGATCCTGGCTCTATTGCCTGCTTAACAATTACAGACGAGCATTCTCCTCCCTATCTCATTACCTATAATGTCTATACTAATCCCATCAGGGTTTCTACCTTATTTATTATTTGGAGACACTTGTCTAATAAAAGCTGTCATCTATGAGGCTGTAAAAGTGGGCTGCGAATATTCACAAAAAAAGTCCTTGTGGAACATCTCATTTTACATTTATTTGCTTAGAGCTGATGCAGTATGAAATAACAAGCAGAAGATAAAGTATTCTTTGAAAAAGATTAAAAAAGATTCTCACTACATCCAATGTATTGTAAGGCCATTATGCTATCTTTAAAACCCCTTTACCACCTTGGACATATAGGTACAGTACATCCAAAGTCATCTCCATGCCTTTGATGCGGCTCCAGTCCTGGGTCCGGATCTTTACCTGCACGTGACAGCTAATCTGATCAGCTGTCATATGCCTATAACAGCGGCATATAACATGCGCTAACCGGAAGTGCGTCATGAGACCCACCCATCGACGGCCCTGTCACATTATCGCATAGCACTGATAGGTTGTCATGACAGCGGGGGGTCTGCAGAAAACCCCCGTGCCTTTCATTGTAAATCTGTGAATGCTGGCGTGTGGCCACGGTTAATAGGAAACCATGATTTATGCTGCATATAGGGTTGAAGCCCTGCTATGTGTAGCACAGGTGATCAGAAGATCGCAGCTTCAGGTCTCCAAAGGGGATTTTTGAAGCAAGTAAAAAGGAAAAAAAAGTTTAGAAGCATAAAGAAAAGAAAAAAAACACAAAAGGTCAAATCACCCCCTCTTGCACTATTCAAAATAAAACACAGAAATATACACCGGTTTGGTATAGCCACATTCAGAAATGTCCAATCTATCAAAATTTAAAGTAAACTGATCCAATCTGTAAACGGCGAAACAGGAAAAAAAATTAAAATGCCAGAATTGTGGTTTTATTGTCTGCCGCAACATCGCAATAAAACGCAATAACATGGGATGAAAACATCATATCTATGTACAACCATGTATGTAAAGTACAACTTGGCTCAATAAAAACAAGCCCTTCCACAGCCATATTGATGGAAAAATAAAAAATTTCTGGCTCTGGGAAGAAGGGGAGCAAAAGATGAAAGCACAAAAATGGAAAATCACAAGGTGGTGAATGGGGTTAAGAAATATTCAATACAAAGTATAACCCTGTTATTTGTAGTTGATTATTTGACTATATCAATATAGATCCATTAGGTTTTCAGCCTGTGCGGACATATCAATAATGAGTTAGAATCTGGATATATGTCTCAAAGATATGGAATTAATTTATTTCTAAATGACAAATTTATGTGAGTGGAATTAAAGTCTACTCTAATTCTACCAAACTATGAATTTTCCAGAATGGTCATTTGTTGTAATTCTCTCTGTAAAATAGCGATCTGCTGGCCATCAGTTGCTGAACTGACAAAAGGTGTAAAAAACAAAATGATATATTACTGCCAACCCCTCTGGCCACCTCTGCTGCTCGCTCTACCCTTCTCTTCTTAGCGCTACCACTCGCGGAAACCTTGGGCCTCTTTGGAATAGGTCAGAACTTCCATCACCTTACAAACACAGTGTAAGTAAGGATTTCTGGGCAAGAATAAGCTTGGAATGTCACTGTGTATGCTAGTTGTACGATTGTGATGCCATGATGCCTCAACATGCGCTGTACTTTATGAAGCACAGGTGCAAAGATCTCCTTGACATATTCACAGCAGGAATCCTAGACAAGCATGAAGATGCCCTGAGTTTGAGTAAGCGGCAGTGGTAAGATAAGGCCCCAAGGACTGCATGGGGGACAGTGAGCAGTGGAGGTGAGTGGTGAGAAGGACTGCATAGGGGACTGTGAGCAGCGGAGGTGAGTGGTGAGGAGGACTGCATGGAAGACAGTGAGCAGTGGAGGTGAGTGGTGAGAAGGACTGCATAGGGGACTGTGAGCAGCGGAGGTGAGTGGTGAGGAGGACTGCATGGGGAACAGTGAGCAGCAGAGGTGAGTGGTGAGAAGGACTGCATGGGAGAAAGTGAGCAGCAGAGTTGAGTGGTGAGGAGGACTGCATGGGGAACAGTGAGCAGCGGAGGTGAGTGGTGAGAAGGACTGCATGGGGGAAAGTGAGCAGTGGAGGTGAGTGGTGAGGAGGACTGCATGGAAGACAGTGAGCAGCGGAGTTGAGTGGTGAGTAGGACTGCATGGGGGACAGTGAGCAACGGAGTTGAGTGGTGAGTAGGATTGCATGGGGGACAGTGGGCAGTGGAGTTGAGTGGTGAGTAGGACTGCATGGGGGACAGTGAGCAGCAGAGGCGAGTGGTGAGTAGAACTGCATGGGGGACAGTAGGCAGTGGAGTTGAGTGGTGAGTAGGACTGCATGGGGGACAGTGAGCAGCGGAGTTGAGTGGTGAGTAGGACTGCATGGGGACAGTGAGCAGCAGAGGTGAGTGGTGAGTAGGACTGCATGGGGGACAGTGGGCAGTGGAGTTGAGTGGTGAGGAGGACTGCATGGGGGACAGTGAGCATCGGAGTTGGGTGGTGAGTAGGACTGCATAGGGGACTGTGAGCAGCGGAGGTGAGTGGTGAGGAGAACTGCATGGGGAACAGTGAGCAGTGGAGGTGAGTGGTGAGGAGGACTGCATGGAAGACAGTGAGCAGCGGAGTTGAGTGGTGAGTAGGACTGCATGGTGGACAGTGAGCAACGGAGTTGAGTGGTGAGTAGGATTGCATGGGGGACAGTGGGCAGTGGAGTTGAGTGGTGAGTAGGACTGCATGGGGGACAGTGAGCAGCAGAGGCGAGTGGTGAGTAGAACTGCATGGGGGACAGTAGGCAGTGGAGTTGAGTGGTGAGTAGGACTGCATGGGGGACAGTGAGCAGCGGAGTTGAGTGGTGAGTAGGACTGCATGGGGACAGTGAGCAGCAGAGGTGAGTGGTGAGTAGGACTGCATGGGGGACAGTGGGCAGTGGAGTTGAGTGGTGAGGAGGACTGCATGGGGGACAGTGAGCATCGGAGTTGGGTGGTGAGTAGGACTGCATAGGGGACTGTGAGCAGCGGAGGTGAGTGGTGAGGAGAACTGCATGGGGAACAGTGAGCAGCGGAGGTGAGTGGTGAGAAGGACTGCATGGGAGAAAGTGAGCAGCAGAGTTGAGTGGTGAGGAGGACTGCATGGGGAACAGTGAGCAGCGGAGGTGAGTGGTGAGAAGGGCTGCATGGGGGAAAGTGAGCAGTGGAGGTGAGTGGTGAGGAGGACTGCATGGAAGACAGTGAGCAGCAGAGTTGAGTGGTGAGTAGGACTGCATGGGGGACAGTGAGCAATGGAGTTGAGTGGTGAGTAGGATTGCATGGAGGACAGTGGGCAGTGGAGTTGAGTGGTAAGCAGGACTGCATGGGGGACAGTGAGCAGCAGAGGCGAGTGGTGAGTAGAACTGCATGGGGGACAGTAGGCAGTGGAGTTGAGTGGTGAGTAGGACTGCATGGGGGACAGTGAGCAGCGGAGTTGAGTGGTGAGTAGGACTGCATGGGGACAGTGAGCAGCAGAGGTGAGTGGTGAGTAGGACTGCATGGGGGACAGTGGGCAGTGGTGTTGAGTGGTGAGGAGGACTGCATGGGGAACAGTGAGCAGCGGAGGTGAGTGGTGAGAAGGACTGCATGGGGGAAAGTGAGCAGTGGAGGTGAGTGGTGAGGAGGACTGCATGGAAGACAGTGAGCAGCGGAGTTGAGTGGTGAGTAGGACTGCATGGGGGACAGTGAGCAGTGGAATTGAGTGGTGAGTAGGACTGCATGGGGACAGTGAGCAGCAGAGGCGAGTGGTGAGTAGAACTGCATGGGGGACAGTAGGCAGTGGAGTTGGGTGGTGAGTAGGACTGCATGGGGGACAGTGGGCAGTGGAGGTGGGTGGTGGTATTTGAGGTTTTTTTCTAAACCTTTCATTTATTATGTTGTGGGTTCTCATCAAAGCTCAAATAATTGAAAGGGACATTCAATTCTAAGAAAATAAATGTGCTGTGATTTATATTTCCTGTAAAAATCCATATTATTTGGTGAACCTTAATTTTGTCAGATCTACTCATCTTTATCCATTTACCTTGGAAACTAATGTGCTCTTATGTAGCATAACGAGTCAAAATTCAATATGAATGATTTGAATTCCTGGTCTTCATACATCTATGTTGTGTCTGCATTTAGGGTGACCTGCCTTGCAAACACAAAATGCAATCATTATATTTGTATGTTCTTCATTGTGAGGACTAATGTTTTGTGTTAATAATCTACAAAAGTTTCTGCTGTAGCCAAAAAGCAGAGTAAGAAAATAAATCTGCCATTTGGCTATAGCAGCAGGATTGGCAATTGTGAAAAGAAAAAAGGAACTCCAGAAAAGGAGTTAAACAACATTTATTGATGGCTATATTGACAATTAAAAAGCCTTCTTGCACTTGTTTGATCCATGAAGAAAATATAATAGATTGTTTCTTTCTAATAAAAGAGGTTATTTATGATGTTTTGTTTTTCTATTTCCTTTTGTAATACTTGTGCCTTCTGCCATGAAATAGAGATCAATGGCGCAGCTAATTGGCAAGCCGATTTTTCTTTAGGAACTTAACACAATGAAAGAACAAAGGGCACAGAAAACAACAGCATGATATGGAACAATATTATCACAACTTCATAGACTGTGGGACAACTGATAGCAAACACTCAAATATGTAACTTATAAGTCACGTTTGGTGTCTAATCTACAAATATGGCGACTAATAGTTGATCTGCGCAAGTGGTGGTGAAAGTTCAACTAACAGTATTAATAATTTCACACATAATTTACAATTTTGCTGTTTCATAATAGCTATTGAGTCGCATGTTCTAGGCCTAGAAGATAGGACAGTATTTTTAATTTCCATTATGCAATGGGTGTTGGTAAGAGATGGCATTGCAAGTGTTTCTACTAATGTTTTAACGATTAAGAGGCGTACTATTTTACCAGAAGAGTTTTGCATGGCAATAATTTTAAAAAGTTTATTATTTTCTCTGACAATTGGAGGTTTAGCTTAAACTAACAAATGCAGAATAGAAAAAGGACACACTTGTCCTGTCCCTGCCTCATCTCTGCCTTTAGGGTTAAGTGCCCCACTTGCCTTCTCCCCCAGTGACATCTCAGAATCATGACACTTGAAATAAAAAACTGAATGATTGCACTTGAAGTATGTTTGTTATCACTTTTGATTTACATATTTAAATTATATATTCATTTAAATTTAAAAGTGAAAACATCTCGGTTTAATTGAAGTGCGTGATTATATTGTAGACTGTACATGTATTAGACTAAATGTATGCTAAAGGTTTCCAAATCTGCAGTATGCTCTCTTGCAAAGTAGCTATCAGCTGTCTGATGCAATAGGCAACAAGGCTTTTTACAGTTGGTTTGGTTTTACAATTTGTTTATCCATTTAATAATATTTCACAACTTACAATACAGTCATGAAAATACTGAGTACATCCTCTTTGAATTGTATGGTTTTACAATTTAGGACTTTAAAAAACACCTTATCCTTTCAAGGTTTTAAAATGAGGTTAATACAATGTCAGATGTACAATAACACATGGCAGATTGTAATCTATGCCTTTAACACAAACTATGCCGAAATGCAGAAGCCGTGTTATACAGGGGAGTATATGAGTTATTGGCTCATGATTGACATTGTTGAGATGAGATATTTGTGCTGTTATGGTATTTGGTTTTCATCAAAAAGTGGCATAGGACATTATAGCCAAACATCTCATCCTAGACCTCATCTGTGCAAATGACATTGTTCCAGTTTTGTGGTTTATTCAGATGCAACTTTGCAAATTTTCCCTATGCTGTCATGTTTTTCTTTTAGAAAGAAGAAGCTTTCTTCTGACAATCCTTTCAAACAAACTTGACAATCCTTTCAAACAAACTCTACTTGTTCATATTTCTAAATGTGCTGTCACAAACATGAATATTTATCATGATAACTAAGGCTTTTAAAGTCCAAGCTGTAGCTCTTGCATTCTTTACAATTTCTCTAAGCATTTCCCAGTCTGACCTTGGTATGAATTTTCTAGGACTGCTGGAAAAATGTTTAGAATTGAGAGTCCTCAGTGGTTTATACCTTTTAATGGCTAACTGAAAAGATGGTAACAAATGGCACACATGCTCATAAAGAATTACAGTATTTTTCTGAAAAAAAAAACACTTTTTTCCTCCAAAATTTAAGGAAAGTAGGGTGTGCGTCTCATAGTCTAAATGTACCTTATAGTCAGGCTGTAGTTGTAGGGTGGGGAGCTGCAGCGGCAGAGGACTGGGTCACATGAGGCAGGAGCCGGTGGCTGCAACTAACACTTGTGCCAGCTGTTAAGGAAAATTAATATTCACTGCTCCGCACACCCATAGTCATGCCCACCTGTATGCAATGAAGCCAGCACCAAGAGGTGGGTGGGACTATGGGAGTGGAGAGCAGTGAATATTCATTCTCTTTAATAGTGGGCACACGTGATCGCCCAAATGCTGCAGGAGCCAGCTGCTACAGCTAACATGTGTGCCTGCTATTACAGAGAATGAATATTCATTGCTTCCCATGCCCATAACCATGGGCAGAAGTGAATATTACAGCTGCAGATCTCGGCATGTGGAGGCGAATGGCAGTGATATCATGAGCTGCTTACATGCTTAAATCAGCTGCTGGTATCAGAAAACAATGCTGAGCTGTGAGGGAGCATAAGGAAGGTGCGTAGAATTTTTCTTTTTTTTATGTGTGCAGCATGATGGGGGCCATATATACCAGGATGGGGGTCATGTATTCCAGGATGGGCATTGGGACAATGTATACTAGGATGGGAATGGGGTCCATGTATACCAGGATGGGGTTTATGCATACCAGGATGGGGATGGAGTCCATGTATACCAGGATTGGGATAAGAGTCATGTATACCAGAATGGTGGGCCCTGTGTACCAGCAAAAGGGGCCATGTTTACCTGGGTGGGGGGCCATGTATACCAGGATGGGCGTCCATGTATAATAGTATGGGGGCCATGATCATCTGGATTTGCGGGGCCATACCAGTATGGGGATCATATATGGGGACATATATATCAGGATGGGGGCATATATAGCAGGATGGATACATACATTCCAGGATAGGGGATATTAATACAGAATTGGGGGACATTAACCCTATAACAGTGTCCGCAGTAGATCCCCCTCCCATAATAGTGCATCATGACAACATTTTTGCTTCAATTGTTTTTCTATTTTTTTCCGCTAAAACCCAAAAGTACAGTAATTAAGGGCCTTTGAAGAGCAGAACCAGGCTGTTACTTACACTTTTAATTCCTGATAAAGCAGTATGGGTGAAACTTATTTTTCACACACTGATTAAGCATTTTTGTCTTAATGTTTGTTAAATAATGACACTGTAATTTGTAAGATATTGTTCATCTGAGGTAATATTTACCTAATTTTAAGACATTAAGGAACAAACTTTAGATTTCTTTAAATTACAAAAGGGAGAGTACAAATGAATATACAGTTCTGAACAATCTAAGTAGGTCAATACATTAAATACAATCAGTGCCGTATGCAGCACCATGTGTCACAGTAGTTCAAACTGAAAAAGTCAATGATATTAACTTTTTTTGTAGCGGGAAACATTAACAGATAAAAGGTAGCAAGTATAACATTGATAATTTAGTAATTTGCTTATAAATTGTTGAATATCTTTTCAAGTGCATGTTTTCACATTTTAATAGTTAACACAATTCAGTATAGGAGCATTTAAGGATAAAATAGTCCAGCAAATTCATGCCCATGGCGAAACCCATGGCCCATGCAGAAGGTGAAACTCTGAGTCAGTCAGATGACCTGATGATGATTATGATTTTATATGCGATAATTTAAAAATATTAACTATGATTCTTTACCTTTCTGCCATATGATGCATTATAGTGTCCATGTGACCCGGAACAATTTGACCATGGACGGTATAGTACCCCATAGCGATCGGCTATGCAAACGGATTGTGCGCGGCCGATCGCAGACGGCTGTCAGCTGATTCTTACAGCTGACATCCGGCACTAATTGCCAGAAGCACTCACAGACTGCCAGGGCCGGCTCCAGGTTTTTGAGGGCCCCGGGCGAAAGAGTCTCAGTGGGCCCCCCTTTAACACATACCACGATTCATGATCGCATATAACACATCCATGTAGTATATAACACAGCCCATGTAGTATATAGCACAGCCACGTAGCATATAACACAGCCATGTAGTATATAACAGCCCACATAGCATATAACACAGCCACGTAGTATATAGCACAGCCCATGTAGCATATAACAGCCCATATAGTATACAGCACAGCCACATATTACATAACACAGCCCACGTAGTATATAGAACAGCCATGTAGTATATAGCACAGCCCACGTAGCATATAACAGCCCATATAGTATATAGCACAGCCACATAGTAAATAACATGGCCCACGTAGTATATAGCACAGCCATGTAGTATATAGCACAGCCATGTAGTATATAGCACAGCCCACGTAGTATATAACACGGCCCACGTAGTATATAGCACAGCCATGTAGTATATAGAACAGCCATGTAGTATATAGCACAGACATGTAGTATACAGCACAGCCCCCCACCCCCCAAGAATGGCCCCATAGTCCAGTACTCACTGCTATAGTTACAAAAAACAAACAAACCACTCCTCACCACTCTCAACGTTCCCGCGCCGTGCTGCTCCCTCCCTGCTCCGGTCATGGCAGCTGCCGCTGCACTGCCTGACACATAGCGAGTGCACGATGATGTCATCGCGCACCCGCAGCGGCAGTGTCAGAGGCAGAGTGGGGAATGATGGGAGAGGGAGCATCAGGTGACGCCCTCTCCTCCATCATTTGCTTTGATCTTTACCGGCAGACGTCGGTAAAGTTGAAAGCGGCGGCGGGGGAGTTGGCGCTTGCGACAGGCCCCATAGCATCTGCATGATGTGTCGCTAGCTGAGGGCCCCTGGGGGAGCGGGGGCCCTAGGCACTGGCAGCTGCCTGCCCCTAACGCCGGCCCTGAATGGGCCCCCCTGTCTCGCCAGGGCCCCGGCACTTGCCTGGGTACGCAGGGTGCTGACGCCGGCCCTGGCGAGACACTGACTCCCAGCACTTTAACCCCTGAAACGCTGCAATCGAACACGATGCTGCTCTGTACTCATAATTTGAAATTATTTACAGTTCCTTAAAGGTAATGTGTCACTGATTTAGTTACCTCATCTGAGTGTGAGAGGCATGACCAGGGCCGTAGTCATGACCAGGTATTGCGATGTATCTGTGCCCTGGCCTCCTGTCACATGTAAATAATGTCCATAAATCAGCATACTTGTGACTTCATGTTCTGTACTGTCAAGATCTTCTCTACATTGCTGAAGATTCTCTCCACATGGTTTTGCACAGATTGAAACACATTTAATTTCAACTTTTATAAGAACAACTTTACTGACTTCGTTACACAGCACATCCATATTTATCGCAGCATTTACAGCAGGCTTCACAACGCATGTTCCTTTCCTTTTCTCTGTACTCTTTTCTCTATCACACATCATGCTACTGGAATGAACCGTATCACACAGTTCCTCAGCATCCTCCCTGTCCAGCTTTGCTATGATTTGCATACCCTCATGTGTTTTGCACCAGACTTAAGAGCATCAGCCCACGAAGTCAGCTGGCACGAGGTGAGCGACCTGCCCGGCTGCACTTTACCTTGCGGTAACACAGCGTTCTCCTTATTCACACTCACTGTGTTTAGGGTTCCCCTCAGCCTTTTTGCACCAGAAGGTATTAGCCCATGCGATGAGCTGCCACATTTTGGAGCCAACTGTGTGCCCACTTTGTCCTCTCTCTGTTCCCAATCTGCATTCCAAAGCTGCAATTGCCTAATGCTGTCCTGGCCTGCTTCTATGGATGGCTGGGCTCCCACTTGTTCAATATCGTGGGGCTACTGGGGAACCTGGGCTCAGATGCCCACTCAAGCAGTATGGGTGCCCCGGCTCCAACTAACTTTATCCAGGAAGCTACTCCTGCCTTATCCCATTAAACCCCTCCTATGTTTTAACTATAGTGTGGAAAACTATCCTTACTAAACATACTAGAATGCCCCCATCTAGTGGCCAAAAATGGGCACTACGCTCTCCCTAACACAAACATTAATACAATACATACATATATATACATATAGCAGCATAGAAAGCTTAAAAAGGTAGATGTTACATCCCCTTACATGAGAGCAAAATTTTGTAAGGGCAGATACCCTGATTCCAGATATGTATCACTTACTATGCTACTTGCTGGAGTTTTGATCAAATCACGGTCTTATCTGCTGCCTATCTACAGTGGTTTGCAAAACTATTCACTCCCCTTGGCATTTTTCATCTTTTGCTACCTCACAACCTGGTATTAATTTTTTTTTAGGGCTTGCATCTGTTAATTTAAAAATATGTTTAAAAATGTGAACATGTGGTTTTCCTTTTTATTCTGAAGAAAACAACAAATAGAACAAAATAACTGAAAGCTTAAGTGTGCATAACTATTCACCCCCCTAAATTGAGTACGTATAGATAGTGTTGAGCGATACCTTCCGATATTGGAAAGTATCGGTATCGGATTGGATCGGCCGATACCGGCAAAATATCGGATCTCGACGATACCGATACCCGATACCAATGCAAGTCAATGGGACGAAAATATCGGAATTAAAATAAACCCTTTCTTTCCTTGTAGGTTCATTCTATATGAAGGAAAACAAATAAGAATAATGTAGGATGTATTGGGGGAGGTGGCGGGGACATTAAAGGCTTAGAGGTTTAGCCCAATCAAATAGAATAGCAGGAATTTTAATTTTTTTTAAGACGTTCGGAGTTACAAAGATATTGACTATGTAAAGATTTTTTTTATTTTGTCAGATATTGATGTTTCACTACTTCCACGCCCTTCACCCTCTTTTTTACTTCTCCCACACTTTCTTCTTCATCATCATCAGCATCTTTGACATCAACTTCTTCTTCACCTTATTCATCTTCTTCTTCATCTTCTACCTATTATTTTTTTTTTGTTACATTGTTCATATTCTTTTTATTTAACTATTATTCTTCTTCATATTCAACTTCTTCATCATATTCTTATTTGTGACAGGCATTCCCGTAGTTGTTATCTATAAAAGTTTGAAGATTACACCTTCCGTTCTGCCTGTCACAAAAGAGTTACATTTGTCCGCGTTCAGTTTGGTCTGCAGCATCAGGCTTTATCCAGGGGCACCACGAGGAGGAACGGACTCACCCCCATACACTGCTTAGTCTTCTTCTGCTTATAATTTAGATAATATCTTTTGCTCTGATATTTAGTGTTATGCTTAATGTTCTTCTGCTCTTTGTTATGCAGCCTCTTGTTCTTCTGCTTCTCGGTCTCCCATGTCGTCGTCGTCTCCAGGGTCGTCGTCTCCGGGGTCGTCTTCATCGGGGTGGTCTTCAGGGTCATCGTCTCCAGGGTCGTCGTCATCTCAGTGGTTGTCGTCTCTGGTGTCATCGTCATCTTAGGGGTGGTCTTCCAGGTCATCGTCTTTAGGGTCTTGAACTTGGAAATATAGCAGAAGGTACAAGAAGGCTGAGAAAATGCCGAGAAACAGCTGATGGAACTGGAACTCGGATGGCTACCCGAAGGTCCAAGAGCCAATGGAACTACCGAGGACCAGCTGACGTTACTGCAACCCGGTTACTAAGCAGTAGGTACCCATGCCTGAAAGCACTACCAAGGACCACCTGACGTTGGTGGAACTCGGATACCCAGAAGGAGGCACCTAAGCCAAAGGCTCTGCCCGGAACCAGCTGACGGTACTGGAACCAGGATGGGGAGCAGAAGGTACAAGAGCAAAAGACACTGCTGAGAACCAGCTGACGGTACTGGAACCCGGATGGGTAGCCGAAGGTCCAAGAGCCAATGGAACTACCGAGGACCAGCTGACGTTACTGGAACCCGGTTACTAAGCAGGAGGTACCTGTGCCTGAAAGCACTACCAAGGACCACCTGATGTTGGTGGAAGTCGGATACCCAGAAGGAGGCACCTAAGCCAAAGGCTCTGCCCGGAACCAGCTGACGGTACTGGAACCAGGATGGGGACCTATTCAAGCTTGTCTTCCTAGAGCCCCAACTAGTGGTGTTGGAACAAAGGGTCAGCAGGGGGAGCAGAGTGTAGGCCGAAGCCTGAACTGGAGGCATTTGGAGGTCTGTTGTGTCTGCGTGGCGTTTGCAGGACAAGATGCCGGCTACACAGCAGGGGAACAGCTGGCGTTGCTGAACCCCACTGACACATTGGCGGGTGTTTTTCTCTGTGCAGCCAGCACTTCCGGGCACCAACTGGCGGTGTTAGAGCCAAGGGTCAGCAGGAGGAGCAGAGGGAGCAGAGTGTAAGCCGAAGCCTGCACTGGCGGCAACTTTGTGTCTGCGTGGCGTTTGCAGGACATGTTGCCGGCTAGACAGCAGGGGAACAGCTGGCGTTGCTGAACCCCACTGACACATTGGCGGGTGTTTTTCTCTGTGCAGCCAGCACTTCCGGGCACCAACTGGCGGTGTTAGAACCCAGGGTCTGCAGGAGTAGCAGAGTGTAGGCCGAAGCCTAATTGAACCAATTTTAAAGGTAACCTTTAACCCTCCTCAGGTGTTACAAACTAGAAGAGCCACACCTTGGGCAGCAGTAGTGCTGCACAAGTCAAAGGTTGCTCTTTTAATTTTGTTCCTTGCACACGCTGAATGAAACACGTATAACATTTAGCCCCTTATACAGTCAAACTGTCTTGGAGGCGGGAGTTCCCTTCGTAATGAGACGCAGCACAGCTGTCAAAAATACCACCTTGGTGCTGGTCGCAGCCTCCTGAGCGTCGCATTTTGCGGTACAGGAGTCTGCGCTGTCGTGTTATCCCTTGGCCCTGCACTGTTAGCGCTCCCCGTCTTCTGACATCATTTCATGTCGGCCGGTGCAGTTCACGATGCCCATGAATCCCAGCCCCGCAGTGTCTTTTCATTAATTCACACTGCGGGGCTGGGATTCATGGCCTTGCACAGTCAATATGTTCACCTCTCACTCGTGTCCTTACACCTGCTTCAGACTGTGCGGCGTCAGCTGATCCCTTATCGCATGCCACGGCCATGAAGCCGTACAGTCTGAAGAAGGCGTAAGGAGATGAGTGACAGGCGAAGCTATGCACTGCTCATGCCCATCAATCACACCCTCGCAGTCAAAATAAATAAGACACCGAGTGGCGTTGTGTCGGCCAGGGCGGCCGCAGAGGCGCAGCCAGCCAACCAATGATGTCACAAGATGGGCAGCACTACCAAGGGGGTTGCAGCGTGTCATTACAAAGGAAAGTCACACCTCAGGGACGGTTTAATGGTCTCAGGGGACTCATTTAATACGTGTTGAGTTCGACGTGTACAAGGACAATAACTGAATGAGCCACCTTGTACAAATGCAGCATTACTGCTGTACAAGGTGGCTGTTATACATAGAAATGCCTGGGGGTGGGGGGACAGGTTCCCTTCAATTTCAATTGTTGTGTCTGCGTGGCGTTTGCAGGACACGATGCCGGCTACACAGCAGGGGAACAGCTGGCGTTGCTGAACCCCACTGACACATTGGCGGGTGTTTTTCTCTGTGCAGCCAGCACTTCCGGGCGCCAACTGGCGGTGTTAGTGCCCAGGGTCAGCAGGAGGAGCAGAGGGAGCAGAGTGTAGGCCAAAGCCTGCACTGGCGGCAGCTTTGTATCTGCGTGGCATTTGCAGGACACGTTGCCGGCTACACAGCAGGGGAAGAGCTGGCGTTGCTGAACCCCACTGACACATTTGTGGGTGTTTTTCTCTGTGCAGCCAGCTCTTCCGGGCACCAACTGGCGGTATTAGAGCCCAGGGTCTGCAGGAGGAGCAGAGTGTAGGCCAAAGCCTAATTGAACCAATTTTAAAGGTAACCTTTAACCCCCCCTCAGGTGTTACAAACTAGAAGAGCCACACCTTGGGCAGCAGTAGTGCGGCACAAGTCAAAGGTTGCTCTTTTATTTTGTTCGTTGCACACGCTGAATGAAACACGTATAACATTTAGCCCCTTATACAGTCAAACTGTCTTGGAGGCGGGAGTTCCCTTCGTAATGAGACGCAGCACAGCTGTCAAAAATACCACCTTGGTGCTGGTCATGGCCTCCTGAGCGTCGCATTTTGCTGTACAGGAGTCTGCGCTGTCGTGTTTTACCTTGGCCCTGCGCTGTTAGCGCTGCCCATCTTCTGACATCATTTCATGTTGGCTGGTGCGGTTCGCGATGCCCATGAATCCCAGCCCCGCAGTGTCTTTTCATTAATTCACACTGCGGGGCTGGGATTCATGGCCTTGTGCAGTCAATATGTTCGCCTCTCACTTGTTTCCTTACACCTGCTTCAGACTGTGCAGCGTCAGCTGATCCCTTATCGCATGCCACGGCCATGAAGCCATACAGTCTGAAGAAGGCGGAAGGAGATGAGTGACAGGCGAAGATATGCACTGCTCATGCCCATCAATCACACCCTTGCAGTCAAAACAAGACACCGAGGGGCGTTGTGTCGGCCAGGGCGGCCGCAGAGGCGCAGCCAGCCAACCAATGATGTCACAAGATGGGCAGCGCTACCAAGGGGGTTGCAGCGTGTCATTACAAAGGAAAGTCACACCTCAGGGACGGTTTAATGGTCTCAGGGGACTCATTTAATACGTGTTGAGTTCGACGTGTGCAAGGACAATAACTGAATGAGCCACCTTGTACAAATGCAGCATTACTGCTGTACAAGGTGGCTGTTATACATACAAATGCCTGGGGGTGGGGGGACAGGTTCCCTTCAATTTCAGTTGTTGTGTCTGCGTGGCATTTGCAGGACACGATGCCGGCTACACAGCAGGGGAACAGCTGGCGTTGCTGAACCCCACTGACACATTGGCGGGTGTTTTTCTCTGTGCAGCCAGCACTTCCGGGCGCCAACTGGCGGTGTTAGTGCCCAGGGTCAGCAGGAGGAGCAGAGGGAGCAGAGTGTAGGCCGAAGCTTGCACTGGAGGCAGTTGTCGGTCTGTTGTGTCTGCGTGGCATTTGCAGGACACGTTGCCGGCTACACATCAGGGGAGCAGCTGGCGTTACTGAACCCCAATAACAGAGGAGGGACTGTTGACTGTGCAGACAGCACTTCCAGGCAGCAACTAGCGGTGTTGAAGCCCAGGGACAGCAGGAGGAGCAGAGGAACAGAGTGTAGGCCGAAGCCTGATTGGAGCAAGTTGAAAGGGAACCTTTAACCCCCCCCAAGGCGTTTGTAGCTGAAAGAGCCATCTTGTACAGCACTAAGGATGCAAAAGGAAAAGGTGGCTGTTTTAATTATGCTCCTTGCAAACGCTGAACTTAACACTTATAAAATGTGTCCACTGATACCGTAAAACCATCCCGGAGGTGGGACTTTCCTTCGTAATGTGACGCAGCACAGCCGTCATTCCTACCCTCTTGTCGCCGTGCGCCGCCTCCTCAGCATTGTTTGATTCTGTCAGGTAGCCTGCACTGTTATGTTATCCCTTGGCCATGTGCAGTTAGCGCTGCCCGTCTTCTGACATCATTTGGTGTCAGGCTGGCTGCGCCTGTGCGGCCGCGCTGGCCGAGATCCCACCTCGCAGTGTCGTCTAATGTAATCCCACTGCGGGCCTGGGATCCGTGGGCATGCACAGTGCATATCCTCGCCTCTCACTCCCCTCCCTCCGGCTTCTTCAGACTGTGCGGTGTCACGGCCGTGGCATGCTATTAGGGATCAGCTGACGGCGCACAGTCTGAAGAAGGCAGAGGGAGATGAGTGACAGCCTGAGGTGAAGATATGCACTGCGCATGCCCATGGATCCCAGGCCCGCAGTGTGATTAAATCAGAAGACACTTAGAGGCGGGATCTCGGGCAGCGCGGCCACACAGGCGCAGCCAGCCTGACACCAAATAATGTCAGAAGACGGGCAGCGCTAAATGTGCATGGCCAAGGGATAACATAACAGCACAGGGTCCGTGACAGAATCAAACAACGCAGAGGATGCGGCGCATGGCGACAAGAGGGTAGGAATGACGGCTGTGCTGCGTCACATTACGAAGGAAAGTCCCACCTCCGGGACAGTTTAACGGTGTGAGGAGACACATTTCATAAGTGTTAGGTTCAGAGTGTGCAAGTAGCACAACGACAATAGGCACCTTTTTCTTGTGCAGCATTACTGCTGCACAAGGTGGCTCTTTCAGTAACAAATGCCTGGGGGGGGGAAGGTTCACTTAAATTTAAGTTGTGCCACCGTGGCGGTCGCATGACACGTTGCCGGATACACAGCAGGAGAGCAGCAGGCGTTACTAAACCCCACTAACGTATTGGCGAGGTGTTTGGCTCTGTGCAAACAGCACTTCCGGGCAGCAACCAGCAGTGTTGGAGCCCAGGGACAGCAGGAGGAGCAGAGTGTAGGCCGAAGCCTGCACTGGAGGCATGTAAATGTCTGTTAGTGTGCCAGCGTGGCGGTCGCATGACATGTTGCCGGATACACAGCAGGGGAGCAGCTGACGTTACTGAACCCCAATAACACGGCAGCAAGTGTTAACTGTGCAGCCAGCACTTCCAGGCACCAACTGGCGGTGTTAGAGCCCAGGGACAGCAGGAGGAGCAGATTGGAGGTCTTGCCGCACACACAGCTGGGGAACAGCTGACGTTACTGAACCCCAATAACAAAGGAGCGACTGTTGACTGTGCGGACAGCACTTCCAGGCACCAACTAGCGGTGTAAGAGCCCAGGGACAGCAGGAGGAACAGATTGGAGGTCTTGCCGCACACACAGCTGGGGAACAGCTGACGTTACTGAACCCCAATAACAGAGGAGCGACTGTTGACTGTGCGGACAGCACTTCCAGGCACCAACTGGTGGTGTTAGAGCCCAGGGACAGCAGGAGGAGCAGATTGGAGGTCTTGCCGCACACACAGCTGGGGAACAGCTGACGTTACTGAACCCCAATAACAGAGGAGCGACTGTTGACTGTGCGGACAGTACTTTCGGGCACCAACTAGCGGTGTTAGAGCCCAGGGACAGCAGGAGGAGCAGATTGGAAGTCTTGCCGTACACACAGCTGGGGAACAGCTGACGTTACTGAACCCCAATAACAGAGGAGCGACTGTTGACTGTGCGGACAGCACTTCCAGGCACCAACTAGCGGTGTTAGAGCCCAGGGACAGCAGGAGGAGCAGAGGAACAGAGTGTAGGCCGAAGCCTGATTGGAGCAAGTTGAAAGGGAACCTTTAACCCCCCCAAGGCATTTGTAGCTGAAAGAGCCAGCTTGTGCAGCACAAAGGATGCAAAAGGAAAAGGTGGCTCTTTTCATTATGCTCCTTGCAAACACAGAACTAAACACTTATAAAATGTGTCCCCTGATACCGTGAGACCATCCCGGAGGTGGGACTTTCCTTCATAATGTGACGCAGCACAGCCGTCATTCCTACCCCCTTGGTGCCGTGCTGTTGTGAATTTGCTTTTTGCTCTCTCTAGTGGTTACTAGTTTTTTGACTCTGGTTTTTCTGTCATTCCTTTTATCCGCACCTGGGTCGTTAGTTAGGGGTGTTGCTATATAAGCTCCCTGGACCTTCAGTTCAATGCCTGGCAACGTAGTTATCAGAGCTAGTCTGCTGTGCTCTTGTCTACTGATCCTGGTTCCAGTTATATCAGCTAAGTCTGCCTTTTGCTTTTTGCTATTTGTTTTGGTTTTGTATTTTTGTCCAGCTTGTTCCAAATCTATATCCTGACCTTTGCTGGAAGCTCTAGGGGGCTGGTGTTCTCCCCCCGGACCGTTAGACGGTTCGGGGGTTCTTGAATTTCCAGTGTGGATTTTGATAGGGTTTTTGTTGACCATATAAGTTACCTTTCTTTATTCTGCTATCAGTAAGCGGGCCTCTCTGTGCTAAACCTGGTTCATTTCTGTGTTTGTCATTTCCTCTTACCTCACCGTCATTATTTGTGGGGGGCTTCTATCCAGCTTTGGGGTCCCCTTCTCTGGAGGCAAGAAAGGTCTTTGTTTTCCTCTACTAGGGGTAGCTAGATTCTCCGGCTGGCGCGTGTCATCTAGAATCAACGTAGGAATGATCCCCGGCTACTTCTAGTGTTGGCGTTAGGAGTAGATATATGGTCAACCCAGTTACCACTGCCCTATGAGCTGGATTTTTGTATTCTGCAGACTTCCACGTTCCTCTGAGACCCTCGCCATTGGGGTCATAACAGTTTGCCAGGCCAATATTAAATGTTTAATGCATTGCAGAAGAGGGATTATAAGAAAGAAGATTCTGAGTTTTTTTTTTTTCTTCTTCCCCTTTACCTCAGAGTGGCTATGCTTGCTGCAGACATGAATGTCCAGACCTTGATTACAAGTGTGGACCAGCTGGCTACTCGTGTGCAGGGCATACAAGACTATGTTATCAGAAATCCTAGGTCAGAACCTAAAATACCGATTCCTGAACTGTTTTCCGGAGACAGGTTTAAGTTTAGGAATTTCGTGAATAATTGTAAATTGTTTTTGTCCCTGAGACCCTGTTCATCTGGAGATTCTGCTCAGCATGTAAAAATTGTTATTTCGTTCTTACGGGGCGACCCTCAGGATTGGGCTTTTTCGCTGGCGCCAGGAGATCCGGCATTGGCTGATCTTGATGCGTTTTTTCTGGCGCTCGGTTTACTTTATGAGGAACCCAATCTTGAGATTCAGGCAGAAAAGGCCTTGCTGGCTATGTCTCAGGGGCAGGACGAGGCTGAAGTGTATTGCCAAAAATTTCGGAAATGGTCCGTGCTGACACATTGGAACGAGTGTGCACTGGCCGCTAATTTTAGAAATGGCCTTTCTGAAGCCATTAAGAATGTTATGGTGGGTTTTCCCATTCCCACAGGTCTGAATGATACTATGGCACTGGCTATTCAAATTGACCGGCGGTTGCGGGAGCGCAAAACCGCAAATTCCCTCATGGTGTTGTCTGAACAGACACCTAATTCGGTGCAATGTGATAGAAAAACCGCAAATTCCCTCATGGTGTTGTCTGAACAGACACCTGATTTAATGCAATGTGATAGAATCCTGACTAGAAATGAGCGGAAAATTCATAGACGCCGGAATGGCTTGTGCTACTACTGTGGTGATTCTACACATGTTATCTCAGCATGCTCTAAACGTATAGCTAAGGTTGTTAGTCCTGTCACCATTGGTAATTTGCAACCTAAATTTATTCTGTCTGTAACTTTGATTTGCTCACTGTCATCTTATCCTGTCATGGCGTTTGTAGATTCAGGTGCTGCCCTGAGTCTCATGGATCTCTCATTTGCTAAGCGCTGTGGTTTTACTCTTGAACCATTAGAAAATCCCATACCTCTTAGGGGTATTGATGCTACACCATTGGCAGCAAATAAACCGCAGTATTGGACACAGGTTACCATGTGCATGACTCCTGAACACCGCGAGGTGATACGTTTCCTGGTTTTACATAAAATGCATGATTTGGTTGTTTTAGGGCTGCCATGGTTACAGACCCATAATCCAGTCCTGGACTGGAAAGCTATGTCAGTCTCAAGTTGGGGCTGTCGTGGTATTCATGGGGATTCCCTGCCTGTGTCTATTGCTTCTTCTACGCCTTCGGAAGTTCCGGAGTATTTGTCTGATTATCAGGATGTCTTCAGTGAGTCTGAGTCCAGTGCACTGCCTCCTCATAGGGACTGTGACTGTGCTATAGATTTGATCCCAGGCAGTAAATTTCCTAAGGGAAGACTGTTTAATCTGTCGGTACCTGAACATACCGCTATGCGTTCATATATCAAGGAGTCTCTGGAGAAAGGACATATTCGTCCGTCTTCTTCCCCTCTTGGTGCGGGATTCTTTTTTGTGGCAAAAAAGGACGGATCTTTGAGACCTTGTATTGATTATCGGCTTTTAAACAAGATCACTGTCAAATTTCAGTATCCTTTACCGCTGTTGTCTGACTTGTTTGCCCGGATTAAGGGTGCCAAGTGGTTCACCAAGATAGACCTTCGTGGTGCGTACAACCTTGTGCGCATTAAGCAAGGTGATGAATGGAAAACCGCATTCAATACGCCCGAAGGTCATTTTGAGTACTTGGTGATGCCTTTTGGGCTCTCCAATGCGCCTTCAGTTTTTCAGTCCTTTATGCATGACATTTTCCGGAAGTATCTGGATAAATTTTTGATTGTTTATCTGGATGATATTTTGGTTTTTTCTGATGATTGGGATTCGCATGTGGAGCAGGTCAGGTTGGTCTTTAAAATTTTGCGTGAAAATTCTTTGTTTGTCAAGAGCTCAAAGTGTCTCTTTGGTGTACAGAGGGTTCCCTTTTTGGGGTTCATTTTTTCCCCTTCTGCTGTGGAGATGGACCCAGTCAAGGTCAGAGCTATTCTTGATTGGACTCAGCCCTCGTCAGTTAAGAGTCTTCAGAAGTTCTTGGGCTTCGCTAACTTCTACCGTCGTTTTATCGCTAATTTTTCTAGCATTGTGAAACCTTTGACGGATATGACCAAGAAGGGCTCCGATGTAGCTAACTGGGCTCCTGCTGCCGTGGAGGCTTTCCAGGAGTTGAAACGCCGGTTTACTTCGGCGCCTGTTTTGTGCCAGCCTGACGTCTCACTTCCCTTTCAGGTTGAGGTGGATGCTTCGGAGATTGGGGCAGGGGCCGTTTTGTCGCAGAGAGGCCCTGGTTGCTCTGTTATGAAACCTTGTGCCTTTTTCTCTAGGAAGTTTTCGCCTGCCGAGCGAAATTATGATGTGGGCAATCGGGAGTTGTTGGCCATGAAATGGGCATTTGAGGAGTGGCGTCATTGGCTCGAGGGTGCTAAGCATCGTGTGGTGGTCTTGACTGATCACAAAAATCTGATGTATCTCGAGTCTGCTAAACGCCTTAATCCGAGACAGGCCCGCTGGTCATTGTTTTTCTCCCGCTTTGATTTTGTTGTCTCGTATTTACCAGGTTCAAAGAATGTGAAGGCCGATGCTCTTTCTAGGAGCTTTGTGCCTGATGCTCCTGGAGTCGCTGATCCTGTTGGTATTCTTAAAGATGGAGTTATCTTGTCAGCTATTTCTCCGGATCTGCGATGTGTGTTGCAGAGATTTCAGGCTGATAGGCCTGAGTCTTGTCCACCTGACAGACTGTTTGTCCCGGATAAGTGGACCAGCAGAGTCATTTCCGAGGTTCATTCCTCGGTGTTGGCAGGTCACCCGGGAATTTTTGGCACCAGAGATCTGGTGGCCAGGTCCTTTTGGTGGCCTTCCTTGTCAAGGGATGTGCGGTCATTTGTGCAGTCCTGTGGGACTTGTGCTCGAGCTAAGCCTTGCTGTTCTCGTGCCAGCGGTTTGCTCTTGCCCTTGCCTGTCCCGAAGAGACCTTGGACACATATCTCCATGGATTTCATTTCTGATCTTCCGCTATCTCAGGGCATGTCCGTTATCTGGGTGATATGTGATCGCTTCTCCAAGATGGTCCATTTGGTTCCTTTGCCTAAGCTGCCTTCCTCTTCCGATCTGGTTCCTGTGTTTTTCCAGAACGTAGTTCGTTTGCACGGCATCCCTGAGAATATTGTGTCAGACAGAGGATCCCAGTTCGTTTCCAGGTTCTGGCGATCCTTTTGTAGTAGGATGGGCATTGATTTGTCGTTTTCGTCTGCTTTCCATCCTCAGACTAATGGACAGACGGAGCGAACCAATCAGACTTTGGAGGCTTATTTGAGGTGTTTTGTCTCTGCTGATCAGGACGATTGGGTGACATTCTTGCCGTTGGCTGAGTTTGCCCTTAATAATCGGGCTAGTTCCGCCACCTTGGTTTCGCCTTTTTTCTGCAACTCTGGTTTCCATCCTCGCTTTTCTTCGGGTCATGTGGAGCCTTCTGACTGTCCTGGGGTGGATTCTGTGGTGGATAGGTTGCAGCAGATCTGGAATCATGTGGTGGACAACTTGAAGTTGTCACAGGAGAAGGCTCAGCGCTTTGCCAACCGCCGCCGCGGTGTGGGTCCCCGACTACGCGTTGGGGATTTGGTATGGCTTTCTTCCCGCTTTGTTCCTATGAAGGTCTCCTCTCCCAAATTTAAACCTCGTTTTATTGGGCCTTACAAGATATTGGAAATCCTTAATCCTGTATCTTTTCGTCTGGATCTTCCTGTGTCGTTTGCTATTCACAATGTATTTCATAGGTCCTTGTTGCGGCGGTACATTGTGCCTGTAGTTCCTTCTGCTGAGCCTCCTGCTCCGGTGTTGGTTGAGGGCGAGTTGGAGTACGTGGTGGAGAAGATCTTGGATTCTCGCCTCTCCAGGCGGAGGCTTCAGTACCTGGTCAAGTGGAAGGGCTATGGTCAGGAGGATAATTCCTGGGTGGTCGCCTCTGATGTTCATGCGGCCGATTTAGTTCGTGCCTTTCATGCCGCTCATCCTGATCGCCCTGGTGGTCGTGGTGAGGGTTCGGTGACCCCTCACTAAGGGGGGGGTACTGTTGTGAATTTGCTTTTTGCTCTCTCTAGTGGTTACTAGTTTTTTGACTCTGGTTTTTCTGTCATTCCTTTTATCCGCACCTGGGTCGTTAGTTAGGGGTGTTGCTATATAAGCTCCCTGGACCTTCAGTTCAATGCCTGGCAACGTAGTTATCAGAGCTAGTCTGCTGTGCTCTTGTCTACTGATCCTGGTTCCAGTTATATCAGCTAAGTCTGCCTTTTGCTTTTTGCTATTTGTTTTGGTTTTGTATTTTTGTCCAGCTTGTTCCAAATCTATATCCTGACCTTTGCTGGAAGCTCTAGGGGGCTGGTGTTCTCCCCCCGGACCGTTAGACGGTTCGGGGGTTCTTGAATTTCCAGTGTGGATTTTGATAGGGTTTTTGTTGACCATATAAGTTACCTTTCTTTATTCTGCTATCAGTAAGCGGGCCTCTCTGTGCTAAACCTGGTTCATTTCTGTGTTTGTCATTTCCTCTTACCTCACCGTCATTATTTGTGGGGGGCTTCTATCCAGCTTTGGGGTCCCCTTCTCTGGAGGCAAGAAAGGTCTTTGTTTTCCTCTACTAGGGGTAGCTAGATTCTCCGGCTGGCGCGTGTCATCTAGAATCAACGTAGGAATGATCCCCGGCTACTTCTAGTGTTGGCGTTAGGAGTAGATATATGGTCAACCCAGTTACCACTGCCCTATGAGCTGGATTTTTGTATTCTGCAGACTTCCACGTTCCTCTGAGACCCTCGCCATTGGGGTCATAACACCGTGCGCCGCCTCCTCAGCGTTGTTTGATTCTGTCCCGGAGCCTGCGCTGTTATGTTATCCCTTGGCCAGGCGCACTTAGCGCTGCCCGTCTTCTGACATCATTTGGTGTCAGGCTGGCTGCGCCTGTGCGGCCGCGCAGGCTGAGATCCCGCCTCACAGTGTCATCTAATGTAATCCCACTGCGGGCCTGGGATCCGTGGCCATGCGCAGTGCATATCCTCGCCTCTCACTCCCCTCCGTCCGGCTTCTTCAGACTGTGCGGTGTCACGGCCGTGGCATGCTATTAGGGATCAGCTGATGGCGCACAGTTTGAAGAAGGCAGAGGGAGATGAGTGACAGCCTGAGGTGAAGATATGCACTGTGCGTGCCCATGGATCCCAGGCCCGCAGTGTGATTAAATCAGAAGACACTACGAGGCGGGATCTCGGCCAGCGCGGCCGCACAGGCGCAGTCAGCCTGACACCAAATGATGTCAGAAGACGGGCAGCGCTAAGTGTGCCTGGCCAAGGGATAATATAACAGCGCAGGCTCCGGGACAGAATCAAACAACGCTGAGGAGGCGGCGCACGGCACCGAGGGGGTAGGAATGACGGCTGTGCTGCGTCACATTACGAAGGAAAGTCCCACCTCCTGGACGGTTTTATGGTATCAGTGGACACATTTTATAAGTGTTAAGTTCTGTGTGTGCAAGGAGCTAAACAAAAATAGCTACCTTTTCCTTGTGCAGCATTACTGCTGCACAAGGTGGCTCTTTCAGTAACAAACGCCTGGGGGGGGACAGGTTCCCTTAAATTTCAGTTGTTGTGTCAGCGTGGCGGTCGCAGGACACATTGCCGGCTACACAGCTGGGGATCAGCTGACATTACTGACACCCAATAACACTGGGTCGTATGTTTTGACTGTGCAGACGGCACTTCTGAGCCTCAACTGGCATTGTTGGAGCCGAGGAATTACAGTTCAGGTGGTAGAAAGATGAACACAACAGGAGACCTGGATACTGTAGACAGTCACCCAATTATTTAATCAGGAAGAGGAGTGGCAAATTCCTGTGAGATCCAGGCCTGGTTCATTTTCAGGAAAGTAAGCCGGTCAACGTTATTGGAGGATAGTCGCATGCGACGGTCGGTTAGTACACCATCTGCAGCACTAAAGACGCGTTCCGATAATACACTAGCCACAGGGCAAGCCAGCACCTCCAATGCATACTGGCTTAGCTCTGGCCATGTATCCAGCTTAGAGACCCAAAACTTGAAAGAGAAAGAGCCGTCTGGGAGTAAGAGGACAAGACATGTAGTCTGTCACCATCTGACGGAAACGTTGCCTCCTGCTGACTGGAGCCACCTGTGATGGTGTAGACATTTGTGGCGGGCACACAAAACTGTGCCACAGTTGGGCCATACTGGTCTTTCTTTGGGCAGAGGCACTGCTTCTGCTCCCTCTTTGTGCAGAGCCTCCTCCACTGCCTGGACGCACTGAGCTGCTTTGTAAAGCACTAGCAGCACTTCTCTCAGTTGGATTGGAGAAGATGATGGAATTCACCAGTGTGTCTTGGTACTCCCGCATTTTACGCTCCCGGTTCAACGGTGTGATGAGGCCTTGTACGTTGTCCCGGTAGCGAGGATCGAGGAGGGTGTACACCCAACAATCAGCCATGTTGAGAATGTGGGCGATGCGCCGGTCGTTTCTCAGGCACTGCAGCATGTAATCAACCATGTGCTGCAGACTGCCAACTGGCCAAGAAACGCTGTCCCCTGCTTGAGGCGTGAGCTCTGCCCGCTCTTCATCACCCCACCCTCGCTGTACACACTGACTACTGGACAATTGTGTAACTCCCTCCTCTGGACGGATGTCTTCTTCCTCCATTGACTCCTCCTCATCCTCCTCACAAAGTGTCCCCTGCCTACGCGTTTGTGAGGAACCACGTGGCGCTGACTGTCCAGAAGCTGATGGAAATGGTGAGTCCTCATCCTCCACCTCTTCCACAACATCATCCCTTAGCGCTTGCAGTGTTTGTTGAAGCACGCTGATAAGGGGGACAGTCATGCTGACTAGTGCATCATCTGCACTCGCCATCCGCGTGGAATAATCGAAGGGACGCAAAACCTGGCAGACGTCCTTCATAGTGGCCCACTCTGTGGTTGTGAAGTCTGAACGGCGTGGAGTGTGACTTCTTTGCGCCTGATGCAGCTGGTACCCCATTACTGCTTGCTGCTGCTCACACAACCGCTCCAACGTATGTAACGTGGAATTCCACCTGGTAGATAGGCCACATATGATGCGATGTTCCGGAAGGCGGAATCGGCGCTGCAGAGCTGCAATGCGCGATCTTGCCGTGCTGGAACGCTGCAAGTGAGCACACTCTAGGCGGACCTTGTGCAGCAGTGCATCAAGATCCGGATAGTCCCTCAAAAAACTCTGCACGACCAAATTGAGCACATGTGCCAGACATGGGATGTGAGTGAGGTTGACGAGGCCCAGAGCTGCCACCAGATTTCGGCCATTATCACACACCACCATGCCTGGCTGGAGATTTGCTGGCACAAACCACACATCGCTCTCCTGCTTGATGGCATTCCAGAGCTCCTGCGCTGTGTGTCTTCGATTCCACAAAGAAATTAATTTCAAGACGGCCTGTTGACGTTTGGCCACGGCTGTGCTCATGTCGGTCGTAACAGGTAAACGTTCACGGGTCCATGTGGATGTGGACTGTGACGGCTCCTGCAGCGATGTTTCTGAGGAACTTGTGTATGAGGAGGAGTCAATGCGTACAGACTGGATTCCTGCAATCCTTGGAGTGGGCAGGACACGTCCTGCGCCACTTGCACGATCTGTACCCGGCTCAACAACATTAACCCAATGGGCAGCGAGGGAAAGGTATCGCACCTGTCCATGGTGACTGGTCCATGCATCTGTGGTGAGGTGGACCTTACTACTGACGGCGTTCAGTAGCGCGTGTTTTATGTGTCCCTCCACATGCTTGTGCAGGGCAGGGACGGCTTGCCTGCTGAAATAAAAGCGGCTGGGCACATTGTACTGTGGGACTGCCAATGCCATCAAGTCACGGAAGCTGTCAGTCTCCACCAGCCTGAATGACAGCATTTCCAGTGACAGAAGTTTGGCAATGCCTGCATTCAGAGCCTGTGCTCGTGGGTAGTTTGCCGAGAATGGCCGCCTTTTCTTCCATGCCTGTACTACCGATGGCTGTAGACTGGGCTGGGAGTGTGAGGATGACTGGGAACGTGGTGCTGCGGGTGGAATTACAGTGGGTCTCTGGACAACAGTGCCAGAGGTTCTTCCATGGCAATCTTGGGAGGAAGCCGAACCAGCTGTGTGTGAGCTGGAGAAAGAGGCAACACGAGCTGAAGAGGTGGTAGCTGCTGCTGTTGGTTGGCCTAGCTTTTCAGTGTGTTTTTGTGACTCCACCGCGTGCCTGGTCCGCACATGTTTCCACATATTTGAGGTATTGAGGCTGCTGAAAGTTCTCTCTCTTTTGATTTTCTGATGACACACCTTGCATTTGACAAAGCGAATGTCATCTGCAACTGTGTCAAAAAAGGCACAGGCACTGCAAGTCTTGGGAGCGCCCTTTTTGGCTGTTGAAAGAGGCATGCTCCTAAAGGGTGCTGAAGTGGAGGCTACAGGCTCCGCAGTCTTCCCCCTCCCTCTCGCTCTTTGGCCCATTCGGGGAATCTCTTCCTCATAGCTGCTCCCACCACCTTCCTGTCCCTCACGCCACGATGGGTCAAGGACCTCATCATCTACACTACCCTCTGCCACCAACTGCTCCTCCTGGGTAGTCTCAGCAGCACAGCACGCACCAGAAAGTGGCACCTGAGTGTCATCAGCGGATGCGTACTGCGGTGTGGTGACCGGAAGCACTGGCCCACCCGCCTCATCAGACTCAGAGAGAAAAAGCTGTTGGGCATCACTGCACACTGCCTCTTCTTCCATTTCTCCAATGCTGCTTGGCTGGCCCCCTGTTTCCAAGCCAAGAGATTCAGAGAACAGAAGTAGAGACGGCTCCTGTCCTGGGCTCTCTGACTGCCTGGCCAATTTGGCAGGTGGGGAAGAGACAGATGGGTGCTCTCCAGTGCTCTGTGCCTGAGAGGATGTGGCACTAATTGAGGGCGATGCATTAGCTGCCATCCATCCGACAACGGCTTCAATTTGGTCTTCACGCAGCAGCGGTGTAAGGCGCTCTCCGACAAAGCTGCGCATGAAGGACTGTTCCCTGCTGAAACTGGGTGATGATGAGTCACCGGTGCCCGCAGCAGGCACAGAATCCCCATGTCCTCTCCCTGCTCTGCGCCCATGCCCACGTGCCTTACTCCCTGCCTTCTTCATCTTGGTTGACTGATAAAGATAAGCAGAAAAGTACTAACGGCTTAGTGTGCTTATTCCTGAACAGCTCCTAACAGGTATAAGAAACACTAATTTTCTATAGTGTGGACTAGACTTTAATATGACCTAATGTGGCCTACACAACTGTAAAGTGGTGTGTTTGGTGAACTTTATTATTTATTTATTTTTTGGGGGCTGAACTGACTACAGGGCGAGCTGCACTCACACGGAGACCGTGCTGACAGCCGTAAACGGCGCTGCAAGGCCCAAAAAACCTCCTCTACGTTATCCTATGTAGTGTTTTTCCACAATTTAGCTGGATACAGGTGGAAAGCCACTAATAGGAAGTATTTGAAAAAATGTGCAGCGGGCTGCACTATTTGCAAAAAAGGACAATGTATTTTACGGTATGAGGCAGTGACGCACCCTGAGCTGGATACAACCGGCTGTGGCTGCACACAGACTACAGGGCGAGCTGCACTCACACGGAGACCTTGCAGACAGCCGTAAACGGTGCTGCAAGGCCCAAAAAACCTCCTCTACATTATCCTATGTAGTGTTATGACCCCAATGGCGAGGGTCTCAGAGGAACGTGGAAGTCTGCAGAATACAAAAATCCAGCTCATAGGGCAGTGGTAACTGGGTTGACCATATATCTACTCCTAACGCCAACACTAGAAGTAGCCGGGGATCATTCCTACGTTGATTCTAGATGACACGCGCCAGCCGGAGAATCTAGCTACCCCTAGTAGAGGAAAACAAAGACCTTTCTTGCCTCCAGAGAAGGGGACCCCAAAGCTGGATAGAAGCCCCCCACAAATAATGACGGTGAGGTAAGAGGAAATGACAAACACAGAAATGAACCAGGTTTAGCACAGAGAGGCCCGCTTACTGATAGCAGAATAAAGAAAGGTAACTTATATGGTCAACAAAAACCCTATCAAAATCCACACTGGAAATTCAAGAACCCCCGAACCGTCTAACGGTCCGGGGGGAGAACACCAGCCCCCTAGAGCTTCCAGCAAAGGTCAGGATGTAGATTTGGAACAAGCTGGACAAAAATACAAAACCAAAACAAATAGCAAAAAGCAAAAGGCAGACTTAGCTGATATAACTGGAACCAGGATCAGTAGACAAGAGCACAGCAGACTAGCTCTGATAACTACGTTGCCAGGCATTGAACTGAAGGTCCAGGGAGCTTATATAGCAACACCCCTAACTAACGACCCAGGTGCGGATAAAAGGAATGACAGAAAAACCAGAGTCAAAAAACTAGTAACCACTAGAGGGAGCAAAAAGCAAATTCACAACAGTACCCCCCCCTTAGTGAGGGGTCACCGAACCCTCACCACGACCACCAGGGCGATCAGGATGAGCGGCATGAAAGGCACGAACTAAATCGGCCACATGAACATCAGAGGCGACCACCCAGGAATTATCCTCCTGACCATAGCCCTTCCACTTGACCAGGTACTGAAGCCTCCGCCTGGAGAGGCGAGAATCCAAGATCTTCTCCACCACGTACTCCAACTCGCCCTCAACCAACACCGGAGCAGGAGGCTCAGCAGAAGGAACTACAGGCACAATGTACCGCCGCAACAAGGACCTATGAAATACATTGTGAATAGCAAACGACACAGGAAGATCCAGACGAAAAGATACAGGATTAAGGATTTCCAATATCTTGTAAGGCCCAATAAAACGAGGTTTAAATTTGGGAGAGGAGACCTTCATAGGAACAAAGCGGGAAGAAAGCCATACCAAATCCCCAACGCGTAGTCGGGGACCCACACCGCGGCGGCGGTTGGCAAAGCGCTGAGCCTTCTCCTGTGACAACTTCAAGTTGTCCACCACATGATTCCAGATCTGCTGCAACCTATCCACCACAGAATCCACCCCAGGACAGTCAGAAGGCTCCACATGACCCGAAGAAAAGCGAGGATGGAAACCAGAGTTGCAGAAAAAAGGCGAAACCAAGGTGGCGGAACTAGCCCGATTATTAAGGGCAAACTCAGCCAACGGCAAGAATGTCACCCAATCGTCCTGATCAGCAGAGACAAAACACCTCAAATAAGCCTCCAAAGTCTGATTGGTTCGCTCCGTCTGTCCATTAGTCTGAGGATGGAAAGCAGACGAAAACGACAAATCAATGCCCATCCTACTACAAAAGGATCGCCAGAACCTGGAAATGAACTGGGATCCTCTGTCTGACACAATATTCTCAGGGATGCCGTGCAAACGAACCACGTTCTGGAAAAACACAGGAACCAGATCGGAAGAGGAAGGCAGCTTAGGCAAAGGAACCAAATGGACCATCTTGGAGAAGCGATCACATATCACCCAGATAACGGACATGCCCTGAGACAGCGGAAGATCAGAAATGAAATCCATGGAGATATGTGTCCAAGGTCTCTTCGGGACAGGCAAGGGCAAGAGCAAACCGCTGGCACGAGAACAGCAAGGCTTAGCTCGAGCACAAGTCCCACAGGACTGCACAAATGACCGCACATCCCTTGACAAGGAAGGCCACCAAAAGGACCTGGCCACCAGATCTCTGGTGCCAAAAATGCCCGGGTGACCTGCCAACACCGAGGAATGAACCTCGGAAATGACTCTGTTGGTCCACTTATCCGGGACAAACAGTCTGTCAGGTGGACAAGACTCAGGCCTATCAGCCTGAAATCTCTGCAACACACGTCGCAGATCCGGAGAAATAGCTGACAAGATAACTCCATCTTTAAGAATACCAACAGGATCAGCGACTCCAGGAGCATCAGGCACAAAGCTCCTAGAAAGAGCATCGGCCTTCACATTCTTTGAACCTGGTAAATACGAGACAACAAAATCAAAGCGGGAGAAAAACAATGACCAGCGGGCCTGTCTCGGATTAAGGCGTTTAGCAGACTCGAGATACATCAGATTTTTGTGATCAGTCAAGACCACCACACGATGCTTAGCACCCTCGAGCCAATGACGCCACTCCTCAAATGCCCATTTCATGGCCAACAACTCCCGATTGCCCACATCATAATTTCGCTCGGCAGGCGAAAACTTCCTAGAGAAAAAGGCACAAGGTTTCATAACAGAGCAACCAGGGCCTCTCTGCGACAAAACGGCCCCTGCCCCAATCTCTGAAGCATCCACCTCAACCTGAAAGGGAAGTGAGACGTCAGGCTGGCACAAAACAGGCGCTGAAGTAAACCGGCGTTTCAACTCCTGGAAAGCCTCCACGGCAGCAGGAGCCCAGTTAGCTACATCGGAGCCCTTCTTGGTCATATCCGTCAAAGGTTTCACAATGCTAGAAAAATTAGCGATAAAACGACGGTAGAAGTTAGCGAAGCCCAAGAACTTCTGAAGACTCTTAACTGACGAGGGCTGAGTCCAATCAAGAATAGCTCGGACCTTGACTGGGTCCATTTCCACAGCAGAAGGGGAAAAAATGAACCCCAAAAAGGGAACCTTCTGTACACCAAAGAGACACTTTGAGCCCTTGACAAACAAAGAATTTTCACGCAAAATTTTAAAGACCAACCTGACCTGCTCCACATGCGAATCCCAATTATCAGAAAAAACCAAAATATCATCCAGATAAACAATCAAAAATTTATCCAGATACTTCCGGAAAATGTCATGCATAAAGGACTGAAAAACTGAAGGCGCATTGGAGAGCCCAAAAGGCATCACCAAGTACTCAAAATGACCTTCGGGCGTATTGAATGCGGTTTTCCATTCATCACCTTGCTTAATGCGCACAAGGTTGTACGCACCACGAAGGTCTATCTTGGTGAACCACTTGGCACCCTTAATCCGGGCAAACAAGTCAGACAACAGCGGTAAAGGATACTGAAATTTGACAGTGATCTTATTTAAAAGCCGATAATCAATACAAGGTCTCAAAGATCCGTCCTTTTTTGCCACAAAAAAGAATCCCGCACCAAGAGGGGAAGAAGACGGACGAATATGTCCTTTCTCCAGAGACTCCTTGATATATGAACGCATAGCGGTATGTTCAGGTACCGACAGATTAAACAGTCTTCCCTTAGGAAATTTACTGCCTGGGATCAAATCTATAGCACAGTCACAGTCCCTATGAGGAGGCAGTGCACTGGACTCAGACTCACTGAAGACATCCGGATAATCAGACAAATACTCCGGAACTTCCGAAGGCGTAGAAGAAGCAATAGACACAGGCAGGGAATCCTCATGAATACCACGACAGCCCCAACTTGAGACTGACATAGCCTTCCAGTCCAGGACTGGATTATGGGTCTGTAACCATGGCAGCCCTAAAACAACCAAATCATGCATTTTATGTAAAACCAGGAAACGTATCACCTCGCGGTGTTCAGGAGTCATGCACAAGGTAACCTGTGTCCAATACTGCGGTTTATTTGCTGCCAATGGTGTAGCATCAATACCCCTAAGAGGAATAGGATTTTCTAATGGTTCAAGAGTAAAACCACAGCGCTTAGCAAATGAGAGATCCATGAGACTCAGGGCAGCACCTGAATCTACAAACGCCATGACAGGATAAGATGACAGTGAGCAAATCAAAGTTACAGACAGAATAAATTTAGGTTGCAAATTACCAACGGTGACAGGACTAACAACCTTAGCTATACGTTTAGAGCATGCTGAGATAACATGTGTAGAATCACCACAGTAGTAGCACAAGCCATTCCGGCGTCTATGAATTTTCCGCTCATTTCTAGTCAGGATTCTATCACATTGCATTAAATCAGGTGTCTGTTCAGACAACACCATGAGGGAATTTGCGGTTTTTCTATCACATTGCACCGAAATAGGTGTCTGTTCAGACAACACCATGAGGGAATTTGCGGTTTTGCGCTCCCGCAACCGCCGGTCAATTTGAATAGCCAGTGCCATAGTATCATTCAGACCTGTGGGAATGGGAAAACCCACCATAACATTCTTAATGGTTTCAGAAAGGCCATTTCTAAAATTAGCGTCCAGTGCACACTCGTTCCAATGTGTCAGCACGGACCATTTCCGAAATTTTTGGCAATACACTTCAGCCTCGTCCTGCCCCTGAGACATAGCCAGCAAGGCCTTTTCTGCCTGAATCTCAAGATTGGGTTCCTCATAAAGTAAACCGAGCGCCAGAAAAAACGCATCAAGATCAGCCAATGCCGGATCTCCTGGTGCCAGCGAAAAAGCCCAATCCTGAGGGTCGCCCCGTAAGAACGAAATAACAATTTTTACTTGCTGAGCAGAATCTCCAGATGAACAGGGTCTCAGGGACAAAAACAATTTACAATTATTCACGAAATTCCTAAACTTAAACCTGTCTCCGGAAAACAGTTCAGGAATCGGTATTTTAGGTTCTGACATAGGATTTCTGATAACATAGTCTTGTATGCCCTGCACACGAGTAGCCAGCTGGTCCACACTTGTAATCAAGGTCTGGACATTCATGTCTGCAGCAAGCATAGCCACTCTGAGGTAAAGGGGAAGAAGAAAAAAAAAAAAAAAAAAACTCAGAATCTTCTTTCTTATAATCCCTCTTCTGCAATGCATTAAACATTTAATACTGGCCTGGCAAACTGTTATGACCCCAATGGCGAGGGTCTCAGAGGAACGTGGAAGTCTGCAGAATACAAAAATCCAGCTCATAGGGCAGTGGTAACTGGGTTGACCATATATCTACTCCTAACGCCAACACTAGAAGTAGCCGGGGATCATTCCTACGTTGATTCTAGATGACACGCGCCAGCCGGAGAATCTAGCTACCCCTAGTAGAGGAAAACAAAGACCTTTCTTGCCTCCAGAGAAGGGGACCCCAAAGCTGGATAGAAGCCCCCCACAAATAATGACGGTGAGGTAAGAGGAAATGACAAACACAGAAATGAACCAGGTTTAGCACAGAGAGGCCCGCTTACTGATAGCAGAATAAAGAAAGGTAACTTATATGGTCAACAAAAACCCTATCAAAATCCACACTGGAAATTCAAGAACCCCCGAACCGTCTAACGGTCCGGGGGGAGAACACCAGCCCCCTAGAGCTTCCAGCAAAGGTCAGGATGTAGATTTGGAACAAGCTGGACAAAAATATAAAACCAAAACAAATAGCAAAAAGCAAAAGGCAGACTTAGCTGATATAACTGGAACCAGGATCAGTAGACAAGAGCACAGCAGACTAGCTCTGATAACTACGTTGCCAGGCATTGAACTGAAGGTCCAGGGAGCTTATATAGCAACACCCCTAACTAACGACCCAGGTGCGGATAAAAGGAATGACAGAAAAACCAGAGTCAAAAAACTAGTAACCACTAGAGGGAGCAAAAAGCAAATTCACAACAATGTAGTGTTTTTCCACAATTTAGCTGGATACGGGTGGAAAGCCACTAATAGGAATTATTTGAAAAAATGTGCAGCGGGCTGCACTATTTGCAAAAAAGGACAATGTATTTTACGGTATGAGGCAATGACGCACCCTGAGCTGGATACAACCGGCTGTGGCTGCACACAGACTACAGGGCGAGCTGCACTCACACGGAGACCGTGCAGACAGCCGTAAATGGCGCTGCAAGGCCCAAAAAACCTCCTCTACGTTATACAGGGTGGAGCGCGGTAATTTGCTGATTTGGGAATGAAATAAAAAAATTATGATCATTAGAAAAATTTATTTTATATTTTAATTATACTGAACAGTAATGGAATTTTTAAATTACATGGTTTTAAATAGTGTATCTGGCAAATGTCGACCTTCGCTATCCACACACTGCTGCATACGTTTTCTGAAGTTTTCATGAACTCTAACAAGCATGTCCACTGGTATTCTGCCAATTTCAGCTTCAATATTGTTCCTTAGGTCTTCCAAGGTGTTGGGACGGTTGATATACACCTTAGACTTCAGGTAACCCCAAAGGAAAAAATCGCATGGGGCTAAATCTGGTGAGCGTGCTGGCCAGTTCACATCTCCCCTCAAAGAGATAAGCCATCCAGGAAACATTTGCCTCAAACAATTCATGGTAATCCTCGCTGTGTGTGCAGTGGCACCATCCTGTTGGAACCATGTATCCTCTAGTTCCATTGCCTCAAGAGCCAGCTGAAAATAATCCTGTATCATAGACAAGTACCGTTCGGAGTTCACAGTTATGGCACGACCGTTATCCTGAAAAAAGTAAAGACCAATGATGCCTACTCGTGATATGGCGCACCACACAGTGACGCGGTCCGAATGCAGAGGTCTCTCGTGAACTTCTCTGGGGTTTGTTTCACTCCAGTAACGCATATTTTGTTTGTTTACACACCCACTGAGGTGAAAATGTGCCTCATCAGAAAAAAACACAATTGCGTCACGGGGTATCGTTGCTAACATGTCTTCACAAGAGGTCCGCCGTGTCAAATAGTCCCGTGCTGACAATTGTTGGAACACGCACATTTTATACGGGTGAAAATTCAGTTCATCATGAAGAATCCGGTGGAGAGAACGTCTTGAAATGCCAAGAGCAAATGATTGCTTCCGAGCAGAGCGTTTCGGAGATTGCAGTACTGCTGCTCTAACTCTCTCGATGTTTTGTGGTGTTGTAATCCTTCTCTCAGGTCCCCTTCGTACACATGACACATTCCCTGCTGTTCTGAATGCATTCACCCAATTTACAATTGATTGCCATCCAGGAACACGTCCGCGTGGAGGAACAGCGAATTGTAAACGAAAAGCATGCTGCACTGCAATGATCGAGTGGGCATTTGAAAAATACGCTTCAACACAAAATGACCTCTCCTCACGTGTCCACTGCATGATGGCAACTGAAAGGCGGAGGAATACAAATCTCCCATCAGCCACTGTAAGCCACACCCACTCTCCCCTCTCTTCGACCGACAGTGCCGCCACAGCATGCAGTGCAAAAAAGCAAATTACCGCGCTCCACCCTGTACTATGTAGTGTTTTTCCACAATTTAGCTGGATAAGGGTGGAAAGCCACTAATAGGAAGTATTTGAAAAAAGAACAGTATGAGACAGTGAACCACCCTGCGCTGAATACAACCGGCTATGGCTGCACACAGACTACAGAGTGGGCTGCACTCACACACACACACACACACACACACACACAGAGACCTTGCAGATCACTGTGAAAACAGCGCTGCAAGGCAAAAGCAAGGTGAACACACAGCGGTTGCTAAATTAGCCTGGGAAAAGCACAAAGAAGCAAATCGCTATCTCAACTGGCCCTCAGTCAGAACACAGCGTCCTATGCCTAACTGAATTCACAGCAGAGTGAGCCAGAAATGGCGGCAGCGTTTTTTATAGTGCATCATGAGATCATTTCAGCAGCCAATCACAGCCTTGCCAGTAGTTACATGCCCACCATGCTGAACAGGATGTGCCCACACTTGTAATCATTCCTCATTGGCTGAATTCGTGCTGTTTGAATTCTGGGAACTTCCGATTCCGGTATCCGATATGCGGTAAGTATCGGATCTTGGTATCGGAATTCCGATACCGCAAGTATCGGCCGATACCCGATACTTGCGGTATCGGAATGCTCAACACTACTTATAGAGCATCATTTTCCATCAATTCCAGCTGCAAGTTGTTTTGGTTAAGTCTCTATGAGCTTTTCACATCTTGCCACCTGTATTTGTGACCATTCCTCAAGGCAAAACTGCTCCAGGTCCTTCAAGTTAGATGGTTTCCTCTAGTGAAGAGCAATCTTCAAGTCTTACCACAGATTCTCAATTAAATTAAGGTATGGGCTTTGACTAGGCCACTCCAAAACAATTACACGTTTCCCCTTAAACCATTCGAGTGTTGCTTTAGCAGTATGCTTTGAGTCAATTTCTTGTTGGAAGGTGAACCTCTGTCCCAGTCTCAAATCATTGACTGAAATAGGTTTTACTTAATAATATCCCTTTCACACCGTCCATCTACCTCTATACTCAGACAATTTTCCCTGTCCCTGCTGCCTAAAAATTGGTTTTCTTGGGGTGATGAGCTGTGTTGGTTGGACACCAGGCATGTGGTGGCCAAAAAGTAAAATGTTGTTCTCATCTGATCACCACAGCACCTTCCACCATACATATGGGGAGTCTCCTATGTCTTTTGAAAAACTCAAAATGAGCCTTACAATTTTTGTGTAACTAAAGGCTTTTTTTCTGCCCACTCTTCTGTAAAGGCCAAATCTATGGAGTGTATGGCTTTGTGGTCTTATAGACAGATACTCCAGTGTTTGCTTGTCAACTCCACAGCTCCTTCAGGGTTCCATTTAGTCTTTGTGCTGCCTCTCTGATTAATGCCCTTCTTTTCCAGGCTGAGAGTTATCATAATAATTGATTTGATAGTGCTCTATGGGATAAATCTAATTTATGCCCATTTTTTTCTCACTTCACTAACTTAGACTATTTAGTGCTGATGCATCACACACAAATCGGATTGCAATAATATTTAAACAAAGGTTGTAATGTAGCAAAATATGTAAAAAGCCAAGGGGGTGAATACTTTTGCAAGTCACCGTACCAGCTCTCTGAATGCTCAGCTGTGTATAACCTCACCGACATCATTGAGTGGCAGCTGTGTATGCTATGCATAGGCTAACAGCTGCCACTCAGTGTTGGAAATGGGGTCTTACAAAGTTCATGAATATGGAAGACTGCATGTCAGCAGGTTTACTAGTCCTCTAGTGATAATCCTCTTTTGATAAAATAGTGAGTTTTTTAAAAAAATTACAACATGCATACCATACCATGAAACGATTTTCCCATAGAGATGTAGTATTTTCAAGCCTCATATAAAGAGCAAGTGCTGAATTCAAGAGGCTACATGAAGTTCCAAAGTGCGTACAAGTATTGGCATAAGGTGCAAAATTAAGTAAATAAAGCCACATAAAGCAAGGATACTTACAAATTTCCCAGTGCCTTTAAGTATTGGTGCAGCAAGCCACCACCCCATTGGTGACTTTGTAACTTCATGTTGCCTCTTGAATTAAGCACTTGCACTTTATATCAGGCTTGAAAATGCTACATCTCTATGGGAAAATCGCTTCATGGTATGGTATTTTGAGGTGGTGTAAGCCAGGATAAGTGCATTTTTTAATATTATGCCCCATTATGAAGGCTCCATACAGGATGCACTCATTGTATTAATTCCTTTATTCAGCAAGCCACTTTTTGTTCTATCTGCTTGAATTTTTAAGAATTATTTTAAAATTGATTTAATAAAATTATTTAATTTTAATTTCATTCTTTTGAAATGGATCCTCTTTTGCCCAATACTTATCTATGTGGGGATGTGCCTTGATATAAATTAGTAATGTGTATGTTACTATTATTATCTACTATTGATTTATAAATATTTAGACGATGGAAGCCATTTTTTTGGAACAGGAATAAATTGCTGCAAAAATAATAAACTTTTTGATCCAAGTTGTTAGGGCTAGAGGAACGCACCAATTAATAGAGAGATTGATATGAGGTGCGTTCGCAGCCCGGGGTACACCGTGCAGAGATACCTGCTGCAAAGTAATAGCGGATGGACACTGAGCTCACACGTGGGTTAAACTTCACCCCGTGTGAAATGAAAGCGAGCTCTGTTGCCTCACAGAGTCGCACTGTACACAGAGAATAATACCCTAACTAGGGTTGTGCTTGCTCTAGAACTCTTCTGCGCTAACCGCACATATGAAGGAACCAGATGCTAAGCCAAGGCTAATTGCCCCCACTGACGCTAGCTGTCTGCCTGAGTGTACAGTCCCAAAGCTAAACAGACTCACACCACATATAAACTGAGTGGTAGAGTATCCACTGGCAACAGCCCAGCACAAATGATACTAGCGCCATGCGGCTATGCAAACCTTTTATAATTGTAGCTCTCCAGGACCTTCCTAGTGGACCAATAGTACCTGCTACAGGACCTGAGTGTGTGACCCCCAACCTCCAATGAGAGGTCTTCCCTTGAGCATGCTCAGAAGGAGAAAAGCAGGACTTAGTCTCAGGAGCGCCGGCTCACTGCCGAACAGTACTGGTTACAATGACTGAACCTGGAAAGGCAGTAGCAATCAAACGAGCAGTATCTGTTCGAGCCAGATGCTGGGACTGACGTTTCTGCTGAGCAGGTTCCACTGCGGCTGGGGAAGAATGGGAGACCGCAGCGGACATGGTTCGAGATTCCCCCTGTGCAGCGGCAGGAACTCGACACCTAGCACACGTTACCTTTATTTCCTATCAATGTCATTAACTGAAACAAGTAAGACCAAATTATGGAGCAAGTTTTTTTTATTAATTTTTAACACTAAAACTTAGAGTATGTCTATAGCTGTGACAATGATATTGAGCAGCAAAGATGAATTAATTTCCAATTAATAAATTTAACAAATTATTAATCAGACTAAATAAAATGTACATTAATTGGTCAAATAGACAAAATCAACACATTTTATATCACAGAGAAAATTTTTAGTTACTTTAAATAGTTTGTTATATTTTTACAACCTTTCTTTTCAACTGAGAAACAAATCTGAAGACAGATGGCATGTTTTGTTGTCTTGACATACATGAGCGGTTACAATTATTACCTTTCTTAAATTTTGTTAGTTGTACATGGTTTGTGCTGTATATTTCCTAAACATTGTTTTCCTATTTTATATACAAATTTTACAACTACATACTGTTACGGCCGACGGAACGCACCAAGTATGTTTAGATATTATTATTGGTGCGTTCGCAGCCCGGGGTCCACCGTGCAGGAGACCAACCTGCTGCTAGCAAATGGTGGCACAATATGGCGGTAGAAGCCAACTCTGTTACTTCACAGAGTCGCACAGAAGGGAAAATGCTGTGCCCTGTTTGCGTCACAGGGGAACACAGCTGCCTAACAGAGCAAAAGCAATCAGTGGTCAAGGAGTAGCAAGCACACAAACACCTCCTCTCTGGTGGAGCCAGAATTATAATGGCTGAATTTACCATACAAACTCCTCACTAGAGGACCACAAGCAGACAAGACCACTGAGTAGCTAAAGCTCATAACATAAGCTGATACTAGCATGATACCATGCGGCCATGCCAACCTTTTATAGCTGCAGCAACTTCAGGACCTTCCTAGAGGACCAATGGGAGCTGCTACAGTACCTGAACAACTTCAGGACCTTCCTAGAGGACCAATGGGAGCTGCCACAGTACCTGAGCATGTGACTCCCGACCTCCAATGAGAGGTCTTAACCTGGGCATGCTCAGAAGGGGAAAAGCAGGACTTAGTCCCAGAGACGTCTGCTCGCCGCTGACCAGTACAGGCTACAATGGCTGAGCCTGGAAAGGCAGCAGTAACCATCCGCAGAGTATCAGGCTGAGCCAGACGCTGGGACTGACATCTCTGTTGAGCAGGCTCCACTGCAGCTGGAGAAGAATGGGAGACTGCAGTGGAGATGGCCCGAGATTCCCTCTGTGCAGAGGTGGGAACTTGGCCCCCAACACATACTCTATATATTAAATAATTAGTTACTTAAAGGGAACCTATCACCTGAATTTGGCGGGACAGGTTTGCGGTCATATGGGTGGGGCTTTCGGGTGTTTGATTCACCCTTTCCTTGCATGCTGGCTGCAATATTGGATTGAAGTTCATGCTGTGTCCTCTGTAGTACACGCCTGTGCAAGGCAATCTTGCCTTGCGCAGGTGTGTACTATGGAGGACACAGCATGAACTTCAATCCAATGTTGCATGCAGCCAGCGGGTAAGGAAAGGGTGAATCAAACACCCGAAAACCCCGCCCATACGACCGCAAACCTGTCCTGCCAAATTCAGGTGACAGGTTCCCTTTAACATCCTTGCTAAGCTTTACTTTCTTTAGGTCAAAAATTTGGTTTACTGTTCTCACCATGTATCAAAACAGCCAAACCAAGGCACAGACACCACCAACCTGAGGCACATACCCCACTACATCCAAATTTTTAAAATTACACTAGTCAACAGCAAAATTGGTTCAGACATGAAAACAGTTCAACTTAACTAATTTTGGGGTACTGAAAATGATGCTTACATTTTGAAATTGGCTCTAGTTTTTATGATACAGGGGTGTGTCAATATTTCTCACAGCCTTTGATGCAACGCTAGGCAAGGAATACATCATCAACCTTGCATCACCAGTTTTGCACCATCCAACTGACTAATGGATTGCTTCATAAATATTGCATCATTTCCAAATGACTAATTAATTGAGTCATCAGTATTTCATCATCTCTAAATGACCAATGATAGATGCCAAAGAAAGAAAGAAGATGCAATCCTAATTAAACTTGCATCGCACAACTCTATAAAAGGTGCATGTTCTCCCTCTATCAGTCACACAGCAATTTCAGCGGTCGACTGATATCATCATTCAGCTATTCAGTGATGCCTTGGACTTGCATTAATAAAGCAGATAATTTCTGCTATATCTGTGGTGAGGTCCACATGAAAGAAAAGTATGACAACATGGAACAGCTTTTGAGGTGCATAAACTATGACCAACATCTATGGTGCCTCTGTGGTGACTTAAAGGTTGTTGCCCTCGTGCTTTATCTCCAGGTTGGTTGCACAAAGTACTGTTGTTTCCTATGTGAATGGGACAGTCAAGCAAGGCAAGAACACTACAAGAAAAGAGACTGGCGCCTCAGAAATGCACTGCAGTCTGGGACTAAAAATGTTCTTCATCCAGCACTTGTCGACCCACAGAAAATTCTGTTACCTCCATCGCATATTAAGTTGGGTCTCATGAAGAACTTTGTAAAGGCAATGGACAAAAATGCAGAAGCATTCAAGTATCTCATTTGTAAATTTCCAAGGTTGAGTGAAGCAAAGATAAAGGAAGGAGTCTTCATTGGTCCTCAGAATTGTGTGCTTCTGCAAGATAAGGAGCTTCACCGTTTACTGCGTGGCAAGGAAAAGGCTGCATGGGTAGCATTCCAGTTAGTGGTAACAAACTTCCTTGGAAAAAAACAAGTCAGACAACTATAAAGAGCTGGTGGAAAATCTTCTTCAGGCATATCATAATCTTGGCTGCAACACGTCATTAAAGATTCATCTCTTACAGTTGCATCTAAACTTCTTTGCACCAAACTGCGAAGCAGTGAGTGACGAGCACAGTGAGCGATTTCACCAGGAAATTGTGACTATGGAAAAAAGATAACATGGTAATTGGAACCCTTTGATGCTTGCAGACTACTGTTGGACAATCACCAGAGATAATCCAATGCTTGAATACAAGAGACAAGTAAAAAGGAGCCAAGTATCCAGTGACTCAGGACATATTTTGTACTGTGCAATAACATATATTAATAGTTAAAGTTAAATTGTTCAAAGTGCTTAGACATGTGAATTAATTAATTATATAGTAGATTTAAATACACTTGAGTTTCCTCTGAATACAGCTAATACAATTTGTTTGACAATACATGTGCAGTTTTATATTTGTAGAAGTAATAGCTACATGCTACAATTATTAATTAATTTATGTACCAGTAAATTGCAACCTCTTCGATTTCATAGAAACTAGAGCCAAATTAGAGTTTTCCTTGCCATATTTGAATTCAGCACATCAAAATCATTAAGAGATGGCTAATTTGATTTCTGAACCAGACAACTTTTGAAATCGTGTTGCCCAGTGTTATTAACCTGTTAACATTTTTCAATTTTGATTATTAGTTTTTGAATTTGCAGAGAAACAAATATTTTCTAAGAAATTTCTCAAGGCTATTTTTTTCCTGATATGATGCAACAGATAATAGCATAGTTAGAATCCCAGCCTCATTGTAAAGGTGTAAACATGTCATAAACATCTAATTACATTCCTGAGACTTAATATATGATGATATACTTATGAATAACATGATTTTTAATACTTGCTATTCAGAAATTCTCTAGTTGGTTGAATTAGAGTTTCTACATAGAGAAAAGGTGCAACCAAAGCCTCCTGCAAACCTGAAAAATAGTTTCGGTAATGTTATTTTCTATTTGTAGATAGCACACAATGATCCTAAGATAGATGGGAATTGGTGCCCAAGCTTAATAACATCATTAGAAAGAAATAACTATATGCAATTATATTCCAGAAATTTCATATAAGGGATTGCCTAGGATTAGCATAAACTTTTCACTTCTTCAAAAACATCTCTATACCTGCATAACATGTCTAGCAGAGACTTTTTAAGTGTGCTGGTGTGCTGTATACTTTTGTTAATTTAATTTTCAGAAACGCAACTCAAATACTCCAATATATTTGTTGTTATATTTTATAAGATGCATTTTCTTGCTCTTTTTAAAAAAATCAGCATTTTCTTACCTCTAAATAACATGTGGCATCTCATAAAATTACGAATATTGGCAACAAATTACAGTAGACTAGTACTGATAGAACATATGTGACAGACAATACTGTGCAAAATGCTGCAAAGTCAGAATGCTTTCAGAAGCTGTAGCGACAAGGGAATTTATTAATAAACCTAGTAAATTATAAAATATAACTTTTATTTTTATTTTTAAAATTACCCAAGGGCACACAACACATATATACGATCCCAGATAAGGGTCATTTAATTGAGTGAAATACCTTTAAGGTTGAAATGGAGGAGTTAAACACGCCATGAACCGTGGTAATAGGCACAGAGAATTCAGTAGGTGAATAAGGTACATCAAACAGTAACTCTCATTAACCACAGAGCTAAAAAAAACAACAGAGGGACTTTTAGTATTGCATGATTAATAATCAGTAAATTGTGAAAAGTGCAGGTAGACTCATGTGTTTAATTGTAGACAACAAAAGATGTGGTTTAGAGTTATAATCATAATCTGGATGGATAACTAAGTCCAATATATTAAAGGGTAAATGGAACTCACCCAAGATTCAATTGATGTCCAACTCCAGAAGAAAACCTTGTATTCAAGCCAATCAGAACATAGAGACCAATGCCTGCCTTCTATAATTATCAATTCTTAAGGGCCACAAGGGATATTGGAGTAAAGCATCAAACCAACTCCTGTTTGTTCGGTTTTTTTTGTTCTTTTTTAAAGAACCTTTTTGCTGCATTAAGAATGCTTTCAATTGAAAAATTGTCAAAGGGAACCCAACAGGTCTCCAATGCCCACCAACTGCCATCATGTTTATTCTGATGTTAACACACTACCTAACAAGGCCTTTTTACATTATAAGAGCAAAACAAAGTCAAAAATGCATTTTCAATATGCTGATTAGTTTTATATTAGTTGAAGGGGCATTGTAAAAGGAGTCAAAGAATATACATCTAGAATGATTGACGTGTAGTCATGTCAATAGCTGCAATATTGATTAATGATTTATACAAACAAGGTTGGGGACTAAGTCAAGTATCAAATTGAACATTGTAATTTGTCACTGGTAAATGTAATCCATCATTTAAAACAAAAGGTTAAACGATTTTCAGTCTATGAAAGCATTCATTCTAAATTACAGATATATATTTGTGTAATATATTTTCAGACATCATTTATACACTATTTCATGTGTTGGTATTTAAAAATTAAATGGCTTTTTAAATTTTGTTTATTTTCATTGTTTTACACATTTTGTAAATAAAATGTATTGGCAACCATACATTAAAAACATTTTAAAATCTGCTAAATTTTTCTCAAACCAAAAATTTTAAATCAATTCCAAATAAACATTACAAGTCGTATGTCAAGTGACTACTGTACTGCAGGCAGGATGTTCTTTTCATCTTAGACTTTATTCTTCCCCTGCAAGATAGACCCCTGATTCAGGCCTGAAAAGTGCCAGTTTTGTTTCATTGCTACACGGAGTTTTGTGTCATATTTATAGCATTTTAGCATATTAGACCTCAAATTTTACATACTTTTAGAGTTATAGAGGAGTATGGACATGTTGACCTTTAGCATTTCCTTACTTTGCAAACCGAAATCTTAGCATTTGCTGCCACCAACTCTTGTTGTATGTCTTCTGCAGTGACTTGAGGGTTCCTGGCCATCTGCCTCTTCAGAAATCTCATGGCAGCCAAATAAATCATCGGCTTTCTGCCACTTCAATGTAGAATAGCCAGCATGTCTTTAAATTTACAAACTGAGCTTCTAACTGTATCTGTAGGAACATTTAATGCCTTTGCTATATTCTTATATCATTTTCCTTGTTTGTACAAGGCAATGATCTCATCACTTAACTTTTTGGACCACAGACTTGACAACCCAAAAATATTAGTGAACTAGAGGCCATTGCCCATGAGTAATGGGCTAAAATTCATGAGGGAAATCAGCCATAAACTGATGTCTATCTATGCTCCTCAATTAAACATCTGGTTGAGGCTGATCTTACCTGCCACCCAGCAAACCCTAGGGACAATGATCCAAGCAATCTGGAAAAGCTATGGACAGAGGCATTTTCATTTTTTTTTTTTTCAGATTTTCTAGCACATTTAATAGTATAATGAATGGTATAATTCAAAACTACAATGCATCTGGCAAAAAGCAAGGTCTCAGACAGAAAATATTAGCTTTATGACTTTTGGAAGTAGAGGAAGAAACAAAGGAAGTGAAAAAACAGAAAATTGCACAAGGCATTAAAAGTTTTATTTTTATTTAGAATTATAGATATATTTTTATAATAGAAATTGCTCAACTTTTGACAACAGACTTTGGTTTGTATAAAACCTGCATTTATATTGTGTTTTGGAGAACATTCAGACTTCACATTCTCTTTTAACCTATGTAAGCAGCTATAACTCGCTGAATCATATTTTGGATTTACCTATTCTTGACAGCTTATATTATAATTGGGAATATTATGTGTTCCTCAATGATTGTTCTTTAATGCTTCTTTACTACAGTATTTTTTTCTTATTTCTTTGGATCGTATATTTGAAAACACAATAAAAATGATGGGAAAAAATTGACATATTGTGCTGAATTTGTTATATTATCTGTACAAGCTATTTTTATTGTTCTTGTTTGTTTGGTTTATCGCAATCAGCGGAAAGTTTGTACGTTTCACTAATAAACCTAATTTACATTGTGGGCGGAATAATTTTCTACATAGCCTGGAGGTTTGCTTTTTATTACTGTCCTGTTGATAATCATGAAAGGCCATTCATGGGAAAGTACGGTATATTACTGTGATAGTCACATAGTCATTTCATTGTGCAAACGAACAACAATGTACAGTATACACTATAGCTGACCCAAATCAAATAGCACTGCACCCCCATATCATTACACCTCCTTTCCAGTGCGTCACCTTGGGAACTCAACAGTCATAAGTCAACCATTGACTTTCAAGTCAAAGAGAACAGATATCCACTGGATTTAATTATTTTCTTAAGATCAAATGTTTGCTCCGAACAGTAGGTGTTAAGTCAAATGCTGTGGACATAATTGCCATACTGAATATAAAATATTTGTTATCAGTTACTTGAATTACAAAGATGTGGCACCAAGTTCTAGGCTGCATATTTTCATTCACTGATACATTCACATGCAAATTATCCCACAATATGCAGTTTGCAACCTGCTACTAGTTTCAGGTTTTTCTGATGTGGAGATTTGTCTCCAGTAAGATATGCTAGATGTGAGGTCTGTGAATCAAGGATGTTGCTATCTTCCCCGACTCTTATATACAAGCATAGATTCATTTTTAAATTACTTTTCCTTGTATAGTCCAGGCGGGATCTCTTCTCCATATGGCAGATAATACACGATAATTTTTTTCTCCATCTGAAAAAAAACAGTCCGATTATGCTGATCAGACTCTGATCAGAGATTGATCAGAGTGGGATCAGTTTTTTTGGAGGTGGAAAGAAAAAAAATGCTTCTTCACCTTCTCCATTAATTCAGTCCATGACAATTGAAATGCACTCGGATGACAACTACGGTCAGAGAGGTTTTCAATGAACTCATAGAGTTGCGTTGCAGATTTTGATCCGACACTTAGATCAAAAACAGACATGTGCACAACCCCATAGAATAAAATGGGTACAAGTGCAATCCGTCAAAACCATGAATAGCATTTGTCCGATATAAATGTCCGATCCATATGCATGCCACCATGTGTGTGCTTATTTTCCCTATCATGTATGAACTTCCCTCCCTGATAGGTTGGATGCTTCCCCTGTTCCACACATTGATCTACACACGTAGAACCTCATCCTCATCACTGCCTCTATCCCTAACACTAAAAGAGGGGGGCAGTGTGCTATTGAGTCCATGTTAGAAATAACTGGACAGCAAACTGGGTGTAGATGTCTAAATCACAAACTGATGTGAAGAAGAGAAAGACTATTTGTAATGTTAAATATTTTGCAAATCTACTATATAATTGTCTAAGGGTCACTTCCGTCTTTCTGTCTTTCTGTCTGTCTGTCACGGATATTCATTGGTCGCGGCTAGGGTTGAGCGACTTTCATTTTTTTAAGATCGAGTAGGGTTTTGGGAAACCCGATTTTGTCCAGAGTCGAGTCGAGTGCAGTCGGCCGATTATCGCTAAAAGTCGGGGATCGACCAAAACACGAAACCCAATGCAAGTCAATGGGGAAGCATAGTCGGCAGTGAGTGGAGGCCAGGAAAACACCTACAGTGCCCATTTTAATGCCAAAAACATCCATTCTTGTTTCTGAAGCTTGCCAATCTTAATTAACTGTATAATAATAGTTGGGCATAGGGAATTGGGGGAAAGTTGTGGGGGGAGTAGGGGTGGCTCAAGTTTTTCGTGGGCCCAGGAAATGCGGACTACGTCACGGCGGTGTTGCAGGGAAAGGTAAGTATTTAAACGTTGCAAGTGCTGTGATCCTGAGCAAGCAGGGGGGGGCCCACTCGTTCGCATTGGCACTGGCACAGGGCCCCTCAAAGTACGGCGGTGTGTTTGCATGGCGGGGGCGCCTCCCACCAGCAGCGACACTTTTGCGTACTCTGAGGGGCCCTGTGCCAGTGACGTCGCCAACGAGTATGCCCCCCCACCTGATGAAGGAACCTGCACTTTCATCTGCACCTTCCTCTTTGTCCCTGTGTAAGGTGGTATAACATGCGGGAAGGGGAACCTTACTTTCAGCAGGGTCAGATTCTGGCTGTGTAGAGTACAAGGGGAATGTAGTGGTCTAGGTCAATGTACCAGCAGACTCATTTAGCAGTGGCTGGGCAATGGGCAGGATGAGGAGGAAACAGATATAGGGCCAAAGAATAAAGTAGGCTAAATGCAGTTCAAAATTGGTAACAGGACTAAACAGGCGGCATTGCTTTGTTCAGTGGAGTAGCAAACCCAAGAGCAGCAGACACTGTTTCAAGGGCCTAACCACACTAGTAGGCCAAATGCAGTTTAATATCTGATAGTATAGGGCGAAAGCCAGAATGTGGAAGCTCAGCTTTGTTCAGTTGAGGACAACACCAGGGAGGGGCAGACACCTTTAGTAGGCCGGAAAAGCCTATTGCATTTTTTAAAATGGTAATTTGGAGCAGAAGGTTGAAGCTCAGCTTTATTTAGTTGAGGGCAACACCAGGGAGGGGCAGAAGCCGTTAGTAGGCCCTAACCACCATTTTTTTTTTAAAAACCACTTAATGAGAGCCGGAAGGTTGAAGCTCAGCTTTATTCAGTTGAGGACAACACCAGGCAGGGGCACACAGACAGACACCTTTAGTAGGCCGGAAAAGCCTATTGCATTTTTTAAAATGGTAATTTGGAGCAGAAGGTTGAAGCTCAGCTTTATTTAGTTGAGGGCAACACCAGGGAGGGGCAGAAGCCGTTAGTAGGCCCTAACCACCATTTTGTTTTTTAAAAACCACTTAATGAGAGCCGGAAGGTTGAAGCTCAGCTTTATTCAGTTGAGGACAACACCAGGCAGGGGCACACAGACAGACACCTTTAGTAGGCCGGAAAAGCCTATTGCATTTTTTAAAATGGTAATTTGGAGCAGAAGGTTGAAGCTCAGCTTTATTCAGTTGAGGGCAACACCAGGGAGGGGCAGAAGCCGTTAGTAGGCCCTAACCACCATTTTGTTTTTTAAAAACCACTTAATGAGAGCCGGAAGGTTGAAGCTCAGCTTTATTCAGTTGAGGACAACACCAGGCAGGGGCACACAGACAGACACCTTTAGTAGGCCGGAAAAGCCTATTGCATTTTTTAAAATGGTAATTTGGAGCAGAAGGTTGAAGCTCAGCTTTATTCAGTTGAGGACAACACCAGGCAGGGGCACACAGACAGACACCTTTAGTAGGCCGGAAAAGCCTATTGCATTTTTTAAAATGGTAATTTGGAGCAGAAGGTTGAAGCTCAGCTTTATTCAGTTGAGGACAACACCAGGCAGGGGCACACAGACAGACACCTTTAGTAGGCCGGAAAAGCCTATTGCATTTTTTAAAATGGTAATTTGGAGCAGAAGGTTGAAGCTCAGCTTTATTTAGTTGAGGGCAACACCAGGGAGGGGCAGAAGCCGTTAGTAGGCCCTAACCACCATTTTTTTTTTAAAAAACCACTTAATGAGAGCCGGAAGGTTGAAGCTCAGCTTTATTCAGTTGAGGACAACACCAGGCAGGGGCACACAGACAGACACCTTTAGTAGGCCGGAAAAGCCTATTGCATTTTTTAAAATGGTAATTTGGAGCAGAAGGTTGAAGCTCAGCTTTATTTAGTTGAGGGCAACACCAGGGAGGGGCAGAAGCCGTTAGTAGGCCCTAACCACCATTTTTTTTTAAAAAACCACTTAATGAGAGCCGGAAGGTTGAAGCTCAGCTTTATTCAGTTGAGGACAACACCAGGCAGGGGCACACAGACAGACACCTTTAGTAGGCCGGAAAAGCCTATTGCATTTTTTAAAATGGTAATTTGGAGCAGAAGGTTGAAGCTCAGCTTTATTCAGTTGAGGACAACACCAGGCAGGGGCACACAGACAGACACCTTTAGTAGGCCGGAAAAGCCTATTGCATTTTTTAAAATGGTAATTTGGAGCAGAAGGTTGAAGCTCAGCTTTATTTAGTTGAGGGCAACACCAGGGAGGGGCAGAAGCCGTTAGTAGGCCCTAACCACCATTTTGTTTTTTAAAAACCACTTAATGAGAGCCGGAAGGTTGAAGCTCAGCTTTATTCAGTTGAGGACAACACCAGGCAGGGGCACACAGACAGACACCTTTAGTAGGCCGGAAAAGCCTATTGCATTTTTTAAAATGGTAATTTGGAGCAGAAGGTTGAAGCTCAGCTTTATTCAGTTGAGGACAACACCAGGCAGGGGCACACAGACAGACACCTTTAGTAGGCCGGAAAAGCCTATTGCATTTTTTAAAATGGTAATTTGGAGCAGAAGGTTGAAGCTCAGCTTTATTCAGTTGAGGACAACACCAGGCAGGGGCACACAGACAGACACCTTTAGTAGGCCGGAAAAGCCTATTGCATTTTTTAAAATGGTAATTTGGAGCAGAAGGTTGAAGCTCAGCTTTATTTAGTTGAGGGCAACACCAGGGAGGGGCAGAAGCCGTTAGTAGGCCCTAACCACCATTTTTTTTTTAAAAACCACTTAATGAGAGCCGGAAGGTTGAAGCTCAGCTTTATTCAGTTGAGGACAACACCAGGCAGGGGCACACAGACAGACACCTTTAGTAGGCCGGAAAAGCCTATTGCATTTTTTAAAATGGTAATTTGGAGCAGAAGGTTGAAGCTCAGCTTTATTTAGTTGAGGGCAACACCAGGGAGGGGCAGAAGCCGTTAGTAGGCCCTAACCAAAGTTGAAGGCCAAATGCAGTTTAATTTCTGATACTATAGGCCGAAAGCCAGAAGGTGGAAGCTCCGATTTAGACAGTGGAGGACAATTTGAATTAGGGACTGCAGACAGACTTAGTAGGCTGTCCCCTGTGGACCATGCATCCAACACATTAACCCATTGCGCCGTAATGGACACGTAATCTTCCGTGGCCATGCCTACAGGTCCATGCGTCTGTTGTCAGGTGCACCTTTGTACTCACAGATTGCCAGAGTGCATGGACAATGCGGTCTTCTACATGCTGGTGGAGGGTTGGGATGGCTTTTCTCGCAAAAGAAGTGTCGACTGGTTAGCTTGTAGCGTGGTACAGCGTAGTCCATCATGGCCTTATTAATAGTAAATAAAATATATAACTAGGCTCTATGAACTTTTAAATAGGTTCCAGGGGTACACGGGCAGCATTGGTGTGGTCAGTGGAGGAGTATTGCAAGTAGGGGCTGCAGACAGGCTATCAAAGGCCTAAAATAACAAACAGTAGGCAGTCATGGCAGTTTTACATCGGTTACATGGATACACAGGCAGGCACTCCAGGCAGCATTGTGGTCAGTGGAGGAGTATTGCAAGTAGGGGCCGCAGACAGGCTATCAAAGGCCTAAAATAACAAACAGTAGGCAGTCATGGCAGTTTTACATCGGTTACATGGATACACAGGCAGGCACTCCAGGCAGCATTGTGGTCAGTGGAGGAGTATTGCAAGTAGGGGCCGCAGACAGGCTATCAAAGGCCTAAAATAACAAACAATAGGCTCATTGCAGTTTTACAGCGGTTACATGGATACACAGGCAGCTAGGTGGTGAGTGGAGGAGTATTTAAAGTAAGGACCGCAGACAGGCTATCAAAGGCCTAACATAACAAACAATAGGCTCATGGCAGTTTTACATCGGTTACATGGATACACAGGCAGGCAGCTTGGTGGTCAGTGGAGGAGTATTTAAAGTAGGGACCGCAGACAGGCTTCAAAGGCCTAACATAAGAAAATGGGCTGGCTGTAGGCACTTTATAATTGGTTCCAGGGGTACACGGGCAGCAGTGGTCTGGTGTTGTGAATTTGGATTCTGGGCTCCCCCGGTGGCTACTGGTGGAATTGAACTGGTGTCTTCATCTTCTCTGTTCACCTGTTCCCATCAAGATGTGGGAGTCGCTATATAACCTTGCTGCTCTGTTAGTTTCTTGCCGGTCAACAATGTTATCAGAAGCCTCTCTGTGCTTGTTCCTGCTCCTAGACAACTACTAGATAAGTTGGACTCTTGTCCATGTTTGTTTTTGCATTTTTGTTCCAGTTCACAGCTGTAGTTTCGTTACTGTGTCTGGAAAGCTCTTGTGAACAGGAATTGCCACTCTGGTGTTATGAGTTAATGCCAGAGTTTTAAAGTAATTTCTGGATGGTGTTTTGATTAGGGTTTTTAGCTGACCATGAAAGTGTCCTTTCTGTCTTCTGCTATGTAGTAAGTGGACCTCAAATTTGCTAAACCTATTTTCATACTACGTTTGTTGTTTCATCTTAATTCACCGCCAATACATGTGGGGGGCCTCTGTCTCCTTTTGGGGTATTTCTCTAGAGGTGAGCTAGGACTAATATTTTCCTCTGCTAGCATTATTTAGTCCTCCGGCTGGTGCTGGGCATCTAGAATCAACGTAGGCATGCTACCCGGCCACTGCTAGTTGTGTGTTAGGTTTAGTTCATGGTCAGCTCAGTTCCCATCTTCCAAGAGCTAGTTCCTATATATGCTTATGCTATGATCTCTTGCCATTGAGATCATGACAGTTTGACCGGCCCACTAAAGGGTTAAAATCCTTGGCTGAGAAAGGAGAGAAATAAGTAGTCTGCTGAAATTTTTTTTTTTTTTTTTTTTTTCTCCCCTTTGAATGGCTCTGTGTCCACCTGTTTGTAATGGATCTTCAGAGGGTAACTGCAGGTTTGAATAATCTCGCCACGAAGGTACAAAATTTGCAAGATTTTGTTTGTCATGCACCTGTATCTGAGCCGAGAATTCCTTTGCCGGAATTTTTCTCGGGGAATAGATCTGGGTTTCAGAATTTTCGAAATAATTGCAAATTATTTTTGTCCCTGAAATCTCGCTCTGCCGGAGACCCTGCACAGCAGGTCAGGATTGTGATTTCCTTGCTCCGGGGCGACCCTCAAGACTGGGCTTTTTCATTGACACCAGGGGATCCTGCGTTGCTCAATGTGGATGCGTTTTTTCTGGCCTTGGGGTTGCTTTATGACGAACCTCATTTGGAGCTTCAGGCAGAAAAAACTTTGATGTCCCTATCTCAGGGGCAAGATGAAGCGGAAATCTACTGCCAAAGATTCCGTAAATGGTCTGTGCTTACTCAGTGGAATGAGTGCGCCCTGGCGGCGACTTTCAGAGAGGGTCTCTCTGATGCCATTAAGGATGTTATGGTGGGGTTCCCTGTGCCTGCGGGTCTGAATGAGTCCATGACAATGGCTATTCAGATCGATAGGCGTTTGCGGGAGCGCAAACCAGTGCACCATCTGGCGGTGTCCACTGAGAAATCGCCAGAGAGTATGCAGTGTGATAGAATTCTGTCCCGAAGCGAGCGGCAGAATTTTAGACGGAAAAATGGGTTGTGTTTCTATTGTGGTGATTCTACTCATGTTATATCAGCATGCTCTAAGCGCACTAAAAAACTTGGTAAATCTGTTTCCATTTGCACCTTACCGTCTAAGTTTATTCTATCTGTGACCCTGATTTGCTCTTTGTCATCTATTACCACGGACGCCTATGTCGACTCTGGCGCCGCTTTGAGTCTTATGGATTGGTCCTTTGCCAAACGCTGTGGGTATGATTTAGAGCCTTTGGAGACTCCTATTCCTCTGAAGGGGATTGACTCCACCCCATTGGCTAATAATAAACCACAATACTGGACACAAGTAACTATGCGTATTAATCCGGGTCACCAGGAGATTATTCGCTTTCTGGTGCTGTATAATCTACATGATGATTTGGTGCTAGGATTGCCTTGGCTGCAATCTCACAACCCAGTCCTCGACTGGAGAGCTATGTCTGTGTTGAGCTGGGGATGTAAGGGGGCTCATGGGGATGTACCTGTGGTTTCCATTTCATCATCTATTCCCTCTGAAATTCCTGAGTTCCTGTCTGACTATCGTGACGTCTTTGAAGAATCCAAGCTTGGTTCGTTACCTCCGCACCGAGAGTGCGATTGTGCCATAGATTTAATCCCGGGTAGTAAATACCCAAAGGGTCGTTTATTTAATCTGTCTGTGCCTGAACATGCTGCTATGCGTGAATATATAAAGGAGTCCTTGGAAAAGGGACATATTCGTCCATCGTCATCTCCCTTAGGAGCCGGTTTTTTCTTTGTGTCAAAAAAAGACGGCTCTTTGAGACCATGTATTGATTATCGGCTTTTGAATAAAATCACTGTTAAATATCAATACCCATTGCCGTTGCTGACTGATTTGTTTGCTCGCATAAAGGGGGCCAAGTGGTTCTCTAAGATTGACCTTCGTGGGGCGTATAATTTGGTGCGAATCAGGCAGGGGGATGAGTGGAAAACCGCATTTAATACGCCCGAGGGCCACTTTGAGTATTTAGTGATGCCTTTTGGTCTTTCTAATGCTCCGTCAGTTTTCCAGTCCTTTATGCATGATATTTTTCGCGATTATTTGGATAAATTTATGATTGTGTATCTGGATGATATTCTGATTTTTTCGGATGACTGGGACTCTCATGTCCAGCAAGTCAGGAGGGTTTTTCAGGTTTTGCGGTCTAATTCTTTGTGTGTGAAGGGTTCTAAGTGTGTTTTTGGGGTACAGAGGATTTCCTTTTTGGGATATATTTTTTCCCCCTCTTCCATTGAAATGGATCCTGTCAAGGTTCAAGCTATTTGTGATTGGACGCAGCCCTCTTCTCTTAAGAGTCTTCAGAAATTTTTGGGCTTTGCTAACTTTTATCGTCGATTTAGTGCTGGTTTTTCGGATATTGCTAAGCCATTGACCGATTTGACTAAGAAGGGTGCTGATGTTGCTGATTGGTCCCCTGATGCTGTGGAGGCCTTTCGGGAGCTTAAGCGCCGTTTTTCCTCTGCCCCTGTGTTGCGTCAGCCTGATGTTGCTCTACCTTTTCAGGTTGAGGTCGACGCTTCTGAGATCGGAGCTGGGGCAGTGTTGTCGCAGAAAAGTTCTGACTGCTCCGTGATGAGGCCTTGTGCCTTCTTTTCCCGTAAATTTTCGCCCGCTGAGTGGAATTATGATGTTGGGAATCGGGAGCTTTTGGCCATGAAGTGGGCTTTTGAGGAGTGGCGCCATTGGCTTGAGGGGGCCAGACATCAGGTGGTGGTATTGACTGACCACAAAAATTTGATTTATCTTGAGACCGCCAGGCGCCTGAATCCTAGACAGGCGCGCTGGTCATTATTTTTCTCTCGGTTTAATTTTGTGGTGTCATACCTACCGGGTTCTAAGAATGTTAAGGCGGATGCCCTTTCTAGGAGTTTTGAGCCTGACTCGCCTGGTAACTCTGAGCCCACAGGTATCCTTAAGGATGGAGTGGTATTGTCAGCCGTTTCTCCAGACCTGCGGCGGGCCTTGCAGGAGTTTCAGGCGGATAGACCTGATCGTTGCCCACCTGATAAACTGTTTGTTCCTGATGATTGGACCAGTAGAGTCATCTCTGAGGTTCATTCTTCTGCGTTGGCAGGTCATCCTGGCATTTTTGGTACCAGGGATTTGGTGGCAAGGTCCTTCTGGTGGCCTTCCCTGTCACGAGATGTGCGAGGCTTTGTACAGTCTTGTGACGTTTGTGCTCGGGCCAAGCCTTGTTGTTCTCGGGCTAGTGGATTGTTGTTGCCCTTGCCTATTCCTAAGAGGCCTTGGACGCACATCTCAATGGATTTTATTTCAGATCTGCCTGTTTCTCAGAAGATGTCTGTCATCTGGGTGGTGTGTGACCGTTTCTCTAAGATGGTCCATTTGGTTCCTCTGCCCAAGTTGCCTTCTTCTTCCGAGTTGGTTCCTCTGTTTTTTCAAAATGTTGTTCGTTTGCATGGTATTCCTGAGAATATCGTTTCTGACAGAGGGACCCAATTCGTGTCTAGATTTTGGCGGGCATTCTGTGCTAGGATGGGCATGGATTTATCTTTTTCGTCCGCTTTCCATCCTCAGACGAATGGCCAGACCGAGCGGATTAATCAGACCCTGGAGACATATCTGAGGTGTTTTGTGTCTGCTGACCAGGATGATTGGGTTGCTTTTTTGCCATTGGCGGAGTTCGCTCTCAATAATCGGGCCAGCTCTGCCACTTTGGTGTCCCCGTTTTTCTGTAATTCGGGGTTTCATCCTCGATTTTCCTCTGGTCAGGTGGAATCTTCGGATTGTCCTGGAGTGGATGCTGTGGTGGAGAGATTGCATCAGATCTGGGGGCAGGTGGTGGACAATTTGAGGTTGTCCCAGGAGAAGACTCAGCTTTTTGCCAACCGCCACCGTCGTGTTGGTCCTCGGCTTTGTGTTGGGGATTTGGTGTGGTTGTCTTCTCGTTTTGTCCCTATGAGGGTCTCTTCTCCTAAGTTTAAGCCTCGGTTCATTGGCCCGTATAAGATATTGGAGATTCTTAACCCTGTTTCCTTCCGTTTGGACCTCCCTGCATCCTTTTCTATTCATAACGTTTTTCATCGGTCATTATTGCGCAGGTATGAGGTACCGGTTGTGCCTTCCGTTGAGCCTCCTGCTCCGGTGTTGGTTGAGGGTGAGTTGGAGTACGTTGTGGAGAAAATCTTAGACTCTCGTGTTTCCAGACGGAGACTCCAGTATCTGGTCAAGTGGAAGGGATACGGCCAGGAGGATAATTCTTGGGTGAATGCATCTGATGTTCATGCCTCTGATCTGGTTCGTGCCTTTCATAGGGCCCATCCTGATCGCCCTGGTGGTTCTGGTGAGGGTTCGGTGCCCCCTCCTTGTGGGGGGGGTACTGTTGTGAATTTGGATTCTGGGCTCCCCCGGTGGCTACTGGTGGAATTGAACTGGTGTCTTCATCTTCTCTGTTCACCTGTTCCCATCAAGATGTGGGAGTCGCTATATAACCTTGCTGCTCTGTTAGTTTCTTGCCGGTCAACAATGTTATCAGAAGCCTCTCTGTGCTTGTTCCTGCTCCTAGACAACTACTAGATAAGTTGGACTCTTGTCCATGTTTGTTTTTGCATTTTTGTTCCAGTTCACAGCTGTAGTTTCGTTACTGTGTCTGGAAAGCTCTTGTGAACAGGAATTGCCACTCTGGTGTTATGAGTTAATGCCAGAGTTTTAAAGTAATTTCTGGATGGTGTTTTGATTAGGGTTTTTAGCTGACCATGAAAGTGTCCTTTCTGTCTTCTGCTATGTAGTAAGTGGACCTCAAATTTGCTAAACCTATTTTCATACTACGTTTGTTGTTTCATCTTAATTCACCGCCAATACATGTGGGGGGCCTCTGTCTCCTTTTGGGGTATTTCTCTAGAGGTGAGCTAGGACTAATATTTTCCTCTGCTAGCATTATTTAGTCCTCCGGCTGGTGCTGGGCATCTAGAATCAACGTAGGCATGCTACCCGGCCACTGCTAGTTGTGTGTTAGGTTTAGTTCATGGTCAGCTCAGTTCCCATCTTCCAAGAGCTAGTTCCTATATATGCTTATGCTATGATCTCTTGCCATTGAGATCATGACAGTCTGGCCAGTGGAGGACTAGTGGAAGGAGGGACCGCAGACAGGCTTCAAAGGCCTAACATAAAAAAATGGGCTGGCTGTAGGCACTTTATAATTGGTTCCAGGGGTACACGGGCAGCAGTGGTCTGGCCAGTGGAGGACTAGTGGAAGGAGGGACCGCAGACAGGCTTCAAAGGCCTAACATAAAAAAATGGGCTGGCTGTAGGCACTTTATAATTGGTTCCAGGGGTACACGGGCAGCCGTGGTCTGGCCAGTGGAGGACTAGTGGAAGGAGGGACCGCAGACAGGCTTCAAAGGCCTAACATAAAAAAATGGGCTGGCTGTAGGCACTTTATAATTGGTTCCAGGGGTACACGGGCAGCAGTGGTCTGGTCAGTGGAGGACTAGTGGAAGGAGGGACCGCAGACAGGCTTCAAAGGCCTAACATAAAAAAATGGGCTGGCTGTAGGCACTTTATAATTGGTTCCAGGGGTACACGGGCAGCAGTGGTCTGGTCAGTGGAGGACTAGTGGAAGGAGGGACCGCAGACAGGCTTCAAAGGCCTAACATAAAAAAATGGGCTGGCTGTAGGCACTTTATAATTGGTTCCAGGGGTACACGGGCAGCAGTGGTCTGGTCAGTGGAGGACTAGTGGAAGGAGGGACCGCAGACAGGCTTCAAAGGCCTAACATAAAAAAATGGGCTGGCTGTAGGCACTTTATAATTGGTTCCAGGGGTACACGGGCAGCAGTGGTCTGGCCAGTGGAGGACTAGTGGAAGGAGGGACCGCAGACAGGCTTCAAAGGCCTAACATAAAAAAATGGGCTGGCTGTAGGCACTTTATAATTGGTTCCAGGGGTACACGGGCAGCAGTGGTCTGGTCAGTGGAGGACTAGTGGAAGGAGGGACCGCAGACAGGCTTCAAAGGCCTAACATAAAAAAATGGGCTGGCTGTAGGCACTTTATAATTGGTTCCAGGGGTACACGGGCAGCAGTGGTCTGGCCAGTGGAGGACTAGTGGAAGGAGGGACCGCAGACAGGCTTCAAAGGCCTAACATAAAAAAATGGGCTGGCTGTAGGCACTTTATAATTGGTTCCAGGGGTACACGGGCAGCAGTGGTCTGGCCAGTGGAGGACTAGTGGAAGGAGGGACCGCAGACAGGCTTCAAAGGCCTAACATAAAAAAATGGGCTGGCTGTAGGCACTTTATAATTGGTTCCAGGGGTACACGGGCAGCAGTGGTCTGGCCAGTGGAGGACTAGTGGAAGGAGGGACCGCAGACAGGCTTCAAAGGCCTAACATAAAAAAATGGGCTGGCTGTAGGCACTTTATAATTGGTTCCAGGGGTACATGGGCAGCAGTGGTCTGGCCAGTGGAGGACTAGTGGAAGGAGGGACCGCAGACAGACTTCAAAGGCCTAACATAAAAAAATGGGCTGGCTGTAGGCACTTTATAATTGGTTCCAGGGGTACACGGGCAGCAGTGGTCTGGTCAGTGGAGGACTAGTGGAAGGAGGGACCGCAGACAGGCTTCAAAGGCCTAACATAAAAAAATGGGCTGGCTGTAGGCACTTTATAATTGGTTCCAGGGGTACACGGGCAGCAGTGGTCTGGCCAGTGGAGGACTAGTGGAAGGAGGGACCGCAGACAGGCTTCAAAGGCCTAACATAAAAAAATGGGCTGGCTGTAGGCACTTTATAATTGGTTCCAGGGGTACACGGGCAGCAGTGGTCTGGCCAGTGGAGGACTAGTGGAAGGAGGGACCGCAGACAGGCTTCAAAGGCCTAACATAAAAAAATGGGCTGGCTGTAGGCACTTTATAATTGGTTCCAGGGGTACACGGGCAGCAGTGGTCTGGTCAGTGGAGGACTAGTGGAAGGAGGGACCGCAGACAGGCTTCAAAGGCCTAACATAAAAAAATGGGCTGGCTGTAGGCACTTTATAATTGGTTCCAGGGGTACACGGGCAGCAGTGGTCGGGTCAGTGGAGGACTAGTGGAAGGAGGGACCGCAGACAGGCTTCAAAGGCCTAACATAAAAAAATGGGCTGGCTGTAGGCACTTTATAATTGGTTCCAGGGGTACACGGGCAGCAGTGGTCTGGTCAGTGGAGGACTAGTGGAAGGAGGGACCGCAGACAGGCTTCAAAGGCCTAAAATAACAAACAATAGGCTCATGGCAGTTTTACAGCGGTTACATGGATACACGGGCAGGCAGCTTGGTGGTGAGTGGAGGAGTATTTAAAGTAGGGACCGCAGACAGGCTATCAAAGGCCTAAAATAACAAACAATAGGCTCATGGCAGTTTTACAGCGGTTACATGGATACACGGGCAGCTTGGTGGTGAGTGGAGGAGTAGTGCAAGGAGTGTCTGTCCCAGTACTCCCAAAATATAAATAGATGTTAATGTCTCGCAAAACAACCAAAACAAAAAAAAAGGTGGCATACTTAGGTACAGGGGTGGGCTCATCTGCTGAGTTTCTGACATAGTAATTTGGCAGTAACTATTTAATGGTGCCAATATAGGACACAGACACAGACTACTTTAAGTTGCATCATAGATGTCTACAAATTTGTATTGTCAGTGCCAGACATTGAATGATGTCAGCGAATAGACTAAAGATTGGTGGAGCTGTGCGACATAATTTTGCATGTGGTAGAGCACATTTTGAGCTGGGGTAGGGGGGAACTCTCTAGAGGCCGGCGGGACCGGCCCAGGGCCCCTCATGTTACAACGGTGTGTCTGACGTTGGGTGCGCACCACCACCGCCAGAGACACTACATTGTACTATGAGGGACCCAGTAGCAATGCCGTCAACCAAAAGCGAGCACACCCACCTCTTCAGACAAACAGCAGTCTCACGGGTGCTTGCGCCAAGTCGCGATACCACGGCCCCGTGTGGGGAGTTTGGCCATTTAGGGAGGTGTAAACATGTCGTATGCTGTACAATCAGCTGCAGCAAATTAGACATTAGAAAAGTAATTCACAGGCAAGAGCCTTTCATAGGAAAGCTAGGTGTCGGCCGGGCAAGGTGGGGCAAAAGATTTCGAAATCCAGTTGTGGTTCATTTTAATGAATGTTAGATCGTCAACATTTTGGGTAGCCAGACGAGTCCTTTTTTCGGTTAATATTGAACCTGCAGCACTGAATACTCTTTCTGATAGGACACTTGCTGCCGGGCAAGCAAGCTCCTGCAATGCATATTCTGCCAATTCTGGCCAGGTGTCTAATTTGGAGGCCCAGTAATCAAATGGGAATGACGGTTGAGGGAGAACATCGATAAGGGATGAAAAATAGTTAGTAACCATACTGGACAAATGTTGTCTCCTGTCACTTTCAATTGATGCAGCAGTACCTGTCCTGTCTGCGGTCATAGCAAAATCACTCCACAACCTGGTCAGAAAACCCCTCTGTCCAACGCCACTTCTGATGTGTGCACCCCTAACACTCCTAGTCTGCTGCCCCCTGGAGCTCGTGTGAGAACGATCACGTGCGCTGTGTGCTGGGAATGCCTGAAGCAAACGGTCAACAAGAGTTGATTGTTTGGTTGCTAATATTAGTTCCAAGTTCTCATGTGGCATAATATTTTGCAATTTGCCTTTATAGCGTGGATCAAGGAGGCAGGCCAACCAATAATCGTCATCGTTCATCATTTTCGTAATGCGTGTGTCCCTTTTTAGGATACGTAAGGCATAATCCGCCATGTGGGCCAAAGTTCCAGTTGTCAAATCCCCGGTTGTGATTGGTTGAGGGGCAGTTGCAGGCAAATCTACGTCACTTGTGTCCCTCAAAAAACCAGAACCCGGCCGTGACACGCAACCAATTTCCTGTGCCCCCGGGAAAGGTTCGGCATTAAAAATATACTCATCCCCATCATCCTCCTCGTCCTCCACCTCCTCTTCGCCCGCTACCTCGTCCTGTACACTGCCCTGACCAGACAATGGCTGACTGTCATCAAGGCTTTCCTCTTCCTCTGGTGCAGACGCCTGCTCCTTTATGTGCGTCAAACTTTGCATCAGCAGACGCATTAGGGGGATGCTCATGCTTATTACGGCGTTGTCTGCACTAACCAGCCGTGTGCATTCCTCAAAACACTGAAGGACTTGACACATGTCTTGTATCTTAGACCACTGCACACCTGACAACTCCATGTCTGCCATCCTACTGCCTGCCCGTGTATCCTCCCACAAATAAATAACAGCACGCCTCCGTTCGCACAGTCTCTGAAGCATGTGCAGTGTTGAGTTCCACCTTGTTGCAACGTCTATGATTAGGCGATGCTGGGGAAGGTTCAAAGACCGCTGATAGGTCTGCATACGGCTGGCGTGTACAGGCGAACGTCGGATATGTGAGCAAAGTGCACGCACTTTGAGGAGCAGGTCGGAGAACCCAGGATAAGTTTTCAATAAGCACTGCACCACCAGGTTTAAGGTGTGAGCCAGGCAAGGAATGTGTTTCAGTTGGGAAAGGGAGATGGCAGCCATGAAATTCCTTCCGTTATCACTCACTACCTTGCCTGCCTCAAGATCTACTGTGCCCAGCCACGACTGCGTTTCTTGTTGCAAGAACTCGGACAGAACTTCCGCGGTGTGTCTGTTGTCGCCCAAACACTTCATAGCCAATACAGCCTGCTGACGCTTGGCAGTAGCTGGCCCATAATGGGACAACTGGTGTGCAACAGTGTCATCTGCCGATGGAGTGGTTGGCAGACTGCGTTCTGTGGAAGAGCTGTAGCTTCTGCAGGAGGACGAGGAGGAGGAGGAGGAGGGGGTGCGAACGCCTACAGCCAACTGTTTCCTAGACCGTGGGCTAGGCACAACTGTCCCTAAATTGATGTCGCCTGTGGACCCTGCATCCACCACATTCACCCAGTGTGCCGTGATGGACACATAACGTCCCTGGCCATGCCTACTGGTCCATGCATCTGTAGTCAGGTGCACCTTTGTACTCACAGATTGCCTGAGTGCATGGACGATGCGCTGTTTAACATGCTGGTGCAGGGCTGGGATGGCTTTTCTGGAAAAAAAGTGTCGACTGGGTAGCTCGTATCGTGGTTCAGCGTACTCCATCAGGGCTTTGAAAGCTTCGCTTTCAACTAACCGGTAGGGCATCATCTCTAACGAGATTAGTCTAGCTATGTGGGCGTTAAAACACTGTGTACGCGGATGCGAGGATAAGTACTTCCTTTTTCTAACCAGAGTCTCATGTAGGGTGAGCTGGACTGGAGAGCTGGAGATCGTGGAACTTTCGGGTGTGCCGGTGTACATGGCAGACTGAGAGACGGTTGGAGACGGTATTGTTTCCGCCGGTGCCCTAGATGCAATATTTCCTCCTACAAAACTGGTGATTCCCTGACCCTGACTGCTTTTGGCTGGCAAAGAAACCTGCACAGATACTGCCGGTGGTGCGGAAAATGGTGGCCTTACAGTGACGGAAGGGATGTTGCGTTGCTGACTAGCTTCATTGGCCGAGGGTGCTACAACCTTGAGGGACGTTTGGTAGTTAGTCCAGGCTTGAAAATGCATGGTGGTTAAGTGTCTATGCATGCAACTAGTATTTAGACTTTTCAGATTCTGACCTCTGCTTAAGCTAGTTGAACATTTTTGACAGATGACTTTGCGCTGATCAGTTGGATGTTGTTTAAAAAAATGCCAGACTGCACTCTTCCTAGACTCGGATCCCTTTTCAGGGATTGCAGACTGAGCTTTAACCGGATGGCAACGCTGTGCTCCAACAGGTTTTGGCTTTGACACGCGTTTTGGGCCAGATACGGGCCCGGCAGATGGAACCTGTTGCGATGTTGATGCCTGCTGCGGCCCCTCCTCCACCTCCGCTTCTGAACTACTGCCGCCTGCACCCTGTTCCCCCAATGGCTGCCAATCGGGGTCAATAACTGGGTCATCTATTACCTCCTCTTCGAGCTCGTGTGCAACTTCGTCTGTGTCACTGTGTCGGTCGGTGGTATAGCGTTCGTGGCGGGGCAACATAGTCTCATCAGGGTCTGATTGTGGATCTGTACCCTGAGAGGGCAATGTGGTGGTCTGAGTCAAAGGAGCAGCATAGTACTCTGGCTGTGGCTGTGCATCAGTGCACTCCATGTCAGAATCTACTTGTAATGGGCATGGCCTGTTAAATGTTTCACTTTCTAAGCCAGGGACGGTATGTGTAAAGAGCTCCATGGAGTGACCCGTTGTGTCGCCTGCTGCATCCTTCTCTCTTGTTGTAGTTTTTGCTGAGGAGGACAAGGAAGCGACTTGTCCCTGACCGTGAACATCCACAAGCGACGCGCTGCTTTTACATTTACCAGTTTCGGAAGAGGAGGCAAAAGAGCTAGAGGCTGAGTCTGCAATGTAAGCCAAAACTTGCTGTTGCTGCTCCGCCTTTAAAAGCGGTTTTCCTACTCCCAGAAAAGAGAGCGTTCGAGGCCTTGTGTAGCCTGACGACGAAACTGGCTCCACAGCTCCAGACTTAGATGGAATATTTTTATCCCCACGACCACCTGATGCTCCACTACCACTACCATCATTACCAGCTGACAATGAACGCCCACGACGACCTCTTGCACCAGACTTCCTCATTGTTTTAAAATCTTAACCAAAGTAACTTTATTTGTTGCTGTCAAACAACTTACACGGTGAGCTATAACTTCAGTATGATTTCAATATCCCTTAACAGGTTGGTGAGACCACAAGGAAAATCAGGCACAATGTTACACACTCTGTTTTCTGTGGCACAAAATCACAGAGATGACACACACGCAGGACTGTCACTCAAGCACTAATGTCAATATTAATCTCCCACCTAATTTATTTATTTTTTTTTCTCAGGGAGACTTTAGAAACCACATAATATTAAAAAAACAAAAAAAAAAAATAGCCTTTCTATGGCCCACTGAATGAGAGAGAGAGGTGGCACACCCAGGAGTCAAGACTGGCACACAAGCTGAAAGGGCAATATTACTCTCCCACTGTTTTTTTATGTATTTTTTGTTTTTTAAGGGAGACTTTAGAAACCCAATAATATTTCAAAAAAAAAAAAAAAAAAAGGCTGTCTATGGCCCACTGAATGAGAGGGAGAGAGGTGGCACACCCAGGAGTCAAGACTGGCACACAAGCTGAAAGGGCAATATTACTCTCCCACTGTTTTTTTATGTTTTTTTTTTTTTTTTCAGGGAGACTTTAGAAACCAAATAATATTAAAAAAACCAAAAAAAAATAGCCTTTCTATGGCCCACTGAATGAGAGAGAGAGGTGGCACACCCAGGAGTCAAGACTGGCACACAAGCTGAAAGGGCAATATTACTCTCCCACTGTTTTTTTATGTATTTTTTGTTTTTTAAGGGAGACTTTAGAAACCCAATAATATTTAAAAAAAAAAAAAAAAGGCTTTGTATGGCCCACAATTAGAGAGAGAGGTGGCACACCCAGGAGTCAAGACTGGCACACAAGCTGAAAGGGCAATATTACTCTCCCACTGTTTTTTTATGTATTTTTTGTTTTTTAAGGGAGACTTTAGAAACCCAATAATATTTCAAAAAAAAAAAAAAAAAAGGCTGTCTATGGCCCACTGAATGAGAGGGAGAGAGGTGGCACACCCAGGAGTCAAGACTGGCACACAAGCTGAAAGGGCAATATTACTCTCCCACTGTTTTTTTATGTTTTTTTTTTTTTTTTCAGGGAGACTTTAGAAACCAAATAATATTAAAAAAACCAAAAAAAAATAGCCTTTCTATGGCCCACTGAATGAGAGAGAGAGGTGGCACACCCAGGAGTCAAGACTGGCACACAAGCTGAAAGGGCAATATTACTCTCCCACTGTTTTTTTATGTATTTTTTGTTTTTTAAGGGAAACTTTAGAAACCCAATAATATTAAAAAAAAAAAAAAAAGGCTTTGTATGGCCCACAATTAGAGAGAGAGGTGGCACACCCAGGAGTCAAGACTGGCACACAAGCTGAAAGGGCAATATTACTCTCCCACTGTTTTTTTATGTTTTGTTTTTTTTTTCAGGGAGACTTTAGAAACCAAATAATATTAAAAAAACCAAAAAAAAAAATAGCCTTTCTATGGCCCACTGAATGAGAGAGAGAGGTGGCACACCCAGGAGTCAAGACTGGCACACAAGCTGAAAGGGCAATATTACTCTCCCACTGTTTTTTTATGTATTTTTTGTTTTTTAAGGGAGACTTTAGAAACCCAATAATATTTAAGAAAAAAAAAAAAGGCTTTGTATGGCCCACAATTAGAGAGAGAGGTGGCACACCCAGGAGTCAAGACTGGCACACAAGCTGAAAGGGCAATATTACTCTCCCACTGTTTTTTTAGGATTTTTTTGTTTTTTAAGGGAGACTTTAGAAACCCAATAATATTAAAAAAAAAAAAAAAAAAAAAGGCTTTGTATGGCCCACAATTAGAGAGAGAGGTGGCACACCCAGGAGTCAAGACTGGCACACAAGCTGAAAGGGCAATATTACTCTCCCACTGTTTTTTTATGTATTTTTTGTTTTTTAAGGGAGACTTTAGAAACCCAATAATATTTAAAAAAAAAAAAAAAAAGGCTTTGTATGGCCCACTGAATGAGAGAGAGAGGTGGCACACCCAGGAGTCAAGACTGGCACACAAGCTGAAAGGGCAATATTACTCTCCCACTGTTTTTTTATGTATTTTTTGTTTTTTAAGGGAGACTTTAGAAACCCAATAATATTTAAAAAAAAAAAAAAAAAAAAAGGCTTTCTATGGCCCACTGAATGAGAGGGAGAGAGGTGGCACACCCAGGAGTCAAGACTGGCACACAAGCTGAAAGGGCAATATTACTCTCCCACTGTTTTTTTATTTTTTTTATTTTTTTTCAGGGAGACTTTAGAAACCAAATAATAAGAAAAAAAATAAATAAATAAATAGGCTTTCTGTAGCCCACTGAATGAGAGATAGCACACACAGCAGTGGCACACAAGCCCTGACTGAGGCCAATATTTTTCTCCCACTGATTGATGTAGTGTTTTTGTGTTGAGGTAGATTTTAGAACACAAATCAAGGAAAAAAAAATGCTTTCTATGGCCCACTGAATGAGAGAGAGGTGGCACACCCAGGAGTCAAGACTGGCACACAAGCTGAAAGGGCAATATTACTCTCCCACTGTTTTTTTTATGTATTTTTTGTTTTTTAAGGGAGACTTTAGAAACCCAATAATATTTAAAAAAAAAAAAAAAAGGCTTTGTATGGCCCACAATTAGAGAGAGAGGTGGCACACCCAGGAGTCAAGACTGGCACGCAAGCTGAAAGGGCAATATTACTCTCCCACTGTTTTTTTATGTATTTTTTGTTTTTTAAGGGAGACTTTAGAAACCCAATAATATTTAAAAAAAAAAAAAAAAAGGCTTTCTATGGCCCACTGAATGAGAGGGAGAGAGGTGGCACACCCAGGAGTCAAGACTGGCACACAAGCTGAAAGGGCAATATTACTCTCCCACTGTTTTTTTATGTTTTTTTTTTTTTTTTTCAGGGAGACTTTAGAAACCAAATAATATTAAAAAAAACAAAAAAAAAATAGCCTTTCTATGGCCCACTGAATGAGAGAGAGAGGTGGCACACCCAGGAGTCAAGACTGGCACACAAGCTGAAAGGGCAATATTACTCTCCCACTGTTTTTTTATGTATTTTTTGTTTTTTAAGGGAGACTTTAGAAACCCAATAATATTTAAAAAAAAAAAAAAAAAAGGCTTTGTATGGCCCACAATTAGAGAGAGAGGTGGCACACCCAGGAGTCAAGACTGGCACACAAGCTGAAAGGGCAATATTACTCTCCCACTGTTTTTTTATGTATTTTTTGTTTTTTAAGGGAGACTTTAGAAACCCAATAATATTTAAAAAAAAAAAAAAAGGCTTTGTATGGCCCACAATTAGAGAGAGAGGTGGCACACCCAGGAGTCAAGACTGGCACACAAGCTGAAAGGGCAATATTACTCTCCCACTGTTTTTTTATTTATTTATTTTTTTTTCAGGGAGACTTTAGAAACCAAATAATAAGAAAAAAAATAAATAAATAAATAGGCTTTCTATAGCCCACTGAATGAGAGATAGCACACACAGCAGTGGCACACAAGCCCTGACTGAGGCCAATATTTTTCTCCCACTGATTGATGTAGCGTTTTTGTGTTGAGGTAGATTTTAGAACACAAATCAAGGAAAAAAAAAAATGCTTTCTATGGCCCACTGAATGAGAGAGAGGTGGCACACCCAGGAGTCAAGACTGGCACACAAGCTGAAAGGGCAATATTACTCTCCCACTGTTTTTTTATGTATTTTTTGTTTTTTAAGGGAGACTTTAGAAACCCAATAATATTTGAAAAAAAAAATAAATAGGCTTTCTATGGCCCACTGAATGAGAGGGAGAGAGGTGGCACACCCAGGAGTCAAGACTGGCACACAAGCTGAAAGGGCAATATTACTCTCCCACTGTTTTTTTATGTTTTTTTTTTTTTTTCAGGGAGACTTTAGAAACCAAATAATATTAAAAAAACCAAAAAAAAAAATAGCCTTTCTATGGCCCACTGAATGAGAGAGAGAGGTGGCACACCCAGGAGTCAAGACTGGCACACAAGCTGAAAGGGCAATATTACTCTCCCACTGTTTTTTTATGTATTTTTTTTTTTTCAGGGAGACTTTAGAAACCAAATAATATTAAAAAAAACAAAAAAATAAATAGCCTTTCTATGGCCCACTGAATGAGAGAGAGAGGTGGCACACCCAGGAGTCAAGACTGGCACACAAGCTGAAAGGGCAATATTACTCTCCCACTGTTTTTTTAGGTATTTTTTTTTTTTCAGGGAGACTTTAGAAACCAAATAATATTAAAAAAAAAAAATAAATAAATAGGCTTTCTATAGCCCACTGAATGAGAGATAGCACACACAGCAGTGGCACACAAGCCCTGACTGAGGCCAATATTTTTCTCCCACTGATTGATGTAGTGTTTTTGTGTTGAGGTAGAATTTAGAACACAAATCACGGAAAAGATAAATAGGCTTTCTATGGCCCACTCAGTGAGAGATGGCACACACAGGGATGGCACTGTAGCAGAAATGCCAATCTTAATCTCCCACAAAAAAAACAAAAAAAAAACAGGGACTGTCCTACAATTACTATCTCCCTGCAGTAATCTAAGCCAGGTATGGCAGGCAGCAATAGGAGTGGACTGATGCACAAATTAAATAAAAAGTGTGGACAAACAAAAAAGATAGCTGTGCAGAAAGGAAGGAACAAGAGGATATGTGCTTTGAAAAAAGCAGTTGGTTTCCACAGTGGCGTACACACAGCAATACAGCTATCACGGAGCCTTCTAGGGCAGCCCAATGAGCTACAGCGCTGAGGGGAAAAAAAAAAAAAAATAGCTTCCACAGTCCCTGCACACCGAAGGTGGTGTTGGACAGTGGAAATCGCTGCAGCACAAGCGGTTTGGTGGTTAGTGGACCCTGCCTAACGCTCTCCCTGCTTCTGACGAAGCGGCAGCAACCTGTCCCTAAGCTCAGATCAGCAGCAGTAAGATGGCGGTCGGCGGGAACGCCCCTTTATAGCCCCTGTGACGCCGCAGACAGCAAGCCAATCACTGCAATGCCCTTCTCTAAGATGGTGGGGACCAGGATCTATGTCATCACGCTGCCCACACTCTGCGTTCACCTTCATTGGCTGAGAAATGGCGCTTTTCGCGTCATTGAAACGCGACTTTGGCGCGAAAGTCGCGTACCGCATGGCCGACAAGCACAGGGGTCGGATCGGGTTTCATGAGACGCCGACTTAGCCAAAAGTCGGCGACTTTTGAAAATGATCGACCCGTTTCGCTCAACCCTAGTCGCGGCCTCTGTCTATCATGGAAATCCAATTAGCTGATTGGTCGTGGCAAAACGGCCACGACCAATCAGCGACCAAACAGTCCGGCAGCAATATGGCCTCTCCTTCCTCCCCGCAGTCAGTGCCCGCTCCATAATACTCTCCAGTCAGCGCTTACACAGGGTTAATGGACCGCGTTATGCCGCGGTGTAATGCACTCCGTTACCGCTGCTATTAACCGTGTGTGACCAACTTTTAACTATTGATGCTGCGTATGCGGCATCAATAGTTAAAAGATCTAATGTTAAAAATAATAAAAAAATAGTTATATACTCACCGTTCGTCGGCCCCCGGATCAGGAACAGGCCTTCCCCGCTCCTCGCGGCGCTCCGGTGACCACTCCGTGCATTGTGTTCTCGCGAGATGATGACGTAGCAGTCTCACGAGACCACTACATCATCATCTCGCAAGACCACAATGTACTCTTGGGACCGGAGTGCGCGAGGAGTGTCGGTAACCGCTTTGCCTTCATCCGGGGCCAACGGAAGGTGAGTATATCACTATTTTTTATTTTAATTCTTTTTTTTAACAGGGATATGGTGCCCACATTGCTATATACTGCGTGGGCTGTGCTATATACTACATGGGCTGTGCAATACAATACGTGGGCTGTGCAATATAATACGTGGGCTACTACGTGGCTGGGCAATATACTATGTGGGCTGTGCAATATACTACGTGGGCTGTGCAATATACTATGTGGGCTGTGCAATATACGACGTGGGCTGTGCAATATAATACGTGGGCTGTGCAATATACTATGTTGGCTGTGCAATATAATACGTGGGCTGCTATATACTACGTGGGCTTCTATATACTACAAGGGCTGTGCAATATACTGCGTGGGCTGTGCAATATACTATGTGGGATGTGCAATGTACTGCATGGGCAGTGCAATATACTACATGGGCTGTGCTATATACTACGTGGGCTGTGCAATATAATACATGGGCTGTGCAATATAATACGTGGGCTGTGCAATATAATATGTGGGCTGCTATATACTACATGGGCTGCTATATACTACGTGGGCTGTGCAATGTACTACGTGGGCTGTGCAATGTACTACGTGGGCTGTGCAATGTACTGTGTGGGCTGTGCAATATACTACATGGCTGTGCAATATATTATGTGGGCTGTGCAATATACTACGTGGCCTGTGCTATACACTACGGGGCCTGTGTTATACACTACATCGGCTGTGTTATACACTATGTGGGCTGTGTTATACACTACATGGGCTGTGTTATACACTATGTGGGCTGTGTTATACACCAAGTGGGCTGTGTTATATACTGCGTGCGTGGGCTATTATATACTACGTGAGCTATGTTATATGCTACATGGGCTGTTATAAACTACGTGGCTGTGTTATATGCTATATGGGCTGTTATACACTCCATGGGCTGTGCTATATACTACGTGGCTGTGCTATATACTCCGTGGGCTGTGTTATATACTACGTGGCTGTGCTATATACTCCGTGGGCTGTGCTATATACTCCGTGGGCTGTGCTATATACTACGTGGCTGTGCTATATACTACGTGGCTGTGCAATATACTATGTGGCTGTGCAATATACTACATGGCCTGTTATATACTACATGGCCGGCTGCGAACAATCAGCAACAGGTGCAGTCCGGCTGCGATTTGGCGAGGGATTTGAACCACGCTTCGCTAATTGGTCGCGGCAGGCCGAATCCTGTGTATTCAATGTATTATTCTAAAATCTTCATAATTAAACTACTTACATATTCTAGAATACCCTATGCGTTAGAATCGGGCTACCATCTAGTGAATAATAAAAGAGCAATACAAATATTCAGTGCATACATAACCATTGTGTTTCAGTTTGTGTATTGAACTATAAAACATTAATTAAGCCTTTAATTCCTGTTAATAGGTAAATTGTGATATAAACAAAAATATGCCAATGTATATACCAATATGAGGCATAGCTCATGGGCTGTGGTACGAAGTTCAGACAAAAAAACAAAATGTCTTCCTTTATATAACTAAGTATACACTAAAATGTTAAAGGCTCGTTCACATGTGTAGACTGTATTGGACATAATTAATGCAGTCATTTCTAGTGATGAGGGAATTTGCTCAGAAAACGATTGCCACACATAAATTCTGTCACGTCCGCACATACTTATCCGCCTTCTCTCTTCCCTCGGCTCTCAACTCTGTCTCTCGCCGATCTTCCTCTCTCTTTGCTGGGTCCCGGTGTGTCATTTCTGCGGGCATGTGCAGTCGCATCTCCAGTGCTGCAGGGCTTCCTGGGAGGTTGAGAACCGATTGCTCCACCCCAACATGGCGGCGCCCATCGGGTATTTCTTCCTGGAATCTTCCAAGGTAAGATGCCTGTGCTTCTTCGGGTACACTGTACTTTGCTGTCAGCGTACCTATTTCCTTCAGGCTACTCTGTCTCTGGGCTCCGTGTCTCCGCCGTCCCTGTCCCGTGTCTCTGCCATACCTGTTCTGTGCTTCGTGTCTCCCCCGATCCTGCCCTGTGTTCCAGCCATACCGGTCCCGTGTCTCTGTCATACCTGACCTGTGTCTGTGCTCCATGTCTCCGCCATACCTGCCCTTTGTCTGTGCTCCCTGTCTCCACCATACCTGTCCTGTGTCTGTGCTCCGTGTCTCCGCCATACCTGTCCTGTGACTGTTCTCCGCGTATCCGCCTTATCTGCCCTGTGTAGGACACTCCTTAGGTCCCATCATATACTCAACCTTCTCAGTTCCAGTTCTTTTTGGTTTGTCTTCTGTCTCCTTTTCGTTTACTAGCAGTCGTCCCTTTGGCTCTAGCAGTTGTATCTCCATCCCCCTTGGGCCTGCTCCTAACGCTCCCTGTATAGGGTGTGGTTCCATCTGGTCAACTCGCCCTCGGGGCTCTAGAGCCACGACCCAGAGGGTCCACTCTCGGGTTCTGTTCAGAATCCTAACAAATTCATCACGAATATAGCACATTCGGATTCGTGATTGAAAACATGAGCAAAATTTTGTAAAATTGGGAAAAATTGGTAACATTCGGTAAAAGGGCTGGAAAATATTTGTTTTGCCACAAAAGTATTTTCAGCACTTTAGCAACGATAATGGTGGCATGTGTTTGATGAGAGGAGGGGTTTTGCAGATCTCAGAGGTGCAGCGTTTTTGTAAACAGTCATTTTTTATTTTTTATAACTTTATGTGTGCACATTGTGTCTAGCCGCAATCAGGGCACAGGAAACACCCACAATGTCATGACAAAATTGCTTGTGTCATTGGCTACTGAAATCACATTTCCCTCTCCATTTAAATAGTGGACGACCCTTGTTGTCTATTAGTTTACTTATCCATCGTATGGTGTGTAGTGTTTTAGTTCTACAACCCTAGTTGTTTAGTAATTTAGTTCTCCAACCCCTGTTGTCTAGTAGTTTAGTTATCCATCTTTTGGTGTGTAGTGGTTTATTTCTCCATCACCAAGCGCCCTGCAAGCCTTCGGGGTTGCAAGACTTGTGGAGCAGCCCCTTCCCCAATTGCCCCTACAGCCACCAGAGCCACCCAGTGCCCAGTCATCTAACTGTAACTCCAGGTGTCATTGTTGAAATGCACCCTAGCAGACATAGAATTTTTCAGAGAGCAGGTGATGTTGTCTGCAACTTGTTGTTGTAGCGCAGGTACATCTTTGTTAGAGAAGTAATAGTGACTGGCAACTGGTATTGGAAGGACTGTGATGGCCATCAGCTTTCAGAAACCGTCTGTATCCATAAGGCAGAAAGGCTGCATTTCAATGGCCAACAGATTGAAGTGGCCATGCAATAATCACAGAGATCACAGGCCATGAGTCACACAGAAGCAAGTGCTGCCATCTTAGTAGCGAATAGCTCTCAACTGGCCCCTATCATCCAGACAATGACACGATTGGGCGAAGAATCATCCGAGGAGGCCCCAGCCTGGTCACAATAGTTAGTTCTCAGGAAAGTAATGGTGAGTGTACGGTTTATCCACGTCCAGATTACAGCACATTGGAATATGCGTATATCCCGCTGTAAGATCACAGCTAACTCTACTATAACCCTACACTCCTCGCTGCCAACAAAAATCCTGTTTTTAACCCAATAAATAAATACAGGCTGATTGGACACCATTCTTCTTTTGAGGTTCACACCATCAGGGCGTTCCATCCCCTCTCCCTCAGAGTAGCACTCATATACCAGCCCCCAGGTTCACCCACCCACTTCCTTGACCACTTTTATGCATTGCTGCCACACTTCAGCTCCTCAGAATTGACAACCCTTATCCTGGGAGACTTCAACAGCTCCACCTCCCCAACTGCATCCCAGCTTCTATCTCTATCCAATTCTCGTGGCCTCTCAAAACTTTCAAACTCTGAGACTCACAAAGACGGTAACACCCCTGATCTGGACTTTGTACGGTTCAGTTCAATCTCCTACCTAGATGACTCACCTCTTATGAAAATAGGAGTATAACCACAACTTTGACATTGTTAGGTGCTCCCGTGCTCCCAAAAAACACATTTGTTTAGAGCGTCCTATCACGTTCCCTAATCAAAGTCCTATTTATATATGTAGCTTATTCTCAACTTCTCTGAACATAATTTAACATCAAACTCAACTGTAACCAAAAGGCTCATGCAGCCTTTATCTACACTCTATTTCCTCAAGATGGTTGTACCATCATTGTATGCAAATTAGCACCTGTAATTGGTGTTACCCCCTCCTCATTTTAGATTGCAAGCTCTGAAGAGCAGGGTCGTCATTATTTTTGTTTTAATTGTTTGATTATCTTAAACTTGTTACTTTTGGACTGTTTTATATGAACTGCTGACTCATAAAGTATTGTGAAATGTGTTTTTGACAAATAAATAAAGGTTATTCTTATTAATAGATTGAAGATGGTGAAATTCAAGCTGTTAACTTTGCCATGTGTAGGAGGAAAGAATCTTTTACGTGAGCACAACTGTACAAACGAGGATTTGCTATTGTGCCGACACAGGGTGGAGTAGGGTGAACATGACAAGTTGCTGGACTGTGAGAGACGTGCAGGTGGGGATTTTACAGTGGATTGAGAAAGATGAGTGTGCTTGGTATGTAGGATCAGTCAAAAACAGCAGGCATGTCCAATTTTGTATCAGCTGACAGGCTCTCAATCACTCCAATTGTAGGGGGAAAACAAGTGGAGGTTGTTGGCCAGAGACCTGTATGAAAACATGTGAGGGAGGAGGAAGAATCAGAAGATGTGGTTGATGCGGTGGGCGGTGGTTGGTGAAACCCACTAGTCTGCATTTTAGCACAATGACATTCCCAGACTAAAGCATGTTGATCGTGCATGTGCCAGGTCAGGCATGTAATACTGAAATTATTTAAATTTTTTTACTCTGCTAGGTGGTTTTTTACAAAATTAACAGATAACATGATTTTTTAGATTTTTGCTGGTCTGAAAAAAAGACCCAAGGTAGCCAACTGTAGAACCGTGAACGCTGCTGTCAACTGCTATAGTTGGGCCTCAGGATGCATTGGTTGTTGTGGTTGCATAACTCTGTGTCTACGTAACCTCCTCATCTTCCTCCTCCTCTGCTGAGCTACTCAGCTGCATGCCTCTGGGTTACACCAAGTGTTATCTACTACCTCATCCTCATCTTCTCAGTTCTCCCACTCCTCACCCTGAGAGTCAACCTCCTCCTCTTCCTGTCTTGAGAGCACAGCACAGTCTGCAGGCACCTCAAATATCTGTGTCTTGTTACAAATGGATCACGTTCACCCAACGGCGTTAACGTCTGTTGACGAGGGATTGGTTTGTGCTCAGACAAAACTTCATCCTGCCATGGATCAAAGTGAGAAAAATGTGGCCATCGGTGCAGATGTCTTACTCCTCTTGACTCTGTGAATCTTTAGATTACACTTACTAAGCCCACGGCATACAATGTGTGAAAAGATCTGCAGACTCAGCCATCTGTGGTTCCCAACAGTCAGTTGGGCGCTTGGAGAGTTGTGATGTGGGAAAAAAGGATAATTGGTGTGCCACCACTGAGGACTATACTGTGTGTGATGATAAGGTGGATGAAGAGGAGCAGAGACCACTTGATGCAGTGCTTGCCATCTACTGGAGCACATGTTCTTTCTGGCCCTCATCTACAAAGCGTACTGTTGTACGGCTGCCAAAGAAAGGGAGCAGAGTTACCCATCCAGTACCAAAAGCTGTAAAAATGCTATGCAAAATCTGATGGCAGCAAAACAAACCGACTTCTCATCCCTCATATCATACCTGTTTCGCAACACTAAACAGCTATTAAGTACTTTCATTTCTTTCCTGCGTCCAACAGTTCCCCCTTCCTCCCCTCTCATCTCAGCTGAATACTTTGCCTCACCAACTGTGAACTTGACACAATAACGTCCCATCTCATTCCAAACTTTACCAAAGTCTTCATCACAAGCAGACCCACCTCTTCAACCTGTCACTAACAACTGGTGTCTTCCATCCTGATTGAAACACACCTTGATCAGACACATCCAAAAAGCCCACCCTTTGCCCATCCTCTGTGTCTACCTATCACCCCATATCATTTCTCTCCTATGCCTCCAAACTACAGGAACAACTCGTCAATTTTGAACTGTCCTCCCACCTTTCCTCTTGCCCCCTCTTTGACTGCTTACAATCTGATTTCAGACTGCACTATTCCACTGAAACTGCCCTGACTAAAGTCAAAAATGACCTACTAACCACCAAATGAAAGTGAAACGAGTTTGTCCTCCTCCTTCTTCCGGACCTGGCATCTGTCTTTGACACAGTTGACCATTCCTTCTTACTACAGATTTTCTGCTCTGTTGACATTACAGACTTGGCCCTTTGTTGGATCTCCCCAAATCTAACAGACAGGACATTCAGTGTCTCCCACTCGCACACCACTTCCTCATATCACCCCCTATGTGTCGCTGTCCACCAAAGGTTCGGTTGTAGGACTAGGAGCTATGCTTAGAGGGCACACGCGCACACGCTTTCCCTTTTAAAGGGACCACCCGCATCAACCTAAGGTATTCCCAACCTATAGCTGAGCAACACCTTGTATTTAACGCTTCTCCTCCAATATGGAGGTGCCTGAGCTACATAGTTAGTTTACCTTGCATGCTTGCTAGTTGTCAGGTTCCCTAGGTTCCTCTGTCTGCTTGTCTACCCAGTACCCATCTGCTCTTACCTATCTGTGCCCATCTGATTGTACCTGTCTGCGCTCTTCTGTCCATCCGCCGGTCCAGATCACACCTACTAGCGCCCATATGTCTTACACCTGGTCCAACCCACACCTGCCAGTGCTTTTCTGTTCCTCAGCCGGTCCCATCTGCACCTGTGGTTCCAGAGTCCCTACAGTGCCTGCCTGCATTTTTCATTCCTCCTTTGGGCCATAGCAGCTTACCTACTGTTGGTCATCAGCTCTCACATTCTGTAGGTCAGCCATAGAGTAGCACCTGGTGCCTCCTCTTTGTACCTCCTTGGGTCGTAGTTTTTGCCTGCTGCCACTTGTCCACTTGGCTGTAGTGGAAGAAGTGTTGGTCCCCGCTATACTTATTCTACTTTATTGCAATTGATGCCACTTTGCTGGTGTCTGCCACTAATTTTTGTAAATGTGTAGATTCCTGGTTGGGTCTCTGTCATGCTTGTTGCCTATAGCAGTAGGCCTCCAAGACCATCAGGCCTCCACTTCCTTGGAGTGAACTCCTATTCTTAGATTTTTCTGACAATAGTAGTCTTTGAAATTTATATGATATTTGTGCCACCTGAGTGTGGCTGAGAATGAAAGCAGGTTGAGCTGTTGCATGTAGTATCAGGGCTCCCAGCACAGGAGGCCTACACTGATCCCTCAACCACCTCGTCTTACTGTGACATTCAATTGAAAGCTGTAAATGCTGCCCCAGACCCCGATACCTCTGCCTGGCTGATTGTTGCAATGCCATGCTACAATTAGTACTGTGGGCGAATTGAGGCCACTTTCCTGCTGTCCGCCCCTCATTTGATGTGTTTTGGCAGCATTCGGGGCCGTTATAAGGTGTTGTGCATGCATTTGTTTTTGCCTTCCGTTGAGCTGAATGGCGTTCGGTTATGTTCGGCGAATATTCTATGACTTAATCGGCGAATATTGGAAATGCAGTGAAGATAATCAGAACCGAACATTAAAATATTCGCTCATCTCTAGTCATTTACTTTAAATAATTTACAAAAATAACCCTACCACATGCCGTACACACAAATGCTGTATAAAGTTATATAACAGTACAGCTGTATCATAACTAAATTTTACCCCTTTACAATGATTAAATATTACCTCCAGATTGTTACTGAACAAAATACTTCATGCAAAAACAGTCATACTGCTACACAGGGCCCAAAATACTGTCATATCATGACCATTACAGTTACCAATGACTATGTAATATTACTATGATGTTACTGAATCAAAGCACACTTTATGAAGACCAATGATATTTGCCACCACTGAGGTGCATAACAGTTCTGCGGAGATGATCTGCAGGTTGTGGAGATAATGGCACCATTATATTCAGTAGCTGATATTCAGACTGTTATATCAAATAAATAGTACACCTACAACACCCTCAAACAATGCCTGCTGCTGGTAAAAGAAAGTCTGATGACATAATATGTTGGAACAATAGTTCTATTCACGATGTTTACATCTGTGCATTTGGAGGATGAACGGACCCCTACATCATGTTAAGAGAAATCATGCAATCATGCTACAAACACTGGTTTAAAGAGGGTTGAAGAGGGATATACGCCACAGCGGATGGCGTAAGGAAGAGCAGAGGATTTGATGAAGAGCGGTGGAACAGGTGATTGATAAGTTGAATTGATTTTTTGTACATCCTACATTTATTATGCTCTTCGGTCTAGAGTAGAGTGCCCCTTTGTTATATTAATGAACATTCAATTTCTATAGAATAACTTCAATGCAAATTCAATTTCCATGTCACATTTCAGTGATTTGTCAAATTTGAATGTCGGAAGATTCGCTCTTTTCCAATTATAACCACATTTTCTTGTGGACCTGTTTTAAGTTGACCTACTACTATGAAAAACATAAAACATTATGCAGAAACCAATCACATAGTGCGCCAAAACATGGTGATATCACAGTGTAAAAGAAGAGTATTTTATTGCAAAAAGCCAATATATGAACTGGTAAAGGTTTATATGATATTTATAATTTTTAGGGTATTTAGGGTATGCTGATGGTGTTAATTCTCTCTTATGAGGCAGTTGGGCCGATTATGCTAATGACACTCGGATCTAACTCTGTCAGAGTTTGATCCAAGTGTCATCTGAGTATAATCCCATTCTCTTGCATGAGTGAATCACAGCACAGGTGTGGAGAAGATGGATAGCTTATTTTCTCTATTGACTTTATGCAAGTACATCGAACTGAACTCTGATGACATGTGAGTGCAGTCTGATGTTTCACAGCCACCCATAGACTTGTATTGATGCATGCGAACCAAGTCTTGCAGCCACTCTCAGCATGCTGCCATTGTTTTCTCATGTCAAATCAGCATGAAAAAAAAATGTAAATCTGCACTGCCCAATAGTGTAACACTGGGCTGAGTACTAGCCAATAAAATGTCAGAGAGCACTCGGGAGTTATACGCCAATGTCAGCGAACCCTTAAAGTGATACACACATTTTTTAAAGTCATACAATCACTATGTTGTGTCATAATGTTTTGGCACTGTTTTATATATCTAAAACAGTGTTATTAGTGTGATTGTATGATGTTTGCCTGTCTGATCAAGTGGTCAGTTAGACCTTGAAATAATAAAACATATGAAGAAAGAACGCACAAAAAAGAACTAATAGGTAGAATAAAAGATGTAACTTTATTAAATTCCTTTTTTTTTTAAATTAGAGGGAAGTTTGTACAGAGCAAAAAGGGTAATCAAACAGTGATAGCAACTACAGAAGATGGAACCGCTGTTCAGAGGTGAGTTCAAATTGCCTATGTAACAAGTAATAGTTCGCAAACATGTAGTGTATGGACCTAATATAATATGGAAGGATATAAAACCACCAGTCAACATGATTGCATGTAAAAAAATCAGATGGCAGAGAGAACATATAGATGGTTATGTCATTACCTGAGACCTGCGGTGCCACACACCCCTACGCACGTTTCGGCTGAAGTGCCTTCTTCTGAGGGATTGCACCTTGAAACATGTAGTTATGAACATCATAAATAAAGCTCCTATTAATTTCAATATATTTGTCATCAGACTGTTGTTTTTTTTTTTTGTTTTTTTTAACCAGCATTTCAGTCATTTAGCTTAGCCTGATTTTCTGGGTCACACCTAGAGTTCATCAATTTCTTCAGGTTATTATCAAGGGCTCTTAATAACCTATATCACAGGAATAAAGGATAAATACTATCAGACTATCTGGATGCTGTGGAATTTTTTTTAAAATTAAGATCATGTAAGGGTTAAGTAACCTAATTACTCTCCAGTAGTCATATGGCTGGTTTTCACTGGCAGCAGATTCATTTTTACAAGTTATCAGCAGAGGAGGTACAATTCTTTTCTTTGTCAAATAACTATGACAATATCACTGACATTCACCTAACATTTCAGAATCTGTTCAAAAACTTTAAAACACATATTAGATTGTGGTGGGAGGTGGCTAGTTTGGACAGATATTTCAAACAGAGATTAGTGTATCATGGTCTTCGCATTCCTATACTGTCAAACTTGCATAGGGAAGATTAAGACTTCCTTAAAGGTCAGGAATCATTAAAAAATTCTCTACAAATGATAAATTACTTAGATTACGAAAAATAATACTTTTCTAAAAATAAACTTGAAAAAGAAATTGAACAAATTGAGATCTTTACTACAAGCGCAGAATGTAATAATCTAGAAATAAAATTACAAAAAAATAGAATTTTTCAAGAAAACTATTAATGAACGCAAACATGAAAAATTGAATTCTAAATGATTTTCAAATAGGCACGGAATATAAGAAATTGTACAGCAGACAGGAACGGGGGAATAATAAAAAAATCTTCTAGTGGTTACTCTGAAAGTGATTTATCAGTGTCAGAGGACTTACCTACTGGCACTAACACAAGTAGTTTTTCTAAATCAAAGAACTACTCTGGAAAGAGGAGATACAATACAGATTTTGCAAGTTTTCACAGCTACAAAGAATGGAGATGTCTGTAATTTTTAACATAGGTACACTTCTACTGTGAAAGACAGAATCTAATAATAAAAAACAGAATATCACATTGTATGATTTTGTCATAATTAATTTGCATTTTATTGCATGAAATAAGTATTTGATACAATAGAAAAACAGAGCTTAATATTTGGTACAGAAACCTTTGTTAGCAATAACAGAGGTGAGACATGTCCTGCAATTCTTAACCAAGTCTGCAAACACTCCAGCAGGTATTTTAACCCTTATCCCAATCTTTCGGGTTTCAGGGCAGCAGCTGGGCAACATTGAGTTTCAGCTCCCTCTAAAGATTTTCTAAAGGGTTCAAGTCTGGAGTCTGGCTAGACCACTCTAGGACCTTGAAATGCTTCTTATGGAGCCACTCCTTAGTTGCCTTGGATGTGTGTTTTGGATTATTGTCATGCTGGAAGACCAGCCGCAACCCCTCTTCAATGATCTTACTGAGGGAAGGAGGTTGCTGGCCAGAATTTCTCGATATATGACCACATCTATCCTCCCTTTAATCTGGTGTAGTTGTCCTGTCCCCTTTGCAGAAAAGCACCCCAAAAGTTTGATGTTTCCTCCACAGTGCTTCCCGGTTGGGACTGTATTTTTGGGGTTGTACTCATCCTTCTTCTTCCGCCAAACATGGCAAATGCTTGCAGGAAGAAAAAGTGCTATTTTGGTCTCATCTGATCACATGACCTTCTTCTGTGCCACCTGTAGATCATCCAGATGGTCAATGGCAAACTTCAAACGGGTCTTGACATGTGCTGGCATGAGCAGGGGGATCTTGCATGCTCATCAGGATTTTAATCCATGACAGCTGAGTGTGTTACTAATGTGTGAGACTGTGGTCCCAGCTCATTGACCAGGTTCCCCATGTAGTTCTGGGCTGACTCCAGACCTTTATCAGAATCATCCTTACCCCATCAGGCGAGATCTTGCATGTAGCCCCAGACAAAGGAAGATTGACAGTCATCTTGTGTTTCTTCCATTTTCTAATAATTTTGCCAACAGTTGTTTAATTCTTATTAAGCTACTTGCCTATTGTCCTGTAGTCTGTCCCAGCCTTGTGCATGTCTTCAATTTTGTCTCTGGAGTCATAAGACAGCTCTTTGGTCTTGGTCATGGTGGAAAGGTTGGAGTGTGATTGAGTCTGTGGACAGGTGTCTTTTTTACAGGTAAATTCAAACAGGTGCAGTTAATACAGTTAATGAGTGCAGAGTAGGAGGGGTTCTTAAAGAAAAACTAACAGGTCTGTGAGATCCAGAATTCTTGCTGGTTGGTAGGTAATCAAATACTTATTTCATGCAATAAAATGCAACTTAATTATTTAAAAATCATGCAATATGATTTTCTGCTTTTTATTTTTAGATTCTGTCTCTCACGGTTGAAGTGTACCTACATTACAAATTACAAACCTCTCCATTCTTTGTAGGTGGGAAAACTTGAAATATCAGCAGTGTATCAAATACTTATTTCCCCCACTGTATATTACTAATAATTAAAACACTAGTAACAACAAAGGTGCCATCTTATGTTAATGTATAAATATATGAGGGGACAGTACAAAGACCTTTCTGATGATCTTTTTAATCATAGACCGGTGACAGGGACAAGGGGGCATCCTCTACGTCTGGAGGAAAAAAGGTTTAAGCATAATAACAGACACAGATTCTTTACTGTAAGAGCAGTGAGACTATGGAACTCTCTGCCATATGATGTTGTAATGAGTGATTCATTACTTAAATTTAAGAGGGGACTGGATGCCTTTCTGGAAAAGTATAATGTTACAGGGTATATACACTAGATTCCGTGATAAGGCGTTGATCCAGGGAACTAGTCTGATTGCCGTATGTGGGGTCGGGAAGGAATTTTTTTCCCCATGGTGGAGCTTACTCTTACCACATGGGGTTTTTTTGCCTTCCCCTGGATCAACATGTTAGGGCATGTTAGGTTAGGCTATGGGTTGAACTAGATGGACTTAAAGTCTTCCTTCAACCTTAATAACTATTCCAAAGAAAATACATTATATAATCTCTTTACATAATAATAAAAAAAATCTGATGCAAGTACTCAGACAGAATACTCCAGTCAAATGTCTAAACAACCTCTACCCAACACAAATCTATGCAAGTTCAAAATGCTCTTATACTGAACTCTGCAACAATATCAAAAGCAAATGCATGCACAGATATACAGATTAGGAATAATTGCTACTCAATCAGCAACAAATGTGCATGCACCTTCAAAATCATTTACAACTACTACATTCTCTTTTTTCAGGGCTTGTCAAATTCAGTTAGAAAAAATGGGCATATCAACAACCAATATAGCCCAGTAAAAAATTATTTGCAGAATTTTAATGTATCTTCAATTACGCTAACTGAGCAGAAGAGTAAAACAAATCCCCCAGGGAGACCAATTGTTTCAAATGTCTAACAGGAAGAGCAAGTGTTTATATAGCCAATCATTCAGCCCTTTGTATGAACACTCCCCTCTTATTTAAAGGACACCAAAGACATTGTTCAAAACTTACAAAATCTCTCTGTGTCCGAGAATTTACTTATGGATAGTTTGGACATAGAAATGCTCTACAGTAGCATTAAACATGTTCTAGATCTAGGGATACAAGCTATGGAGTTTTTTCGCAAACACAAGGTTTGCATCTCTGTGAGCACAATCAGTTTGTACTTACTTAGTTAGGTTTGTTTTGGAGACATTTTTCTCCAGCTTAGGGGTACCGCTATGAGGATGGAGTGTGGATATATGCTTATCTATTCCTGGGCTGGTGGGAGGACCATTTTGTGGTTAATGAAGATCTTTCATTTTTCACGGGTCATATTTTACTTTGGACACGTTATATCGATGATGTTTTGATTTTGTGAGATGTTTCAAAATCTTTATTTCTTGATTTTGACCACATTCTTAACAACGAGATTGGACTCAGATTTACTCATCAGATAAACACAAAACAAATTAATTTCCTTGACTTGACTATTTGGATAGATGATGTTTGTGATATTCAGATTAAGACATTTCAAAAGGAGACCTTGACCAATAGTCCTCTACATTGGGACAGTTCTCATCTCATCCTTTTAAAAAGTGATATACCAACTAGGCAGTACTTAAGAATGAGACGAAACTGCTCCAGAGACAAAGATTTTTTAGCTGAGTGTTTGGATCTATACACCTTCATCAGTATGTACAAGTGCATTATCCCAGTAAGCCCCTGAAAAAGCCTTTCATCTAGCTGTGCATACACAGAGAAATTGTTTTCTGCACGAGAAAAGGCCCTACTTAAAGAAAGGGTATGAACATCTTATCAGATGCATTAGTACATTCGATAAGGGAGCTTTTTAGGTTAAAAAAATAATAATGGCCAAATATTGGCATCTCTTACAAGATGATAAAGCTGTGAGAGATTACTTATCGAAGAGGGCCCAATCTTAGGAATCTGATTAAATTAAAAGTTTGAAAATTCCTACATTTTAAAAATTTTCTCCAAATTTCCATTTTTTTTCACAAATAAACTCGTCATACCAAATAAATTTTACCACTATCATGAGGTGCAATTTGTCAGCAATAAACAGTCTCAGAATCACCATGATGCTTTGAAGTGTTCCAGAGTTATAGCCTCATAAATCAACCGTGGTCAGATTTGTAAAAATTGGCCTGGTCATGAACTTGCAAACCACCCTCAGGGGTAAAGGGGTTAAGGTTTGATTGTATTTTATATCAATTTCCTATAATATAGCTTTTTGTGGTTCCATGGTTTTTACCATGGTAACTTTTGTTAATAATAATTTTATTGCATGTTAAGTCTGTCCCACGCTACGAGTATCGGAAAATGGCTTTTTTTTCACAAAGTTTGGATTTTTTTTCACCACTTAGATAAAAATGAACCTAGACATGTTTGGTGTCTATGAACTCGATATGACCTGGAGAATCATAATGGCAGGTCAGTTTTAGCATTTAGTAAACATAGTAAAAAGGCAAAACAAAAACAACTTGTGGGTTTGCAGTTTTTTTGCAATTTCACCGCACTTTCAATTTTTTTCTAGTTTTACAGTAAGATATCTTAAAAGCAATAGTATGGTTGAAAAGTATAACTTGTCCTGTGAAAAACAAGCCCTGACACAGCCATATTAACCGAAAATAAAAAAAAATTATGGCTTTAGGAAGAAGGGGAGCAAAAAACGAAAATGGAAAAATGAAAATACCTCCGGTCATGAAGGGGTTAAAAGTAGTAAATAAGACATTTAAATTATAATATAGCAATATTGAGGCAAATACTTATTCTCACTATTAATTCGAATTATGTGCTGAGTAAGTGAACTAAATATAGGTACATTTCCAGATAGAAGGAAAGGACCTATTATGTAGATTTTTGGGTCATGATGATTCTGGTAGCTGGAAAATGTATCTTCAGTAGAAAACAAAAGACTAAAGGTACCTTCACACGAAACGACTTTGTAACGATATCGCTAGCGATCCGTGACGTTGCAGCGTCCTGGCTAGCGATATCGTTTAGTTTGACACGCAGCAGCGATCAGGATCCTGCTGTGATATCGCTGGTCACTGAATAAAGTTCAGAACTTTATTTGGTCGTCCGATCGCCGTGTATCGTTGTGTTTGACAGCAAAAGCAACGATACCAGCGATATTTTACACTGGTAACCAGGGTAAACATCGGGTTACTAAGCGCAGGGCCGCGCTTAGTAACCCGATGTTTACCCTGGTTACCAGTGTAAAATGTAAAAAAAACAAACAGTACATACTTACATTCGCATCCCCCGCCGTCTGCTTCCCACACTGACTGAGCGCCGCAAAGTGAAAGTGAAAGCACAGCACAGCGGTGACGTCACCGCTGTGCCCTGCTACTGCCGGCGCTCAGTCAGTCAGTCAGTGCAGGAAGCGGACGTCGGGGGACGCGCAGGTGAGTGTGTACTGTTTTTTTTTTTTACATTTTACGCTGGTAACCAGGGTAAACATCGGGTTACTAAGCGCGGCCCTGCGCTTAGTAACCCGATGTTTACCCTGGTTACCCGGGGACCTCGGCATCGTTGGTCGCTGGAGAGCGGTCTGTGTGACAGCTCTCCAGCGATCAAACAGCGACGCTGCAGCGATCGGCATCGTTGTCGCTATCGCTGCAGCGTCGTTTCGTGTGAAGGTACCTTAAGAGACCGTGGAGGATGTTTTTACTTTATTGTCACTGTGACGTTGTCCAGCACTTGTGACAGAGCAGCAATATATATTGTCTTACAGCGCTAATGTAGTTATTCCTTGGCAGATGTATACATGACCGGCGTTATCACAGGTGAAGACAGAGGAGAACGTACGTCCTACCTAGAGCACAGGGGCATTAGAAATAGAGATTTAGTATTTGTTTATATGGTGATTCATTTTGACAATTACAAATATATGTTTGTTTTGCTATATAAAGGTGTTCACAGTTGAAATTGCTTGGTTTATAAAGAACACATACCATACATGGAATTACATTTTTGTGCCAGTAATTGTTGAACATTCATTCTTGAGACTGATTTAAAAGCTTGAAGTAATAAGACGGCTGTTTTTCCTGGTCATGTTATGCACATATGCTTTTTTTTTTTGTAACAAATACTGTTTCTAGAAAATTTCATTCACAAATAGTTACTTTTTGGCACATTTGGCACAAAGAAGCCATTGTATATTAATGGTGATGGACTGATGATCATCCAATTAATGAGAGTGTCTGTTTATTACCTTGTACATCCATTGCTTTCTTTCTAAACTGCAGCAGCATATGCTCTAGATTTCAAGCCATTTGCACCACAGCAAAATCTGTGAACTGTTCTGTGAGGTACAAAGCAGCTAATTAGATGAATGGGCTCACAAAACCGTAGCTGAGAACATGGAAATCAGACATTACACCTCCACTCCTATTGCATATCCAGCACATTTAAAACTTGTTAGAATTTGCACCTTAGTGTAGCTTCAAGTCTCTAATAGTTTATTTTAGTGCTGTTTATTAGGCTCATTTATTCTACACACCCCATATATGCCCATATGGGATGCAGTAGAAGAAGTCCTGCATTATTTCCTATATGCTTAGCGAGGTGTCCAGAAATGGCTGCTTTTCCCAAACAGGTAATTATAAATTGCCTTTTTTTCTGAGTAGATATATTGCGATCTCACAGTCCTGGAATTACAGCGGCATGGGCCCTAATTTCTGAGTGCAGTTCTCTGCATAGAGGGAGGAGACAGGAGGTATAATATCAGCCAGGATGCTGGTCTGAACAGTGACCACGGTGCAGCTCTGTTACATGGCCAACAATGATAACTTGGTGCTGCTGAATTATTAACCAACTAGCCAGGAGAGAAGAGACAATTAAACTAAAACATAACTTGTAATGTGTTTTTTTAATGGATAAATCAAGACAAACAAACCAAAAGTGATAAAGTAAAAAGTGCCAAAAAGTTACCAGTGCTCAATAATAAATGGTTTGAGCTCACCGATATTGTAGTCCTTTTCTGCAGGTTGCTCTTACAAGGACAGTCCCCAAGTAAGGCTACTTAATTGTCCCCACCAAGCTTTCCAGGCTTTACAGAAAAAGGAGTCCTGACTCAAATTGGTCAGACCAGATATTTTGAGCTTTCTGCCAATGCAGGAACTGTTAAACCCCCATATCTATAATATTTCTCTCCCCTAATGAATCCCCCAAATGAGGGAGGAAATGCGCAAGGAGACTACACATAATTTGGTGGGAACAATTAAGTAGCCTTACTTGGGGTCTGACCTTGTAAGGGGAGGAGCATTACAGGGGCAAGACAGGGGATAGTAGAAACTCTCCCCTCTTCCCCTCCAATTTATACAACCAGCCCATGGGTTTCTGCATATCTGCAACCTGCAGATAAGGACTACAATTCTTGTGAGATCAAACCATTTATTATTGAGCACTGGTAACTTTTTGGCACTTTGCACTTTATCACTTTTGGTTTGTTTGCCTTGATTTATCCATTTTTTTAAAAAAAAAAAACACATTAAAAGTTATGTTTTAGTTTAATTTTCTCTCCTGGCTAGTTGGACATTTATTTCGAGAGGGCTTATAAGTGTGTCAGACACACTGCACTTTTTGCTGATTTCTATATCTGCTGAATTATTAACGCAAATTTACAGCACAAATTGCTGAGTTTTAATTTGAAAGGATTTGATAACATTCATTACGAGAATCTGACTGCTCTAACATTTGTTATCTTTTACTTTATCTTCCAGTTTTTTAATCCTTCAGTAGATACTGCAGAGGGAAAACTGGTAGTAACTTCTGGGAATGCAATATAATTGGGAATAATAGCAATACTGTAGTTACTGTACACAATGTAGACATATTGTATAGTTTTCCTTTGTAAGCATTTGGACCTGGTTTCTGTTTTGCTATGCTTATACTTTATGTGATGTGAGCAATACAGAGATAAAACTAAGGTAAACTTTCTTTTAGATCATTTGAAAGCCTGAGCCATGATTCTCCCAAGAAATGAGACAGATGGGAAACATGACAGTTTCATCACAGCTCTTCCAAGAACTGACTACATTTTTATTCAGTATTTTACAAAAATAATTATTTCACTATTTATCTAAGAATTTGTTAGGCAGCCAGCACAAACATATCTCGGATTTTTTTTTCTGGGATTAGAAAATATTATGAGATAATGTTATGGTGAGTTTCTGCATCAAAAATGCATTAAAAACGTTATCCAAATATTATATGTACCCAAAAATGCTGCCAGTAAAAAGCCAACTACGCATGCACAAAAAATGAAATCCTCATACAGCAAATCAACAGAAAAATAAAATATAAATAGAGAAAGAAACCACAATTTTTTGCAAATTTCTGATTTTTTGTACCACTTTATAAAAAAAAAAACTATACAAGCTTGGTATCCCAGTATTTTTACTGACCTGGATCATCATATTGCCAGGTTATTTTACCACACATGATTAACCAGCATTAAAGAGGTTTTCTGGTCTAAGTTTATAAGTCGTCTGCAGTCACTCTTTGTGACTGCAGACTTATAAATCCTCCTAGCTCATGCACTGTGCGCTGCGGGAATTCACCAGTTTCTGAGCCAGGAACAGTGGGATGTATGGGTTAGGCCGGGGTCACACTTGTGAGTGTGATGTGAGAAACTCACGCAAGTCTCTCGCATTAATACCCGGCACTGCCGCCGGCACTCGGGACAAGAGTGTGCGGCTGCATAGAAATACATGCAGCTGAACGCTTCGGTCCCGAGTGCCTGCGGCAGTGCTGGGTATTAATGCGAGAGACTTGCATGAGTTTCTCGCATCACACTCGCAATTGTGATCTTAGCCTTATACATACTTCAGGGCAGAACCCGTCTAGTGGGCATGGCCTCGCTCCATATACTTGTATGGAGAAAGGTCATGCCCCATCTAGAGATGTGCCTGTCCAGTGGGTGCACCCTTGCTGTGGGAAGCCTCACTGCAGACTTTATATTTTGGACAGGACCACCTCTTTAAAATGTATGCATTACTTCACATTTTAATGCACATTGCTCTTCCAGAATGACACATTCTCAAGTGCCATCTCAAAAAGGTATGCTGAGTTTCTCATCACAATCTCCAGGGCATGAAACACAAGTAAAGCTGGACAGGACCGTACAAGGGCATCAACCTAGCAGAGGAATCGCTATTTTCTCTCTTATGAGAGCACAAACAGAAGAAGCACTGCCAGAGAAATATAAAATGAACTCCAGAGGGCATGTTTCTGGTCAGACTGTCAGAAACAGACTCTACGAAGATGAAATGAGGCCTCAAAGTCCTTTAGTGGAATCTGTGCTCACAGTCCAGCACAATGGAGCTTGGTTAGCATTCAACAGAGAATAGCAGAATTGTCAGACCCATATTGGCATCCTGTTCTCTTGAAATGAGGCAATAGAAGTTTACATAGAGATTATAGGACAAATGTGAAAGAGTCTGGAGACACCATGTTAAACGTTATGCTGTCTTCGATATCACTGATGGTCTGTAGCAGCGTATCCATGGAGAGTAACAAAAACTCTATGTGATAGCTAATAGTACCCTTACTCCTGTTATGCTATGTACTAAGATGAAATACTCAGCACCCTTATTAGAACTTGCGTTGGTACAGTGCCAGTGGGCCGTGGGTTCCTCTAGGTGCAGCACAATGCACAGCGTCATGTGGCCAGATTATGTAGGAAGTTCTTGGATGACAAAGGCATTGATGCTTATGACTAGCCCTCACTTTTCCCAGATCTGAATCCAGTTGAAAATATCTGGGACTTTATGCATCAGTGCATCTGATGCTGCCAAATGTCAGCACAGACTATCCAGAGGCTCAATGATATCCTTTTCATGTGAAGAAGAAAATCCCATGAGATTTCAAACATCGTCTCATCAGATGCTTGCCCAGACATTTTCAGAAGTGTATACAGGCACATGATGGCCATACACACTATTCAGCCACATTATGAATTGCTGTGATAATTCAGATGATTCTGCATCATATCAAATTCAGCCCTCAATTGGCTGATAACTTTTGTTTCCATAGACCACACATGCATCATTTTGTTTTCAACTGATTATACAATTTATATCAGTAAAGATTTTCAACTTGAATCTTGATACGTGATGTGTGATTTAAGTGTTCACTTCATTTTTTGTGCTAGTATATGTAGCTGGCCATACACATCAGATGAATGTTGGCTGGTGGGATTGACTGACCATCTAATGTAATGTAATACTGATACACAGTGACAGTTTAACACTGGTGGGTGTGGACACACTGTATCAAGTGCCAGGCTTACCCTGGAAGGGCATGACTAGGTGTCTACTGGGTCTTCACTAGGGCTTTGGGGGTAAGGGTAGGCTGAGCTGCAGCTAGACACTAGGTACCACATCAGGACAGTCCCTGGGACTGCAGCAGCTGACCAGAGGGTCACAGGCACAAGTACGAAGTACAGGAGGCCAAGACAGGGGCATAGTCAGATGGTCCAAGGTCAGGGCAAGCAGCACAGGATCAATAAATGTAGCCAAGTTCAGGAGCAGACAGGTCAGGCAAGATGGGTATACAGGGTCAGTAATGGGAGAATCAAAATACACACAAAAACTAGCAGGAAACTAGCAGACGGTCTGATTAGGATCCAATGTGCGGGCAAGGAGTGGTGGGAAAATGTGCTGCATAACAAAGAGCATGCTGACACAGGATAGGCCGGGAAACCTAATCTCTACAGTACACAGCAGGGTTAAATTCTTGCAGAGACTGGCCACTTCACCCAAAGCCACATGGAAAGCACATTCAGATGCAGCAGAGTTCTGCAAGAGGAAAAACTCAGAGAGTCGGCCTGACAGGAGGAGAAGCCGTGTGATGACGCTGAGTGGGGCTGTGAGGAGGCATGTGAGCCATGACAGTATGCCTCACTTTAGTAGCAAACAGACATTTTCTAAGCTGTATTCTGATACTGTTTATCTTTAGATATATAAGATACCAACTTGCTAGGGTTGGCGGAACACACCGAGTATAAATATATGTAATAATAGGTGCGTTCACAAAACCGGGGTCCACCGTGCAGGAGAGGAAGCTGCTGCTAGCAATTGGCGGCGCTATATGGTGGTATTAGCGAACTCTGATACTTCACAGAATTGCTAGGATAGGGAAATGCTGTGCCCTGTTAACCTCACAGAGGAACACAGCTACCAAACAGAACAAAACTGTGGTCATGCAGTCAGCATAGCACACAAACAACTCCTCACCAGAGGTATTGGTATTCTAGGGGCTTATTTCAGCCAAAACCTGAATCCAAACACACAAAACTCCTCACCGGAGGTGCCGGTATTCTAGGGGCCTATTTCAGCCAACCCTGACCTCATGCAAACATGACCACACAGTAGCAAGGCTCAAAACATAGGCTGATACTAGCGCATGGCCGTGCAGCCATGCGAACCTTTTATAGCTGTAGCAGACAAGGACCTTCCAGGTGGTCCAATAGGAGCTGCTACAGGACCTGAGCTTGGGAGGTTGTCCCGTGGGCATGCTCAGTATGGGAAAAGCGATACTTAGTCCCAGAAAGACCTGCTCTCTGCTGAACATTGCTAGCTACAATGACAGAGCCTGGAAGGGCAATAGTAACCAGTCGTCCAGTATCAGCCTGAGCCAGACGCTGGGACCGACGTCTCCGCTGAGCAGGCTCCACTGCGGCTGGAGGAGAATGGGAGACCACAGCAGACATGTTTCGAGATTCGCCCTGTGCAGCGGTGGGAACTCAACACCTAACACCAACTATTGTTAGATTAAGAAACATATGATATCTTTAAAACATAGAAATGATGAGGAACCACTATGCCAATGAAACATTCCTTCTATTCACATTGTCGTTAAAATTTTCCTTAACAACCGCAGTTAAAATAGGTCAAAGGAATTCATATATTTCTAACTTTTTAATTAAATTGCCTCGATGGTCATCTTAGTATTTGTATCATATAATGATTGATAAATATGGCACAGTTCATAACATAGATGAGGTTTTATTATTTCAGATTTCAGAAGGCCATAAAATTTGATTGTATTTTTTCATGGGATATGTATTGATTTTTAAAATTATAGTCTTTCTCCTTTAGTTTTTTCCATGTCATCGCTATTCAATTGATTGACCATTTTCTATTTTAGGTCTTAGAAACATCATTATCTTTATCTTGAAATATGAGAATGCTCAACAGAATGTCTGTTACTTGTATAGTTATATTTATCGTTTCTTGAAATTTCTGGATGGAAATTGCCAGATGTAATTGAAGTTCTTTCCTTGAGAACATGCGTACTGCCAAGGAAGCTAACAGCCTGTTATCGAATCAAGCTAGAAAAGCATTAGCAGATTAATTTAATTGACTTGCTCTTCAGTCTAGACAACCTGTACACAATGCTGATACAAGGTTTTTTGTTGGTAAAGTTTATTGAAGAATGGATGCATTCTACCTTTCTGTTGAGAGCTAATTATAATTGATGGACCTGCACTTAGTGGATACCAAATGAATGATTTGTCTGAATTAAACCGCAGATATAAAATTCTGAAAATCATGAAATATGCAGTTGATGTGCATTGTGTATAAAGGGATACAAAATATATAAAATGCTTGCCTTTAATTCTGTTGCATCCGTCATTTAAAAAAATATAATAGTTTAAATAGATTAATAAATATTGAAAACAAATTTTATTTTCCATACTTTTCGTACTTTGCATATATTGTATATTTTTATGAACATAACTAAAAATGTAATTTATAAGATGCAATTTTTGGGATAAAACAAGGTTTCATTGTTCAGACTTAGCGTTAATTTGAAAGTTTCCAAAAGCTATTACACGTACTCTATGCTTCTCGATTTGAATGTATGGCCACGTTCACACAGTAGTATATTGATCAGTATTTCCATCAGCAGTTATAAGCCAAAACCAGGAACTGAAGTCCAAGGTAAGCTCAATAATTGCTTGGCATAATTAGAATGCTGTAAGGAAATTAATCTTGTTAAGAACTCACCAGCTAGCCAAACAGGCCTCGTGGTGCTCTACTAACCATATACGGTACATTAATTGTGACAAATCCAAATGTAGAGACAAAGTGACACCATCCTTAAAAAATATTTTTTTACTAGACATTGCTTGAAAAACAGGCAGAAAAGGAGTTTGTTAAAATCACCTGATCTGGCTTACCAGACGTGAGTCATAACTGTAGAAGATGTCTAAGTGTTTATATTTATAGTATTTATAGCATTTATAGTTTTTATTTTTTTCTTGGTTTAGGCTTACAAATACTGAAGGAAAATACAAATTAAAATACTAATTTGGCAACATGCCCAAATGATTACATAGCCTAGCATGTTCTGTTGTTACTGGACCTACATGCTGGAATATTTTTAAGCCTTTACCCCTAGGCAGATTTGTGATGCACAAATAAATTACACATCAGATGGAAGGTATGTAGCAAGCTATTACAAACCCCCCAAAAATCAATGGCTTAATTGCATTTTTTCACACTTGGCAAAGCTACAATGAATTATGTCAATCAAAAGCAAGCCCTCCTATGGCTATATTAACAGAAAAATAAAAAGTTTATAATGCTTGGAAAAGTGTAAATTAAAAGTAATGCGCACAAATAAAAAGTTGCTCAGTAATGAAGGGATTATTACTAAGTTTTTCTTGTTGAAGTAAAGCTAGATTTCACATTTAATTTTTAATAGCAACAAAATGTTTAAAGGGAATCAGTCACCAGGTTTTTGTTATTTAATCTTAGAGCATCATGCTGCAGGGAAAATTAACCTGATTCCAGTGATGTGTCAATTACTGGACTGTGCTTTGTCATTTTAATACAATAAATGTTTTGTCTGCAGAAGATGAACACTTAAGGACAACTGTCCTTGTGCCTCATAGTCCATCCACATGCCAGCCCTGATTAGCAGCTTTCTGTCACTATACAATACAGGGTGGGCCATTTATATGGATACACCTAAATAAAATGGGAATAGTTGGTGATATCAACTTCCTTGGGAGGGGGGAAAACTTTTCAAGATGGGTGTTGACCATGGCGGCCTTTTTGAAGTTGGCCATTTTGGATCCAACTTAATTTTTTCCAATGGGAAGAGGGTCGTGTCACATATCAAACTTATTGAGAATTTCACAAGAAAAACAGTGGTGTGCTTGGTTTTAACGTAACTTTATTTGTTCATGAGTTATTCACAAGTTTATGACCACTTATAAAATGTGTTCAAAGTGTTGCCCATTGTGTTGGATTGTCAATGCAACCCTCTTGACCCACTGATAGCAACACCGTAAAAGAAATGCTAGCACAGGCTCCCAGTATCCGTTCTTTCAGACGCTGAGGTCATCTGAAGGCAATTGTCTATGCTGTGAAGATATGTGATGTGCAGCATCTGAAACAACAGATACTGGAAGCTTGTTCTAGCATTTCTTCTGTGGTGTCGCTAACAGTGTGTCAAGAGTGTAAGGGTTGCATTGACAATCCAACACAATGGGCAGCACTTTAAACACATTTTATAAGTGGTCATAAACTTGTAAATAACTCATGAAAGAATAAAGATATGTTAAAAACAAGCACACACATTAAATTCTCAACAAGTTTGATGTGTTACATGACCCTCTTCCCTTTGGAAAAAATAAAGTTGGATCCAAAATGGCTGACTTCAAAATGGGCACCATAATCACCACCCATCTTGAAAAGTTTTCCCCCTCCCATATACTAATGTGCTGTAATGCTCGCGCCCTGACTGATTGGTGCGAGCGTGGGTGTGGCCCCAATGTGCCACAAATCAGCCTACCCCTGAAGGGTCATGACTAAGAAGCTACCTTGGTGTTCACTGGAGCCTCTGATAGTGAGGTCATGCTTGTGTGGCAGGTAGCTGCCAGGTACCACTCCAGGGTGGTGTCTGGCTGTGGCTGCTGATCCCACTGGGATGGAACACTGACAGGCAGGCGGGTACGACTGAGACACTGGCAGGCAGGCGGGCACGGCTGAGACACTGGCTGGCAGGCGGCTGAGACACTGGCTGGCAGGCGGGCCCAGCTTAGACACGAGCAGGCAGGTGGGCACGGATGAGACACTGGCAGGCGGGCACAGCTTGCACTCTGGCAGGACAGGTGGGCAAGGTTGGTACTCTGGCAGGACAGGAACTGACTAGGTAGGGACTGGAATACAGTCAGATATATGGAAACAGGTAGGGACCTGTTCAGAGAGGAGGGTGGTATATGGGAACAGGTATGAACCTGACCGGTATGTTGTAGAACAGAAGTAGAGCAGGACCACAAGGAGCAGATGCAAAGCAGAACCACAGGAGGCAGAGCTAAAAGCAGAAATGTAGGAGGCAGAACTAAGAACTTAGCCACAGGAGGTGGAGCTATGAGCAGAGCTGAAGGAGGCAGAGCAAACAGTAGAAGCATAGGAGGCGGAGCTAAGAGTAGAACCACAGGAGGCAGAGCCAAGAGCAGAGCTGAGGAAGATGGAGCAAAGAGTTGAACAGCTGGAGGCAGAGCTAAGAGCAGAACCGCTGGAGGCAGAGCCAAAAGCAGAACTGCTGGAGGTGGAGCCAAGAGCAGAACCACTGGAGGCGGAGCCAAGAGCAAAAAGGTGCAGAGCCACAGGTTGCAGTGAGCGGAGCAGAGAGGAGTAGAGCAACAGGTTGCAGTGAGCAGAGCAGAGAGGTGCAGAGCCACAGGTTGCAGCGAGCAGAGCAGAAAGGCACAGAGTGACAGGTTGTGGCGAGCAGAGCAGAAAGGAATGGACACAAGGGTACGCACAGCTGAGAGGGAAAGGCAAACAGACAAGGAGACAACAGGAACAGATATAGACCAGAGTACAGACAGGATCAGGAACGGGACAAGGCACAGAGACAAGGATTCAGACCAGGGTACACCCATTGGTGGTGAAACAAGAAACACAGGTTCAGGCCAGGGTACAAAGCCCCACTGGGTGGCTGAGACAGGACAGGACCTGGCAGCTCAGTAGCAAGACACTAACTTAGGGAGAAAGTTGCTCAGGCATCCTCCAATGGGTGGGGATGCCTTAAGTATCAGAGGCCTCTTGGCAATTGGCCGGGGACACCTTAGGAAGGTCCAAACAGTCTAAATAGGAATCAGGAATTGTCAGCGCCACCCTCTATACACACAGCCAGGAAGCATGCACAGAGCAGGAAGGAGACATGAGGCACACAGCATGAAACCGGCTGAAGACAGAACTCAAAGCATGGCATTCCACTTAATTTTGCTGTGAATCTACAATGGATTTATTCCAGTTTAATGTGCACCTCATGAGGATATAACACTTAAGGAGTCCTTAACAAGGGTAACCTTTTATTATTGGATCTCAGGGTGATGTTTCCAATATCCTAAATCGTGTCCAATTAATGCCACTGTGAGCACACTAACATCAAAATCTCAGCATATGAAGTAAAACTTTTGCAAGTGAACACTACACATGAACAAAATACCGGAATAGAGGATTTTTATGCATTCACCATATTTTCTGGTCCACTGCATAAAAAAGCACAGTCAGACCAAACATTTTATTAACACACACACTTACCCTTTATAAAGACCATGCCCCCACATCCAACATAAGAAAGATTATCACAGGTTACATCCCCTGCCATACCAATCCTTTGTTTGCATGATAACAGCGAGGATGTACCATACTATTACTTAGATACATCATCGCTACTGTCCTAACAGCAAAATAGACGGATGGTGAATAACAGGACCATCAGTGTTGCAGAAGGTTTAACAGATATTTTCCTAGCTATTATCTATAATTTAGATCTTTTTCTCTACCTACAAAATAAAAGTATTTTGCTGCCATTTGGCCTGAAGAAAGAAACATAAAATAAAAAACTGTACCAGACAATGGGCAGATGGAGCCAAAACTGTAATACAGAAGTAGTTCTGCAAGGGGAAGAGACTAAGGCCGGGTTCACATTTGCATATCTGTGCACAGCGTTTGATCCGCATAGATCCGCATGCGTCATGCATACATATCTTTAACATGGTGTATGCGGGGACATGCGTTTGCATGCGTTCGCATGTGGATGCGGTGTGTGGCGGTGTCGGGCGAATGCAACATGCTGCATTTTTTTGAGGCGTCAATTATGCGTAGCCATGTGCATGCAGATGATTGCAGATTGAGTGCGTCAAAAAAACGCATTACTGTCTATGGGAAAGCATTGATACGCAAGGACATGCTTACACATGCGTTCGATGCGCTTGCATACTTCGGACTGCTTATGTCCAAGAACTGTTTTGAGACACGCCCTCCTGGAAATATAAAACGCATGCGCATAAACAATGCAAACGAAAGGCAAAAACGCATACAAACGTATGCACACACAGTGATTTTTTTACATGATGAGTAAGCTGATGTGGATAAAAAACTCTGTGTAATCATGCATTTGCATGCTTTTTGGCATACGTTTGCGCATGCAGATGATACACTGCGCACATATACGCAAATGTGAACTTAACCTGAGACAGAAATCCGGACAGTATGTACTTCAGGAAGCTAAGAGTCGACAATTCTAAACTGGGAAGTGATGGGTGGAAAACAGAGTTCCTCCTCTACTGTAGCAATATACAAGTATAAAAACACTTTGAATAATTCAAGTTGAACTAAGTAAGATGTTGAAAGTGTTTGATTATAACATATTTGACAAATCATTGACCATCCTTGATCCTTGCACTTAAGTTTCCTGAGAATAAAGTCTAAATTCTTAAAGCTTTCCCTCAAGGGCACAGATTGCCCTACAGGCACTGATGCATACTTGCTGCCATTGTGCAGTAGCACAGCTTTCAGACTTTTTTGAATGAATCAATAGAATCTCCACTTGCTCAAGCTGTACTCAGTGTTAAATTTTTCCATAAGACCAGGAACATCAGTGCAATATTTCAGAGCACTGTCTGGAGAAAAGTATGGAAGGAATCTCTTTCTCTTCTTCTGTACCATGAATAAACATTTCTAACCAATCTCTTGACACTAAAGTTATCCACCAAATGTCATGCAAGCAATCAAAGTATGGTGCAAGAAAAATACTATGGACTCAGTGTTTGTAAAAAAAACTATGTGATGGAATTTATTAGATATTTTTACTGAGTTGTGAAGTATATAAAAATCACTTCTTACTTTTCAAAAAAGTTTACCTTTGCAGACCTGTAAAAATTATAATTAAATGTTGTCTTCATTCACTATTAAGATTTGACTTTACATTTTTACACTTCTTTTAACTCTAACTAGGGTCAGGTTTAGGGCTAATTTTAGTGCTAGTGATATGCTTAGGCATACAGCTAGGTTGAGTGATACGTTAGAGACCAGATTAAGGATAAGGCTAGTGTAATAAAAGCTAAAAAAATAGTTTCCAAAATGCAATAAGCAAAATAACAAATATATCATAGAAAGTATTTCTGCAAAAATGCAGAGGGTCAAAGAGCAAACTATAATTATCGTATTTTTTGGATTAAAAGATGCTTTTTTCCCCAAAAAATGTGGGTGCAAATGAATTCATCCCCCTAAAGTCAATACTTTGTAGAGCCTCATTTTGCAAGCAATTACAACTTCAAGTCACTTAGGATTATTCTCTATGAACTTTCCACATCTTGCCATTAGCATTTTTGCCCATTCCTCAATGCAAAACTGCTCCAGCTCCTTCAAGTTAGTTTCATCTATTAAACAGCAATCTTCAAGTCTGACCACAAATTCTCAATTAGATTAGGGTATGGGCTTTGACTAGGCTACTCCAAAACATTTACATGTTGTGAGGATACCGCTAGACGTATTAAACGGTTGGCCCAAGGACATGAGCTATTGTTCATATGATACTGAACGTTCACTCTTATTGCAGGTCAACTTGATGTTTGTTGATTTGTTGAATGGCTGTTGACTATCTATTGTATCAGTCGTTGCAGCTTATCATTCTGCTATCCTTGAGGGACAAAGGCGCAGGTTAATTGAACCATTGATATGTGTTAATATGTTGATTACTCATAGTATCAGTCCATGCAGCTTGTTTTTCTGCAAACATTACAGCACAAAATATGCAGGTTAAGTGAACACTGGAACATTTAGAGGTGACCTCCTCACACCTGAATAAGAGCTGTGAGCTAAAAAATTGGGGTATGCCTCTGTTTCCAGTCAGACTCTACAGGACAGCAACCAAGGAACCATGGCACCAACTGGAGAAATACAGATCTGCTCCACTGACCATCACTGTACCCTCATAGACATTTGGAAAACCCAGGTTGGGACAATCAAGTCACCTGGCCACATACCTCAATGTACTCTGTCATGTTCCTAAGCTTGCTGTTACCTCCTCTCTGTGGGTGCCTGACAAAAGCAGAGAGCTACTGGTTGAGGTAGTAGGCCCTGGATGACTCGAAGTCATGGCTGCTCTAATCCCGGCAAGCCAGAGGAAGGATGAGACTGTCATTTACACCATCATGTGTGTTTGATGGGTCTGTCCTATATGGTATTGTCTACTGGTGGTCCAATAAAGTATTTCCACACTGAGTTACCCTCACCCTGTGTTGTCTGAGTAGTATTCTGCTCACAGGAAAGGAGGACGGGCATTCAGTGAGATGAGCCCTGGTCCATGTGGTCTTTCTAAAGACAGCCAGGCCAGTTGATGGGGCCACCCACTGACCATTGTGTCTCCACACACTTTTCCCCTTATACCACTTGAGAATTGCTTTAGGGTCATTGGTCATTATCTTGTTAGAAGGTGAACCTTTGTCCCAGTCTCAAATCACTGACAATATATTCAGAGAAAAAAAGTGTACAGTATAATACTTTATTATTGAGTAGAAAAACATGATTATACAACAGAAGAGTAATAAAACATAATATAAAAACAAAATATAAAACAATATATGTATGATGCTGCAGGATATGTCAAATTAATTAGTATATCTTAAAAATGAATTTGCCAAATAAAGTATAAAGAAATAAGACATCAATGGAAAAAAGAACATATGCAAAGCCTGCTGTATATTAATAATTGCTGAGTAAATGACAGAATACATCAATTGATCATGAAAAGTGCATAGTGCAATTGTTGAAAGATGTAAATGCCAATATTGCCTTAATATTAATATGAAAAATACATGATAACTAAATGTATGGATATAAGGCAAGTGTTGTGCTAAATATACAGCAGGCAGAGCAGAGGCAAAAATGCAATGGCAAATATGCATAATAAGGGTAGAAGCTATATCAGCCAAAGAGACATACTACTGATTACCAAATATATGCGATCATATGCTAAATATACAGCAGACCAAGCCTAAATAAAAATCCAATGAAACAAATGTATCATGAAATGAAAATACCAGCCAAAATGACACACCCCTGCCCCATCACACCACTCTTTCATCAGGGAGTGAGGTTGACATGGTGTGAAGGTGCATATATAGGGCAGATCCAGCTGTTAATAATATCAATCAAGAAGTGCCATGTTATGTGGTGCAGCTACTTATACACGAGCCCGCTCGGCCTGTGATTGGGATATTTTTTATAACCATGACTTGTACTTCTCAAAACCTTTGTCAATGATTTGTTTGGAGATATCCTTCATGGTGTTTGGATAGTGGTGCCTCTTACTTGATGTTGCAGCCTCTGTGGCCTTTTACAAACGGTGTATATGCTGACAGATAGTGATGAGCGAGTATGCTCGGGTTTCTCCGAGCATGCTCTCGTGGTCTCCGAGTATTTCAGCGTGCTCGGGGATTTAGTTTATGTCGACGCAGCTACAGGATTTGGGGCTGCAAGACAGCTTGAATACATGTGGGGATTTCCTAACAAACAGTCAATTCCCACATGAATTCAAGCTGTCTAGCAGCCACAAATCTTGCAGCTGCGTCGACATAGACTAAATCCCCGAGCACGCCGAAATACTCAGATACCACTCAATCATGCTCGGGAAAACCCGAGCAACGAGTATACTTGCTCATCACTACTGACAGACCAGGTGACACTGAGATTGCACATGGGTGGACTTCCTTTCTCTAAGCTTGAGACTTATGAAGGTAATTGCTTACGCCAGAACTTTTTAGGGGCTCCATCGCAAAAGGGGTAAATACATATGCGCATGACAATTTTTATTTATTTGATCCCACAAATTTATTTTTCTCATGTCACCACCTATTTAGTGCTGATACATAACACACAAATCGGATTACAAAAATATGTAGACACAGGTTGTAATGTAACAAAAAAGGTAAAAAGCCAAGGAGGTGAACACTTTTATAAACCCCTGTAGCTGACATCAGAGTCATTCACATCAGGAAACTGTTATGTTTCCAAATGTAAAGCTTATGCCAGGAATACAAAAATAATGATCAGTATATTTGTATCTACAGATTCAGCATGCAGAACATTTTTCATGTATTCCATTTTGTTTTCTGATTTTTGATCCCTGGAGAGATCAGTGAGGGAGAATGGCAGAAAAGGTATTTCAGAAGACAACAGCAATGCCCTGTCAAAAATGCATTGTGTGAGCAGAAAAGCATTTATTTCACTCACAGCTAAATGCTTACTTACAAAGATTGCTCCATTAAAAATCCCTGGGAAGCAAATAACCATTGTTCTGTTTTTTTGTGTATTAACCTTAATATTATATGCATATGTAAACATACATTACATTTTAACACTGCATGATGTTACAGCAAGCGCAATATGGAGTCCAGAAATCAGACAAGTGCGAGGAGGCAAGTGTGACACCATCCAAATTATCACTTCATACTGCACATGCTATCCATGATACTTTGCAGTGTTAATGAGCATTGTACATACACTATAATTAAAACTGTGCAGCAACACATTTTAATTTCTTAAACTAACACCTTCATCTTTCCTTTTCCTTTTGACCCTATAATTTTTAACTTTATTTAACCCTTTTAGACTGAACCAATATAGACCCTGAGCACCAGAGAATTTTTTTTCCTTTGCATTCCAGCTTTCATATATTTTTGTATAATGCTTTTTTTTATCTTTTTCGATTAGTTTCATGAACGATGCTATATTTGTATTTTATAGAATGTTATGGAAATATCAGTACATGATTTGTCTGCATAATTGAATGATTTGGGCTTTTGTTAAATAAAATGAATTTTACTGTAAAAATGTGTTTGTGTTTTTTTTCATTGATTTTTCTTTTTACTTTTTCTTTAAAGGGACTCTGTCACCTGAATTTGGAGGGAACAATTTTCAGTCATATGGGCGGGGTTTTCGGGTGTTTGATTCACCCTTTCCTTACCCACTGGCTGCATGCTGGCTGCAATATTGGATTGAAGTTCATTCTCTGTCCTCCATAGTAAACGCCTGCGTAAGGCAAGATTGCCTTGTACAGGCATGTACTACGGAGGACAGAGAATGAACTTCAATCCAATATTGCAGCCAGCATGCAGCCAGCTGGTAAGGAAAGGGTGAATCAAACACCCGAAAACCCCGCCCATATGACTGAAAATTGTTCCTTCCAAATTCAGGTGACAGAGTCCCTTTAAATTCTATTTTAGGAATCAATAATATCCATGAAAATAAGAAACTTTGTAATTTATCAGCTTTATCAGCAATCAGCTTTAGCAGCAATTAGCTTGTTTCTCTGCTAGGACTGATCAAACATTTTTAAAATTTTCAATTCCAGGTTCAAATCTGTACTTGGTGAAGACAGATTTCTACTTTATTCAGCTAAGAGATGACAAATGGTTTTTATAAGTTTCTCTGTAGGCTGGAGGAGGTAGGAGCTCTGCTTCTTGCTTCTCTCGCCTTGTCCTCCCTCTAGTCTACATAGAATCTCATAGAAACCAACTGTCATTGTCCACACAGCGTGGACAATGAAACCAAAGATGTTGCTATAGGGAAGTGTGTGGACTCTGCATTCTTAGCACAATGGACCATTGGTGCTTTTCTAACTGTCATGCTCGCATCACCAGTGAGGTGCCAACTAGGTTTGGATGACTCAGTTTTCATAGAAGAGTTCATATACTGCACAATTCTTTCTAAGGTTGCCACAATATTGAGTTTAGCAAAATTGACTCATTTTGTATTAATTCTAATATTTTGGATTTAAGTGAAAAAAAAGGGAAAATAGTAAGATAGAATTAATAAGTTTGATGTTTATTGATATGGACATCCAGCACACGTGATCTAGTGAGTTTGGAGCATTATATTGTTTTGTCTTTCTGATGAGTTCTCAGTTGAAAAAAATTGAGAAGCCTTGTTAACTCATTAAAAAATTAGGAGAATGAACCTTGGGACTTAGACATCCACATTTCATTGGAATTGGTGGTGTTCTATATAACGACCATAACTATTGATTTTGGAAAAAGCGCTCAAAAATATTTTTAAAATGCTTAAATATTTACTCTCTGACCCAACAGTTCACCAATAAACATATTAATTTGCATATTATTATGCATCTCCGCAATGTAAAAAGTCCAGCAATATAATTATCTCCGGGTAACTTGAAAAAAAAAAAAAACGTTTACCCTTTGTACAATTTCCATTATTTTAAGTATATAACTGGCGTACAAAGCAGCACAAAATATTGAATATGTAATTGGCCAAAGACCTCTTAAAATAATTAATGATATTATAAACATCAGTTAGCAAGATTACAGCAACCGGCCAGAAAGATTTCAAAAGGCGATAATTGCAGTAGATGATATTTCATTACTATTGATCGGTCCCTTTAATACTAGTAATTCAGTCTCGATAACTACCCTAGATAGTGGAACCTATCTGTGAGAGTCTGACGTTTCCAAATAAGATAATTGGAGTTTAACCCCTTCCCGACCCATGACGCCACGTAGGCGTCATGAAAACCCGTGCCAATCCGACCCATGACGCCTATGTGGCGTCATGGAATGATCGCGTCCCTGCAGATCGGGTGAAGGGGTTAACTCCTATTTTACCCGATCTGCAGGGAGAGGGGGAGTGGTACTTCAGCCCAGGGGGGGTGGCTTCACCCCCCCGTGGCTACGATCGCTCTGATTGGCTGTTGAAAGTGAAACTGCCAATCAGAGCGATTTGTAATATTTCACCTAAAAAACTGGTGAAATATTACAATCCAGCCATGGCCGATGCTGCAATATCATCGGCCATGGCTGGAAATACTGAAGTGCCCCCCCCACGCCCACCGATCGCCCCCCCGTCCTCCGTTATGGGGTCCGGTCCCCTCCGTCCGCCTGCCGGCTCCCTCGTCCTCCTGTCCGCTCCCTCCTTGCTCAGACCCACCCCCCCTGTGCTCCGTTCCCCCCCCGTGCTCCGATCCACCCCCCCACCACCCCTTCATACTTACCGATCCTCCCGGTGTCCGGCCGTCTCCTCGCTGGGCACCGCCATCTTGGAAAATGGCGGGCGCATGCTCAGTGCGCCCGCCGAATCTGCCCGTCGGCAGATTCCTTACAGGTACATTTTGATCGCTGTGGTAGGTTCTATCACAGCGATCAAAATAAAAAAATAAATAAATAAACCCCCCCCCTTTATCACCCCCATAGGGACAATAATAAAATAAAGAATTTATTTATTTTTTTTTCCACTAGGGTTAGGGTTAGAATTAGGGTTAGAACTAGGGGTAGGGTTAGGGGTAGGGTTAGGGTTACGGGTAGGGTTAGGGGTAGGGTTATGGCATGTGCACACAGAGCGGATCGGCCGCGGATCCGCCGCGGATCGGCCGCGGATCCGCAGCGGATCGGCCGCGGATCCGCAGAGGATCGGCCGCGGATCGGCAGCGGATCCGCAGCGGATCGGCAGCGGATCCGCAGCGGATCCGCAGCGGATTGGCAGCGGATCCGCAGCGGATTGGCCGCGGATTGGCAGCGGATCGGCAGCGGATCGGCAGCGGATCGGCCGCGGATCGGCCGCGGATTGGCAGCGGATCCGCAGCGGATCCGCAGCGGATCGGCCGTGGATCCGCAGCGGATCCGCAGCGGATTGGCAGCGGATCCGCAGCGGATGGGCCGCGGATCCGCAGCGGATCGACAGCGGATTGGCCGCGGATCCGCAGCGGATTGGCAGCGGATTGGCCGCGGATCCGCAGCGGATTGGCCGCGGATCCGCAGCGGATTGGCCGCTGCGAATTCGAAGCAGTTTTCCATCAGGTTTACAGTACCATGAACACCTAAGGAAAACCAAATCCGCTGTGCCCATGGTGCGGAAAATTCCGTGCAGAAACGCTGCGTTGTATTTTCCGCAGCATGTCAATTCTTTGTGCGGATTCCGCATCGTTTTACACCTGTTCCTCAATAGGAATCCGCAGGTGAAATCCGCACAAAAAAACACTGGAAATCTGCTGTAAATCCGCAGGTAAAACGCAGTGCCTTTTACCTGCAGATTTTTCAAAAATCGTGCGGAAAAATCTTACACGAATCCGCAACGTGGGCACATAGCCTTAGGGTTAGGGTTGGAATTAGAGTTAGGGTTGGAATTAGGGCTAGGGTTTGAAATAGGGTTAAGATTAGGCTTGTGGTTAGGGTTACGGATAGGGTTAGGGGTGTGTTGGGGTTACAGTTGTGGTTAGGGTTGGGATTAGGGCTACGGTTGGGATTAGGGTTAGGATTAGGGTTGGAATTAGGGTTACGGGTGTGTTGCGGTTAGGGTTGTGGTTAGGGGTGTGTTGTGGTTAGGGTTGTGATTAGGGTTATGGCTACAGTTGGGATTAGGATTAGGGGTGTGTTGGGGTTAGTGTTGAAGTTAGAATTGAGGGGTTTCCACTGTTTAGGCACATCAGGGGTCTCCAAACGCAACATGGCGCCACCATTGATTCCAGCCAATCTTGCATTCAAAAAGTCAAATGGTGCTCCCTCCCTTCCAAGCCCCGACGTGCGCCCAAACAGTGGTTTACCCCCACATTTGGGGTACCAGCGTACTCAGGACAAACTGGGCAACAACTGTTGGGGTCCAATTTCTCCTGTTACCCTTGCAAAAATAAAAAATTACTTGCTAAAACATAATTTTTGAGGAAAGAACAATTATTTTTTATTTTCACGGCTCTGCGTTATAAACTTCTGTGAAGCACTTGGGGGTTGAAAGTGCTCACCACACATCTAGATAAGTTCCTTCGGGGGTCTAGTTTCCAAAATGGGGTCACTTGTGGGGTGTTTCTACTGTTTAGGCACATCAGGGGCTCTGCAAATGCAATGTGACGCCCGCAGACCATTCCATCAAAGTCTGCATTTCAAATGTCACTACTTCCCTTCCGAGCCCTGACGTGCGCCCAAACAGTGGTTTACCCCCACATATGGGGTATCAGCATACTCACAACAAACTGGGCAACAAATATTGGGGTCCAAATTCTCCTGTTACCCTTGTGAAAATAAAAAATTGCTTGCTAAAACATCTTTTTTGAGGAAAGAAAAATGATTTTTTATTTTCACGGCTCTGCGTTGTAAACTTCTGTGAAGCACTTGGGGGTTGAACGTGCTCACCACACATCTAGATAAGTTCCTTGGGGGGTCTAGTTTCCAAAATGGGGTCACTTGTGGGGGGTTTCTACTGTTTAGGCATATCAGGGGCTCTGCAAACGTAACATGATGCCCGCAGACCATTCCATCAAAGTCTGCATTCCAAAACATCGCTACTTCCCTTCCGAGCCCCGGCATGTGCCCAAACAGTGGTTTACCCCCACATATGGGGTATCAGCGTACTCAGGAGAAACTGGACAACAACTTTTGGGGTCCAATTTCTCCTGTTACTCTTGCAAAAATAAAAAATTCTGGGCTAAAAAAATATTTTTGAGGAAAGGAAACACATTTATTATTTTCACGGCTCTGCGTTATAAACTTCTGTGAAGCATTTGGGGGTTCAAAGTGCTCACCACACATCTAGATAAGTTCCCTTGGGGGTCTAGTTTCCAAAATGGAGTCAATTGTGGGGAGTTCCTACTGTTTAGGCACATCAGGGGCTCTGCAAACGCAACCTGATGCCCGCAGAGCATTCCATCAAAGTCTGCATTTCAAAACGTCACTACTTCCCTTCCGAACCCCGACGTGTGCCAAAACAGTGGTTTACCCCCACATATGGGGTATCAGCGTACTCAGCAGAAACTGGACAACAACTTTTGGGGTCCAATTTCTCCTGTTACTCTTGCAAAAATAAAAAAATTCTGGGCTAAAAAATATTTTTGAGGAAAGGAAACACATTTTTTATTTTCACGGCTCTGCGTTATAAACTTCTGTGAAGCACTTGGGGGTTCAAAGTGCTCACCACACATCTAGATTAGTTCCTTGGGAGGTCTAGTTTCCAAAATGGGGTCACTTGTGCGGGAGCTCCAATGTTTAGGCACACAGGGGCTCTCCAAACGCGACATGGTGTCCGCTAATGATTGGAGCTAATTTTCCATTCAAAAAGCCAAATGGCGTGCCTTCCCTTCCGAGCCCTGCCGTGCGCCCAAACAGTGGTTTACCCCCACATATGGGGTATCACCGTACTCAGGACAAACTGGACAACAAAATTTGGGGTCAAATTTCTCCTATTACCCTTGGGAAAATAAAAAATTCTGGGCTAAAAATCATTTTTGAGGAAAGAAAAATTATTTTTTTATTGCGTTATAAACTTCTGTGAAGCACCTGGGGGTTATAAGTGCTCACTATGCATCTAGATTAGTTCCTTGGGGGGTCTAGTTTCCAAAATGGGGTCACTTGTAGGGGAGCTCCAATGTTTAGGCACACAGGGGCTCTCCAAACGCGACATGGTGTCCGCTAACGATTGGAGCTAATTTTCCATTCAAAAAGTCAAATGGCACGCCTCCCCTTCCGAGCCTTGCCGTGCACCCAAAAAGTGGTTTACCCCCACATATGAGGTATCGACATACTCAGGAGAAATTGCCCAACAAATTTTAGGATCCATTTTATCCTGTTGCCCATGTGAAAATGAAAGAATTGAGGCTAAAAGAAATTTTGTGTGAAAAAAAAGTACTTTTTCATTTTTGCGGATCAATTTGTGAAGCACCTGGGGGTTTAAAGTGCTCACTATGCCTCTAGATGAGTTTCTTGGGGGGTCTAGTTTCCAAAATGGGGTCACTTGTGGAGGAGCTCCAATGTTTAGGCACACAGGGGCTTTCCAAACGCGACATGGTGTCCGCTAACGATGGAGATAATTTTTCATTCAAAAAGTCAAATGGCGCTCCTTCCCTTCCGAGCCTTACCATGTGCCCAAACAGTGGTTTACCCCCACATGTGAGGTATTGGTGTACTCAGGAGAAATTGCCCAACAAAATTTAGGATCCATTTTATCCTGTTGCCCATGTGAAAATGAAAAAATTGAGACTAAAATAATTTTTTTGTGAAAAAAAAGTACTTTTTCATTTTTACGGATCAATTTGTGAAGCACCTGGGGGTTTAAAGTGCTCACTATGCTTCTAGATAAGTTCCTTGGGGGGTCTAGTTTCCAAAATGGGGTCACTTGTGGGGGAGCTCCAATGTTTAGGCACACGGGGGCTCTCCAAACGTGACATGGTGTCCGCTAAAGATTGGAGCCAATTTTTCATTCAAAAAGTCAAATGGCGCTCCTTCCCTTCCGAGCCCTGCCGTGCGCCTAAACAGTGGTTTACCCCCACATATGAGGTATCAGCGTACTCAGGACAAATTGGACAACAACGTCCGTGGTCCAGTTTCTCCTTTTACCGCTGGGAAAATAAAAAAATTGTTGCTAAAAGATCATTTTTGTGACTAAAAAGTTAAATGTTCATTTTTTACTTCCATGTTGCTTCTGCTGCTGTGAAACACCTGAAGGGTTAATAAACTTCTTGAATGTGGTTTTGAGCACCTTGAGGGGTGCAGTTTTTAGAATGGTGTCACTTTTGGGTATTTTCAGCCATATAGAACCCTCAAAATGACTTCAAATGTGAGGTGGTCCCTAAAAAAAATGGTTTTGTAAATTTTGTTGTAAAAATGAGAAATCACTGGTCAAATTTTAACCCTTATAACTTCCTAGCAAAAAAAAAAATAGTTTCCAAAATTGTGCTGATGTAAAGTAGACATGTGGGAAACGTTATTTATTAACTATTTTGTGTCACATAACTCTCTGGTTTAACAGAATAAAAATTCAAAATGTGAAAATTGCGAAATTTTCAAATTTTTTGCCAAATTTCCGTTTTTTTCACAAATAAACTCAGAAATTATCGAACTAAATTTACCACTAACATGAAGCCCAATATGTCACGAAAAAACAATCTCAGAATCGCTAGGATCCGTTGAAGCGTTCCTGAGTTATTACCTCATAAAGGGACACTGGTCAGAATTGCAAAAAACGGCAAGGTCATTAAGGCCAAAATAGGCTGGGTCATGAAGGGGTTAATATAATGTATAGAGGAGAAGAAAAAGAACATTTTCTCCTGCTTTTATAAAAGCCTCTCGTACTTTTCATGTCAACCGTTTGCAATTGCCCAGTTAGCCTGAATGCCCATGACTAGGTATGGAGAGAACATTCTATCATTAGTCTTAGGTAACTGGTCTGAACATACCTGAATATGATCATTTAAATGGCTGTCTTTAAATGTGTACCAATAAATTCCTAGACTAGTGTGTTAGGCTCATGCAGTTCCCTTCCATGCCTCTATACGTGTTAAAAGAAACTTTTTAATATTGATATGTCAATCTTAAAGATGATGATTTAAAAATGCATATCACATAGTTGCACAATTTAATTAAAGTTGTATTGAATTCTACTTGAATTTGACAATAATATGTACACTGCAGAATGCAGAATTTTTTTGGGAATTCATACATTGCAAATTCAGCAAAGTAGCAGCCAGCTGGGCACCGTTTTGCTGAACCATAAATGGTTGGCAAAATGTACAAAAAAATAATAATAATCACCTGAATGATCTCTTCGCCTGCCACCTCCACCGCTTGCTCTCCCCATATTGTCCTCGACACATATTACCACCATCTTGTTCTGCATCTTCATGCTAGGTTAGGACTTCTGTCTGCAATTAGGCCCGGGAAAACTCTGCTCATGTGCAAGGTTGTTCTAGGCCCAGAGTTCCTGGTCTATAGTGTGCGCCATGAGGTGCAGCAGACTGCCTGGTAACGTAACTTTACAATTTCGATCTGCAGAAACGTCTCTTAGTTGTGGCTGGATGTCCCTGCCTAGACTGCACGACTAGGCCTGGGGCGCTTCTGCCTATGCACTTTGTAACATCATGGCGTTGTTGTGACATAATGACGTTCATCGCAATCTTATCATGCGCAGTCAAGGTTGGGACGTTGCCTGTTATGACGATTTGCACGCAATGTGCTGCCTAGTCGTAGCTGGATGTCCCTTCCTAGCATGGTTTCAGCATGCACTGATGGTAATAAAGACCCCCGAGGTCTTTACAGAGGACAATGGGCAGTGGAGGTGAGTTATTAGTTATTTTCATTTTTTCGACAAGGCTCATGTATATTTCCTATACTCGGTAAGCTTCTGCAGGGGCTCATTCATTCAATAGGCAATACATGTGAGGTTTCTTCTCTGCTATCCCATATTTACTAAGTTTTTTCTTTATTCATTCATTCATTCATTCATTTGGGATGTTTTGCAATTGGTATCTACTTTTATCCACTTGCCATTGTTTAATATTGTAACTCTTTGTACAATACAGACCAAAAGTTTGGACACACCTTCTCATTTAAAGATTTTTCTGTATTTTCATGACTATGAAAATTGCACATTCACACTGAAGGCATCAAAACTATGAATTAACACATGTGGAATTATATACTTAACACAACAGTGTGAAACAACTGATAAACTTATTCTCAGAAGCAGAGGTGACTCTTGGTCTTCCTTTCCTGGGGCGGTCCTCATGTGAGCCAGTTTCTTTGTAGCGCTTGATGGTTTTTGCCACTGCACTTGGGGACACTTTCAAAGTTTTCACAATTTTTCGGACTGACTGACCTTCATTTCTTTAAGTAATGATGGCCACTTGTTTTTCTTTACTTAGCTGCTTTTTTCTTGCCATAATACAAATTCTAACAGTCTATTCAGTAGGACTATCAGCTGTGTATCCACCAGACTTCTGCACAACACAACTGATGGTCCCAACCCCATTTATAAGGCAAGAAATCACACTTATTAAACCTGACAGGGCACACCTGTGAAGTGAAAGCCGTTCCCGGTGACTACCTCTTGAAGCTCATCAAGAGAATGCCAAGAGTGTGTAAAGCAGTCATCAAAGCAAAAGGTGGCTACTTTGCAGAACCTAGAATATATGACATAATTTCAGTTGTTTCACACTTTTTTGCTAAGTATATAATTCCACATGTGTTAATTCATAGTTTTGATGCCTTCAGTGTGAATGTACAATTTTCATAGTCATGAAAATACAAATAAAATTTTTAAATGAGAAGGTGTGTCCAAACTTTTGGTCTGCACTCTATATCAGTGGTGGTGATGGGGGGATTTTCATATATTTGAACACTCTCAAGTTTTGTACATGTTTTTAGTGTTCTTATTTTTGGGGGTGTCTAGTTCTAATTATTTGAGTAAAATTTCAGATTTTGGATCCTCTCCCATTTCATGCTCCTATTTTCTTTCTTTTACATCTTTCATGTTCGGTTGTTTTAAATAGGATGAGTTGACCCTTGATAGTGCCCACTCTCATTGCTTTATGTTCACACGCCACTTAATGAATTTGGCACATCTTATCAGTAGCGTGCATTTTCTTGCACTTCGTTAGAAATCTTACTCCAGTAAAAGACTGGACCAACAATTCTGGAATAAAATCCATGATCCTGCAAATCCTTTTTTCTCAACTGTATAGGTAGGATGTTGTGAACTCTGTTTTTGGGCTCCCTCTTGTGGTCACAAGTGGTACTGTGTGAGTGCTGTCTTTGGGCTCCCTCTGGTGGCTCTTTGTGTCTTTCTGCAGGTCTGAGGCAGATCAGCTGTCTCATTATCTGTTAGCTGGTTTCCTATTTAGCTCACCTGGACTTTCAGTGTTTGCCTGCTGTCGATGTATTCAGTGCTATCTTGATCTCTCCTGAATTCCTTCGCTATCAGTCTCTTCAAGAGAAGCTACGTTTTCTGTTTGGTTATTTTTTTGCTCATTAGTGTTCAATATGTTTCTTGGTTATTTACATGTCCTTGTCCAGCTTGCTAATATGTGATTTCCTTGCTTGCTGGTAGCTCTAGGGGGCTGAGTTTCTCCCCTCACACCGTTAGTTGGTGTGGGGGTTCTTGAATTCTCACCGTGGATATTTTGTATAGGGTTTTTTACTGACCACACAGTTTCCTGCCTGTCTTCTGCTATCTAGTATTAGTGGGCCTCATTTGCTGAATCTGTTTTCATTTCTACGTTTTGTATTTTCCCCTTACCTCACCGTTAATATTTGTTGGGGGCTTACTATATCTTTGGGGTCATTTCTCTGGGGCAAGTGAGGTCTTACTTTCTCTATAGGGGTAGCAAGTTTCTCAGGCTGCGTCGAGACGTCCAGGAATTTAGGCACGTTCACCGGCTACCTTCAGTGTGTTTGGTTAGGATCAGGTTTTGCGGTCAGTCCAGTTACCACCTCCCTAGAGCTTGTTCTATGTTCAGTAACTTAGCTAGTTCATTCTGTGATCCTCAGCCACTAAGGATCATAACAGTACAGCAGGCCCTAAAGTGTTTAATGCATCGCAGAAGTGGGATAAGAGAAGTCCTGAGTACAATTTTTTTTTTCCTCTCCCTTTGCTGCAGTCTGTCCAGCTTCTCTCATCCCCTTGATCTCTGGGTGGCTTTGAGTTCAGCTGCAGACATGGATATTCAGAGTCTGACTTCTAGTGTGGATCATCTTGCTGCAAGGGTGCAAACATTCAGGATTTTGTTGTTCACAGTCCTATGTCTGAGCCAAAAGTACCTATTCCTGAGTTGTTTTCTGGAGATAGATCTAGGTTTCTGAATTTTAAGAATAATTGTAAATTATTTCTTTCTTTGAGACCTCGTTCCTCTGGTGATTCCGCTCAGCAAGTTAGAATTGTTATCTCCCTGTTACGTGGCGACCCTCAAGATTGGGCTTTCTCCCTGGCGCCAGGAGATCCTGCATTGCTGAATGTGGATGCGTTTTTTCTGGTGCTTGGATTGCTTTATGAGGAACCTAATCTTGAGAACCAGGCAGAAAAGGCCTTGCTGGCTCTCTCTCAGGGCCAGGATGAAGCTGAGGTGTATTGTCAAAAATTTTGGAAAAGGTCGGTGCTTACTCAATGGAATGAGTGTGCCCTGGCTGCAAATTTCAGAGAAGGTCTTTCTGAAGCCATTAAGAATGTTATGGTGGGGTTCCCCATGCCTGCAAGTCTGAATGACTCAATGGCTTTGGCCATTCAGATTGATCGGCGTTTGCGGGAGCGCAAATCTGCGCACCATCTGGCGGTGTTTTCTGAACAGAGACCTGAGTCTATGCAATGTGACCGAATTCTGACCAGAATTGAGTGGCAAAATCATAGACGTCAAAATGGGTTGTGCTTTTACTGTGGTGATTCAACTCATGTTATCTCAGCATGCTCTAAGCGCGTAAAAAAAATCGCTAAATCTGTCACCGTTGGTACTATACAGCCTAAATTCATTTTGTCTGTTACTTTAATTTGTTCTTTGTCATGCTACTCGGTTATGGCTTTTGTGGATTCAGGTGCTGCCCTGAACCTGATGGATTTGTCGTTTACCAGGCGCTGTGGTTTTGTTCTGGAGCCTTTAGAATTCCCTATTCCACTGAGGGGAATTGATGCTACACCATTGGCTGAGAATAAGCCTCAGTATTGGACTCAAGTGACCATGTGCATGACTCCTGTACATCAGGAGGTGATTCGCTTTCTTGTGCTGCATAATTTGCATGATATTGTCGTTTTGGGTCTACCATGGCTGCAGGCCCATAATCCAGTTCTGGATTGGAAAGCTATGTCTGTTTCAAGTTGGGGTTGCCAGGGGATTCATGGCGATGCTCCTTTCGTGTCAATTACTTCTTCCACTCCTTCTGAGGTCCCTGAGTTTTTGTCGGACTACCAGGATGTATTTGATGAGCCCAGATCCGGTGCCCTGCCTCCTCACAGGGATTGTGATTGTGCTATAAATTTGATTCCTGGTAGTAAGTTCCCTAAGGGACGACTTTTTAATTTGTCTGTACCAGAACATGCTGCGATGCGGAGTTATATAAAGGAGTCTTTAGAGAAGGGACATATTCACCCGTCCTCCTCCCCTCTTGGTGCAGGATTCTTTTTTGTGGCCAAAAAGGATGGTTCTCTGAGACCTTGTATAGATTATCGTCTTCTAAATAAAATCACGGTCAAATTTCAGTATCCTTTGCCATTATTATCTGATCTGTTTGCTCGGATTAAGGGGTCCAGTTGGTTCACCAAGATAGATCTTCGTGGTGCGTATAACCTTGTGCGTATTAAGCAGGGGGATGAATGGAAAACAGCATTTAATACGCCCGAAGGCCATTTTGAGTACTTGGTGATGCCTTTTGGACTCTCTAATGCTCCTTCTGTGTTCCAGTCCTTCATGCATGACATCTTCCGAGAATATCTGGATAAATTTATGATTGTGTATCTGGATGACATTTTGGTCTTTTCTGAGGACTGGGAGTCCCATGTGAAGCAGGTCAGGATGGTATTTCAGGTCCTGCGTGCTAATGCCTTATTTGTGAAGGGCTCAAAATGTCTCTTCGGAGTACAGAAGGTTTCCTTTTTGGGTTTTATTTTTTCTCCTTCTACTATTGAGATGGACCCAGTCAAGGTCCAGGCTATTCATGACTGGACTCAGCCTACATCTGTTAAGAGTCTTCAGAAGTTCTTGGGTTTTGCTAATTTTTACCGTCGCTTCATTGCTAATTTTTCTGGCGTGGTTAAACCCTTGACGGATTTGACCAAGAAGGGTTCTGATGTGACTAATTGGTCTCCTGCGGCCGTGGAAGCCTTTCGGGAGCTGAAGCGCCGGTTTTCTTCGGCTCCAGTTTTGTGTCAGCCTGATGTCTCTCTTCCTTTTCAGGTCGAGGTTGATGCTTCTGAGATTGGAGCAGGGGCTGTTTTGTCGCAGAGAAGCTCTGATTGCTCTGTGATGAAACCTTGTGCTTTCTTTTCAAGAAAGTTTTCGCCTGCCGAGCGGAATTATGATGTTGGTAATCGGGAGTTGTTGGCTATGAAGTGGGCATTTGAGGAGTGGCGACATTGGCTCGAGGGAGCTAAGCATCGTGTGGTGGTCTTGACTGATCACAAAAATCTGATTTATCTCGAGTCTGCCAAGCGGCTGAATCCTAGACAGGCTCGTTGGTCGTTGTTTTTCTCCCGTTTCGATTTCGTGGTCTCGTACCTGCCTGGTTCGAAGAACGTGAAGGCTGATGCTCTTTCTAGGAGTTTTGTGCCTGACTCTCCGGGAGTTTCAGAGCTGGCTGGTATCCTCCGAGAGGGAGTGATTTTGTCTGCCATTTCCCCAGATTTGCGACGAGTGCTGCAGAAATTTCAGGCGGATAGACCTGACCGTTGCCCAACAGAGAGACTGTTTGTCCCAGATAGATGGACCAGCAGAGTTATTTCCGAGGTTCATTCTTCGGTGTTGGCAGGCCATCCTGGGATTTTTGGTACCAGAGATTTGGTGGCTAGGTCCTTCTGGTGGCCTTCCTTGTCGCGGGATGTGCGTTCCTTTGTGCAGTCCTGTGGGATTTGTGCTCGGGCTAAGCCTTGCTGTTCTCGTGGCAGCGGTTTGCTTTTGCCTTTGCCTGTCCCGAAGAGGCCTTGGACGCACATTTCCATGGATTTTATTTCGGATCTTCCAGTCTCTCAGAGAATGTCTGTCATCTGGGTGGTGTGTGATCGTTTTTCCAAAATGGTCCATTTGGTGCCCTTGCCTAAGTTGCCTTCCTCCTCCGATTTGGTTCCTCTATTTTTTCAGAATGTGGTTCGCTTGCACGGCATCCCTGAAAATATTGTGTCTGACAGAGGATCCCAGTTTGTGTCCAGATTTTGGCGGATCTTTTGTGCTAAGATGGGCATTGATTTGTCTTTTTCGTCGGCCTCAGACGAATGGCCAAACCGAGCAAACTAATCAGACCTTGGAAACTTATTTAAGATTTTTTTTTTCTGCTGATCAGGATGATTGGGTGACTTTTTTGCCATTGGCCGAGTTTGCCCTTAATAATCGGGCTAGTTCTGCTACTTTGGTTTCGCCTTTTTTCTGCAATTCTGGTTTCCATCCTCGTTTTTCCTCGGGTCAGGTTGAGCCTTCTGACTGTCCTGGGGTGGATTCTGTGGTGGATAGGTTGCAGCAGATTTGGAACCATGTGGTGGACAATTTGAAGTTGTCACAGGAGAAGGCTCAGCGCTTTGCCAACCGCCGTCGCGGTGTGGGTCCCCGACTTCGTGTTGGGGATTTGGTATGGCTGTCTTCTCGGTATGTTCCTATGAAGGTCTCCTCTCCTAAGTTCAAGCCTCGCTTCATCGGTCCTTATAAGATTTTGGAAATCCTTAACCCGGTGTCATTTCGTTTGGACCTCCCAGCGTCGTTTGCCATTCATAACGTGTTCCATAGGTCTTTGTTGCGGAGGTATGTGGTGCCTGTGGTTCCTTCTGTTGAGCCCCCTGCCCTGGTGCTGGTTGAGGGCGAATTGGAGTACGTGGTGGAGAAGATCTTGGATTCTCGTATTTCTAGATGGAGGCTTCAGTATTTGGTTAAGTGGAAGGGCTATGGTCAGGAGGATAATTCCTGGGTTGTCGCCTCTGATGTTCATGCGGCCGATTTGGTTCATGCCTTCCATGTGGCTCATCCTGATCGCCCTGGGGGTTTTGATGAGGGTTCGGTGACCCCTCCTCAAGGGGGGGTACTGCTGTGAACTCTGTTTTTGGGCTCCCTCTTGTGGTCACAAGTGGTACTGTGTGAGTGCTGTCTTTGGGCTCCCTCTGGTGGCTCTTTGTGTCTTTCTGCAGGTCTGAGGCGGATCAGCTGTCTCGTTATCTGTTAGCTGGTTTCCTATTTAGCTCACCTGGACTTTCAGTGTTTGCCTGCTGTCAATGTATTCAGTGCTATCTTGATCTCTCCTGAATTCCTTCGCTATCAGTCTCTTCAAGAGAAGCTAAGTTTTCTGTTTGGTTATTTTTTTGCTCATTAGTGTTCAATATGTTTCTTGGTTATTTACTTGTCCTTGTCCAGCTTGCTAATATGTGATTTCCTTGCTTGCTGGTAGCTCTAGGGGGCTGAGTTTCTCCCCTCACACCGTTAGTTGTTGTGGGGGTTCTTGAATTCTCACCGTGGATATTTTGTATAGGGTTTTTTACTGACCGCACAGTTCCCTGCCTGTCTTCTGCTATCTAGTATTAGTGGGCCTCATTTGCTGAATCTGTTTTCATTTCTACGTTTTGTATTTTCCCCTTACCTCACCGTTAATATTTGTTGGGGGCTTACTATATCTTTGGGGTCATTTCTCTGGGGCAAGTGAGGTCTTACTTTCTCTATAGGTGTAGCAAGTTTCTCAGGCTGCGTCGAGACGTCCAGGAATTTAGGCACGTTCACCGGCTACCTTCAGTGTGTTTGGTTAGGATCAGGTTTTGCGGTCAGTCCAGTTACCACCTCCCTAGAGCTCATTCTATGTTCAGTAACTTAGCTAGTTCATTCTGTGATCCTCAGCCACTAAGGATCATGACAGTAGGAGCTACAGGCATATAAGACAGTATTTGAAAACCACAGAAATGTTTTAGGACCTTATATCAAATATGAACACCAGTAATAACAAAAAGACCTAAAAATATATTTTATTAATAATAATTAACCCCTTAATGACCGCCAATACGTCTTTTAACTGACCTGAGGTATAAGAGAATAGCATCCCCATACAGGTAATAATCCAGGAGCTGTGAACTGTACACTATAGCTGACAATTTGCTGCATCAGCCACCATCCAAATCTGTTTAACCCCTTAGATGCTGCTGTCAATAATGACTACATCATATAAATGGTTAACAGAGTGTGGGGGCTTCCTCTTTATCCCAATTGGTGCCCTCAAGTCATGATTGTGTGGTCCTGATGTTTGCTGTGGCAATTCATGACCAAATAGTGGCCTCAGAGTCTGACGGCTGTAGCGGCCTGTTCAGAATTTAGCGGCATTTAGGTGGTAAAAATACACATTTTCATTTTTGTTATGCCACTTTGCATTAATTCCTGAAAATTACCTGAAGGGTTAGTAAACTACCTGACTGCAGTTTTCATTATGTCACGGGGTTCTGTTTTTAAAATGGTATAACTTTTGGGGGTTTCCCAATATATAGGACCCCTAAAGGCACTTTAAACATGGATAGGTCCCTAAAAAAATAAATTTTGTAAATTTCCTTGAAAAAATGAAAAATTACTGCTACATTTTGAAACCTCCTAAATTACTAACAAAATAAAGTAACATTTTACAAATGGTGCTGATGTAAAGCAGACATGTGGGGAATGTTGTTTATTGATATTTTGCTGTGGTATGACTATCTAGATTAAAGGGATAATTATTCAAAGTTTGAAAATTGCTAATTTTTTTACATTTTTCTCAAAGTTCTGATATTTTTTATAAATAAACGCTAAACATATTGACCTAAATTTACTATTATCATAAAGTATAATGTGTCACGAAAAAGAATGTCAAAATCACTAGGATATGTTGAAGCGTTCCAGAGTTATTACCACATAAAGTGACACTGGTCAGATTTTAAAAATGTGGCTCCGTCACTAAGGGGTTAAAATATTAAAACGAGAAGAACCACACATTAAAAATTGTCAGGGTGCCTTAGGGTGGGTCACTGAAATAATAATAAATTTCCGCCTACCTCCTTACTGTAGTATATGTAACAAAAAACAAAATGTTAAAATAATAAAAGGGAAATGGGCTAGGGAAAATAGAGGTGCCTTTCCCTAGTAAAGTCCCTTCATAGCAGTGGAGGTTGGCACCCTGGGATACGATATGGCGCCCCCGCTCAACGTAGGTTGACCCTGAAAAAACCCAAAAAAGGTATCCCTACCAACAAGCCACCACCATAAACACCCCCCCCCCCAAAAAAAAAAAAAAAAAGTGAAAAGAGCAAGTGAAGGATGCCGGTGCTGTATCTGCTGGCTGGTGTTGATCTTAATAGAGATAATTAATATAGATATCTAGGAGCCATTTGAAGACTCTAAATGAGAATACCCCCTTTTTATAATAACTCGTAGCAGTGTCTAGAAGGAGGGTTAATATAACAGATCAACAGAAAAAAATCACAAATATCTGCTAATTACAGATTAACTCCAGATTACTTATTTTAGATCACAAAAGTTACTCAATCAGATAGAGCAGTTTAAGGGACGATACAGTGGTTGATATAGATACCATCATTAGAGAGTCCATAGATTCTGTACAGGATTCTGTCTCTCATGTGATGAATTTCAAAGAATCATCAAGGCATCATCACCAGATATAAACATAATATAATATATTGTGTTGAACAGACTCCGGCGCTGAAACCAAAATCTTTTCAGGCACATGACAGCTGTGCTCCTAACAACCTTAGGTGGAATCGTAATCCAGCCACGGCAGTTAATATGTTAAATGCTGCTGTCATTCTCTGACAGTGGCATTTAACTTGCACAAGCGCGTCACTAGATATGCCTATTGCCACCCCTGTCACATGATTGCGGGGCGCCAATGGGTTCGCATGGCAACCGGGGTCTGCAGGAGATCCCTGTGGTTGTCATTGCCGATCTGCTATGACCATTGCCCCGTGGTCGGGGTTCATAGCAGATCAGCATTTCTGCTACACATAGCAATATCTGACAGCGGTATTTAACATGCATATCCATGTGTATGCGTCATTCTCTCATTGGCACACTCATGAAGTGATCGCGGGTAGCCAGTACCTGTCATTACGGAGCTTCTTTGAAACTTTGCTTGTGGCTGGGCTTTGAAGAAGATTGTGTTTTTTTTTTTGCTATACACAGATATGCTGTGACATTGCTGTACAAAGCACAATTGATCAGACAATCTCATCTTTAAGTCCCCTAATCAGGATAACAGTTAAAAGAAAAAACAATGTTTTAAAAGATATGAAAAAATGAGAACAAAAACAAAGTCGAAATCACCCACCTTTTCCCCCCACTGAACATAAAGATATTAAAAAAATTTAAAACACACTTATGTGGTTTCACCTATTTCAGAAAAGTCAGATCTATCAAAATTTAAAAACAATGAACCCGATCGGTAAACACTGTACAAAGAAAAAAAAAATTCAAAATTCCAAAACTACGTTTTTTGGTCGTGACTATTCCTCGAAAAGGCTGTAACAGGAGTTAAAAAACAGTCACATCTATCCCAAAATGGAATTAATAAAAATGTTGCCTCACCCCCTCACGAAATAAGTCATCACACAGCTCCATTGGCTGAAAAACAAAAATAGTAAGGGTCTGGGAAAAAGGCAATACGAACCCAAAGATGTTTTTTTCACCACTAAAATAATAAAAACAGCTTGACATGTTGGGTATTGCCATAATCAGATTGATTATGAGAGTCGAATATAAAGGTCATTTTTACTGCAAAGTGTACACCTTTAAAACAATTCCCAAAACCAATGTCAGATTGGGTTTTTCACAAGTTCACGGTGTTAAGAGTCAAGTTCCCACCGCTGCACAGGGGGAATCTCAAACCATGTCTGTTGTTGTCTCCCATTCTGCATCAGCCACAGTGGAGCCTGCTCAGCAAAGATGTCAGTCCCAGTGTCTCACTGAATCTGATACTGTGCAAAGGGTTGCTGCTGCCTCTCCAGGCTCTGCTATTGTACCCTGCACTGGTCTGCGGTGAGCAGGCTTTTCTGGGACTAAGTCCTGCTTTGCACACACTGGGCATGCCCAGGGCAAGATCTCTCAGTGGAGATCTAGGGTCACATGCTCAGGTACTGCAGCAACTTCCATTGGTCCTCCAGGAAGGTCCTGTACCTGATCAAGTTCTGTAGCAGTCTTCCATTGGTCCTTCTGGGAAGGTCCTGAAGTTGCTGCAGCTATAAAAGGTTCTCATGACCACACGGCCATGCGCTAGTATCAATTTATGTATGAGCTCAGCGCCAATGTGGTTTTGTTTGTATGCAGTCAGGGACCCAGCTGAAATAAGCCCCTAGAATGCTGGCACCTCCGGCGAGGAGTTTTCGTGTGTGTGTATTCAAGGACCCAGCTGAAATAAGCCCCTAGAATGCTGGCATGTTGTGAATTTGGATTCTGGGCTCCCCCGGTGGCTACTGGTGGAATTGAACTTGTGACATCATCTTCCCTGTTCACCTGTTCTGATTAGATCTGGGTGTCGCTATATAACCTGGCTTCTCTGTTAGATGCTTGCCGGTCAACAATGTTATCAGAAGCCTCTCTGTGCTTGTTCCTGCTCCCAGACATCTACTAGATAAGTTGGACATTCGTCCATGTTTTGTTTTTGTATTTGGGTTCCAGTTCACAGCTGCAGTTTCGTTACTGTGTCTGGAAAGCTCTTGTTGATCAGGAATTGCCACTCTGGTATTATGAGTTAATGCCAGAGTCCTAAAGTAATTTCTGGATGTGTTTTGTTAGGGTTTTCTACTGACCATGAAAGTATGCTTTCTGTCTTCTGCTATCTAGAAAGCGGACCTCAAATTTGCTAAAACTATTTTCCTGCTGCGTTTGTTATTTCTTCTAAAATCACCGCCAATATATGTGGGGGGCCTCTGTCTCCTTTTTTTGGGCATTTCTCTAGAGGTGAGTCAGGTCTTATATTTCCCTCTGCTAGCATTATTTAGTTCTCCGGCCGGTGCTGGGCATATAGGGATAAAAAGTAGGACATGCTACCTGGCTACTTCTAGATGATGCGGTAGGTTTAGTTCATGGTCAGTATAGTTACATCTTCCAAGAGCTTGTTCCTATAGAGGCTTATGCTAGTTCTCTGGCCATGGAGATCATGACAGTTTGACCGGCCCACTAAAGGGTTAAAATCCTTGGCTGAGAAAGGAGAGAAATAAGAAGTCTGCTGAGAGTTTTTTTTTTTTTTTTTTTCTCTGTGCTCTTAATTGGATCACTTGCCAGTCTGTCTATGCTGCAGTCTTTCTTTTTTTTCTCTCTCCTTATAATCTTTGAATGGCTTTGTGTTCACCTGTTAATAATGGATCTTCAGAGTGTAACTGCAGGTTTGAATAATCTCACCACGAAAGTACAAAATTTGCAAGATTTTATTATTCATGCTCCGGTATCTGAGCCGAGAATTCCTTTGCCGGAATTCTTCTCAGGGAATAGATCTAGCTTTCAGAATTTTAGAAATAATTGTAAGCTATTTTTGTCCCTGAAATCTCGTTCTGCTGGAGACTCTGCACAGCAGGTTGGGATTGTGATTTCCTTGCTCCGCGGCGACCCTCAAGACTGGGCTTTTGCATTGGCACCAGGGGATCCTGCGTTGCGCAATGTGGATGCGTTTTTTTTGGCCTTGGGCTTGCTGTATGAGGAACCTCATTTGGAACTTCAGGCAGAAAAAACTTTGATGTCCCTATCGCAGGGGCAAGATGAAGCTGAAATTTACTGCCAAAGATTCCGTAAATGGTCTGTGCTTACTCAGTGGAATGAGTGCGCCCTGGCGGCTACTTTCAGAGAGGGTCTCTCTGATGCCATTAAGGATGTTATGGTGGGGTTCCCTGTGCCTGCGGGTCTGAATGAGTCCATGACAATGGCCATTCAGATCGATAGGCGTCTGCGGGAGCGCAAACCAGTGCACCATCTGGCGGTGTCCACTGAGAAGACGCCAGAAAGCATGCAGTGTGATAGAATTCTGTCCAGAAGCGAGCGGCAGAATTTTAGACGGAAAAATGGGTTGTGTTTCTATTGTGGGGATTCTACTCATGTTATATCAGCATGCTCTAAGCGTACTAAAAAGCTTGATAAATCCGTTTCCATTGGCACTTTACAGTCTAAATTTATTTTGTCTGTGACCCTGATTTGCTCTTTGTCATCTATTACTACTGACGCCTATATCGACTCTGGCGCCGCTTTGAGTCTTATGGATTGGTCCTTTGCCAATCGTTGTGGGTATGATTTAGAGCCTTTGGAAACTCTTATTCCTCTGAAGGGGATTGACTCCACCCCATTGGCTAATAATAAACCACAATACTGGACACAAGTGACTATGTGTATTAATCCGGATCACCAGGAGACTATTCGTTTTCTGGTGCTGTATAATCTACATGATGATTTGGTGCTGGGATTGCCATGGCTGCAGTCTCACAACCCAGTCCTTGACTGGAGAGCTATGTCTGTGTTGAGCTGGGGATGTAAGGGGACTCATGTGGACGTACCTTTGGTGTCCATTTCATCATCTATTCCCTCTGAAATCCCTGAGTTCCTGTCTGATTATCGTGACGTCTTTGAAGAACCCAAGCTGGGTTCACTACCTCCGCACCGTGAGTGCGATTGTGCTATAGATTTAATTCCGGGTAGTAAATACCCAAAGGGTCGTTTATTTAATCTGTCTGTGCCTGAACATACTGCTATGCGAGAATATATAAAGGAGTCCTTGGAAAGGGGACATATTCGTCCATCGTCATCTCCCTTAGGAGCCGGTTTTTTCTTTGTGTCAAAAAAAGACGGCTCTTTGAGACCATGTATTGATTATCGGCTTTTGAATAAAATCACGGTTAAATATCAATACCCATTGCCGTTGCTGACTGATTTGTTTGCTCGCATAAAGGGGGCCAAGTGGTTCTCTAAGATTGATCTCCGTGGGGCGTATAATTTGGTGCGGATCAGGCAGGGGGATGAGTGGAAAACCGCATTTAATACGCCCGAGGGCCACTTTGAGTATTTGGTGATGCCTTTTGGTCTTTCTAATGCCCCTTCAGTCTTCCAGTCCTTTATGCATGATATTTTCCGCGATTTTTTGGATAAATTTATGATAGTGTATCTGGATGATATTCTGATTTTTTCGGATGACTGGGACTCTCATGTCCGGCAAGTTAAGAGGGTTTTTCAGGTTTTGCGGTCTAATTCTCTGTGTGTCAAGGGTTCTAAGTGCGTTTTTGGGGTTCAGAGAATTTCCTTTTTGGGATATATTTTTTCTCCCTCTTCCATTGAGATGGATCCTGTCAAGGTTCAAGCTATTTGTGATTGGACGCAGCCCTCTTCTCTTAAAAGTCTTCAGAAATTTTTGGGCTTTGCCAACTTTTATCGTCGATTTATTTCTGGTTTTTCGGATGTCGTTAAGCCATTGACCGATTTGACTAGACAGGGTGCTGATGTTGCTAATTGGTCCCCTGATGCTGTGGAGGCCTTTCAGGAGCTTAAGCGCTGTTTTTCTTCTGCCCCTGTGTTGCGTCAGCCTGATGTGACTCTTCCTTTTCAGGTTGAGGTCGACGCTTCTGAGATCGGAGCTGGGGCAGTGTTGTCGCAGAAAAGTTCTGACTGCGCCGTGATGAGGCCTTGTGCCTTCTTTTCCCGTAAATTTTCGCCCGCTGAGCGGAATTATGATGTTGGGAATCGGGAGCTTTTGGCCATGAAGTGGGCGTTTGAGGAGTGGCGCCATTGGCTCGAGGGGGCCAGACATCAGGTGGTGGTATTGACTGACCACAAAAATTTGATTTATCTTGAGACCGCCAGGCGCCTGAATCCTAGACAGGCGCGCTGGTCATTATTTTTTTCTCGGTTTAATTTTGTGGTATCGTACCTACCAGGTTCTAAGAATGTTAAGGCGGATGCCCTTTCTAGGAGTTTTGAGCCTGATTCACCTGGCAACTCTGACCCCACAGGTATTCTTAAGGAGGGAGTTATCTTGTCAGCCGTTTCTCCAGACCTGCGGCGGGCCTTGCAGGAGTTTCAGGCGGATAGACCTGATCGTTGTCCGCCTGATAGGCTGTTTGTTCCTGATGATTGGACCAGTAAAGTCATCTCTGAGGTGCATTCTTCTGCGTTGGCAGGTCATCCTGGAATTTTTGGTACCAGGGATTTGGTGGCAAGATCCTTCTGGTGGCCTTCCCTGTCACGAGATGTGCGAGGCTTTGTGCAGTCTTGTGACGTTTGTGCTCGGGCCAAGCCTTGTTGTTCTCGGGCTAGTGGATTATTGTTGCCCTTGCCTATTCCTAAGAGGCCTTGGACACACATCTCGATGGATTTTATTTCAGATCTGCCTGTTTCTCAGAAGATGTCTGTCATCTGGGTGGTGTGTGACCGTTTTTCTAAGATGGTTCATTTGGTTCCCCTGCCCAAATTGCCTTCTTCTTCCGAGTTGGTGCCCCTGTTTTTTCAAAATGTTGTTCGTTTGCATGGTATTCCTGAGAATATCGTTTCTGACAGAGGAACCCAATTTGTGTCTAGATTTTGGCGGGCATTTTGTGCTAGGATGGGCATAGATTTGTCTTTTTCGTCTGCTTTTCACCCTCAGACTAATGGCCAGACCGAGCGGACTAATCAGACCCTGGAGACATATCTGAGGTGTTTTGTGTCTGCTGACCAGGATGATTGGGTTGCTTTTTTGCCATTGGCGGAGTTCGCCCTCAATAATCGGGCCAGCTCTGCCACCTTGGTTTCCCCGTTTTTCTGTAATTCGGGGTTCCATCCTCGATTTTCCTCCGGTCAGATGGAATCCTCGGATTGTCCTGGAGTGGATGCGGTGGTGGAGAGATTGCATCATATCTGGGGGCAGGTGATGGACAATTTAAAGTTGTCCCAGGAGAAGACTCAGCTTTTTGCCAACCGTCACCGTCGTGTTGGTCCTCGGCTTTGTGTTGGAGATTTGGTGTGGTTGTCTTCTCGTTTTGTCCCTATGAGGGTCTCATCTCCTAAGTTTAAGCCTCGGTTCATCGGTCCGTATAAAATATTGGAGATTCTTAACCCTGTTTCCTTCCGTTTGGACCTCCCTGCATCCTTTTCTATTCATAACGTTTTTCATCGGTCGTTATTGCGCAGGTATGAGGCACCGGTTGTGCCTTCCGTTGAGCCTCCTGCTCCGGTGTTGGTTGAGGGTGAGTTGGAGTACGTTGTGGAAAAAATCCTAGACTCCCGTGTTTCCAGACGGAGACTCCAGTATCTGGTCAAGTGGAAGGGATATGGCCAGGAGGATAATTCTTGGGTCACTGCATCTGATGTTCATGCCTCTGATCTGGTTCGTGCCTTTCATAGGGCCCATCCTGATCGCCCTGGTGGTTCTGGTGAGGGTTCGGTGCCCCCTCCTTGAGGGGGGGGTACTGTTGTGAATTTGGATTCTGGGCTCCCCCGGTGGCTACTGGTGGAATTGAACTTGTGACATCATCTTCCCTGTTCACCTGTTCTGATTAGATCTGGGTGTCGCTATATAACCTGGCTTCTCTGTTAGATGCTTGCCGGTCAACAATGTTATCAGAAGCCTCTCTGTGCTTGTTCCTGCTCCCAGACATCTACTAGATAAGTTGGACATTCGTCCATGTTTTGTTTTTGTATTTTGGTTCCAGTTCACAGCTGCAGTTTCGTTACTGTGTCTGGAAAGCTCTTGTTGATCAGGAATTGCCACTCTGGTATTATGAGTTAATGCCAGAGTCCTAAAGTAATTTCTGGATGTGTTTTGTTAGGGTTTTCTACTGACCATGAAAGTATGCTTTCTGTCTTCTGCTATCTAGAAAGCGGACCTCAAATTTGCTAAAACTATTTTCCTGCTGCGTTTGTTATTTCTTCTAAAATCACCGCCAATATATGTGGGGGGCCTCTGTCTCCTTTTTTTGGGCATTTCTCTAGAGGTGAGTCAGGTCTTATATTTCCCTCTGCTAGCATTATTTAGTTCTCCGGCCGGTGCTGGGCATATAGGGATAAAAAGTAGGACATGCTACCTGGCTACTTCTAGATGATGCGGTAGGTTTAGTTCATGGTCAGTATAGTTACATCTTCCAAGAGCTTGTTCCTATAGAGGCTTATGCTAGTTCTCTGGCCATGGAGATCATGACACTGGCACCTCTGGCGAGGAGTTTCATGTGAGTGGATTCAGGGCTGGCGTATAGCCATAGAATTCCGGCTCCACTGGAGAGGAGCTGCGTGTTTGCATTTGACTGCATGATCACTACCTGCTCTACTAAGTAGCTGTGTTCCTCTGTGAGCTAAACAGGGCACAGCGTTCTCTTTGCTAACAGACTCTGTGAAGTAACAGAGTTTGTTCAGACTACTATTGTGTACCGCCATATCTAGCAGCAGGTTCTTTCCTGCATGGTGGATCCCGGGTTGCAAACGCACCTACTATTTCTAATAAATATATATTTGGTGCATTACATCCAGCTGCTGGAGGGCCGGTTGGCGTGTCTCGAGCGTGCAACCTTGGCGGTGGATGTTACCGCAATAGCTGTTCAGGCTGCTAGCGTGGCTGCAGCAGCTTTACCCACTGCCACCTCTGTTCCGACCTTATCTCACCTCCTGTTGCCTGCAAAATACTCTGGGGACAGTAAGTCCTGTAGGGGTTTTGTGAGCCAGTGTGGTATACATCTCGAGCTCCTGGCTGCACGTTTTCCCACAGAGCGGGCAAAGGTGGGATTCATAATCTCTCTCCTGTCGGACAGAGCTTTGGAGTGGGCTACGCCGCTGTGGGAGTGCAACGATCATGTGGTGCAGAGTGTTCCTCAGTTTCTGGGCACTCTGAAACAGGTCTTTGTAGGACCTCAAGTCACCGATGATACGGCGCTCCAACTGCTGGCATTGACTCAGGGTTCGTCCGTGGTCAGCCATTTTGCCGTCCACTTCTGGAAATTAGCGTCTGAGTTGGAGTCGCCAGATAAAACCCTCATCCCTGTATTTTGGAGGGGGCTGGCTGACCATGTGAAGGACGCTTTGGCCACTAGGGAGATTCTCGCCACACTGGAGGAGCTCATAGCTGTATCAACTCACATAGACCTTTGTTTTCACGAGCGAAAGTTGAAGCGAGCCCAGTGTAGGCAGAGGTTTCGGCTGGCTCCCACCTTCGCCAGACCTTTGGAATCTCCGGTCCAGACACCCTAGTCACATGAGGCCATAGAGTGCTCACGAGCGGGGTCCAAGTCCTGGTCCACTCTTGCACTTAAGGTCTGTCATGTTTGCCGGCAGTCAGGACATCTTGCCTCCAAGTGTCCTCAGCGGTTGGGGAAACGTCAGCGTCTAGTGGCAGTTGGAGGAGGTACACTAGACACGGAGACATTTGCCGCTAAGTTGTCCTTCAAGGGGACAATTACCATAGGCCCATCCACTTTTATGGTAGAGCTATGCATGGACTCTGGGGCGGAGGGTAATTTTATGTCATGCGCTTTCGCCCAGCGACTCGCAATACCCCTGGTGATGCTCGCCAAACCAGTAACCGTTTGAGTGGCAAATGGGTCGACACTTCCCTCACAGATTACACACCAAACCATTCATTTCACTCTTTCTGTGTCTCCATCACATCAGGAGATTATCTCTATATTAGTCCTTCCTGAGGGAGTTGATGAGGTCCTGTTGGGGATACCATGCTACGCTATCATTCTCATATAGAGTGGTCCTCAGGGAGAGTTTTGGGATGGAGTAAATCCTGTGAGGGTAGATGTCAGAGGGAGTGCATTCAGGTTGCTACAACAGAGGTACCCGCAGATATTTCCTCTCTCCCCAAGCACTATTGGCCCTATGCGGACGTGTTCTACAAAAGGGCTGCGGAGACCCTTCCGCCTCACCGCCCTTGTGACTGTCCTATCGACCTCTTGCCAAGTGCTGAGCCTCCCCGGGGTCGAATCTATCCGTTATCTCTCCCAGAGACGGAGGAAATGTCTCAGTACATCCAAGAGAATCTGGCAAGAGGATTCATTAGGAAGTCAGTGTCACCTGCAGGGGCTGGGTTCTTCTTCGTGCAGAAGAAAAGTGGAGAATTACGTCCATGCATAGACTACAGGGGTCTTAATGCCATCACCGTTAAGAACAAGTACCCACTACCCCTGATATCTGAGCTCTTTGATAGGCTACATGGAGCAAGAGTATTTACTAAATTAGATCTGCGGGGTGCTTACAACCTGATCCGCATCCGTGAGGGGGACGAATGGAAGACGGCTTTTAACACCAGGGATGGGCACTATGAATATCTGGTGATGCCCTTCGGGCTCTGTAATGCCCCAGCCGTTTTCCAAGACTTTGTGAATGATATCTTCCAGGATAGGCTCACCACCTCGGTCGTAGTCTATCTGGATGATATTCACATCTACTATCCAGATATTGACTCCCATCAGAGAGATGTTCGCAAAGTCTTCGACCTCTTACGGGCAAACTCCCTCTGCGCCAAGTTGGAGAAGTGTGTGTTTGAGCTGGAGTCATTGCCTTTCCTTGGTTATATCATCTCTGCCCAGGGTTTGGCTATGGATCCTGCCAAGCTACAGGCTGTGATGGACTGGCAGGAACCCCATTCACTTAAAGCGGTGCAGTGCTTTATGGGGTTCATTAATTACTATCGCCAGTTCATTCCACACTTCTCAACTTTGGTAGCTCCTTTGGTTGCCCTCACCATGAAGGGAGCAAATCCCAAGTTGGGGTCGGAGGATGTCTCGAAGGCCTTTCTCTTGATTAAGTCACACTTTGCTAGCGCATTCTACATCGCCCCGATGTAGCTAAGCCATTTATCATGGAGGTGGATGCCTCATCCATTGGTGCTGGAGCAGTCCTTTTCCAAAAGGATGCTCAAGGTCGGAACCCTCCTTGCTTCTTCTTCTCCAAGACCTTCACACCGGCGGAGAGGAAGTATTCCATCGGGGACAGGGAGTTGCTAGCCATGAAGTTGGCTTTCTCAGAGTGGAGTCAACTCTTGGAGGGAGCTCTCTTTCCCTTCCAGGTATTCATTGACCACAAGAACTTGGTATATCTACAGACGGCTCAGTGGCTGAATTCTCGCCAGGCTAGATGGTCCCTGTTCTTCTCCTGGTTTCATTTTACTCTCCATTTTCTCTCCGGGGAGAAGAACATATGTGCCGACGCTCTCTCCCACTCCGTAGTGTGATCTGAGGAGGAGGAGGAGCCTCGGCTTATTGGCCCTTCTGAGAGCTTGAGAGTCCATGCCCCCCGGCAAGACTTTCATGCCAGCGAATTTGCGACCGGAGGTTCTCTCTTGGACTCATTCATCCAGAGTTGGTGGGCATTTTGGGACCAAAAGGACATCCAAGCTTTTGGCGAGGACGTACTGGTGGCCGCATATGGCCCGTGACGTCAGGGACTATATTTGGGCATGCGTTTCCTGCGCCCAAAATCGGTCTCCTCGGCAATGGCCTGCTGGGTTGCTTTACCCCCTGCCGGTGGCAGACAGGCCCTGGGAGATGGTTGGGATGGACTTTGTGGTGGGCTAACCCTAGTCTCGCAGCTGCACCGTTATCTGGGTTGTCACTGATCATTTCTCTAAGATGGTGCACTTGGTGCCGCTTCCACAGTTACCTTCTGCACGGGCCTTGGTGGCGCTATTCATAAAGCATATTTTCCATTTACATGGAATGCCTGATAAAATTGTCAGTGACCGGGGTCCCCAGTTTGCGTCTCGGTTTTGGAGAGAGCTCTGCCATTTACTCAGCATAGAGTTGAATCTCTCCTCTGCATATCATCCCTCTACGAATGGGTTGGTAGAGAGGACCAACTAGACTCTGGTGACATACTTGCGACATTTTGTCTCTGCTAGGCAGGACGACTGGGCTTCTTTGCTACCTTGGGCGGAATTTGCCTCGAACAACGCCATAGCCGATTCCTCTGGGCAGACATTTTTCTCCTTAATTACGGCCAGCATCCGCATGTCCCTGTTCCCATGCCCGTGTCATCCACCAATTCTAGGGTGGCAGACTGGGCGGTGGAGGCACGTGACATTTTGGGACCGCACACAGGATGCCATCCGGGCCTCCAAGGAGAGAATGAGGGTTTCTGCTGATACACACCGGCGCCCCGCTCCGACCTTTGCTCCTGGCGACTTAGTGTGGCTCTCCGCCCGTAACATCAGGCTGCGAGCCGAGTCCACTAAGTTTGCGCCTCGCTACATAGGCCCGTTCAAGGTTCCTGAACAGGTCAACCCTGTGGTCTACGTTTGGCCATTCCTCCACGCCTTGGTATCACCGACACGTGGATCTCTCTCTTAAAGTGTCACGGGAGACCTAGGCAGGAAAGAGCTAATAACCCGGGCCCCTGCGATTTCCCTCAGACTAGGGAAACCCTGACTGACCCTCTCCCAGAGTTTACACTGATGGTGTGCATGTCTGGGCCTCCACTCCTGTTTCAACCCTAGGCTGAAACTACCTCCCACCACCCAGTGAAGACCACACTCCAATACCCACAATTAGCACAGACAAGGATAACGGAAAAATAAGCACCACGCCGCAGTCACTCAGGAATACACTATAAATGCAAAGGGCAAAACAAATACAAATATAGGAAGGAGCAAATAAGACAAAGGGAAATACACCACCAGCAACAATACTCCAACTACTAGCTTACCACTCCAGACTGAGATAACAACGCACAAGACAGAAGCTATAATCGGCGAAACCCAATGTTCAGGAGAACTATTTAAAGGCAGTGGGCATGTCCCAGCTTCCAATCCGAGCACCAGGTAAATTATCCCCGGACCAGCTAGATAAAATCTAGCCGACGCCAATGAGCGCATAGTGTTCAAAAGCGGAATTATCGCTGTCTGTCGAATGACCAGGTCTGAACAGCGTCCGAAATGACAGTACCCCGCCTACTACGAGGGACCCCAGGGCCCTCACGGCTTATAGGACCCGGCTTGTCCGGATGGCGGCGGTGAAAAAACCTGACCAGCCGATCCGCATGAACGTCCGAGGCTGGTACCCAGGACCTCTCCTCAGGCCCATACCCACGCCAGTGTACCAAGTACTGTAAAGAGCGGCGCACTACACGAGAGTCAACCACTTTGGAGACTTCAAATTCCAAATTACCATCCACCAAGACTGGAGGTGGCATAGGCGCCGCGTCCACGGAACCCACCACCTTCTTTAAAAGAGACCTGTGGAACACGTTGTGTATCTTATACACCGTAGGAAGCTCCAATCAGTACGCTACTGGGTTAATGACGGTGGTGACCCTAAATGGACCAATAAACCGTGGACCCAATTTAAGGGATGGTATTTTGAGTCTTATGTTTTTTGTGGATAACCACACCCAGTCATCCACACTCAGGTCCGGACCTGGCACACGCCTACTGTCAGCCACACGTTTGTACCTAGCACCCACACTCAACAGGCGCTGTTTAACTCTCCTCCAGACTGATGATAATTGTGCTCCTAACTGGTCTTCCTCCGGGACGCCGGAAGAGCCCCCCTGACTCAAAGTACAAAATTGAGGATGAAGCCCGTAAACACAAAAAAACGGAGACTCCCCAGACGACTCCTGGCGGTGATTATTGATGGCAAACTCAGCCAAAGGAAGAAACTTCGACCACTCCTCCTGGTTATCTGAAACAAAGCAGCGTAAGTACTGTTCCAAATTTTGCTTCATATGCTCGGTCTGACCATTTGACTGAGGATGAAACGCCGAAGAATGAGACAACTTAATACCCAGCCGTGAACAAAATGCTTTCCAAAATTTTGCCACAAACTGAGACCCCCTATCAGAAATGATGTCAGACGGAACCCCATGAAGTCTGACCACTTCCTGCACAAATACCTGAGCCAAAGTCTTAGCGTTAGGCAACGAAGGCAAAGACACAAAGTGCGACATTTTTGAGAACCGATCAACAATCACCAAGATGACCGTGTTCCCAGCTGAGGAGGGCAAGTCAGTGATAAAATCCATGGAGATTTCCGTCCATGGCTTACTAGGTACCTCGAGAGGAAGTAGTGTGCCAACAGGACGGGAGCGGGGCATCTTAGTCCTAGCACACGTGGTGCAAGCTGACACGTATGAGACCACATCCTGTCGGATCTTGGGCCACCAAAACCGACGTGACACCAACTCCAAGGTACCCCTAACCCCTGGATGGCCAGCCAGGACAGCATCATGATGCTCCGCCAAAACCTTTAAGCGGAGATGAAGCGGTACAAAAGTTTTGTTGACGGGAAGCTCAGATGGTACCTCCTCCTGGGCCTCGGCAATCTCAGCCTCAACCTTGGTAGTGAGAGCCGAAACCAAAACACCCTTTTGGAGGATGGGTACTGGATCTTCCCAAGGCTCTCCCCCCGGAAAACACCTGGACAAAGCATCCGCCTTAGTGTTTTTAGAACCAGGTCTGTAAGTGACAACAAAGTTGAACCGCATGAAAAACAATGCCCAGCGAGCCTGCCTGGGAGACAGACGCTTGGCAGACTCCAAATAAAGCAAATTCTTAAGGTCGGTAATAACAGTAACCTGATGAACCGACCCCTCCAAGAAGTGTCGCCATTCCTCAAAGGCCAATTTGATTGCCAACAACTCTCTGTTGCCGATATCGTAGTTACGTTCGGCGGGCGACAGCTTCTTGGAAAAATAGGCGCACGGACGCAAACTGCTCAAGGATGAGCCTTGTGACAACACCGCCCCCACACCAACCTCAGACGCATCGACTTCTACAACAAAAGGTTTCAATACATCTGGCTGCACCAGAATGGGAGCCGAAACAAACCTGTTTTTAAGAGATTCATATGCACTCACAGCAGCCTCAGGCCAAACGGAGAAATTGGTACCCTTTTTAGTCATGTCAGTTAGTGGTTTAGCAATGATAGAAAAATCCTTGATAAACTTCCTATAGTAGTTAGAAAACTCAAGGAACTGCTGAAGTGCTTTTAGGTTATCAGGCCGTTCCCAATGCAACACCGCTTGCACCTTAGCAGCGTCCATTTTAAAACCAGAAGCAGACACAATATAGCCAAAGAAAGGCAACTCCTGTACCGAAAATACACATTTCTCCAGTTTTGCATATAGCTTATTCTCTCTGAGAAGCTGTAACACCTGCCTGACATGATCTAAATGAGTATCACGGTCTCAAGAATATATGAGGATGTCATCTAGGTACACAATAACGAATTTCCCCAAAACATGCGAGAACACATCATTTATGAAATGTTGAAACACTGCAGGTGCGCTTGACAACCCAAATGGCATCACCAAATTTTCAAAATAACCCTCAGGGGTATTAAAAGCCATCCTCCATTCATCACCTTGACGGACTCTTATGAGGTTGTACGCCCCCTGAGGTCAAGCTTGGTAAACCACTTAGCACCTGCCACCTGGTTGAACAAATCCGGTATCAATGGCATAGGGTATGGATCACGAACCGTAATCTGGTTTTACTCCCTGAAATCCAGACACGGCTGTAGTCCACCATCTTTCTTCTTAACGAAGAAGAACCCTGCTGCCACTGGTGAGGATGAAGGCCTGATGTGCCTGATGTAACCTGCTCGAAATGAAGAACCCCAATGTGGAGTTTAACCTCAGCCACAAACTCAGTAATCTCCCCCTGTGGGAGAGGAGCAGAATTGATAGTGACCACGGGGATAGGATGAGGCAGTTTTTCGATCCTAAAACCAGCAGTGCGCGCAAACTCCTCATCAATGAGATTTGTGGCAGAACCACTATCCACAAAAACAGTGATTGGCAGCTCTCTGCCAGCGACAACAACTTTGGCAGGGAACAAGCACTGAGAAACCATCATGGAGGATATACATAAGCTAAGATTGGACTCTTCCACACCCTCTGAGCTTAGAAGTTTTCTGCCATTGCGTTTTTTTCTTTGACAGCAGAGGACAGATATTAACAAAATGAGCAGTTTTACCGCAGTAAAAACAGGCTCCCTGCTTCCTGAGTGCAGGGGCTCGATTCTTAACATGTGATACCCCTGCGACTTGCATAGGTTCCGTGGGCTCCCCTGCAGCAACCTCATGTGAACCTAAACCTTCACCCACAGGCGGCGTCTCATGATCCCCCTGACGCAAACGGCGATCAATACGGACAACAAGACTCATAGTGGAATCTAGTGAAGCAGGAGTCTCGTACATCAGGAGGGCTTTTTTAACCCTATCAGAAACTCCATGAATAAAGTTATTCCGCAGCGCGGGATCATTCCACTGTGTGTCGACCGCCCAGCGGCAAACTTCAGAACAGTAATCCTCTGCAGCACGCTCCCCGTCCAATAGTGCGTATCTTAGATTCTGCTAGAGCCATTCTGTCCGGATCGTCGTAAATGTGTCCTAGAGCAGAAAAAAACCTCTCCACTGAGTTAAATGTAACAGAATCAGATGGGAAAGAAAACGCCCACGCTTGGGGATCCCCGCTTAATAATGACAACACCAGGCCCACACGCTGAGCCTCATTACCGGAGGAGATCGGGCGCATGCGGAAATACAGTTTGCAAGCTTCATGAAAAGAAACAAATTTACTGTATTCCCCAGCAAATTTTTCAGGCAAAGGAAACTTAGGCTCAGCAACTTTACCTGTAACTCCAGCTTGCACATTAGACACTGCTAGTCCCTGTTGCTGCACTGGCCCCTTAACTCAGTGACCTGTAGGGACAGCGCCTCCAACTGGTGGGTTATGGAAATCATGGGATCCATGGAAATAATGTTGGCCGATTATAATGTCACGGGAGACCTAGGCAGGAAAGAGCTAATAACCCGGGCCCCTGCGATTTCCCTCAGACTAGGGAAACCCTGACTGACCCTCTCCCAGAGTTTACACTGATGGTGTGCATGTCTGGGCCTCCACTCTCGCCCTATCTCCTGTTTCAACCCTAGGCTGAAACTACCTCCCACCACCCAGTGAAGACCACACTCCAATACCCACAGTTAGCACAGACAAGGATAACGGAAAAATAAGCACCACGCCGCAGTCACTCAGGAATACACTATAAATGCAAAGGGCAAAACAAATACAAATATAGGAAGGAGCAAATAAGACAGAAGGAAATACACCACCAGCAACGATACTCAAACTACTAGCTCACCACTCCAGACCGAGATAACAACGCACAAGACAGAAGCTATAATCGGCGATGCCCAATGTTCAGGAGAACTATTTAAAGGCAGTGGGCATGGCCCAGCTTCCAATCCGAGCACCAGGTAAATTAACCCCGGACCAGCTAGATAAAATCTAGCCGACACCAATGAGCGCATAGTGGTCAAAAGCGGAATTACCGCTGTCTGTCGAACGACCTGGTCTGAACAGCGTCCGACATGACATAAAGCCCGTCCATTTGTCCCGGTTTTCCGAGTCATCTGCCGGGACGTCGAGTTCATCAACGGATGAGTTTGAGGTGAATGCTATCGCGGGGTGCAAGGTGGTACTTGGCAAGAAATTTTATCTGGTGGACTAGAAGGGTCAAGGCCCAGAGGACAGAACCTGGGAACCTGTGGAGCACATTCAGGCTCCACTGCTCATTACAGCTTTTGAAGCGTAGCGAGGCTCAAGGAGGGGGGGTAATGTTAGGAGTCGAGTTCCCGCCGCTGCACAGGGGGAATCTCAAACCATGTCTGCTGCAGTTTCCCATTCTGCGTCAGCCGTAGTGGAGCCTGCTCAGCAGAGACATCGGTCCCAGCGCCTCACTGAATCTGATACTGTTCAAAGGGTTACTGCTGCCTCTCCAGGCTCTGCTACTGTACCCTGCACTGGTCTGCAGCAAGCAGGCTTTTCTGGGACTAAGTCCTGCTTTGCATGCACTGAGCATGGCCAGGGTAAGATCTCTCAAAGGAGATCAAGGGTCACATGCTCAGGTACTGCTGCAACTTCCATTGGTGCTCCAGGAAGGTCCTGTACCTGATCAAGTTCTGTGGCAGTCTTCCATTGGTCCTTTTGGGAAGGTCCTGAAGTTGCTGCAGCTATAAAAGGTTCTCATGACCGCACGACCATGCGCTAGTATCAATTAATGTAGGAGCTCAGCGCCAGTGTGGTCGTGTTTGTATGCAGTCATGGATCCGGCTGAAATAAGCCCCTAGAATGCTGGCACCTCCGTCAAGGAGTTTTCGTGTGTATTCAGGGACCCAGCTGAAATAAGCCCCTAGAATGCTGGCACCTCCGGCGAGGAGTTTCATGTGAGTGGATTCAGGGCTGGCGTATAGCCTTAGAATTCCAGCTCCACTGGAAAGGAGCTGCGTGTTTGCATTTGACTGCATGACCACTACCTGCTCTACTAAGTAGCTGTGTTCCTCTGTGAGCTAAACAGGGCACAGCGTTCTCTTTGCTAACAGACTCTGTGAAGTAACAGAGTGTGTTTATATTACTAAATTGTACCGCCATATCTGGCTGCAGTTGCTTTCCTGCACGGTGGATCCCGGGTTGCGAACGCACCAACTTCTTCTAATAAATATATATATTCGGTGCGTTCCGCCAACCCTAACACATGGCCCCTTCTTAGGCTATTAACATCAGCCCGCAGCTGTCTGCATAGCCTTTTCTGGTTATTAATTATAGGGGGACCCCACGTTGTTTTTTGGGGGGTCCCCCTATTTTAATAGCCAATAAAGGCTAAATATACAGCTGCAGGCTGATATTCATGGCCTGGGAAGATCCATGGATATTAACCCCTTTTGTACCGCCATATCTAGTATCAGGTTCTTTCCTGCACGGTGGACCCGGGTTGCGAACGCACCTACTATTTCTAATAAATATATATTCGGTGCGTTCCGCCAACCCTAACACACAGCACTTTGAATTTTTTCCCATTTTCCAGTTCACTTTGTTTATTTTGAATGTTATCATTTAAAAGTACAACTCAACCCGCAGAACAATAAGCCCTCATATGTCTATATGGACAGAAAAAAAACAGTTACTGCTTTGAGAAGAAGGGGAGGAAAATATGGAAAAGCAAAAAGGGAAATTGGCCCCGTTGTGAAGGGGTTAAGAGTGCAATAATACTTTAATTACATTGAAACTAATAATGCTTGGACAATATTACATTTTTAGTATATCTGCCATAACAAAGAGCAAGACATTCATGCAGTACTGGGGTAAAACAAACAACAAGCTGAAATACTTAAATTAATAAAGATTAGTTTGCAGAAGGATTATGGAGCGTTTGATTCTTTACACTTGTGTTTAGTTAGTTTTATTGTCTGCAAAATTGAGAAGACCAAAAGAAAGTCCTAATTTTCAGTGGAAGCATTTTACATTTACTTTATTATGCTTTATTTGAGAAGAGATACAGACACGGATAAGGAGTATTACATTTGGGTTGAAAGAAAATCCAGAGCAGGCCTTGAACAATTTTTTTCTTCTGAGTCCGAACTGTCCAAGCAGTATTAAATTATTAGTTTATGATGAAAGTGCCGGGAATATAAGGTTGAAAATGCTGCCATATCATAAATAAGAATCACACAGATTATGCTAATGAAGTCCTGAAGTATAAAGCTTTACTTTTATGATACATGTGACACTAAACCTCTCAGGAATCAACACTGGCAGCAGCAAAGCATTAATTTATTTAGTAATCCCTTCATGCTGTGTGTTATGCTTGTTTAGAACTTATAGACATCACATTGACATCTTGTTTTTGTCAGTTATGCAGTTACCCTTTTCACTGTAAAGTAAGGATTACTAAAAGGTTTTAACAAAAAAGTGCTATTTTATGTTTGTACAGAAATTGCTATTTTGTACTTTAACCATGTAGTGCAAACTCAATTTTAGTGTGCCCTTGATATATTTTACATGGAATTTCTACTATCTAGTTATTAATAGTTTGTCCCATGAAGGACTTTTATTATCTACTCACAGGAACCGCATCAAATACCAAAATGAGGGTCACACTGTTTCTGCTGGCCCCAGATATTGAATGGAGCTGGAAGATACATGCAAGACTGCTTCACTCAATGGTCTCCATAGTGTGGTCTTTTCTAAGAGGGTCGGAAATGGCTGCTCATGGTAACTCTCTAACCAATAGAGTTAGCCATTTTAGCAGTTGTTTTACATATATTTGTGTATGAAATATGCACCATGCATATTTATCTTTTGGGTAGAAGGTCTGAGTGTTATATGCATTCATGTCATATCTTACTCAATGTGCTATTCGTTGTGTAAAGATACTCATGGTGTGACTGTGGTCCTGAGAGAAAGTGTGTGAGTTGGAGAAATGCTGAGGTATGTCAGCAAAGCAGTAGCCCAGATGGAGGTTAAGGGCGTGGTGTGCACTGGAGTAAGACTGGACTGCACACATGTCTAGGGTACCACATGGATACCCAGGTGCATAGTGTAGGTTATTTAGGGCCATGGTTGCTCCTACTTCTAGTCAGTCACAGAACAGTTCACAAGTCAGTGCTTCTACAAGTACCTGCGACAGTCATACTTGCAATTGAGATGCTGCCTTAGGATACAGCCGTTCCGGATAGAGGAAAGAGAGCCAACGTGTAAGGAGAAATTGGAGAGACCACTTGCAAAGTGTAAACTGCTATCCAGAGACTTGCCACAGAGTCAATGAAACAGATCCATGAAATCGAGGACAAGAACTATGTTGTATGTCACCTGCATAGAGAAGAATGCAGTAAAAACATTCATGAGCCACCTACTGTCAAGTGCAGCTAACAGGTGGAGGCGAGTGAGACAGAGAGGGAACTACATGGTGGGACAGGAGAAACCAGTAAGTGACGAGTCTGCAAGGTCAGCATGAGTGAAAAGTGTGAGGCCAGTGTGAGTAAAAAGTGTTAGGCCAGTTTGAGTGAAAAACTGTGTGAGGCCAGTGTGATTGAAAAACTGTGTGAGTCCAGTGTGAGTGAAAAGTGTTATGCCAGTGTGAGTGAAAACCTGTGTGAGGCCAGTGTGAGTGAAAAACTGTGTGAGGCCAGTGTGTGAAAAACTGTGTGAGGCTAGTGTGAGTGAAAAGTGTGTGAGGCCAGTATGAGTGAAAAACTGTGTGAGACCAGTGTGAGTGAAAAGTGTGAGTCCAGTGTGAGTGAAAAACTGTGTGAGGCCAGTATGAGTGAAAAACTGTGTGAGATCATTGTGAGTGAAAAGTGTGAGTCCAGTGTGAGTGAAAAACTGTGTGAGGCCAGTGTGAGTGAAAGCTTGAACTGCCATCAGAGGAAACAACTCTGAGATAAATTCCGAAAAGTGAGGCAACCGCAGGTGAGTATCTTGAGAGACATAATGAATAGCCAGAAGGGAAGCAGATCTAAAGAGATGTGTTCATAAGTCTTCATTTGTAATGTTAAGGTTGTGCCTCATATGATCTAAAAGACCATCATGTTTGAAAACTGGTGTCACTTATTCTTCTGCAGTATCTCAAGATTCCTTCCTCAGCTCGGAGCCTGGTAAGGATTGTTGTAGCTGTTTTTGTTCTGATCCAAAGTCAAATTGCCAGATTACCAGTGAGGCCAAATTAAAAGATTAGGCCCTCAAATAATAAGTGCTTGGAGAAAAGAATGCACACTTCTTGTGTGCAAATCAATTTATGTTTATTCACACAAGAATGCTGTCTGTTAAACCATTTACAGTAATGTAACCCAATGTAACTCATGTAGCCCCACCCCATGTATCTCCCCCGCTACCCAGATCATGAAGACTTTATGAATCATGTACCTATAAAATGTTTTTGTAGAATTTTAAAATATTATATAGTCCTTGACTATGAGATTATATGGCATGGTAACATAAAAACAAAATCTATGACACAGGGGAAAACATTAACCCTTGTATTTTAGATGTAAAATTTGACTAGACGGTCTAAAAATGTACAACATTTCTCAAACAGCCTAAACCACTTCAGTGATGGTTTCGGAAGCCAAGTCATCTGCTGGTGTAGGACCACTGTGATTTATCAAGACCAAAGTCAGTGCAGCTGTCTACTAGGAAATTTTAGAGCACTTCATGCTTCTCTCTGCCAACAAGCTTATTGGAAATGGAAATCTCATTCTCCAACAGGAGTTGGCACCTGTCCACACTGCCAAAAGTACCAATTCCTGGTTTAAAAACAACAGTATCACTGGGCTTAATTGGCCAGACAACATTTCAGATTTTAAAATCATTTTTTCAAGCTGGTGTTATAAAGTATTCTAATTTACTGAGATAATGACTTTTGGGTTTTCATTGGCTGTAAGCCATAATCATCAACATGAACAGAAATAAACACTTGAAATAAATCACTCTGTTTGTAATGACTTTATATAATATAAGAGTTTCAGTTATTAAAGAACTGAAATAAATTAACTTTTTGATGATATTCTAATTTTGTGAGATGCACCTGTAGCAGTGATGATGCACGGCTATGTATAGTTCAAGCGATGGGATGATCACAGGTTTAAGTCTCCTAAGGGAACTAACAAGCACAGTGAAAAGTGGAGAAAAGTTTTAAGAAATCTAAAAAAAGTAAAAAAAAATATATAAAAGCTCAAGTCACCCCCTTTTCCACCATTAAAAAATAAGAAATAAAAAAACAGTAATTTTGACTCAATGCGTTCGTAAAAGTCTGTTGAATAAAAATATAAAATAAATTAATCCAATCAGTAAACAGAATAATGAGTAAAAAAAAACAAAAGGACAGTACTGCAGTTTGTTAGCCACAGCACAATACAAAAAATGTAATAACAGGCGATCAAAACATGTTATGTATACCAAAGTGGTATCAATAAAAACATTGCTTCTGAGTGCAAAAAACAAGCCCTCACACAGATGTTTATCCAGAAACTTGAAAACTTTACTGGTTCTTTGAGAATAGTGACACAAGAGATATATTTTCTTCTTTGTTTACAATTTCTAAATTACATGTTTGCATGTTTGCTATATGTGTAATCATACTGACCTGTAGAATCATATTGCTAGGTCAATTTTACCATAAAATTAACACTGTTACATATAAAACCCAAAGATCTGTTGTGGAATTGCACTTTTTTTGCTATTATGTCGCACTCAGATTTTTTTTTCCTGCTTTCAGTACATCACATGATAAAATGGATGGGGTCATTCAAAAGTACATATTGTTCTGCAAGCAACAAGCTCTAACAACGGAAAAATAAAAAAGCTATGAGTCTTGAAATAAGGGGAGGAGAGAACGAAGGCGCAAAAATGGAAAATCGCCTGTCAGGAAGTTAGAGGTTAAAATCTATCTTAATATTTAGACTACTTTAGTAGTCTAGTTTAGTAGTATCTTCCCCAATAAGCCTAAACCAAACATTTGCTGATTAGTAAAATGCAAACCTCTATCAAGCATGAAGCCTAAAAAAGGTCTATCTCAAATTGATGATGCTCTCCCTCACCCCCCCATAACGAAGGGTGAAATCCAAAGCATAATTCTGCAGAATTCAGACTCACAGCATTGGATGATGTCCATTGCAGATTAGCTCGATATTCATCCATAATGTTGATATTACAGCATGCTGCAGACTTTCCAATGTGAACTCCACCAGCTATTATCACCTCCACCACTGTCATGGTCGGATCTAGAATTGTACAGTTTGGTTATTTTCAGCTATTAAACGTCCATTACTTTTGTGTCTGTATCTTCCTGGTTTAGATTTATTTGAACTCTGCCGTGATACTTTCATAGAAATGTTTCTTCATTGTACACTGTTATTATTTTAAAGAAACAGCGATGCTTTTTAATAAAGAAGACTATCAGAGCAGCGCTTTTATACAGAGTAAATTGTGAAAAGTCGCTGATGGTGACGCAGAGTCAGATTATACGGCAGATTGTACCTTTCGAATACTGAGAGCCCCGCTATCATCTGAAAATAGAATTTCAGTCACTAAGTGACAGCTTTAATAGGTTGTAGTGAAATGTTGGATTTGACAATGACTGGTAATATTTTTGTCAAAGGGCAGCTATGAATGGACAGATCTGATTTTGCCAATGATTTAATTGACAAGAGCCAACAATTCACAGGAAATTCTGTCCTCGGTTCTCAGAGGCGTAGTTCGTCTTTGACTTCTTCTGCAGAAAATGAAACCTCATTAGTTTCCTTATAGATACTGTAGGGTAGAACATTATAGTTATAGTATTTGTACTGTTAAATGGCTTCATGTGTTCCTCCAGTTTTATGGAAATGTTATATACACCGCAGAATGTTAGTTATTAGAGGCAGGCTTGTACATACAAATCATGAGGCTGGCTGATAGCAAAAGCTCTAACTTCCCTGTACATCACATTGTAACTACAAGTCAATCATACTTCTGTGAAATCAACCCATCGAGTTATGAAGCAACACTGAATGTGAATCAATTACCCCTGCTGTTGTGCAAGTATAACAAACAACAGTTAGAAATGATAGATTAGCAAGACAACCCCTATAAAGTAGTGGTTTTACAGGGGGTGACCACTGACCATTTCTCTGTTCTCATCCTTTTTTGGCTGTTTTTGTCACTGCTCTCAGCCTAGTGGTCCTGTACAGTAACATGGGGAGTTGTCTACAACCCAAAGAAGTTGATCAGGCAGTGCAGCTCATCCAGCATGGAGCAGATACCAGGAGACAGGCTACTACACCAGGAGACATGGAGGGGGCATAGGAGGACAACAACCCGGAAGCAGGACTGCTACCTCCTCCTTTGTGCAAGGAGGAACAGGAAGAGCAGTGCCAGAGCCCTGCAAAGTGACCTCCAGCAGGCCACTAACACCCATGTGTCTGCTCAAACTGTCAGAAACAGACTCCATCAGGGTGTTATGAGGGCCTGACATCCACAAGTGGGTGTTGCGCTTACAGCCCAACACCATGCATAGTGATTGCCATTTGGGTTCACTCTGAGCACATGTGACAGAGTCTGGAGGTGCCATGGAGAGCGATCTGCTGCCTGCAACATCCTCCAGCATGACCAGTTTGGCAGTGAGTCAGAAATGGTGTAGGGGGCCATTCTTTGGAGAGACGCACACCCCTCCATGTGCTAGCCTGAGGTACCGTGACTGCCAGTAGGTGCCAGGATATGATCCTCAGACCCATTGTGAGACCATATGCAGGTGCAGTGGGGGGTTCCTTTTGAAGCATGACAATGCTAGGCTTCATGTGGCTGAAGTGTGTCAGCATTTCCTGTATGATGAAGGCATTGTTAGGTATCAAGTTCCCGCCTCTGCGGGGGAATCTCGAACCATCTCTGCTGCGGTCTCCCATTCTTCTCCAGCCGCAGTGGAGTCTGCTCAGCGGAGACGTAAGTCCCAGCATCTGCCTCAGGCTGATACTGGACGACTGGTTACTACTGCCCTTCCAAGCTCTGTCCTTGTAGCCAGCAATGTTCAGCAGCGAGCAGGTCTTTCTGGGACTAAGTCCAGCTTTTCCCTTTCTGAGCATGCCCTCGGGACGACCTCCCATTGGAGGTCGGGGGTCACATGCTTAGATACTGCAGCAAATTCCATTGGTCCTCTAGGAAGGTCCTGAAGGTGTTCTTATTTTGTGGCAGACTCCCATTGGTCCTTCTGGGAAGGTCCTGTACTTGCTGCAGCTATACAATGTTCGCATGGCCGCACGGCCATGCGCTATTATACATTTGAAAACGAGTGTGTGTTGATGAGTGCAAGTCATTCTTTAAACATCCCCTCCCTTGTGTATGACTGCTCACGAAAGGTGGATGTCTGCTATCTAGCGCCCGGCTGAGCTATCAGCACAAAGCGACACGTAAACAGCGTCTAACTGCTGTGACCGCCAGTGCAGCGCCGTGTGCTATTAGAGCACTTACCTTACCCAAGTCTGGGTGGTTAGTGGTGTCAGCAAGTGTGGCACAGCCCGCACTTCTGTGCATATAAGTTACTCTGATACCCCAATTGTGGTGTCGATCGCAAGAGGTCTACATAAACTCTAATCCTGTGTCCTGAGATAGGGTTCTGTGATTCCTTGCTTGCGCTCTCTGTGCGGTACCGCAACCCTGTGACGTAACAGGGTTCGCTTTCTTCATACAGGGTGAAGTTAACCCATTTGTGTATCCTCATTGTACCGCCATATAGTCCGTCATTACTAAGCAGCAGGTTCCATCTGTGCATGGTGGACCCCGGGCTGCGAACGCACCTTATTCTATCTATTTAATTATTTGGTGCATTCCGCTAGTCCTAACAGGCATTGATGTTATGAACTGGCCTGCCCGTTCCCCAGCACAACCCAATCAAGCACATCTGGGACATCATGTCGCATTGCACCACAGACTGTACAGGAGTTGAATGATGCCTTAATCCAGGTCTGGGAGGAGATCCCTCAGGATAACATCCACTGCCTCATCCGGACAATGCCCAGGCACTGTAGGGAGGTTATACAGGCACGTGAAGGTCACACTCACTACTGAGAATCATTTCCTTGTCATGAGGCATTTCCACTGAAGTTGGATCAGCCTGCAATTTGATTTTCCACTTTGATTTTGAGCATCATTCCAATTCCAGACCTCCATGGGATATTAGTTGTGATTTACATTCATTATTTTTAGGTTTTATTGTTCTCAACGCATTCCACTATGTAATGAATAAAGATTTGCAACCGGAATATTTCATCCAGTGATATCTAGGATGTGGGATTTTAGTGTTCCCATTATTTTTTTGAGCAGTATATACAGTATATATATATATATATATATATATATATATATATATACACACACCTCTGGCAAAAAATTAAGAGACCACTGCAGAATGTTCAATTTGTCTGATTTTTCTCTCTATAGGTATATTTTTTAGCAAAATGTAAATTGTTCCATTAGTCTATAAACTTCTGACAACATGTCTTCAAATTGCAAAGCAATAAATTCTGTATTTTTTTTCTGAAAAGGAGAAACTGTTAAAATAAAAAAAACTGTTCTTTCAGATCTCAAATAATGGAAAGAAAACAAGTTCCTAATCATTTAGAAACAACTATACTAATTTTTAACTCAGGGAGAGTTCAGAAATCAATATTTTGTGGAATAACCATGATTTTTAACCACAGCTTTCATGCGTCTTGGCATGCTTTCCAGCAGTCTTTCACACTGCTCCTGGCGCAAAAATTTAAGCAGTTATTTTTCGTTTGATGGCTTGTGGCTATCCATCATCATCTTGATTACATTCCAGAGGTTTTCAATGGGGTTCAGATCTGGAGATTGGGCTGCCCATGACAGGGTATTCATATGGTGGTCTATTAATTTTTGCCAGAGCTGTATATATATCAAGGAGCATAGGCGAGGTTACAGCGCATAGGTGCAGTCAACTATTTTTGCCACCTATTCTGAGAACTACATGATGTAGAGACAGAGACCCTGATTCCAGTGATGTGTCACTTACTAGGTTTCGTGCTGCAGTTTTGGTAAACTCACTGTTTTCGTAGCAGGAGATTATCACTAGAGGATGGAAATCTTGCTGCCATGTAGTCCTTTATACAAACAGGAAAAACTGACCAGGATATCCAAGCTAGTGTGTACAGATGCCAGCTAAGGCTACGTTCACATTTGCGTTGTGCGCCGCAGCGTCGGCGCCGCAACGCACAACGCAAACAAAAATGCAGCAAAACGCATGCACAACGCTGCGTTTTGCGCCGCATGCGTCCTTTTTTTTGATTGATTTTGGACGCAGCAAAAATGCAACTTGCTGCGTCCTCTGCGCCCGGACGCGTGCACCGCAGGGACGCATGCGGCGCAAAACGCAAGTGCGACGCATGTCCATGCGCCCCCATGTTAAATATAGGGGCGCATGACGCATGCGGCGACGCTGCGGCGCCCGACGCTGCGGCGCAGACCGCAAATGTGAACGTAGACTAAGACAGTAACTCTAAGAAAAACATATAGCTGATCTTTGAAATACGAAGAATAATACATTTAAATGGATATATCTTTAGTGAGGATTTGTGAAAAACATTGGGAATTTGGAAGGAGAGGCAAAGTTTCAAATGGAAGGCTACTGGATTGACAATGAATTTGGGACCCAACTTAGTGGAGGGGACCTTGAATTTCATATATCTAGTGGATAAGGACACATTGTCCCAATAGCAATGCTTAGCTTTTCTATGTGCCTCTTATTAGTGGAAGAGGTCTGTCTACCCATTGCCAGTTTCAGGTTTTCTCCAACTTCAGACCAAAGAAGCTTTAACTTGTCCATGGCTTTACCAGTGTCCCGAGTATCAACTTAGGTTACTAATGATCCAAAACGTGCATGATAACCAAGATTACAGAAAAAAGAGGATGCATTATTGGATTCTTGATATTTATTATTAATGGCAAATTCGGCTAGCGGCATATGTTGCACCCAGTCAGAATGATGATGAGAGACTTAACGCTAAAGAAATTGCTCAAGTGTTGGGTTGGCAAGTTCAATCTGCCCATTGGTCTCTGGGTGATAAGCTGATAAAAATGGTAATTCAGTATTAATGTTACTACAGAATGCCCTCCAGAATTTAGAAAGCAATATTTTCCAGAATTCCATATAGACACACAATGTGTTTGAGATACAACTTACTTAAGGTTTGGGAGTTTGGCAACTCAGACAAAGGAACAAAATGTTTGCTAAATCTGTTTAACAATACACAAATTACAGTTTTCTCTTCTGATGGTGGGAGATCAGTAATGAATAGTGTTGAGCGATACCGTCCGATACTTGAAAGTATCGGTATCGGAAAGTATCGGCCGATACCGGCAAAGTATCGGATCTAATCCGATACCGATATCCGATACCCATACAAGTCAATGGGACTCAAGTATCGGACGGTATCCTGTATGGTTCCCAGGGTCTGAAGGAGAGGAAACTCTCCTTCAGGCCCTGGGATCCATATCAATGTGTAAAATAAAGAATTAAAATAAAAAATAGGGATATACTCACCTCTCCGGCGGCCCCTGTACTTTACCGCCGTAACCAGGAGCCGTTGTACCTAAGAATGCGCGCTTGAAGGGCCTTAGATGACGTCACGGCGCTCTGATTGGTCCGTAGCGTTCGCGTGACCACTACGCGACCAATCACAAAGCCGTGACGTCACCTAAGGTCTTTCAAGCGCTTGAAATACCTTAGGTGACGTCACGGCTTTGTGATTGGTCGCGTAGCGGTCACGCGACCGCTACGGACCAATCAGAGTGCCGTGACATCATCTAAGGCCCTTCAAGCGCGCATTCTTAGGTACAACGGCTCCCGGTTACGGCGGTAAAGTCCAGGGGCCGCCGGAGAGGTGAGTATATCCCTATTTTTTATTTTAATTCTTTATTTTACACATTAATCCCGATACCGATTCCCGATACCACAAAAGTATCGGATCTCGGTATCGGAATTCCGATACCGCAAGTATCGGCCGATACCCGATACTTGCGATATCGGAATGCTCAACACTAGTAATGAAATCTATGGAGACGCGTGTCCAAGGAAAATTTTGGAGTAGCTAAACGCTAAAGAAGTCCAACCGGGTGGGTTTGGAGTGTTTTTGTTCAAGCACAAATTTTACAAGCATTAGCATATTCTCTACAATCTCAACCAATGGTTGGCCCCCAAAATCCTGGTTATTAGTAGGATGCTATTGCTAATCCCAGGGTGACCTGCCAGGACAGAATTATGAGACTCCTGGAGTACTCATAGTTGAAACTTGGGAGTCAAAAATAATCTTTGGGATGGACTATTGTCAGGGGCTAACCATTGGTTTTACGCATCTTTTCAACAAGATCAAGAGAAGCTGACAACACAACTATGCCATCAACCAGAATAGGGACTAGATTTGAGTCCTCGGTTTGGGATGAGCAATAACTTCGGGAAAGAGCATTGGCTTTCATATTTCCATTCCTCATAGGCCCATTTAATTGCCAACAGTTCATGATTACCGATGTCATGATTCCTCTCAGTAGACAAAAATTGTCATGAAAAGATGGTGCCCATATGAAGTTTAATGAAAGACAGGGTACTTGGTGATAGCACTGCTCCAACTCGAACCTCAGAGATGTTGACCTCCACAATGAAAGGACGCTCATAATGATGAGCGAGTGTGCTCGGATAAGGTATTATCCGAGCATGCTTGTGTCCTAATCAAGTATTTTTGATGTGCTCTAAAAATATGCTTGAGTCGCCTCCCCAGCATGTCTCGCTGCTGTTTGACAGATGCAACACATGGAGGGATTGCCTAGCAATCAAGCAATCTCTGCATGTGCTTTGGCTATCGAAGAGCCGCGAGACATGCAGCTGCGACTACTCAAGCATTTTTTTGAGCCCGCCAGAAATACTCGATTAGCATAACACCTTATCATGCTTGCTTATCTCTAAATGCTTAATTGGGCTGAATCAATATCGGGTCACAGAAAAAAGGATCCTATAACTCAGTGTATGCACATATTGCATCACTCTTCCAATGAACCAAATCTGCCCCCTTTTTAGCCAAGTCATTAATTGGTTTGGCAATCTTGGAATTTTGTTATCTATATTTATGGTAGGTAGTTAGCAAACCCAAGAAAATGCTGCAAGACCTTCAGAGATTTTGGTTGTACCCATTCCTAAACAGCTTAAACTTTGTAGGAGTCTATACGGAAACCTCTAGTAGACAAAACATATCCCAGGAAATGTACTTCTTGAACCAAGAACAAACATTTTTCAAGTTTATTAAATAAAAAATTGTCTCTGAGTCTTTGGAGTATGAGTAGAATGTATGATTTGATATCAGTGAACAAACAAAAATCTGATCCAAAAGATTGGATATAGGTTATATCCGTATTCGCGCTTGTAAAAACCCAGGGAAAGTATAATTAGAGGCTTGCGCTGAACTATAATCAGTGCTGGATTACTTCATAAAAACATGCAGGGTAACATGGAAAAATGACTCCAAATTTAATAAGTAATGATGAAAGTCTTACCCTGTGCCAATGTTCAAACTGGTAAAAAGATGCTTGATTGCAGATTCACGCTGAGCGGAGTGCCTTGGTTGTTGGCTGTATATTTGCTATTTTCTATTTCCAGCAGCGGTTATGCTGAGGGATAATAGGTCGCTGATTCTGTCCGCATGCGATGGCTGTCTCGGCCGATGGCAGCCCACCACTGCGTTCAGCTTGCACTGTCGGCGGTTGTCATTCGTGGGTGCAGGTAAATGTTGCTCTAGATGCACGAGGTGAGAGTGACGCTACAAAAACCTGCCTCCCGCTGTGAGTAACGTGACCGCCCGCGTGAGTGAAGTGTGTGCTACGGATGGCGGTAGGGACCACAACAGTTCTACGTGTTTCGGAGACGTCTGTCCTGAGGAAGGAGACAGACGTCTCCGAAACGCGTAGAACTGTTGTGGTCCCTACCGCCATCCATAGCACACACTTCACTCACGCGGGCGGTCACGTTACTCACAGCGGGAGGCAGGTTTTTGTAGCGTCGCTCTCACCTCGTGCATCTAGAGCAACATTTACCTGCACCCACGAATGACAACCGCCGACAGTGCAAGCTGAACGCAGTGGTGGGCTGCCATCGGCCGAGACAGCCATCGCATGCGGACAGAATCAGCGACCTATTATCCCTCAGCATAACCGCTGCTGGAAATAGAAAATAGCAAATATACAGCCAACAACCAAGGCACTCCGCTCAGCGTGAATCTGCAATCAAGCATCTTTTTACCAGTTTGAACATTGGCACAGGGTAAGACTTTCATCATTACTTATTAAATTTGGAGTCATTTTTACATGTTACCCTGCATGTTTTTATGAAGTAATCCAGCACTGATTATAGTTCAGCGCAAGCCTCTAATTATACTTTCCCTGGGTTTTTACAAGCGCGAATACGGATATAACCTATATCCAATCTTTTAGATTCATTTAAAACACATACAATCAATGGTGGAGATTGTTTTATTCGCAGCTGAGGTAATTACTCTATAATACCTAGCGCCACTCAATTTTGTTTTTAGTTTACAAAAATCTGATCCAATTAGACACATATTGACTAGAGATGAGCTAATTTGATAGGGTCAGGGAACCCGGCAACCTGGATCGCTCCGACTGATGAGCTGTTCGGCTCTGCAGCTGCATGTGTTGCGGCTGTGTGACAGTCACAACACATGCATGGAGAGCCCAAAAAACAGGATTTCCATGCATGTGTTGTGTCAAGCTATAGCTTGCTGAATAAGCCCTAACCCAATCAAATTCGCTCATCTCTAATATTTACCAGTAATGTCATGCTGTGATTGTCTTAAGCAAGGGAGAGGGGCCTAAAACTGTCCCTGGAACTGGGACCGTAACTATCCGCGTTCTAGGCTTACTCTTGAAAGTTTCCTTGATTAATTGAAAATACATTTTTTTAATTAAAAAAAATTTGGTCATCTGTAGCATTTGTAAAATTTGGTTATCTGTTCACACAAAGCAATTTAAACTATGTGGATGACAATAGGACATTTTTGGCAAAAAAAATGGTCACCTATAGCAGGTCAAGTGTTTTTTTTTTTTTTATTTCAAACCACTGTAGTTTCACACAAAGCAGATTCGACTGTACGAATGACAATGCAGTCAATTTAAAAAAAAAGAAGAAAAATGTGGTCACCTGTAGCAGCTAAAAGTGCTTCTCACAAAATTAGAGTATCATCAAAAAGTGAATTTTTTTCAGTTCTTCAATGCAAAAAGTGAATCTCATATATTATATAGAGACATTCCAAACAGAGTGATCTATTTCAAGTGTTTATTTCTGTTAATGTTGATGATTATGTCTTTGAGCCAATGAAACCCCAAAAGTCATTATCTCAGTAAATTAGAATACTTTATAACACCAGCTTGAAAAATGATTTTAAAATCCGAAACGTTGGCCTACTGAAATGTCTGTTCAGTAAATGCACTCAATACTTGGTCGGGGCTCCTTTTGCATCAATTACTGCATCAATGCGGCGTGGCATGGAAGAAATCAGCATGTGGCACTGCTGAGGTGTTTTGGAAGCCCAGGTTGCTTTAATAGCAGCCTTCAGCTCGTCTGCATTGTTGGGTCTGATGTCTCTCATCTTCCTCTTGACAATATCCCATAGATTCTCTATGGGGTTAAGATCAAGCTAATTTGCTGGCCAATCAAGCACAGTGATACTGTTGATTTAAACCAGAAATTGGTACTTTTGGCAGTGCGGACAGGTGCCAAGTCCTGTTGGAGAATTAAATTTCCATCTCCAAAAAGCTTGTCGGCAGAGAGAAGAATGAAGTGCTCTAAAATTTCCTGGTAGATGGCTGCGCTGACTTTGGCCTTGATAAACACAGTGGACCTACACCAGCAGATGACGACATGGCTCCCCAAACCATCACTGATTGCGGAAACTTCACACTAGACCTCAAGCAGCTTGTGCCTCTCCACTCTTCCTCCAGACTCTGGGACCTTGATTTTCAAACGAAATGCAAAATTTACTTTCATCTGAAAACAACACTTTGGACCACTGAGCAACAGTCCAGTTCATTTTCTCCTTGGCCCAGGTAAGACGCTTCTGGCATTGTCTATTGGTCATGAGTGGCTTGACACAAGGAATGAGACACTTATAGCCCATGCCTTGGATACATCTGTATGTGGTGACTCTTGAAGCAATGACTCCAGCAGCAGTCCACTCGTGAATCTCCCCCAAATTTTTTAGTGTCCTTTTCTTAACAATCCTTTCAAGGCTGCGGTTATGCAGGTTGCTTGTGCATCTTTTTTACCACACTTTTCCCTTCCGCTCAAGTTTCCATTAATATGCTTGGATACAGTACTCTGTGAACAGCCAGCTTCTTTAGTAATGACCTTTTGTGGCTTACCCTACTTGTGGAGTGTGTCAATGACTCCCTTCTGGACATCTGTCAAATCAGCAGTCTTCCCCATGATTGTGTAGCTTACTGAAACAGACTTTTTAAACACTTAGGAAGCCTTTACAGGTGTTTTTGTCAATTATTCTAATTTACTGAGATAATGACTTTTGGGTTTTCCTTGGCTGTAATCCATAATCATCGACATTAACAGAAATAAACACATGAAATAGATCACTCGGTTTGTAATGACTCTATTTAATATATGAGTTTCATTTTTTGTGTTGAAGATCTGAAATAAATTAACTTTTTGATGATATTTTAATTTTGTGAGAAGCACCTGTATATATTTAACAAAGGAATGCTGTCACGGTTCCACCCCTCAGGGTGTCTGGGATGCAGTTACTGACAGCTTGGCCATCCAATCAGGTATGGGGGTGTGCTGAAGTTGTTGGTACTTTGATTGACAGCTTGGCCATCCAATCTGGTTCAGGGGGGGTTGATTGACAGCTCAACTATCCAATCTGAATCTGTGAGATTTCAGCTGTCTCCATGTGTTTATTATTCCAGTTAATTGCCATGCTTCTTAACTGAGCTGTCACCCAGAACTCTGCCAGATGTCCATTCAGCATGTGAGGTTTGTGCTTTCCTGTGCCTTACATTCTGTATGCTTGATCTGTTGCCTGACCTTGAACTTTGTTTTGACCATCCGCCTGTTTAACCACTTCAGCTCTGATCCGTTATCCTCCCGGTTCTATGACCTCGGAACGTTACCCGGAACGTTACCTGACTATGATTTTGTCTCATTACTCTATTTATGATGTACAATCCTGGCTTCTGACCTTGGACTCCTTGACCACGCCGACTCATGGCTTGGCAGTGAGAAGTGACAATCGTAACAAATGCAAAGTCTAAGTCCTGCCTAGAGGCTGTATTCAACCACTCTCCATGCTGCAGCAGCTTTCCCTAGGCTAAAAGCAGAATGTATAGCAAAGAAACAGCAAAGCACAAGATTATCCCTTACAAGGACTTTTAGTATGATGATGCAGCAATTTATCACTACAAAAGGACTATAGTTCCGAAAACTGTGCACATAGGCCTGGACAATAACTCTTTCCCTTCAATCAGAACCGAGCTGTAAAATGGCATCAGTGCGCCAAGCATAGCGACACCTGTCCTTTTTAACCTCTGATGAGGTAATGAGGTCAGCGATTCACATTAATGACACTACCAAGATGGTTATGTCATTACTCTGACTAGCAATCAATCCTCACACATTTATTGGCTGAGTAACAGGTGCCAAACATGCCGGGCGGGGATTTGAGCATTAAATCCAAGCACCCAGATATTCGAGTGATATCCGAGTATCACCAAAAATGTAATTTTCTTGTGAATCTAACCCACAATCTACACCATTGTAGACAACAGCTAAAGCTTTGAGCCACAGACTCCAGTGACATCAGTTGGAGAATTTAGTATATTTGAACCTACAGTGCTGGCTCTGAACAGGCAGAAGATACAGCCCATAGAGAAACATCTGTACATATCAATGTATTTCTACTGTATGTCCTTGTATTCTAGAGGGAGAATAAAAGTCAGAATTTTATCTTCTTACAGCATTATGAAAATCTCATAAAAACAATTACAACGTCCTACTTAATGCGCTTTTTAAAAAGAATAAATATCACAAATCAGTAAATAACTGATATTTGGTGGCCTGTGCAGCACAGGAATCAGATTATTTACGGTGATCAGTGAATGATGTAATAAAAATGGAGAGATTTTTTTTTTCATTAAACCCATAAAAAATTTAATGAAAATTGTAAAGTTGAGGCCATGTTTCCACATAGTATAAATGCTGTATTTTTTCTACTGCTTGTTTTCTGCAGGTGTCTGCACAACACGATACAATAAAAATCTCCTCATATTTGTTGCAATTTTGATACAGCATTTAATGAGGTTTTTATAGTGAAGAAATCCTTTGATTCTGCGCTTAAAAATGCAGCAACCTTTTTTTTACATGCATTTTTTTAAAGCTCTACACTGAAGCTTATAGAGATAAAAAATGAACCATCGCCGCACAGTACAACAGATGGACCCAAGGGTGGCATGTTCATGCAATTTTATCCAAGTTATTTGGACATTTAGACCGTGTTCATATGTACCGGAAATGCAATATTTGTTCTACTGCTTGTTTTGCACAGAAATTCTGCTGTGTTTAAAGAGAACCTGTCACCCCCAAAATCAATGGTGAGCTAAGCCCACTGGCATCAGGGGCCTATCTACAGCATTCTGTAATGCTGTAGATAAGCCCCCGATGTATCCTGAAAGATGAGAAAAAGAAGTTAGATTATACTCACCTGGGCGAGTGGGCGGTCCGATCCGATGGGCATCACGGTGCGGTCTGGGGCCTCCCATCTTCATAGGATGACGTCCTCTTCTCTTCACGCTGCGGTTCCTGCACAGGTGTACTTTGTCTGTCCTGTTGAGGGAAGAGCAAAGTACTGCAGTGCGCAGGTGCCGGGCCTTTCTGACCTTTCCCGGCGCCTGCGCACTGCAGTACTTTGCTCTGCTCTCAACAGGGCAGACAAAGTACACCTGCGCCGGAGCTGCAGCGTGAAGACCAGAAGAGGACGTCATTGTAAGAAGATGGAAGGCCCCAGACCGGACCTCAACGCCCATCGGACCAAACCAGCAGTGGGACCGCCCCTGGGTGAGTATAATCTAAACCCCTATTTCTCATCTTTCAGGATACATCGGGGGCTAATCTACAGCATTACAGAATGCTGTAGATAAGCCACTGATGCTGGTGGGCTTAGCTCATCATCGATTTTGGGGGTGACAGGTTCCCTTTAACTGTCCAAGCAAAGTACCATATATACTCGTGTATAAGATGAGTTTTTCATCAGTTTTTTTGTGCTAAAAATGAACCATGCATACAAGGATGGGAATAAGGAGCCATGCATACAAGGATGGGGATAAAGAGCCATGCATACAAGGATGGGGATGAAGAACCATGCACACAAGGATGGGAATAAGGAGCCATGCATGCAAAGATGGGAATAAGGAGCGATGCAGACAAGGATGGGGATAAGGAGCCATGCAGACCAGGATGGGGAGAAGGAGCGATACAGACAAGGATGGGGATAAGGAGCTGTGAAATCTTTTGGAACACCTGGAGTGGACTCGCAGATCCACGACAATGAACCTCTCAAGGAAGAGCTGACCAGGTAGACCACCCCCTATAAGGGAGCATCAGGGGCAGACTCAAGGGAGACTATTGTCGCAAAAGCTGGAACCCGAAGACAGGCAGTAGGAAGTACAAAATAGAGAAGCTGGGCGTAGGACAGACAGAGCAGGGTAAGATGAAGTACTGTTTGGTAAGAGCTGAATACAGGTGAGACCAAAGGAGCACTGGGAAGGGGAAGACACAAAGGAAGCAGGACAGGACAGATACACCAGACTAACAGAGTACGGAGTGGACACTGGGAAGGCTAGACTGGATGAGGAGACAAGGAAGCCTGGGAAAGACAGAGAAGCTGAACTGGCTGGACAGAACGGAGACTCAAAACAGGCAGAGCAAAGACAAAGGTGGACCTGAGTCACAGAAGCACAAATGACAGACAGGCAAGGAGCAGAGGAAGGAATCACCTTAAATACATGGAGTGCTGAAGGACTTCTGGGTCACGGTCCTCCAGGATCACAGAGAGGAGATACAGAGCGCCTGTAAATCAGAAAGAGGAAGTGCTGGAGTGGGAGGTGCGCACAAGCACCCAACGAGAACCAGGGAGCAGAGAAGAATGAAGGAGAGAACGTGTGCCTGCAGGAGGAGCACGCCACAGCGGGTAAGTATGAGCAGAGGGAGCGGTGGTGGTTCCGGCAGCAGGCACGGCCACAGAAGGAGTGGACATGACAGTACCCCTCCCCTTACTCCCCTCCTTTTTAAGACCAGACAGAAACTTGGATAAAATCTGATGAGCTTGCATGTTCTCACGGGGCTCCCAAGAACTCTTTTCGGGACCAAAACCCTTCCAATCAACCAAAAAGAGAGTTTTACCTCATGACTTTTTCATGGCAAGAATGTCCTTAACCTCAAAGACATCTGGGTCGGAGACAGGTAAAGGAGTTTGAGCAGTAGAAACATGGAACTGATTGAAGATGACTGGTTTCAAAAGGGAAACATGAAAAGAGTTAGGTATGCAAAGAGAAGCGGGCAATTTCAGTTTGTAAGCAACATCATTGATACGAGACAAAACCTTGAAAGGACCTACGTATCGTGGTTTTACCTGGTGGTAAAGAAGACATGCTGACCGGAGCCACAAGAATAATTTTGCTGGGATCCACAATGTGTGCCAGCTCCTCCTCAACATCGGATGCGAGAAATGACCTGGACAAAGCATCGGCTTTGAAGTTCTTGTTTCCAGGACAAAAATGTAATTCGAAGTCAAAATGGGCAAAGAACAACGACCATCTGGCTTGTCGAGCATTCAGTCTTTGCGCCGAGCGAATATATTCCAAATTCTTATGATCTGTGAAGATATTGAAAGGGTGAACAGCTCCCTCCAACAGATAACGCCACTCCTCCAGCGCCAATTTTATGGCCAATAGTTCCTTGTCACCGATGGCATAGTTCCTCTCCGAGGCGGAGAAGAATTTGGAAAAGAAAGCACAAGTAGCCAGATGTCCGGAAGAGGATCTTTGGGAAAGTACCGCACCAACACCAATGGCAGAAGCATCTACCTAAAAAATGAAGGGCTTGTTGACCTCAGGCCGATGGAGTACAGGAGCCGAAGCAAAGGCTTGTTTCAGAGAGCAAAAAGCATCTTCAGCTTCAGAAGACCAGATGTGGGGGTTGGACCTCTTGCGAGTCAAAGCAGAAATTGAGGCGACCAGAGTGGAGAAATGTGGGATAAACTGCCGGTAGTAATTTGCGAACCCGAGGAAGGGTTGGATAGCTTTTACTCCCTGAGGACGTGGCCAGTTAAGCACAGCAGACACTTTTTCCGGGTCCACTTGTAAGCCAGAGTCAGAAATGATATAGCCAAGAAATGGTAGCAAAGACTGCTCAAAAACGCACTTCTCGAGTTTGGCATAAAGACGGTTCTCTCTAAGATGAGACAGCACTTGGCGGACATCCCTTTTTTGGGAAGCAAGATCTGAGAACACCAAAATGTCATCTAAATATACCACCACAAAGGAGTAGAGTAGATCACAGAAAACATCATTCACAAATTCCTGAAACACTGCTGGAGCGTTACACAAGCCGAAAGGCATGACTAAATACTCATAGTGGCCATCTCGAGTGCTAAAAGCGGTTTTCCATTCATCTCCTGAACGAATACAGATTAGATTGTAAGCTCCGCGAAGATCCAATTTCGTGAAAATTTGGGCTCCCCTTGGGCAATCAAACAACTCAGGAATGAGAGGTAGCGGGTACTTGTTCTTGATCATGAAATTGTTGAGACCATGATAGTCAATACAAGGACGAAGGGACCCATCCTTCTTCTTAATGAGGAAGAAACCTGCACCTGCAGGGGGGAGGATTTGTGAATAAAACCTTTGGATAAATTCTCCCGGACGTATTCAGTCATGGCTTGTGTCTCGGTAGGAGACAATGGGTAGATTCGACCTTGGGGAGGAGTAGAGCCCGGAACATGATCAATTGGGCAGTCGTAGGGTCAATGCAGAGATAAGGTCTCTGCCGCTTTCTTATTGAAGACATCCAGGAAAGACAAATACGAAGAAGGTAAATTTGAAGACACCAAAATTGGACGAGAAGGTTTTTTTTGGCAAAACAGGAAGAAGACAGTTACTCTGGCAGAAGAGTCCCCAACGCAGGATTTCGCCAGACCGCCAGTCAATACAAGACTCGTGAGTCCTCAACCAAGGAAGTCCAAGAAGAAACGTGTGGAATAAAGAAGGCAGCACATAGAAGACGATCTTCTCACGATGCAGGATTCCAATTTGGAGTTCCAATTCTTCGGTTACCAACGTAATGGACTCCCGCAGAGGTTGGCCATCGACTGACGCAATCTGTCGAGGAGTCTCCAGGGATCTGACTGGAATCCGCAATCTCCTAACTGCCTCAAGTCAGAGAAACGTTTATTACCCAATTGTAAAAGAACAGAAAGAGTGAGAGGTTGAGAGCTCTCTGGGAGACCTAGGGAGACCTCTTTTACCAGTCCTAGGTGGAGGCGTTTCCCGGCCTCAAAGGACAGGAACGCAAGAGATGAGACGCACTACCACAATAGAAACAGAGACCTTGAGTTAGTCTCTCTTTCCAACGTTGCTCCATAGGCTTAAGATGATCCACCTGCATGGGTTCTGGGGCAGAATTAGCAGAAGAAGACTCAGACCGAGGACGGGAAGAGCTAGGAGAAACAAGAATTAGTCGAGGAAATCTCCTCTCTCTAGTAGATTCTCAAGAACGTTCTTGAAAACGTAAGTCAATGCGGGTTGCCAACAAGATGAGATCCTCCAAGGAAATCGGAGTATCACGACCCGCCAACTCATCCTTAATTCGACGAGAATGCCCCCGCCAGAAGGCTCCCACCAAAGCCTCATTAATCCATCCTAATTTGGATGAAAGGGTGCGAAATCGGATAGCGTATTGGCACACTGAAAGCGTACCTTGTTGAAGGTTGAACTCGGTGGTAGAGGCCAAATGACCCAGTTCATCAAACACTTTGCGAAAAGTATCAAAGAAGGTCGAGAGTTGAGAAACTAGGGGATCATCCCGCTCCCAGAGAGGACTAACCCACGCCAAAGCCTCACCCTCTAAGTGAGAGATTACAAAAGCCACTTTAGAACGGTCAGTGGGATATTGCATGGGAAGTAGCTCAAAATGAAGCTGGCATTGATTTAGAAACCCTCTACACAATTTTGGATCCCCACTATAGGGAGGAGGTTTAGCCAGATGGGGAGGTGGGTGAGGAGCTGAGGCCAGAGAAGAGACGGGAGCCAAAGTCTGGAGGGCATCAAGACGATCATCCACAGAAGCCATAAAATTTACAATATGAGCTTGAGTGTCACACTGTTGGGCCAGCTCCTGTTGGAGACTTGCTAACTGCGAAGCGCTCCCAGGATCGGAGGCCTGCAGGGACGAGAGACGAGATTCCAAGGTTTTCAAAAAGGACATAATCCTTGACTAATTCTCCCTAAGGAACAATAATTCCTTCTGGGTAGGAGTCAGGGTACCAGCGGGGTCCATGGCCTGTCTGTACAGTGAGATCTTTTGGAACACCTGGAGTGGACCCGCAGATCCACGACAACGAACCTCCCAAGGATGAGCTGACCAGGTAGACCACCCCCTATACAGGGAGTGTTAGGGGCAGACTCAAGGGAGACTATTTCCGCAGAAGCTGGAACCCGGAGACAGGTAGTGGGAGGTACAAAATAGAAAAGCTGGGCGTAGGACGGACAGAGCGGGGAAAGATGAAGTACAGTTTGGTAAGAGCTGAATACAGGCGAGACCAAAAGAGCACTGGGAAGGGGAAGACATAAAGGAAGCAGGACAGGACAGATACACCAGACTAACAGAGTACGGAGCGGACACTGGGAAGGCTGGACTGGGAAGCCTGGGAAAGGCAGAGAAGCTGAACTGGCTGGACAGAACGGAGACTCAAAACAGGCAGAGCAAAGACAAAGGTGGACCTGAGTCACAGAAGCACAAATGACAGACAGGCAAGGAGCAGAGGAAGGAATCACCTTAAATACATGGAGTGCTGAAGGACTTCCGGGTCACGGTCCTCCAGGATCACAGAGAGGAGATACAGAGTGCCTGTAAATCAGAAAGAGGAAGTGAGGGAGTGGGCGGTGCGCATGCACACCTGACGAGAACCAGGGAGCGGAGAAGAATGAAGGAGAGGACGCGTGCCTGTAGGAGGAGCGCGCCGCAGCAGGTAAGTATGAGCGGAGGGAGCGGCGGTGGTCCTGGCAGCAGGTACGGCCACAGAAGGAGTGGCCATGCAGACAAGGATGGGGATATGGAGCCATGCAGACAAGGATGGGGATAAGGAGCCATGCAAATAAGGATGGGAATAAAGAGCTATGCATACAAGGGTGAGAATAAGGAGCCATACATACAAGGATGGGAATAAGGAGCCATGCATACAAGGATGTAAATAAGGAGCCATGCATACAAGAATGGGAAAAAGAAGCCATGCAGACAAGGATTAGAATAAGGAGCCATGCAGACAAGGATGGGAATAAGAAGCCATGCAGACAAGGGTGTTAATAATGAGCCATGCATGCCAGGATAGCGATGAGGTACCATGCATACCAGGATAGGGGTGAGGAAACATGCATACCAGGATAGAAATGAAGGGACAATGCATACCTGGCTTATACTCGAGTCAATAAGTTTTCACAGTTTTTCGAGGCAAAATTTGGTGCCTCGGCTTATACTTGGGTCGGCTTATACACGAGTCTATATGGTATATGCGATTTCATAAAAACAGCATTCCCTATTCTGCTGAACTGTGCAGTTTTGGTGTTTTTTTTCTCTAGAGACTTTTATGTGGAGCCTAACAAAACATATGTAAAAAAGTTGCATTTTTATGTGCAGAATCAAAGATTTTCTGTACAATAAAAAAAGCAAATTGAAAAAGCTGCTTTATATCTACACCAAAAATGTATCTAATAAGGGAAAAATAAAAAATGATGCAAAAATGCAATAATCATTGCACTCCTCTGATATCTTCTCCTGCCACAGAAGAAATAAATGGTAAATGGGCATGGCTCTGGGATCTCTAAAGGTATGGTCAAATCTTGGCTCGTGATTAGTGTTGAGCATTCCGATACCGCAAGTATCGGGTATCGGCCGATATTTGCTGTATCGGAATTTCGATACCGAGATCCGATACTTTTGTGGTATCGGGAATCGGAATCGGAAGTTCCCAGTGTATGGTTCCCAGGGTCTGAAGGAGAGGAAATTCTCCTTCAGGCCCTGGGATCCATATCCATGTAAAAAATAAAGAATTAAAATAAAAAATAGGGATATACTCACCCTCGGACGCGCCCTGGTAGTAACCGGCAGCCTTCTTTGCTTAAAATGAGCGCGCTCAGCACCTTCCATGACGTCACGGCTTCTGATTCCCTTCTAGGAATTTAGGACCTGAGGGATGACGTCACGGCTTTTGATTGGTCGCATGGCGGTCACATAAGCGGCACGCGACCAATCAGAAGCCGTGACGTCATGGAAGGTACTGAACGCACTCATTTTAAGCAAAGAAGGCTGCCGGTTCACAGCGGGAAGGTCCAGGCTGCGTCGGAGAGGTGAGTATATCAATATTTTTTATTTTAATTCTTTATTTTACACATTCATATGGATCCCAGGGCCTGAAGGAGAGTTTCCTCTCCTTCAGACCCTGGGAACCATCAGGATACCTTCCGATACTTGGTGTCCCATTGACTTGTATTGGTATCGGGTATCAGTATCGGCGATATCCGATACTTTTCGGGTATCGGCCGATACTATCCGATACCGATACTTTCAAGTATCAGACGGTATCGCTCAACACTACGTGATTAGCCCCTTTTTTTATTCAGTGAAAGTTGGGTGATAAGCTGTAGATATTACCTCTTGTCCTATGTAACGCCACAGATAACATGCAGCAGTCTCTCTGGACAGATAATGTGTTAGAAATTACCTGCAGTCCTATGTAACACCACAGAAAATACATATCGATAAGTCTTTGAGTTCAGATAATGTGGTACTGTAGATATCACCTGCAGTCTTGTGTAAAAATACAGAAAACAGTGGTATAAATTGCTGAAATGTTCGTTAAGCTTGCCACCATTGCAGCAGAAGGAAATTGCTCCCAGGTACTCGCTTTCGCTATTTGTTCTCTGTTTATTTTACAGCTTTCTTAGCTTAATATTTTGTCTGTGTGACAGCTAGCCATTTACTTATCTGCAGTTGGCACTGGTGTGTGGTCTCTTCACAATCATCATCTTCTGTATTGCGTTCTATTGCTGTTAGTATGTTTACAGGGTTCATGTTCTGATTCATGAAGTGTTATACATTTGTTCAGTCTGACGATCACCTCCAACTGGCTCTAGTGTCTCTTTTACAGTGTTTTCATTGCATTTCATCTGTTTGTATATAGTAATTTTCGAAGATATATGTACATGTCTTAGCTGACTATCGACTTGTGTGTAGAGATTATGCTTGTGCTTACTGTTAGCAGCCTTTGTCTTATGTTTATTATTGATTGCAAAGAATCTATTTCTGAGCATTATTAGTTCGTGTATCTTGCTCTATGGACATTTGATTGGCATACAGATAGTGTAGTAGATGCTGCCTGCAGTCTTTTGCAAGATATTCAGTGTACAAAATGTGAGTACATATAATGTAAAACATGTCTGCAGTCCTATGTAATACATCATGTCATGGATAACAACAGGGGGAATCGCACAGATCCCACCTATGTCACCAGTTTGTCAGGGGATGCAATTCCACTGCCTCAAATCGTCAAGACAAATACGCAATCAAGTGACGAGTTATAGACAAGGCCGCGGCTGCTTCCACTAATGAGACAGTTATTGGGAACTCACAGTGAACGTATTGTATAATGGTATATACAATTCCGATTCCAGCTCAAGGAATATATATATATATATATATATATATATATATATATATATATATATATATATATATGTACTGTATATACTAGATGTTTCCAGCCAGCTAACGCTCGGCACGCTCATTGCTATCTAATTGACGCTGCTGGTGATTAAACTAAAGGAAATAATGACAACATTCAAGAGCGCTTACGCAGGTGGTAATTTAACTTAAAATGAAGTTAATAACAATAATCATTAAAAATCTGAATAATACTAAAAATACATTTTATTCACAGTGTAAAATCAAAAACAAACTGGATTCAGTAAGATGTGCGTTTTTTATTTATTCCATCATCTAAACAAATTTCATAACGAAACATAAATTAAGTAAATATTTCTCTGTAAACACAATTAAATGTATAGTCATTTTCGTCATTTTCAAAGATCTTTCCTTGACTTCTACCAGGTACAATTTAATGTGTGGGGACGGGATTGTGTGTCATAATGTGGTGGGGGGCAGGATTATGTGTGGTAATGTGGTGGGAGGGCGGGATTATGTGTGGTAATGTGGTGGGGGGGCAGGATTATGTGTGGTAATGTGGTGGGGGCGGGATTATGGGTGGTAATGTGGTGGGGGCGGGATTATGTATGGTAATGTCGTGAGGGGCGGGATTATGTGTGGTAATGTGGTGGGAGGTGGGATTATGTGTGGTAATGTGGTGGGGGGCGGGATTATGTGTGGTAATGTGGTGGGGCGGGATTATGTGTGGTAATGTGGTGGGGGGCGGGATTATGTGTGGTAATGTGGTGAGGGGCGAGATTATGTGTGGTAATGTGGTGGGGGGATTATGTGTGGTAATGTAGTGGTGGGGCGGGATTATGTGTGGTGATGTGGTGGGGGGCGGGATTATGTGTGTTGATGTGGTGGTGGTGGGATTATGTGTGGTGATGTGGTGGGGGGCGGGATTGTGTATGGTAATATGGTGGGGGGCGGGATTATGTGTGGTAATGTGGTGGGAGGTGGGATTATATGTGGTAATGTGGTGGGGGGCGGGATTATGTGTGGTAATGGGGTGGGGCGGGATTATGTGTGGTAAAGTGGTGGGGGGTGGGATTATGTGTGGTAATATTGTGGGGGGGCGGGATTATCTGTGGTGATTTGGCGGGGGGCAGGATTATGCGTGGTGATGTGGTGGGGGAGCGGGATTATGCATGGTGATGTGGTGGGGGGCGGGATTATGTGTGGTAATGTGGTGGGGGGTGGAATTGTGTGGTAATGTGGTGGGGGCGGGATTATGTGTGGTGATGAGTGGGGGCAGGATTATGTGCAGTGATGGGGTGGGGGTGGGATTGTGTGTGGTGATGTGGTGGGGGGGCGGAATTATGTGTGGTGGGGTGTTGGGGGGCGGGATTATGTGGTGATGTGGTGGGGGTGGGATTATGTGTGGTGATGTGATGGGGCAGAGCTACTGTGCAGGGGGCGGGATTAGCGAGTGTGATGTGAGGGGCGAGATTATGTGTGGTGTTGTGAACTCTGTTTTCAGGCTCCCTCTTGTGGTCACTGGTGATATGGTTTGACTTTTGCTTTGGGCTCCCCCTGGTGGCTTTGTTTGTTATCCTGCTGGTCTCTGGCTATCAGCTGGTTCGTTATCCTCTGGGAGGTTCCTATATAGCTCTGTTTTGCTTTCACTTGTTGCCGGCTGTCGATGTAATCAGTGCTACTCAGATTCCTTCTGACTACCTTGCTCCCAGTCCATCCAGGACAAGCTAAGTTTTGTTTGCTCATTTTTTGATCAGCAGTGTTTATCATGTTTTCTTGTCCAGCTTGCTAAAATTGATTCCCTCGCTTGCTGGATGCTCTAGTGGACTGAGTTTCTCCCCACACACCATTAGTTGGTGCGTGGGTTCTTGAAATCTCAGGATGGATATTTTGTAAGGGTTTTTTATTGATCGCATAGACCCCTGCTCTATTTTCTGCTTTCTAGTACTAGTGGGCCTCTTTTGCTGAATCTGATTTTATCCCTACATATGTGCCTTCTTCTTACTTCACCGTTAATATTTGTTGGGGGCTTCTATATCTTTGGGGATTATTTCTCTGGAGGCAAGCGAGGTCTTTCTTTCTCTTTAGGGGTAGCTAGTTCCTCAGGCTGGCTCGAGACGTCTAGGAATTTTTTAGGCACGTTCACCGGCTACCTCTATTTGTGTTGGATAGGTTCAGATTTGCGATCAGTCCAGTTACCATCTCCCTAGAGCTTGTCCTTAGTTTATTCACTTGCTGGTCTATTCGTGATCCTCAGCCACTAAGGATCATAACAGTACAGCCGGCCCATAAAGTGTTAATTGCATGGCAGAAGCAGGAGAAAAGAAGCCTTGAGAATTTTTTTTTTTTGTTGTTGCCGTGTGTCTAGCTGCTGTGGCTAGCTTCTCTCCTCCTCTTAATCTTGGTGTGGCTCTGAGTTCAGCTGCTTACATGGATGTCCAGAGCTTGGCTTCCAGTCTGGATCATCTTGCTGCTAGGGTTCAAAGTATTCAGGATTTTGTTGTTCACAGTCCTATGTCAGAGCCTAGAATGCCTATTCCGGAGTTGTTTTCTGGAGATAGATCTAGGTTCCTGAATTTTAGGAACAATTGTAAGTTGTTTCTTTCTTTGAAACCTTGTTCCTCTGGTGATGCCGTTCAGCAAGTTAAGATTATAATTTCCTTTTTGCGCGGTGACCCTCAAAATTGGGCCTTCACATTGGCACCAGGGGATCCTGCATTGCTTAGTGTAGATGCGTTTTTTCTAGCCCTTGGATTGCTCTATGAGGAACCTAATCTTGAGAACCAGGCTGAAAAAACGTTATTGGCCCTCTCGCAGGGGCAAGATGAAGCAGAGGTGTACTGCCAGAAATTTCGGAAATGGTCGGTGCTTACTCAGTGGAATGAGTGTGCCCTGGCTGCAAATTTCAGAGAAGGTCTTTCTGAAGCCATTAAGAATGTCATGGTGGGGTTCCCTACGCCTGCAGGTCTGAATGAGTCAATGACTCTGGCAATTCAGATTGATCGGCGTTTGCGGGAGCGCAAACCTGTGCACCATTTGGCGATGTCTTCTGAACAGACACCTGAATCTATGCAATGTGACAGAATTCTGACCAGAAGTGAACGGCAAAATTATAGACGGCAAAATGGGTTGTGCTTTTACTGTGGTGACTCAGCTCATGTTATCTCAGCATGCTCTAAGCGCAAAAAAAAGGTTGATAAATCTGTCACCATTGGTACTTTACAGCCTAAGTTCATTTTGTCTGTTACCCTGATTTGTTCCCTGTCATCTTACCCGGTTAATGCTTTTGTAGATTCAGGTGCCGCCCTGAGTCTGATGGATTGGTCATTTGCCAGGCGCTGTGGTTTTGATTTGGAGCCTTTAAAATTCCCTATTCCACTAAGGGGAATTGATTCTACACCATTGGCTACGAATAGACCTCAGTACTGGACACAAGTGACCATGTGCATGACTCCTGTTCATCAGGAGGTGATTCGCTTTCTTGTACTGCATAATTTGCATGATGTCGTCGTGTTGGGTCTACCATGGTTGCAGACTCATAATCCAGTCCTGGATTGGAAAGCTATGTCGGTGTCAAGTTGGGGTTGTCAGGGAATTCATGGTGACACTCCTGTGGTGTCAATTGCTTCGTCCACTCCTTCTGAAGTCCCTAAGTTTTTGTCAGACTACCAGGATGTATTTGAGGAGCCCAAACTCAATTCTCTACCTCCTCATAGGGACTGTGATTGTGCTATAAATTTGATTCCTGGTAGTAAGTTTCCTAAGGGACGACTTTTCAATTTATCTGTGCCGGAGCATGCTGCCATGCGGAGTTATATAAAGGAGTCTTTAGAGAAGGGACATATTCGCCCGTCCTCATCCCCTCTTGGTGCAGGATTCTTTTTTGTGGCTAAAAAGGATGGTTCCCTGAGACCCTGTATTGATTATCGCCTTTTGAATAAAATCACGGTCAAATTTCAGTATCCTTTGCCATTGTTAACTGATTTGTTTGCTCGCATTAGGGGGTCTAGTTGGTTCACCAAGATAGATCTTCGTGGTGCGTATAACATTGTGCGTATAAAACAGGGTGATGAATGGAAAACTGCATTTAATACGCCTGAAGGCCATTTTGAGTACTTGGTGATGCCTTTTGGACTTTCTAATGCTCCTTCAGTCTTTCAGTCCTTTATGCATGACATCTTCCATGAATATCTGGATAAGTTTATGATTGTGTATCTGGATGATATTCTGTTTTTTTCGGATGATTGGGAGTCTCATGTTAAGCAGGTCAGGATGGTCTTTCAGGTCCTGCGTGACAATGCTTTATTTGTGAAGGGCTCAAAATGTCTTTTTGGAGTCCAGAAGATTTCTTTTTTGGGTTGCATTTTTTCTCCTTCTACTATTGAGATGGACCCAGTCAAGGTTCAGGCTATTCATGACTGGACGCAGCCTACATCTGTTAAGAGTCTTCAGAAGTTCTTGGGTTTTGCTAATTTTTACCGTCGCTTCATAGCTAATTTTTCTGGCGTTGTTAAGCCTTTGACGGATTTGACCAAGAAGGGTTCTGATGTGACTAATTGGTCTTCTGCGGCTGTGGAGGCCTTTCGGGAGCTGAAGCGTCGGTTTTCTTCGGCTCCGGTCTTATGTCAGCCAGATGTCTCACTTCCCTTCCAGGTGGAGGTTGATGCTTCCGAGATTGGAGCGGGGGCTGTTTTGTCGCAGAGAAGCCCCGATGGCTCTGTGATGAAGCCATGTGCTTTCTTTTCAAGAAAGTTTTCGCCTGCCGAGCAGAATTATGATGTCGGTAATCGGGAGCTGTTGGCTATGAAGTGGGCATTTGAGGAGTGGCGACATTGGCTCGAGGGAGCTAAACATCGTGTGGTGGTCTTGACTGATCACAAGAATTTGATTTATCTCGAGTCAGTCAAGCGGCTGAATCCCAGACAGGCTCGTTGGTCATTGTTTTTCTCTCGTTTTGATTTCATGGTCTCGTACCTGCCGGGTTCGAAGAATGTGAAGACTGATGCTCTTTCTAGGAGTTTTGTGCCTGACTCTCCTGGAGATTCAGAGCCGGCTGGTATCCTTAGAGAAGGGGTGATTTTGTCTGCCATCTCCCCAGATTTGCGACGTGTGCTGCAAGAGTTTCAGGCGGATAGACCTGACCGCTGTCCACCGGAGAGACTGTTTGTCCCGGATAGATGGACCAACAGAGTCATCTCCGAGGTTCATTCTTCGGTGTTGGCGGGCCATCCTGGAATATTTGGTACCAGAGACTTGGTGGCCAGGTCTCTTTGGTGGCCTTCCTTGTCGCGGGATGTGCGTTCCTTTGTGCAGTCTTGTGGAATTTGTGCTCGGGCGAAGCCTTGCTGTTCTCGTGCCAGTGGTTTGCTGTTACCTTTGCCTGTCCCGAAGAGGCCTTGGACGCACATTTCCATGGATTTTATTTCAGATCTCCCTGTCTCTCAGAGAATGTCTGTCATCTGGGTGGTGTGTGATCGTTTTTCTAAGATGGTCCATTTGGTGCCCTTGCCTAAGTTGCCTTCCTCCTCCGAGTTGGTTCCACTGTTTTTTCAAAATGTGGTTCGTTTGCACGGGATTCCTGAGAACATTGTTTCTGACAGAGGATCCCAGTTTGTGTCTAGATTTTGGCGGACCTTTTGTGCTAAGTTGGGCATTGAATTGTCTTTTTCATCGGCCTTCCATCCTCAGACGAATGGCCAAACCGAGCGAACTAATCAGACCTTGGAGACTTATTTAAGATGTTTTGTTTCTGCTGACCTGGACGACTGGGTTACTTTTTTGCCGTTGGCCGAGTTTGCCCTTAATAATCGGGCTAGTTCTGCTACTTTGGTTTCTCCTTTTTTTTGCAATTCGGGGTTTCATCCTCGTTTTTCCTCGGGTCAGGTGGACCTTCTGACTGTCCTGGAGTGGATGTTGTGGTGGATAGGTTGCATCAGATTTGGAATCATGTGGTGGACAATTTGAAGTTGTCACAAGAGAAGGCTCAGCTCTTTGCCAACCGCCGTCGCTGTGTGGGTCCCCGACTTCGTGTTGGGGACTTGGTGTGGTTGTCTTCTCGCTTTGTTCCTATGAAGGTCTCCTCTCCTAAGTTCAAGCCTCGGTTTATCGGTCCTTATAAGATTCTGGAAGTCCTTGGCCCTGTGTCATTCCGTCTGGACCTCCCGGCATCATTTGCTATTCATAATATGTTCCATCGCTCGTTGTTGCGGAGGTATGTGGTACCTGTGGTTCCTCCGGTTGAGCCTCCTGCCCCGGTGCTGGTTGAGGGAGAATTGGAATACGTGGTGGAGAAGATCTTGGATTCTCGTGTTTCTAGACGGAGGCTCCAGTATTTGGTCAAGTGGAAGGGCTATGGTCAGGAGGATAATTCTTGGGTTGTCGCCTCTGATGTTCATGCGGCCGATTTGGTTCGTGCCTTCCATGTGGCTCATCCTGATCACCCTGGGGGTTTTCATGAGGGTTCGGTGACCCCTCCTTAAGGGGGGGGTACTGTTGTGAACTCTGTTTTCAGGCTCCCTCTTGTGGTCACTGGTGGTATGGTTTGACTTTTGCTTTGGGCTCCCCCTGGTGGCTTTGTTTGTTATCCTGCTGGTCTCTGGCTATCAGCTGGTTCGTTATCCTCTGGGAGGTTCCTATATAGCTCTGTTTTGCTTTCACTTGTTGCCGGCTGTCGATGTAATCAGTGCTACTCAGATTCCTTCTGACTACCTTGCTCCCAGTCCATCCAGGACAAGCTAAGTTTTGTTTGCTCATTTTTTGATCAGCAGTGTGATTCCCTCGCTTGCTGGATGCTCTAGTGGACTGAGTTTCTCCCCACACACCATTAGTTGGTGCGTGGGTTCTTGAAATCTCAGGATGGATATTTTGTAAGGGTTTTTTATTAATCGCATAGACCCCTGCTCTATTTTCTGCTTTCTAGTACTAGTGGGCCTCTTTTGCTGAATCTGATTTCATCCCTACGTATGTGCCTTCTTCTTACTTCACCGTTAATATTTGTTGGGGGCTTCTATATCTTTGGGGATTATTTCTCTGGAGGCAAGCGAGGTCTTTCTTTCTCTTTAGGGGTAGCTAGTTCCTCAGGCTGGCTCGAGACGTCTAGGAATTTTTTAGGCACGTTCACCGGCTACCTCTATTTGTGTTGGATAGGTTCAGATTTGCGATCAGTCCAGTTACCATCTCCCTAGAGCTTGTCCTTAGTTTATTCACTTGCTGGTCTATTCGTGATCCTCAGCCACCAAGGATCATAACAGTGTGGTAATGTGGTGGGGGGTGGGATTATGTGTGGTGTTATGACCCCAATGGCGAGGGTCTCAGAGGAACGTGGAAGTCTGCAGAATACAAAAATCCAGCTCATAGGGCAGTGGTAACTGGGTTGACCATATATCTACTCCTAACGCCAACACTAGAAGTAGCCGGGGATCATTCCTACGTTGATTCTAGATGACACGCGCCAGCCGGAGAATCTAGCTACCCCTAGTAGAGGAAAACAAAGACCTTTCTTGCCTCCAGAGAAGGGGACCCCAAAGCTGGATAGAAGCCCCCCACAAATAATGACGGTGAGGTAAGAGGAAATGACAAACACAGAAATGAATCAGGTTTAGCACAGAGAGGCCCGCTTACTGATAGCAGAATAAAGAAAGGTAACTTATATGGTCAACAAAAACCCTATCAAAATCCACACTGGAAATTCAAGAACCCCCGAACCGTCTAACGGTCCGGGGGGAGAACACCAGCCCCCCTAGAGCTTCCAGCAAAGGTCAGGATATAGATTTGGAACAAGCTGGACAAAAATACAAAACCAAAACAAATAGCAAAAAGCAAAAGGCAGACTTAGCTGATATAACTGGAACCAGGATCAGTAGACAAGAGCACAGCAGACTAGCTCTGATAACTACGTTGCCAGGCATTGAACTGAAGGTCCAGGGAGCTTATATAGCAACACCCCTAACTAACGACCCAGGTGCGGATAAAAGGAATGACAGAAAAACCAGAGTCAAAAAACTAGTAACCACTAGAGGGAACAAAAAGCAAATTCACAACAGTGTGGTAATGTGGTGAGGGGGTGGGATTATGCGTGGTGATGTGGTGGGGGGTGGGATTATGCGTGGAGATGTGTTGTGGCGGGATTATTTGGTGATGTGGTGGGGGCAGAGCTACTGTGCAGGGGGCGGGATTAGCGAGTGTGATGTGGGGGGCAGGATTATGTGTGGTAATGTGTTGGGAAGCAGGATTGTGTGCGGTGATGGGCGGTAATGTGTGCGGTGATGGGGTGGGGGGCGGGATTGTGTGCGGTGATGAGTTGGGGGGTGTGATTGTGTGCGGTGATGTGTTGGGGGGCGTGATTGTGTGCGGTGATGGGGTGGGGGTGAGATTGTGTGCAGTGATGGGGTGGGGGGCGTGTTTGTGTGCGGTGATGGAGTGAGGGGCGTGATTGTGTGCGGTGATGGGGTGGGGGGCGTGATTGTATGCGGTTATGGGTTGGGGGCGAGATTGTGTGCGGTGATGTGTTTGGGGGCAGGATTGTGTGCGGTGATGGGGTGGGGGGCGGAATTGTGTGCGGTGATGGGGTGGGGGGCGGGAATGTGTGCGGTGATGGGGTGGGGGGCGGGAATGTGTGCGTTGATGAGTTGGGGGCATGATTGTGTGCTGTGATGGGGTGGGGGTGAGATTGTGTGCGGTGATGGGGTGGGGGGCGTGATTGTGTGCAGTGATGGGGTGGGGGGCGGGATTGTATGCGGTGATGGGGTGGGGGGCGGGATTGTGTGCGGTGATGGGTTGGGGGGCGAGATTGTGTGCGGTGATGTGTTGGGGGGCGAGATTGTGTGTGGTGATGTGTTGGGGGGCAGGATTGTGTGCGGTGATGGGTCTGGGGGCGGGATTGTGTGCAGTGATGGGTTGGGGGCGTGATGTGTGCGGTGATGGGTTGGGGGCGAGATTGTGTGCGGTGATGTATTGGGGGGCGGGATTGTGTGTGGTGATGTGGTGCGGATTGTGTGCGGTGATGGGTTGGGGGCGGGATTGTGTGCGGTAAGGAGGTGGGGGGCGGGATTGTGTGTGGTGATGTGGGAGGCAGAGCTACTGTGCAGGGGGCGGGATTAGCGTGTAATCATGATGCCTCTTATATATATAGATATATATATATACAGTGCCTTGGGGAAGTATTCGGCTCCCTGGAACTTTTCAACCTTTTCCCACATACCATGCTTCATACATAAAGTTTCCAAATGTAAAATTTTGGTGAAGAATCAACAACAAGTGGAACACAATTGTGAAGTTGAATGAAATTTATTGCATGTTTTACATTTTTGTGGAAATTCAAAAACTGAAAAGTGGGGAGTGCAACATTATATGGCCCCTTTACTTCCAGTGCAGCAAACTCACTCTAGAAGTTCATTGTGGATCTCTGAGTGATCCAATGTTGTCCTAAATGCCTAATGATGATAAATATAATCCACCTGTGTGTAATCAAGTCTCCGTATAAATGCACATGCTCTGTGATAGTCTCAGGGTTCTAATTGAAGCCAGGAGAGCATCATGAAGACCAAGGAACACAACAGGCAGGTCCGTGATAATGTTGTGGAGAAGTTTAAAGCCGGATTTGGATACAAAATGATTTCCAAAACTTTAAACATCCCAAGGAGCACTGGGCAAGCGATCATATTGAAATGGAAGGCGTATCATAACACTGCAGATCTACCAAGACCCGGCCGTCCCTCTAAACTTTCATCTCAAACAAGAAGACTGATCAGAGATGCAGCCAAGAGGCCCATGATCACTCTGGATGAACTGCAGAGATCTACAGCTGAGGTGGGATAGTCTGTCCATAGGACAACAATCAGTCGTACACTGCACAAATCTGGCCTTTATGGAAGAGTGGCAAGAAGAAAGCCATTTCTCAAACATATCCATAAAAAGTGCTGTTTAAAGTTTGCAACAAGCCACCTGGTAGACACAACAAACATGTGGAAGAAGGTGCTCTGGTCAGATGAAACCAAAATCAAACTTTTTGGCAACAATGCCAAATGATATGTTTGGCGTATGGGCAACAGCTCATCACCCTGAACACACCATCCCCACTGTCAAACATGGTGGTGGCAGCATCATGGTTTTGGCCTGCTTTTCTTCAGCAGGGACAGGGAAGATGGTTAAAATTCATGGGAAGATGGATGGAGCCAAATACAGGACCTGTCGGGACTCTGAATGGTTTTTGTTACCTTCTGGGCATGCTTGCCCTTTTCCAAGATGGCGTCTTTGGTATCATGTGCGCTTGGCTCGCTGCCTTATAACTCCACCCCATACTATATTCTGTGCTTGAGTATTCTGCTGATGTGTCTTGCTCCTGGGACTTCCTGGCTGCTCCTGCAAACCTGTGTGAATATTCTGCTCCTCGCTTTCTGAGATCCTGCTGCAATTATCTGTTCCAGTGTACCTACTGCTCCTGACTGCTCGTGTTGCTTCTTCTATGCTGCTGTACCTACACCTGCAATTGCTAAACATATAAGCTGGTTGCTGCTCTGGTTCTGCCTCATTTAATTAGCTGCAAAGCTCTGGACTGTGCTGCTTAATCTAAGACTTCCACCCAGGTCTTCCTGGATAATTTAACCCCTCGTTTGAACTTGCTTATCCGTGCATGGACTAGACACAGACTTATTTGTTTCCAGTGTTCTCAAGTATAGACTGTGCTTTGCAGACTATCTGTTGATTGCATTTCTCTCTGAGTTTTCCTACATACTTGTTAAGTTGTTAAAGTGTTATGGACTTGAGTTTTCTCTGCACTTGTTTGAAGCACCGTGTGTATTCAATATAGACTTTTCACCTATAAACTGTGTTCAGTATTGTCTTGTTCCATGCAAAGAGACTCCTGAGTTCCTCAGTATAAGTGTTACCGGACCATTCTTGAAGAAAACCTGTTGGTGTCTGCAAAAGACCTGAGACTGGGATGGAGATTTGTCTTCCAACAAGACAATGATCCCAAACATAAAGCAAAGTCTACAATGGAAATCAAGGTGTTAGAATGGCCAAGTCAAAGTCCAGACCTCAGTCCAATCGAAAAACTGTGGAAAGAGCTGAATTTCCGTTTCTTGATGTACAAAACTGATAGAGACATACCCCAAGCGACTGTAATGGCAGCAAAAGGTGGCGCAACAAAGTATTAAGTTAAAGGTGCCGAATAATATTGCATGCCCCACTTTTCAGTTTTTGAACTTCCACAAAAATTTTAAATAAGCAATAAATTTCGTTCAACTTCACAATTGTGTTCCACTTGTTGTTGATTCTTCACCAAAAAATTACATTTGGTATCTTTATGTTTGAAGCATGATATGTGGGAAGAGGTTGAAAAGTTCCAAGGAGCCGAACACTTTCGCAAGGCACTGTATATACCCCGGAATGCTCACTGCCAACTCCACAATAATGAAAGGAACTACTACTTGCCACCACCAATCGTTTATACAGGCCGATTGGACACCCATTACAGGTAGCATATAGCTTCAGGGGAGCAGTTTACAGAGTAAAAGGAACAGAGCTATTAAATGTAATCTACAAAGGTAGATATTGTTTATAAAAAAATATACAAATGTGATACAAAATGGAAACAAAACAATACAGTATATGCAATTACATAGAATAAAAAGGAATAAAGAAAAAGAAGTACTAAATCTGTTGTTGCAGGAATGGCTCTTATGTTTATGGAGGAAAGCGCTCTGATTAGGAAAGTCAAACACTTTCAAAGTGAACTTTGTTTTCCAGAATGAACAATAACAGACATCCAAACTCTCATTTTTGTTAAATCAAGGTTATGCCCACATATCTACTCTTGGTAACTGGGGTCTGGCTGTGGGATGTGCTTGGTATTTTAGCAGATTATGAGATCCCTAGCTTTCAGGATATTTTCACCCCTAGAAGTCCCATATGGTAGATATTGTCATCATGTTTTCTATTGCAATTTTACCTTTATATAGAGATGAAACATGGCATAGATAGCATCACCCACCATCTAAATATTTAGTTGGAAGGGTTAGAATGACCTTACAGTGAAGTGAGTGAATACATTATGTTTGTCCCTTCGCTACAATGATGAAAATATATCTCCAATGAATATCAGATCATTGTAAACCCCAATATTAAACACTGACCACTAGCTCCATAAAGTCAGTGCTTTGATCAGAAAAGGCTCTTGCCTGGGAAGTGTACTTCTCTGCCTCTGATTAAATGAATCCCAAGCTTAGTGTCTGGGTCTCAGAGTAGATCTCCTGTTGTAATTGCTTGGCGACTGCATGAGGTCCCTACTTCAAAGGAGTATGAAGTGTCAGCCATTTCTCACTTCCTCATATCCTCATATATAACTAGTGTCTCACTTCCCCAGTTATAATTAATCCCATTTGTTCAACGTGAAGTCTTACTTCAATGGAGGTTGAAGTTTTAGCACTTTCTCACTTCACCAGTTATAATTAGTGTTGAGCGATACCGTCCGAGACTTGAAAGTATCGGTATCGGAAAGTATCGGCCGATACCGGCAAAGTATCGAATCTCGCCGATACCGATACCCGATACCAATACAAGTCAATGGGACTCAAGTATCGGAAGGTATCCTGATGGTTCCCAGGGTCTGAAGGAGAGGAAACTCTCCTTCAGGCCCTGGGATCCATATGAATGTGTAAAATAAAGAATTAAAATAAAAAATATTGATATACTCACCTCTCCGACGCAGCCTGGACCTTCCCGCTGTGAACCGGCAGCCTTCTTTGCTTAAAATGAGCGCGTTCAGTACCTTCCATGACGTCACGGCTTCTGATTGGTCGCGTGCCGCTCATGTGACCGCCACGCGACCAATCAGAAGCCGTGACGTCATCCCTCAGATCCTAAATTCCTAGAAGGGAATACCGATTCCCGATACCACAAAAGTATCGGATCTCGGTATCGGAATTCCGATACCGCAAGTATCGGCCGATACCCAATACTTGCGGTATCGGAATGCTCAACACTAGTTATAATTAATCCCATATGTTCACTGTGAGGGCGATATGTCTCCTCACTAGTACATGCCAGATAACACAAAGTAATTATTCTCTTGGTACAGATAATGTAGTACAGTGCTGCTCACCATTATTGGCACCCCGTCATTTTTTTCATAGACTGTCCAATATCTTCAGAAATAAATGGAAATGTACCAAAGGTATATCATCAGGATTTTGTAGTTAGTTGTCCAAAGCAATATAACAATACCCCTGGCAAAAATTATGTAATCACCGGCCTTGGAATATGTTCATTCAGTTGTTTAATTTTGTAGAAAAAAAAGCAGATCACAGACTAAAGTAATTTCAAATGGCAACTTTCTGGCTTTAAGAAATACTAAAAGAAATCAAAAACAAAAATGTGGTAGTCAGTAATGGTAACTTTTTTAAACCAAGCATAGGGTAAAAATTATGGAGTCACTCAATTCTGAGGGAAAAAAATATGGAATCATGAAAAACAAACAAACAAAAAACACTCCAACACATCACTAGTATTTTGTTACACCACATCTGTCTTTTATAACAGCTTGCAGTCTCTGAGGCCTGGACCTAATGAGTGTCAAACAGTACTCTTAAACAACCTGGCTCCAACTTTCTCTGATTGCTGTTGCCAGATCAGCTTTGCAGGTTGGAGCCTTGTCATGGACCATTTTCTTCAACTTCCACCAAAGATTTTCGATTGGATTGCGATCCGGACTATTTGCAGGCCATGACATTGAACTTATGTGTCTTTTTTCAAGGAATGTTCTCACAGTTTTTTCTCTATGGTAGGATGCATTATCATCTTGAAAATGATTTCATCATCCCCAAACATCCTTTCAATTGATGGGATAAGAAAAGAGTCAAAAATATCAACATAAACTTATGCATTTATTGAAGATGTAATGACAGCCATCTCCCCAGTGCCTTTATCTGACATGCAGCCCCATATTATCAATAACTGTGGAAATTTGCATGTTCTCTTCAGGCGGTCATCTTTATAAATCTAATTGGAACGGCACCAAACAAAAGTTCCAGCATCATCACCTTGCGCAATGCAGATTCGCGATTCATCACTGAATATGACTTTCATACAGTCATCCAAAGTCCACAATTGCTTTTCCTTAGCCCATTATAACCTTGTTTTTTTCTGTTTAGGTGTTAATGATGACTTTCATTTAGCTTTCTGTATGTAAATCCCATTTCCTTTAGGCGGTTTCTTACTGTTCAGCCACAGATGTTGACTCCAGTTTCCACCCATTCGTTCCTCATTTGTTTTGTTGTGCATTTCATGTTTTGGAGACATATTGCTTTAAGTTTCCGGTCTTGACGCTTTGATGTCTTCCCTGGTCTACCAGTATGTTTGTCTTTAACAACCTTCCCATGTTGTTTGTATTTGGTCCAGATTTTAGACACAGCTGACTGTGAACAACCAACATTTTTTGCAACATTGCGTCATGATTTACCCTCTTTTAAGAGTTTGCTAATACTCTCCTCTGTTTCAATTGACATCTCTCGTGTTGGAGCCAGGATTCATGTCAGTCCACTTGATGCAACAGCTCTCCAAGGTGTGATCACTAGTGTTGAGCGATACCGTCCGATACTTGAAAGTATCGGTATCGGATAGTATCGGCCGATACCCGAAAAGTATCGGATATCGCCAATACCGATACCCGATACCAATACAAGTCAATGGGACACCAAGTATCAGAAGGTATCCTGATGGTTCCCAGGGTCTGAAGGAGAGGAAACTCCCCTTCAGGCCCTGGGATCCATATTAATGTGTAAAATAAAGAATAAAAATAAAAAATATTGATATACTCACCCTCTGACGCGCCCTGGTTGTAACCGCCAGCCTCCGTTCATAAGAATGAGCGCTTGAAAGTCCTTAGATGACGTCGCGGCCTGATCACAAAGACTTTTAACTAGTAATCCACCAATAGACATACATAGAAAATCACATGATCAATTAAAAACATTACAATCATCAGGTGTGGGAAAAATACAGAAAGAACAATTCATTGGGTGAAACCTCAAATGCTGAATAAAATATACATATAGAAGACACTGGTATGACGCAAGAAAATAAATTAAACAACAAAAAACACAAAAAAATAGAATAATGGAATGTTCAATAATGGAACATGAGTTCTTTGTGAATGATTAATTCCTTAAGGCTGCATGTGTCCAAATGGTACATCCAGTATGCCTCATGATCATGACCACAGAGCCGTCTTCTAGTGTCTCCACCTTTCAGTGTGGAAAAAACGTTTTCTAGTTCATAGACCTGCAACATGGATATTTCACGGTGATGGATTTGGATAAAGTGCCTAGACCCATGGCACATGGATCAATTAGTGTCAGATGTACTGCAGATATCCGTGAGATGCTCAGAAATACACTTCTTGAGACTCCTGGAGGTAAAACCCACATACAACCCACAACCCATATACATTTTGTTACATGCTGTGAAGTTAATAATATAAACATCATTGTCACTGCCACAATTGATGTAATGTTTGACAGTGTGGCTCCTGTGTTTTATCACTATTCTGATATTGTTTAGTGATTGTGGCATAAAGAACATAAGAAGAAAAGAAGTGTGTACATACAAGCCTAGGATCACCGTCATAAATAACATCAATCATTTTCTTATGATTTAAATATGTATACAAGACAAAAAGGCACATATTTAAAAGCAATTAAAAAGCCAAAAAGGTTAATGGGAATACTGGCTGGAAGACCAAATAAGGATCAACCATGCCCCTTCACTGTGTGCACCTGGGACATGCTAAAAATATATATAACACACCACAAGAATTCCTGGGAAAAGAGAAATTCAAGTAACAAAGCAGTCAGTCCAATACAAAATGACAAACTATATGCCTGTATATGTAAACCTGAATAGATAGACTTGTCCTAAACAAATGAGCCCCATAAGACAGAATGGGAGCAAAAAGACAATGCAGTTCAAGTAGCAAGGCCATAAGTCCAATACAGGGTAGCAGGCTACGTGCATAAGTATATACAGGTGCATCTCACAAAATTAGCATATCATCAAAAAGTTAATTTATTTCAGTTCTTCAATGCAAAAATGTGAAACTCATCTTCACCCGCCTCTGTTCCTTATCTAATCTCCCAACCTCTCCCTTCCCCCTATCTGACCACCATCTACTCACCTTCTCATCCTTGTGATTGTGGCATAACGGCACATTCTGCATCGATTTAATCCACATCTATAGAAAGCTCTGCAGTGGAGCCATGATTGCCGAGGGTTGGCAGTTTTAGAGCTATTTGTGGAAAGGATATTTCCCAGTGTTTTGGCTCTTTTGCAACTACTGAAACACCAAGGACTAGAATTTTAGATAAAATTGCGTTCTCTTGGAGTAAAGGGACATATTTTAACACAATGTTCTTAATATCATTAAATTGGAAACTGTAGCAAATGGATAGGATCGGCTTAGAATTGACTTGTCCATAGAAAAGAAAGCGGATTGGCACATACCGTCCCGTGCAACAAAATCCTTTATTGCAGCATCATCATACCAACAGCAGTCAGGTAAAACAGTGGAGCAAATACAGACGATCGTTTCACGCTTACAATGCCCTTCAAGAGGTCAATGTAAGCATGAAACGATCGTCGTCTGTATTTGCTCCATGGGGCATGTTTTATCTGCTTGCTGTTCGTATGATGATGCCACAATAAAGGATTTTGTTGCATGGGACGGTATGTGCCAATCCACTTTCTTTTCTATGGACATACAGATTCTTTTTCTTTGGAAGTGGCACCCGTAATCCCTGGTGTGTGTGCAGCTTCATCAACCTGAGGTCATACAGCTGTGCCTTTGTACTGATTCTTTTCTCTTCTATGGTATTAGAATTGACTTGCATTTGATGCCAGAAATGAGATTGGAGCACTGTTTAGTCTGAACAATGCTTTTTGCTCCATCAAGAGTAAAGCCAGGATGTTCTCTTTTTTAAATTAGTGCTACAGGACTGTAATTCATCTTCTAATTTACTATTATCACTGCAATTCAGTTTGATATGGGTGAACTCACTAACTGAAATAGCCTTGACGGTGAGCCTGGGATTACTGCTAGAGGCATGCAGAATAGTATTCCCATAAAGGGGTTTGGAGAAAGTGGAAGTGACTATGCCATGTATACACTCACTGGCCACTTTATTAGGTACACCTGTCCAACTTCTTGTTAACACTTAATTTCTAATCAGCCAATCACATGGCGGCAACTCAGTGCATTTAGGCATGTAGACATGGTCAAGACAATCTCCTGCAGTTCAAACCGAGCATCAGTATGGGGAAGAAAGGTGATTTGAGTGCCTTTGAACGTGGCATGGTTGTTGGTGCCAGAAGGGCTGGTCTGAGTATTTCAGAAACTGCTGATCTACTGGGATTTTCACGCACAACCATCTCTAGGGTTTACAGAGAATGGTCCGAAAAAGAAAAAAAATCCAGTGAGCAGCAGTTCTGTGGGCGGAAATGCCTTGATGATGCCAGAGGTCAGAGGAGAATGGGCAGACTGGTTCGAGCTGATAGAAAGGCAACAGTGACTCAAGTCGCCACCCGTTACAACCAAGGTAGGCCTAAGAGCATCTCTGAATGCACAGTGCGTCGAACTTTGAGGCAGATGGGCTACAGCAGCAGAAGACCACACCGGGTACCACTCCTTTCAGCTAAGAACAGGAAACTGAGGCTACAATTTGTACAAGCTCATCGAAATTGGACAGTAGAAGATTGGAAAAACGTTGCTTGGTCTGATGAGTCTCGATTTCTGCTGCGACATTCGGATGGTAGGGTCAGAATTTGGCGTAAACAACATGAAAGCATGGATCCATCCTGCCTTGTATGGAGCATCTTTGGGATGTGCAGCCGACAAATCTGCGGCAACTGTGTGATGCCATCATGTCAATATGGACCAAAATCTCTGAGGAATGCTTCCAGCACCTTGTTGAATCTATGCCACGAAGAATTGAGGCAGTTCTGAAGGCAAAAGGGGGTCCAACCCGTTACTAGCATGGTGTACCTAATAAAGTGGCCGGTGAGTGTAGATCCCTCCAGCTTGAGGTCTAGAAAACAAATGCAGGATTGATGAAAAACAGAGGTAAAATGGAGACCACACGGATTGTCGTTGATGCAGGTTACAAATTTTGGTATGGCAGATACATCGCCCCCTCAAATGAACAGGAGGTCATTGATGTATTTGCCATACCAGAAGAGATCTGACTAGAATGGATTATAGAGGCCATACAACTATTTTGTCTCGCAAGAGGACATAACAAGATTGGTAACAGAGGGGAAAAATTTAGCACCCTAAATACGTCTTTTCGTTGGAGAAAGAAATTATGCTCTTATAAAAAAAATCATTGTTCTTAAGAAAATTAGTAACATGCAGAATGTAAGAAATAAGATCTGCTGCATATGAGCTGAAATGAGACATGTGAAATTCCAATGCTTGTAAACCAATCTCATGTGGAATACAGGTATATAGCGCTGTGACATCACAGCTTAACCAGACAATTTATTTTCTCGGCTCACTGCTATAAAATTGTGTGAAGCTTCTGGGGATTCAAGGTGATCGATCAGCCAATAATCTAGATAATTTCCTTGAGGTTTCTATTTTCCAAAATGGGGGGGGGGTTCCACTGTTTAGGCACATCAGGGGCTGTCCAAATGCAGCATGAAGTCCGCTACCAATTCCAGTCAATTTTATGCTTCAAAAGTCGAATGATACTCCTTCCCTTTCAAGTCTTGCCGTGCCACCAAATAGTAGTTTTCCACCATATATGGAGTATTGACATATTCAGTAGATGTTGGACAACAAATTGTGTGGTGTATTTTCTCTTTTTACTCTTCTAAAAATGCAAAATTCAGGGCTAAAGTAACATTTTTGTGGGAAAAAGTAAAATGTTTATTTTCTCTGTCACCATGCTTTAGTTCCTGTGAACCACCTTGTGGTTTTGAGGAATTTAAGGGGTGCACTTCAAATGTGATGTGGCAGCACAAAAAATGTTTTTGTAAATTTTGTTGTAAAAATGAGAAATTGCTGATTAACTTTTAACCCTTCTAACTTCCTTCTAAAAAATGTTTAAAAATTATGCAGATATAAATTAGACATGTGGGAAATGTTATTTAGCAACCAATTAGTGTGGTATAACTATCTGATTTAAGGGCATACAAATTCAAAGTTTAAAAATTGCTCAATTGTCCAATTTTTTGAAATTTTTTATGTTTTCATAAATAAATGCAAATAATTTCAACCAAACTTTACCACTACTTTGAAGTACAACTTGTTACCAAATACTAGTCTCAGAAACAATGGTATCCTTTCCAGAGTTGTTACCTCATAAAGTGAAAGTGGTCAGATTTAAAAATGAGGCTCAGTCATTAATTTACAAAATGGCTCAGTCTTTAAGGGGTTAAATCAAGGCTTGTGTGTCACAGAAATTGTGCTTCCTGGATTGTGACAAATGCAAGCCATACTTTAAACTAAGTGTGCATGTTTTTAAAATTATACATTTTTTTGCACACTTTCTTGTTGTAATAATCCAATATTAGATTAGCACATGCCGCCCAAAATACAGACACTCCTTACCACTGATTACCATCTATTTTCCCCTTGCCAAATATGTTGTGGTAACTTGGACATTAATAAGGCTATGTTTGCATGAAGGAGCTCAAAAACTGGTTCAATGCAGCTAGGAGACCTAAGAGTCTTATACGCAATTTCCCGTCAATTAGAGGTGTGTACATTTGTATGTAAGTTTATCTATTCTATCTATCTATATATCTATCTATCTCATATCTATCTATCTGTCTATCTATTATCTATCTATCTATCTATCTCATATCTATCTATCTATCTATCTATCTATCTATCTATCTATCTATCTATCTATCCCATATCTATCTATCTATCTATCTATCTATCTATCTATCTATCTATCTGTCTGTCTGTCTGTCTGTCTGTCAGTCTGTCAGTCCATCCATCCATCTATCTAACTCTATCTGTTTATCTATCATCTGTCTGTCTATCTATACATCTCAATTTTACTTTCTTTAACCCTACATCTGTGCATAAAAGATACACTGAGTGGTGGACATCTTGCTAAGTTTAAGAATTCACTTCTGTACAAGTAAAGGTTTAAGTAATATTTCAACCCCACTATACAATTTGCCATTTACTGATCAGTCCTTTGTCAAGACAAACATAAAGAACAGCTTTTTTTCATTTATCTATGTAAAGGTTAGAGTGGTGAGCAAATGCTGACCCTGCAATAATGCAATGATCAAAAGATCAATATTACAAGCACAGGTTAAACAAGAAAGAAAATAAGTGTTTTTTAACCTCTGATGCTTTTGGCTGCCAAGACATAAAAACAAATCCCTGTAAACACATTGACCTGAATCAGATGAAGAGCAGAAAAAAGCTGAAGACTTTTCACTTTTCACTAATCAAAAAGAAACAATAAACGTTGAAATTCCCTCAGCATTAAATATATGCCACACAGTACACTCACTGACAGAAGTTATGTCGCTTATCCATGTTATGTAAATAAAAGCTTATAACCTGCCGTTAAATTCATCCATTGGTTGTATAAATTATTCTTTTGAAAGCTGAAACCCTCCGAAATGTGGTTTAGGTTAAGAAAATAAATTGGCATGTTCATGTTAATGGTAAATTTAGGTCGATAATTTTTGCGTTTATTTGTGGAAAAAAAGCGGAAATTTGGCTAAAATTTTGAAAATTTTGCAATTTTAAAATTTCAAATTTTTATTCTGTTAAACCAGAGAGTTATGTGACACAAAATAGTTAATAAATAACATTTTCCACATGTCTACTTTACATCAGCATAATTTTGGAAACAAAATTTTTTTTTGCTAGGAAGTTATAAGGGTTAAAATTTGACCAGCGATTTCTCATTTTTACAACAAAATTTACAAAACCATTTTTTTAGGGACCACCTCACATTTGAAGTCAGTTTGAGGGGTCTATATAGCTGAAAATAGCCAAAAGTGACACCATTCTAAAAACTGCACCCCCAAGGTGCTCAAAACCACATTCAAGAAGTTTATTAACCCTTCAGGTGCTTCACAGCAGCATATAAACTCAAAGAGAAACGGAGTACAAGTCCACTTGAGAAAATATATAAATTACTTTTTATTAATCAAAACAACATCTGATGTACAGTAAAATCACATTGAATACAATATATAAACTGGACAGTGAGGAGAGCTAGGAAAGAACACTGAAAAAATCACTGCGATAGTATCCCCAAATTTTCTCTGCTAATTTTAATTAGTAAAGTGCTAGTAGTGCATTGTATCGGAGGAGGGAGGAGACTCAGACTGGCCACTATATTAGTTTTACAGGGATCCCCTTATAAAGTCTATTTCAAAATGGTACCATGTTGAGCCTGGCTAAATCCCTCTTACCCATTGTAGCGGAGACACAGGGGACACCACCGGAGCCCCAACGCGCGTTTCGCGTCGGCTTCGTCAGGGGGCGGTCACAGCAGCAGTAGCAACATGGAAGGAAAAAATTAACATTTAACTTTTTAGTCACAAAAATGAACTTAAAGCAACAATTTTTTTTCATTTTCACAAGGGTAAAAGGAGAAACTGGACCCCAAAAGTTGTTGTACAATTTATCCTGAGTACGCCGATACCCCATATGTAGGGGGAATCACTGTTTGGGCGCATGACAGGGCTCGGAAAGGAAGGAGAGCCATTTGGCTTTTGAATGAAAAATTAGCTCCAATCGTTAGCGGACACCATGTCATGTTTGGAGAGCCCCTGTATGCCTAAACATTGGAGCTCCCTGACAAGTGACCCCATTTTGGAAACTAGCCCCCCATGGAACTTTTCTAGATGCATAGTGAGCACTTTCAACCCCCAGGTGCTTCACAAATTGATCCGTAAAAATGAAAAAGTACTTTGTTTTCACAAAAAAATTCTTTTAGCCTCAATTTTTTCATTTTCACATGGGCTACAGGATAAAATGGATATTAAAATGTATTGGGCAATTTCTCCTGAGTATACGGATACCTCACATGTGGGGGTAAACCACTGTTTGGGCACTCGGCAAGGCTCAGAAGGGAAGGAGCGCCATTTGAGTTTTTGAAAGAAAAATTAGCTCCAATCGTTGGGTGTCACCATGTCGCATTTGGAGAGCCCCTGTATGCCTAAACATTTGAACTCCCCCATAAGTGACACCATTTTGGAAACTAGACCCCCCAAGGAACTCATCTAGATGTGCGGTGAGCACAAGTGCTTCACAGAAGTTTATAACACAGAGCAATGAAAATAAAAATCATTTTTCTTTCCTCAAAAATTATTTTTTAGCCCACAGTTTTTTTTGTTTTCACAAGGGTAACAGGAGAAATTGGACCCCAAAAGTTGTTTTCCAGTTTGTCCTAAGTACGCTGATACCCCGTATGTGGGGTAAACCACTATTTGGGTGCATGGCAGAGCTCGGAAAGGAAGTAGTGATGTTTTGGAATGCAGACTTTGATGGAATGGTCTGCGGGCGTCATATTACGATTGCAGAGCCCCTGATGTGCCTAAACAGTAGAAACCCCCACAATTGACCCCATTTTTGAAACTAGAGCCACAAAGGAACTTATCTAGATGTGTGGTGAGCACTGTGAACCCCCAAGTGCTTCACAGAAGTTTATAACGCAGAGCCGTGAAAGTAAAAAATCATTTTTTTTCTTCAAAAATTATTTTTAGCCCGCAATTTTTTATTTTCCCAAGGGTAACAGGAGAAAATGAACCCAATAGTTATTGTCCCTTTTGTCCTGAGTACGCTAATAGTCCATATGTGGGGGTAAACCACTGTTTGGGCACACATCAAGGCTTGGAAAAGAAGTAGTGACGTTTTGAAATGCAGACTTTGATGGAATGATCTGCGGGCGTCACGTTGCGTTTGCAGAGCCACTGATGTACCTAAACAGTAGAAACCCATCACAAGTGACCCCATTTTGGAAACTAGACCCCCCAAGGAACTTATCTAGATGTGTGGTGAGCATTTTGAACCCCCAAGTGCTTTACAGAATTTTATAACGCAGAGCCGTGAAAACAAAAAATAATTTTTTCCCACAAAAATAATTTTTAGCCCCCATTTTTTTATTTTTCCAAGGGTAACAGGAGAAATTAGACCCCCAAAATTGTTGTACAATTTTTCCTGAGTATGCTGATACCCCATATGTTTGGGTAAACTACTGTTTGGGCGCACGTCGGTGCTTGGAAGGGGGGAGCACCATTTGACTTTTTGAATGCAAGATTAGCTGGGATCAACCCTAATCCCAACTAACCGTAATCACAACCCTAACCCCAACACACCCCTAACCCTAATCCCAACCCTAACCACAACCCTAACCCCAAAAAACAACCAACCCTAATCCCAACACTAACCATAACCCTAACCACAAGCCTAACCCTAACCTAAACACACCCCTAACCCTAATCTTATCCCTAAATCCCTAACCCTAACCCTAACCATAATTCCAACCCTAGCTCTAGTTCCAACCCTAACCCTAAGGCTATGTGCCCACATTGCGGATTCGTGTGCGGATTTTTCCACACCATTTTTGAAAAATCCACATGTAAAACACACTGCTTTTTACTTGTTGATTTACCACGGATTTCCAATGTTTTTTGTGCGGATTTCACCTGCGGATTCCTAATGATCAACAGGTGTAAAACGCTGCAGATTCCACACAAAGAATTGACATGCTGCGGAAAATACAATGCAGCATTTCCGCATGGTATTTTTCACACCATGGGCACTGCGGATTTGGTTTTCCATAGGTTTACATGGTACTGTAAACGTGATGGAAAACTGCCACGAATCCGCAGCGGCCAATTTGCACCATGTGCACATAGCCTAATTCTAACCCGAACCCTAATTGCAACCCTATCTGTTATGGTTTTTCCAATGGCAGGGAAATCAAAATAACAACGGACTAGCTCTCGGGTGATGGGAACTAAAGTGACCGTGACCTGAACCTGACACGACACTGGAAGTAGCCGGGGAGTGTTTCCTACGATGCCCTAGACACCACGCGCCAGCCGGAGATCTAACTACCCCTATCAGAGGAATATACAGGCCTGCCTTACCTCCAGAGATGAACCCCAAAAGGAGATAGCAGCCCCCCACAGATATTGACGGTGAGTCAAGAGGAAAAGACATACGTAGGATGAACAGCAGATTTAGCACAGTGAGGTCCGCTTACTAGATAGCAGAAGTACAGGAAAGAGTCACTTCACGGTCAACTTCAAAACACTATTCAAAAACACCATCCTGAAATTACTTTAAAACTCCAGTGACAACTCATGCCACTGGAGTGGCAATTCCAGTCCACGAGAGCTTCCAGCTACAGAGAGTCACATTGCAAATAGCTGGACAAAAATAGCATTAACTAGAAACAAAATTCAACTTAGCTGAACAGGATCTTGAGGCAGGAGAATGCAACAGAATGCTACTGATACATTGTTGGCCGGCATCAGACCAGCAGCCAAGCAGCCTTAAATAGGAAACTCCCCTAATGGGTGTCAACAGGTGATCAAGGATAGAAGAAGGCAAATAAGTAGCACTACCATAAAACACCACCGGGGGAGCCCACAAACAGAATTCACAACAGTACCCCCCCCTTAAGGAGGGGGCACCGAACCCTCACCAGAACCACCAGGGCGATCTGGATGAGCACTATGAAATGCACGAACCAAATCAGGAGCATGAACATCAGATGCTGTCACCCAAGAATTATCCTCCTGACCATAGCCTTTCCACTTAACCAGATACTGAAGTTTCCGTCTGGAAACACGGGAGTCCAAGATCTTTTCCACCACATACTCCAACTCACCCTCAACCAGCACAGGAGCAGGAGGATCAGCAGACGGAACAACCGGCACCTCATACCTCCGCAATAATGACCGATGAAAAACATTATGAATAGTAAAAGATGCTGGGAGGTCCAAACGAAAGGACACAGGATTGAGAACCTCCAGAATCCTATAAGGGCCGATAAACCGAGGCTTAAACTTAGGAGACGAGACCTTCATAGGAACAAATCGAGAAGACAACCAAACCAGGTCCCCAACACAAAGACGAGGACCGACACACCGATGACGATTAGTGAACTGTTGAGTCTTCTCCTGGGACAACTTCAGATTGTCCACAACCTGTCCCCAAATCTGATGCATTCTATCAACCACAGCATCTACTCCAGGACAATCCGAAGACTCCAATTGACCGGACAAAAAGCGAGGGTGAAACCCTGAATTACAAAAAAATGGAGAAACCAAAGTGGCAGAACTGGCCCGATTGTTAAGGGCAAACTCTGCCAATGGCAAAAAATCAAGCCAATCGTCCTGATCAGCGGACACAAAACACCTCAAGTAAGTCTCCAAGGTCTGATTAGTACGCTCAGTCTGGCCATTAGTCTGAGGATGGAATGCAGACGAAAAAGACAAGTCGATGCCCATCCTGGCACAGAACGCCCGCCAAAATCTAGACACAAACTGAGTACCCCTGTCAGACACTATATTCTCAGGAATACCATGCAAACGCACAACATTCTGAAAAAATAGAGGGACCAGCTCAGAGGAGGAGGGCAATTTGGGCAAAGGTACCAAGTGAACCATCTTGGAAAAACGGTCACACACCACCCAGATGACGGACATCCTACGAGAAACAGGAAGGTCAGAAATAAAGTCCATAGAGATGTGCGTCCAAGGCCTCTTAGGAATAGGCAAGGGCAACAACAACCCGCTGGCCCGGGAACAGCAGGGCTTAGCCCGAGCACAAACATCACAAGACTGCACAAAAATACGTACATCTCGAGACAAGGAAGGCCACCAGAAGGACCTAGACACCAGATCCCTGGTGCCAAAAATTCCAGGATGACCTGCCAACGCGGAAGAGTGAACCTCCGAAATAACTCTACTGGTCCAGTCATCAGGGACAAACAATCTACCAGGCGGACAGCGATCAGGCCTATCCACCTGAAACTCCTGCAAAAAGCGCCGCAGGTCTGGGGAGACAGCTGACAATATCACCCCATCCTTCAGGATGCCAGTAGGTTCGGAATCACCAGGCGAGTCAGGCTCAAAACTCCTAGAGAGGGCATCCGCCCTCACATTCTTAGACCCAGGCAGATATGAAACCACAAAGTTAAATCGAGAGAAAAACAACGACCAGCGCGCCTGTCTAGGATTCAGACGCCTGGCTGACTCAAGATAAATTAGATTTTTGTGGTCAGTCAAGACCACCACCTGGTGTCTAGCACCCTCAAGCCAATGACGCCACTCCTCAAATGCCCACTTCATGGCCAAGAGCTCCCGATTTCCAACATCATAATTTCGCTCAGCGGGCGAAAACTTTCGAGAGAAAAACGCACATGGTCTCATCACTGAGCAGTCAGGACTTTTCTGCGACAAAACTGCACCTGCTCCGATCTCGGAAGCATCTACTTCAACCTGGAACGGGAGCGAAACATCAGGCTGGCGCAACACAGGAGCAGAAGAAAAGCGGCGCTTAAGCTCCCGAAAGGCCTCCACAGCCGCAGAGGACCAATTAGCAACATCAGCACCCTTCTTGGTCAAATCAGTCAAAGGTTTAGCAATGGCAGAAAAACCCGCTATGAATCGGCGATAGAAATTAGCAAATCCCAAGAATTTCTGAAGACTCTTTAGAGAAGTAGGTTGTACCCAATCACAAATAGCCTGAACCTTAACAGGGTCCATCTCCATAGATGAAGGGGAAAAAATATATCCCAAAAAGGAAATTCTCTGAACCCCAAAAATACACTTTGAGCCCTTCACAAATAGAGAATTAGCTCGTAAAACCTGAAAAACTCTCCTGACCTGTTGAACATGAGATTCCCAGTCCTCCGAAAAAATCAAAATATCATCCAAATACACAATCATAAATTTATCCAGATATTCACGGAAAATATCGTGCATAAAGGACTGAAAAACGGAAGGGGCATTCGCGAGACCGAAAGGCATTACCAAATACTCAAAATGGCCTTCAGGCGTATTAAATGCGGTCTTCCACTCATCCCCCTGCTTAATCCGCACCAAATTATACGCACCACGTAGATCGATCTTAGTGAACCACTTCGCCCCCTTTATGCGAGCAAAAAGATCAGTCAGTAAAGGTAACGGATACTGGTATTTAACTGTAATCTTATTCAGAAGTCGATAGTCGATACAAGGTCTCAATGAACCATCCTTTTTACCCACAAAGAAAAACCCTGCCCCCAGTGGAGACAAAGAGGGGCGAATATGACCCTTTTCCAAAGATTCTCTGATATACTCCCGCATAGCAGTATGTTCAGGTACAGACAAATTAAACAAGCGACCCTTAGGAAATTTACTACCGGGAATCAACTCAATAGCGCAGTCACACTCTCTGTGAGGAGGGAGAGAATCAGTTTTAGGCTCCTGAAAGACATCATAAAAATCTGACAGAAATGCTGGGATCTCAGAGGGAGTAGATGAAGAAATGGGAACCAAAGGTGCATCCCCATGAATCCCCTGACATCCCCAGCTCAGCACAGACATTGATCTCCAGTCCAAGACTGGATTATGAATTTGTAACCATGGTAATCCAAGTACTAATACGTCATGTAGATTATATAACACAAGGAAACGAATAATCTCCTGATGGTCTGGGGACAGATGCATAGTCACTTGTGTCCAATATTGTGGTTTATTGCTAGCCAAAGGTGTAGAATCAATACCCTTTAAGGGAATAGAAACCTCCAGAGGCTCTAAATCAAACCCACAACGCTTGGCAAAGGACCAATCCATGAGACTCAGAGCGGCGCCAGAATCCACATAAGCATCCACAGTAACAGATGATAAAGTACAAATCAATGTCACGGACAAAAGAAATTTAGACTGCAAGGTACCCATAGAAAAAGATTTATCAACCTTTTTATCAACCTTCTTTATGCGTTTAGAGCATGCTGATATAACATGAGCTGGATCTCCACAATAGAAGCACAACCCATTTTTGCGCCTGTAATTCTGTCGTTCGCCTCTAGACAATACACTATCGCATTGCATATGCTCTGGTGCCTTTTCAGAGGTCACCGCCAAATGATGCACAGGTTTTTGCTCAGAAGATACCGCCATATGGTGCACAGGTTTTTGCTCAGAAGATACCGCCATATGGTGCACAGGTTTTTGCTCAAAAGATACCGCCATATGGTGCACAGATTTTTGCTCAGAAGATACCGCCATATGGTGCACAGATTTGCGCTCCCGTAAACGCCGATCAATCTGGATAGCCAATTTCATGGCATCATTCAGACCTGTAGGCACAGGGAACCCCACCATGACATCCTTCACGGCATCAGAGAGACCTTCTCTGAAATTAGCTGCTAGAGCGCACTCATTCCATTTAGTAAGCACCGACCATTTACGAAATTTTTGGCAGTATATCTCAGCTTCATCTTGCCCTTGAGAAAGAGCTATCAAGGCTTTCTCAGCCAAAATCTCTAAATTAGGTTCTTCATAAAGCAACCCCAAAGCCAGAAAAAACGCATCTACATTTAATAACGCAGGATCCCCTGGCGACAATGCAAATGCCCAACTTTGTGGGTCACCCCGCAATAGAGAAATAACAATTTTAACCTGTTGCGCAGGATCACCAGCAGAGTGAGATTTCAGAGACAAAAACAATTTACAATTCTCTCTGAAATTCAAAAAACGGGATCTGTCTCCGGTAAAAAATTCAGGCATAGGGATCTTAGGTTCAGACATTGGAGCACGTATAACAAAATCTTGTAAGTTCTGGACCTTTGTAGCCAGGTTATTCAGACCTGCAACCAAACTCTGTGGATCCATGATTCAAACAGGTGTAACCAAAGCCATTCAGAGATTAAGAGGAGAGGAAAAAAAAAAAAGGCTGAAGACTGCAGTTTAAGCAAGGAGTACAAATAAGCACTAAGGTGCACTTTCCAAACACAGAAGGAAAAAAAAACCTTTTCATATCCTTTCCTGCTTTAGTGCATAGTTTTAACACATGTTAGGCCGGCCAAACTGTTATGGTTTTTCCAATGGCAGGGAAATCAAAATAACAACGGACTAGCTCTCGGGTGATGGGAACTAAAGTGACCGTGACCTGAACCTGACACGACACTGGAAGTAGCCGGGGAGTGTTTCCTACGATGCCCTAGACACCACGCGCCAGCCGGAGATCTAACTACCCCTATCAGAGGAATATACAGGCCTGCCTTACCTCCAGAGATGAACCCCAAAAGGAGATAGCAGCCCCCCACAGATATTGACGGTGAGTCAAGAGGAAAAGACATACGTAGGATGAACAGCAGATTTAGCACAGTGAGGTCCGCTTACTAGATAGCAGAAGTACAGGAAAGAGTCACTTCACGGTCAACTTCAAAACACTATTCAAAAACACCATCCTGAAATTACTTTAAAACTCCAGTGACAACTCATGCCACTGGAGTGGCAATTCCAGTCCACGAGAGCTTCCAGCTACAGAGAGTCACATTGCAAATAGCTGGACAAAAATAGCATTAACTAGAAACAAAATTCAACTTAGCTGAACAGGATCTTGAGGCAGGAGAATGCAACAGAATGCTACTGATACATTGTTGGCCGGCATCAGACCAGCAGCCAAGCAGCCTTAAATAGGAAACTCCCCTAATGGGTGTCAACAGGTGATCAAGGATAGAAGAAGGCAAATAAGTAGCACTACCATAAAACACCACCGGGGGAGCCCACAAACAGAATTCACAACACCTATCCCTAATTTTAACCCTAACCCTAATTCTAACCCTAATTGCAACCCTAAACCTAGCCCTAGCCCTAACACTCACCCTAGCCCTAACCCTAGCCCTAACCCTATTTCTAACCCTAACCCTAGTTGAAAAATAAAAGTAAATATATTTTCTTTATTTTATTAGTGTACCTACCTATGGGGGTGATAAAGGGGGGGTTCATTTACTTTTTTATTTTGATCACTGTGATAGGTTTTATCACAGTGATCAAAATGTACCTGGAATGAATCTGACGGCCGGCAGATTCGGCGGGCGCGCTGGGCATGCGCCGCCGCCATTTTGGAAGATGGCCGTGCCCATCACTGAAGATGGACAGACACCGGGAGGGACACCGGGTCTTGGTAAGTATGGGGGGGTGGGATCGGACAGCGGGGGGGCGAAGGGGAGAGGAGGGCAGCGTAGCACAGAACGGAGGGGAGGAAAGACCCATGCCAATCATGGGTCACATGAATGAGAGACTAGATCCTGCTTTTTAAAGATCTGTGTTTTACCCTGAAACATTGCAGCATTTCAGTGGAAAGAGCAGCCAGGAATGTGGTGACTAATCCAAGAGGCCGGTCTCTTCGTTCAATCGGGTATATTGACAGATCTCTTCATATACACACATAGAAAGGCCTTTGACTCCAGCTGAGTGGGAAGAGAAGCTGGCATGGATCGGCCTCTTGTCTGTAGACACCTCTCCACTGACCGCTCTTTCAAATACTGTGATTTGTCTATGACATGCTGCACTGTTTCAGAGAACTGGTCTCAGGCATCGTGAATAAGCAGACAGGTTACCTTTGCATCCTCGAAAGTAGAAACATTTCCTAAACTTTGCTTAATCTGATGCTAGCAAAGATACTGGGCAAAAATGCAATACAACCCCTTCTTGTCACATGTCATACTAATACTAGTACTAGTATGGTAAACATGTTATGCAGACATAGGAAATGAGTCTGCAGCATCAGCAGCCAGGTCAGCTGCATACAGATCAAACCTTGCTTCAATATCTTGGGTCAGAGATAGCATGAATCCTAACTATTTAATCCTAGATGTTGCATCAATAAGATGACTTCCCTCTATTTACCTATTGGCTCCTAGCACACCACAACAGTTGGTGCCAATAGCTGTAGTGGTAAATGCGGCCCTCTGGCTTTGCCATATATGGAATCCTTTTAGGTCCTGTCAGCAATTATCTAATTTGGTTACAGCTTAATCATACTGATCCCCGGCAGAGCAGGGTAGAATGATGAGAGTCGTGCTCAGCACCAGGCGCCGGGGAATAACGCTTACTGTATTGCTGCTTTCCTGGTGCCCGCCATGTGGTACTGATGTGGCACAAAGGTGGTATACAGTTGCCACATGTGTGCCACACGTATAACACACACAGACACTGACATCTCCGGTACCATTTGTTTCTTGTATCAGAAATATCAGGATGTGTGAAACCGGCCTTAGTATGTAAATCAGATGCTAGGTGTTAAAAATCAGAGTGTACTCGTATAACAAAATACATGACAATTGCCTTACACTCGTCCAACTTTGCAGGAACAAAATTGGACAGATTTTAAAATCGCTAGTGTGACTCCAGCCTTAGGGCATGTACATACATTGAGTTTTTGCTTGCAGAAATTTCTGTAAGATTTCTGCATCTCTTGGCAACAAAAATGCTGCTGCAAAAACGTGCGTTTTTGCCTCGATTTTGTATGCGTTTTTTTGTTTCCGTTTTGTATACGTTTTTGTACAGCAAAGAAAGCTTTTTTGAGCTAAGTAAAGTTATTTAAAAAAAAAAAAAAATTGTGATGTTATTTCTTGGTTCAACACTTTCTTTTTCATTCTTATTCAGTAGCAGTCAGCAGCTGTCATTGACTCCAAGCCCTAGGTTTAGAAATTAAAATGTGTCAGCCAGACACCCTCATTACTAAGTTGGTAAGTAAACACACATGCGCACATGCACGCACACAAGTGCACTTATGCATATACTGTAACTAGTGTTAACAGTGTTAACAGAATGAACCTAGATAAGCTGTAACCAAGCTGCAACCGTTAATTTTTAAAAAATAAATAAATAAATTGGGTGGGCTCCCACGTAATTTTCATAATCAGCAGAATAGAAAGCTGACAGCTGAGGGCTGATGTTAATATTCTTAGAAGTAGCCAATAGCCATAAAGATTCCCAGGATATTATTATCAGCTCACAGTTGTTTACTTAGCCTTTACTGGGTAGTTTACAGGTGGATCCCAGAAAATTTCTTACATTAGGTCCCCCTATAAAATCTAACTAGCAAAAACTAGGCAGACAGCTGCAGGATGATATTACCAGTCTAGGAAGGGGCCATGGATATTGTCCCCCTCCCAGACTAAAAACATCAGCTCTCAGTCGCCCCAGAAAAGGCACATCTATAAGATGCACCAAATCTGGTGCTTAGCCTCATTCTTCCCTTTTCACCTCTAGCGATGGCAAGTGGAGTAATGGTTGGGGAGGTTGATGTCACCTTTGTATTGTTAGGTGACATCAAGCCCACAGGTTAGTAATGGAGATGCGTCTATAAGACGCCTCCATTACTAACCTCATAGTGATATTATAAAAAAAATACACACCCAGAAGAAAGTACTTTATTTGAAATAATGACCCAGACTCCTTTATTGAATCTAAATTAAACCATACTCACCGAATGCCTAATCCACTGAAGCCAACGTCTCCTGCTACAAAAATAAATTAATAAACCACAATATTTCTCACCTGTCCGCAGAGAAGCTAGTAATCCATAATGCCCCACAACGATCCTGATGACTTTGAAGGCAGTCACTGATGTGACTGCTCACAAAGACAGTCGGCTATACACTGACACACGAGGTAATGTCTCCTGCAGTATATAGCACTGAGCTGCCATGAGACATGTCACACGAGTTCATCAGCTGATGAGAAAGTTCACAGGAGTTCATAATGAACTTGTGTGATCTCTCTCACAGCAGCCCAGCGCTTTACACTGTGGGAGTGATGACGCTTCTGTCAATGTATCGCCAGTGGCCAGGTAAAGCGGTCACATCTCCCGATGTGACTATTCTACAAGTGAGATCGCCATGGGACACTCGCGATTACATGGATTACGGCCGACAGGTTAGTACATGGTATATTTTTTATTTTTTTTTATAGGAGACATGGGCATCGGAGTTTGGGCGTTAAGGTGAGTATATATTGTTTTTTTATTTTACATTTTTCATAGGCGACGAGGGCATTGGGAATTTGGTGTTAGGTGAATATAATGTGTTTTTTTATTTTATTTGAATATGTATTGAATTAATTTACATGTGTTTTTTTCTTTTTAACTTTGACTGACAAGAGACTACTTCTTCCATCAGCGGCTTCTCCTATCACTGTTATCAGTGACAGCAGACATAGCCGTATGGGAGTAGTCTCTCATCTCATCAGCCAATGCCTGCTGAACTGCAATAAGCTTTTTACCGCAGGTCACTGATGCGGGTCACAGTATCTGACAGCGTGATCCTGCAAGCGCTCTGATGGTGGTAAGGTTTTTTTTAAGTTTGTGCACAGGTGCCAGGTGACGAGAATCTACTTCTCCCATCAGCGGCACCTGCTGTCATTATTATCTGTGACAGCAGATATAGGCTGATGGGAGAAGTAGTATCTCAACAGCCGGCACCTGCGTTGAGCTTTTTACCGCTGGTCAACGCATTTCTGCGGGGTCATGCCGACATCTGACAGCGTGACCCGCAGGGCCCTCACGGTGGTAACAATCTACCAGAGGTAACGATCAGAAGTACTGTGCCAGTGTTCCTCATGCTGTCATACAGAGAATGAAACACCGTCTTTTGTGCTATGTATGGTGTTCGGCTATATTTGGTGAGTAAATTGGCGAATATTGCAAATTTGGTGATCATGAGCCGATCCGAGTATTGATATATATTCGTTCATCTCTATTGATAACTTAAAGCTCCAAATCCACTGAATGATATAAAAGAGAAAATTATCTTTCTCTGAAGCTGCTACCAGGGAGTGCCTAAGCGCTTACTGCTTACTGATATTTCAATGTGTACATTTTAATTTAGGTTGATTTAAGTCTCCCTAGTGTTGAATGCATCAGAAAGAATAGAGCTATGAGCGGTATAGCGATTTTATCATAGTAACATAGTAACATAGTTACTAAGGCCAAAAAAAGACATTTGTCCATCCAGTTCAGCCCATATTCCATCAGAATAAATCCCCAGATCTATGTCCTTCTAAAGAACCTAATAACTGTAAAATACAATATTGTTACGCTCCAGGAAGACATCCAGGCCTCTCTTGAACCCCTAGACTGAGTTCACCACCACCACCTCCTCAGGCAAGGTATTCCGGATTCTCGCTGCCCTAACAGTAAAGAATTCTCTTCTATGTTGGTGGAACAACCTTCTCTCCTCCAGACGCAGAGAATGTCCCCTTGTGACCATCACATTCCCTGGTATAAACAGATCTTCGGAGAGATATTTTTATTGTCCCCTTATATACTTATACATGGTTATTAGATTGCCCCTCAGTCATCTTTTTTCTAGACTAAATAATTCTAATTTTGATAATCTCTCTGGCTACTGTAGTTCCCCCATCCCCTTTATTAATTTTGTTGCCCTTCTTTGTACTCTCTCTAGTTCTATTATATCCTTCCTGAGCACTGGTGCCCAAAACTGTACACAGTACTCCATGTGTTGTCTAACCAGGGATTTGTACAGAGGCAGTATAATGTTCTCATCATGTGTATCCAGACCTCTTTTAATATACCCCATGATCCTGTTTGCCTTGGCAGCGGCTGCCTGGCACTGGCTGCTCCAGGTAAGTTTATCATTAACTAGGATCCTCAAGTCCTTCTCCTTGTCAGATTTACTCAGTGGTTTCCCATTCAGTGTGCAATGATGCTATTGATTCCTTCTTCCCATGTGTATAACCACCCTCTGCTTTCTATCACTAAGCCAGTTACTTACCCATTTACACACATTTTCCCCCATGCTTTGGAAAAATCAAGATATACAACGTCCAATAACTCACCTTGATCCAGTCTATAGCTTACCTCTTCAAAAAAACTGATTAGAATGGTTTGATAGGAGAGATTCCTCATAAACCCATGCGGATGTGGAGTTAAACGGTTATTCTCATTGGGATAATCCAGAATAACATCCAACAGAAACCCTTCAAATATTTTACCAACAATAGAGGTTAACCTTACTGGCCTATAATTTCCAAGATCATTTTAGAGCCCTTTTTGAATATTGGTACCACATTTGCTGCGTGCCAGTCCTGTGGAACAGACCCCATCGCTATAGAGTGGGAGGCCCCGCTGCAGAGCTGAGCAACAAGACAAGTACATTAGAGTCTGTAGTTTGAGGAATCAATGCCTCACAGGTCCTCAAATGGCAGCTTCATTAAATAGTACACGCAAAATGCCAGTGTCATTGTCTACAGTGAAGAGGCGACTCTGGGATGGTGGCCTTCAGGGCTGAGTGGCAAAGAAAAAGCCATATCTGTGGCTGGCTAATAAAAGGAAAAGATTAATATGGTCAAAAGAACACAGACATTGGACAGAGAAAGATTGAAAAAAAGTGGTATGGACAGACAAATCCAAGTTTGAGGTGTTTAGAAGAACATTTGTGAGATGCAGAACAACTGAAAAAATTCTGGAAGAGTGTCTGAGGCCATCTGTCAAGCATGGTGGAGGTAATGTGATGGTCTGGAGTTTCTTGGTTCTGGTAAAATGGGAGATTTGTACAAGGTAAAAGGGATATTGAATAAGGAAGGCTATCACTCCATTTTGCAACGCCATGTGGACAGTGCTTGATTGGAGCCAATTTCATCCTACAACAGGACAATGACCCAAAGCACACCTCCAAATTATGCAAGAACTATTTAGGGAAGAAGCATGCAGCTGGTATTCTATCTGTAATGGAGTGGCCAGTGTAACCAGATCTCAACCCCATTGAGCTGTTTTGGGAGCAGCTTGACTGCAAAAAGTACCCATCAAGCCAAACCAACTTGTGGGAGGGGCTTCTGGAAGCATGGGGTGAAATTTCTCCAGATTGCCTCAGCAAATTAATTGCTAGAATGCCAAAGGTCTGCAATGCTGTAATTGCTGGAAAGGGAGCATTCTTTGACAAAAGCAAAGATTGAAGGAGAAAATTAGTATTTCAAATAAAAATCTTTCTTTTCGATTCATTGGCAACTCATTTGATTAATAAAAGTATGAAAGTATGAGTTTTCATGGAAAACAAAAAATTGTCTGGGTGACCCTAAACTTTTGAACGGTAGTGTATGTTGAGTAACAATTTAAAAACTACATGTCTATCATGTTAGGGCTAGCGTAACACACCAAGTATACATAGGTAGCTACAGGGTGCATTTGCAGCCCAGGGTCCACCGTGCAGAGATATCTGCTGCAAAGTAATGGCGGATAACCTCTGAGCTCACACGTGGGTTAAGCTTCACCCTGTGTGAACTGGAAGCGATCTCTGTTGGCTCACAGAGTCATGCTGTACACAAAACTATTACCCTGACTAAGGGTTGTGCTTGCTCTGGAACTCTTCTGTGCTAACCGCACACATGAAGGAACCAGATGCTAAGCCAAGGCTAATTGCCCCCACTGACGCTAGCTGCCTGCCTGAGTGTACAGTCCCAAAGCTACAGCCTCACACCACATATGTATACAGTGGAATAGTATCCACTGGCATTAGCCAAACACATTTGATACTAGCGCATGGCCATGCGGCCATGCAAACCTTTTATAGTTGCAAATCTACAGGACCTTCCTGGTGGACCAATAGGAGCTGCAACAGGGCCTGAGCGTGTGACCCCCGACCTCTAATGAGAGGTCCTCCCGTGGGCATGCTCAGTGTGTGAAAAGCAGGACTTAGTCCCAGAAAGCCTGCTCACCGCTGACCAGTGCTGGCTACAAGGGCAGAGCCTGGAAAGGCAACAGTAACCGTTCGCACAGTATCAGGCTGAGCCAGATGCTGGGACCAACATCTCTGCTGAGCAGGCTCCACTGTGGCTGGAGAAGAATGGGAGATCGCAGCGGACATGGCTCGAGATTCCCCCTGTGCAGCGGCAGGAACGCGACACCTAACATATCATTGCTATATTTGCTTGTAATTGTATCTTTATTGACATGGGGTGCCCAGGCACTTATCTTCTTTGATATGACTATTATTTTTGGATAGCCACACCTGGCCTCTTACATAGTTACATAGTTATTAAGGTTGAAGGAAGACTTTAAGTCCATCTAGTTCAACCCATAGCCTAACCTAACATGCTCTAACATGTTGATCCAGAGGAAGGCAAAAAAAACCATGTGGCAAAGAGTAAGCTACACATTGAGGAAAAACATTCCTTCCCGACTCCACATACAGCAATCAGACTAATTCCCTGGATCAACGCCCTATCAAGGAATCTAGTGTATATACCCTGTAACATTATACTTTTCCAGAAAGGCATCCAGTCCCCTCTTAAATTTAAGTAATCAATCACTCATTACAACATCATACGGCAGAGAGTTCCATAGTCTCACTGCTCTTACAGTAAAGAATCTGCATCTATTATTATGCTTAAACCTTCTTTCCTCCAGTAGTAGAGGATGCCCCCTTGTCCCTGTCTCAGGTCTATGATTAAAAAGATCATCAGGAAGGTCTTTGTACTGTCCCCCAGGGGCGTAACTACCGCGGTCGCAGGGGTCGCAATTGCGACGGGGCCCACAGTGCTTAGGGGCCCCGACTCTGAGCTACAAAATGGGCCGGCGGCCCTTTAAATAAACCTTCTTTACAGGCCCTGGTGCGCGTGCACTCTCTCAGTGCATGCGCGATCACGGGTGGGACTGCACTTGTCCCGCAGCAGAGCCCCTCCACCACAGAGAGCCGCACACCACAACTATGGCTGCAGCTGCTCTGTGCGCACAGGACCTTTGATGAGGTCACAGGAGGGGAGGAGTCGGAGTCACATGATCAAGGGCTTCCGTGTAGTGCAGGACAGTAGTGCAGTGCTGGTCGTCATCATGCTGGAGGAGGGTAAGCTTTTGTGTGAGGTCAGGAGGGGTTTGTGTGGATGTAGCAGAGCAGTGTGTGTATGAGGTGTACAGAGCGGAGCCGTGTGTGTATGAGGTGTACGGAGCGGAGCTGTGTGTGTATGAGGTGTACAAGGCGGAGCCGTGTGTGTATGAGGTGTACGGAGCGGAGCCGTGTGTGTACGAGGTGTACGGAGCGGAGCCGTGTGTGTACGAGGTGTACGGAGCCGTGTGTGTACGAGGTGTACGGAGCGGAGCCGTGTGTGTACGAGGTGTACGGAGCGGAGCCGTGTGTGTACGAGGTGTACGGAGCGGAGCCGTGTGTGTACGAGGTGTACGGAGCGGAGCCGTGTGTGTACGAGGTGTACGGAGCGGAGCCGTGTGTGTACGAGGTGTACGGAGCGGAGCCGTGTGTGTACGAGGTGTACGGAGCGGAGCCGTGTGTGTACGAGGTGTACGGAGCGGAGCCGTGTGTGTACGAGGTGTACGGAGCGGAGCCGTGTGTGTACGAGGTGTACGGAGCGGAGCCGTGTGTGTACGAGGTGTACGGAGCGGAGCCGTGTGTGTACGAGGTGTACGGAGCGGAGCCGTGTGTGTACGAGGTGTACGGAGCGGAGCCGTGTGTGTACGAGGTGTACGGAGCGGAGCCGTGTGTGTACGAGGTGTACGGAGCGGAGCCGTGTGTGTACGAGGTGTACGGAGCGGAGCCGTGTGTGTACGAGGTGTACGGAGGGGAGCCGCATGTGTAGGAGTAACTGTGTGGCCATTATACTGTAGGCAATATCATGTGTGGCCATTGTACAGTATGGAGCACTATGTGTGGCCATTGTACAGTATGGAGCACTATGTGTGGCCATTGTACAGTATGGAGCACTATGTGTGGCCATTGTACAGTATGGAGCACTATGTGTGGCCATTGTACAGTATGGACAGGGGCGTAACTACCACGGTTGCAGCGATCGCCATTGCAACCGGGCCCAGCAGGTCAGGGGCCCGGGGCCGGCAGGTCAGAGCAGGGCCGGACTGGCCAATGCCAGAAGAGCCGGTGCCAGTCATGGGCCGCTCGATCCGCCTCCCCCCGCCGCCGTCGACTCACCCCCCCTGCTGTCGCATTCAACTATACCGGCGTCTATGACTCCGGTAGAGTTGAATGCAATGACGGAGGAGAGAGCGTCTACAGACGCTCCCTCTCCCATCATTCCGCGCTCTGCCTCTGACACTGCGGGTGCGCGATCCTGGGCAGACTGCAGCCGAGCCTGAGACTGGAGCAGGAAGCAACGCTGGCAAGAGGAAAGGTAAGGAGAGTGGGGGGGGGCGAGAGATGCGGGCTGTGCTGTATATACCACTGTGCGGGCTGTGCTTGATATACCACTGTGCGGGCTGTGCTGGATAGACCACTGTGCGGGCTGTGCTGGATAGACCACTGTGCGGGCTGTGCTGGATAGACCACTGTGCGGGCTGTGCTGGATAGACCACTGTGCGGGCTGTGCTGGCACCCAACACCATGTTGCAGTGCAGGAGATTCCTCCTGCACGGCAACAGTCCGAGGTGTATCTAGGGGAAGGGGGCAGCCGGGGCACGTGAGAGACAGGAAGCAGCTCCAGTCATCACGATGAGACAGCTTCTCAGTCTGTATTTTTCCCCCCTCATACATCTCATGTACGTCTGAATGAGATCGTATTTAAGAGAAAGCCAAAATAACCCCGGGACAGAAGGCGAGAGCAGGGGGGAGGTGCGGGACAGAGCCGCTTTAGTCAGGAGAAGCTGAGGAGCTGCAGCCGGTTTACATTAGCCACCCCTGTACCAGAGAGAAGATTGTGAGTTGTGTATATGAGCTGGTGTGTGTGTGTGTGTGTGTGTGTGTGTGTGATATCTGTAGTATGTGTGTGTGTGTGTGTGATATCTGTAGTGTGTGTGTGTGATAACTGTAGTATGTGTGTGTGATATCTGTAGTATGATGTGTGTGTGTGTGATATCTGTAGTGTGTGTGTGATATCTGTAGTATGTCTGTGTGTGTGTGTGTGTGATATCTGTAGTGTGTGTGTGATATCTGTAATATGATGTGTGTGATATCTGTAGTGTGTGTGTGTGTGTGAGATCTGTAGTATGTGTGTGATATCTGTAGTATGTGTGTGTGTGTGTGTGTGTGATAACTGATGTGTGTGTGATATCTGTAGTATGATGTGTGTGTGTGTGTGATATCTGTAGTGTGTGTGTGATATCTGTAGTATGTGTGTGTGTGAGGCAGCAGCGTAACTACCACGGTCGCAGCTGCAAGCGGCTCTGGCAGGTCAGGGGGCCGTGTGTCCCCTTGAGCCTGTCTCCCTTATGCTTGTGTCCTCATGTGCCAGTCTCGCTTGCCCATTAGTCACTGTGTGTCCCCATGTGCCTGTCTCCTATGTCCCCTTGTGCTTGTGTCAGTCTCCTTTGCCCACTAGTCCCTGTGTGTCAGTCTCCCTTTCCCACTTGTCCCTGTGTGTCCCCTTGTGCTTGTATCCCTTGTCCCCTTGTGTCGGTCTCTTGCCCACTAGTCCCTGTGTGTCCCCTTGTGCCTGTCTCCCTTGTCCCCTTGTGCTTGTCCCTTGTCCCCGTGTGTCCCCTTGTGTCAGTCTCCATTGCCCACTAGTCCCCTTGTATCAGTCTCCCTTGCCCACTATTCCCCGTGTGTCAGTCTCCCTTGCCCACTAGTCCCTGTGTCCCCGTGTGCCAGTCTCCCTTGTCCACTAGTCCCCGTGTGCCCTTTGTGTCAGTCTCCCTTGCCCACTTGTCCCCGTGTGCCCCTTGTGTCAGTCTCCATTGTCCCCTTGTGTCAGTCTCCCTTGCTCACTAGTCCCCTTGTAACCTTCTCCCCTGCCTCCTAGCCCCCATGTGTCTGTCTTCCTTGCCCCCTTGTGCCCTCTCCCCTGCCCCCTCGTCACCATTTGCTCGTGTCTTTCTCACTGCCCCTGAATGGAGGGGCTGCATTATACTATGATGGGGGCTGCATTGTATTCTATGGGGGTTACATTGAATTTTATGGCGGGGGGGCCCCATTTGGAAGTTCGCATCGGGGCCCATAACTTTGTAGTTACGCCACTGCTGTCCCCTCATATATTTATACATTAAAATAAGATCACCCCTTAGTCTTCATTTTTCCAAACTAAATAGCCCCAAGTGTAATAATCTATCGTGATATTGCAGACCCCCCAGTCCTCTAATAACCTCTTGATGAGTTAACCAACATTTGACAGCACCTGTGATAATTTGAAATTATTGTGTCACAATTCTATAAATAGTTAACATGATGCGCACTATTATTTATATTAGTTGATCAGCATACAGTATATCTGTGTGTTTATCAGATTGTAACACCTAAAGTGATCAACTTGTGTGATACCAATATGAACATGAATGTTGCCTGTCAGTATCTTATCTATGATTATGTCCTTGGCATATTTGGCCACTTACAGACATCTGAGTACAACGTATGCATGATTCCTCTGTGTGTCTGTTTACACTGTCCCTATTTTTTACACAGTAGCTCCTACTTTTTGTATTTGATACTTCTTTTTATAGTATTTGAAGAATTAGGTGCCAAGCTGCCCATAGGTACCAACAGTGAAAACTTGGACACACACCAATCTGGCTCTCTGTTTCTTCTATCGCAGACTGCCAGGGTGTTAATAGGAGCTTAGGGAGAGCCGTCATACGAGCGGGGGCCCCATTTCTCATTATCTTAGGGTGCCAACCCCGCAAATAGGTAGATTACCAGATAGATATATAGTAAGGGACAGTGCACCTATATCAGCACACCGTGTGTTTTTGTGTGTAAAGATTATTGAACACAAATATAGGAATCAGAATCACTATAGATGGCAAAGATTTGGGTATAATCTTCAAGGATATTTACCTTGTTTTTGCCTTATATGAGGAACTGTGCAGACATTTGAGAGGAGTTGTGTAGATGGGACTTATCTTTAGTACATTATTTTTTGAGTATTGTTATCTATATGTATTGTTCATTCCAGGGGTAAATAGTGAGGGTAGGATATCATATTGACCTCTCGTTATTTATATCTACTCTTTGGGTTGTATTGATTTTGGAAAGTTATTATGCACAAGTGCACCTTCAACAATGGTGGGGTATATTTTATACTTGCCGAATAAAAGTTAATTTTTAAAGGTTTTTTTTCTCAGTCAGTTAGCTTTTACTAATTTATCAACCCTGAAATTGGGTTTCCTTATTTATAGAACATATTTTTATGTAACCTAACCAAGAATTTTGATTTAACCCCTTAGTGACAGAGCCAATTTGGTACTTAATGACCGGGCCAATTTTTACAATTCTGACCACTGTCACTTTATAAGGTTATAACTCTGGAATGCTTTAACTGAACCAACTAATTCTGATAAAGTTTTTTTCGAGACATATTGTACTTCATGATAGTGTTAACATTTCTTTGATATTACTTGCGTTTATTTAAAAAAAAAACAGAAATATGGTGAACATTTTTAAAATTTAGCAATTTTCAAATGTTGAATTTTTATGTAATTGTATCTTTATTGACATGGGGTGCCCAGGCACTTACATTTATAAGGCATGAAATCCCACTTATTAAACTTGACAGGGCACACCTGTGAAGTGAAAACCATTTCCGGTGACTTCCTCTTGAAGCTCATCAAGAGAATGTCAAGAGTGTGCAAAGCAGTCATCAAAGCAAAAGGTGGCTACTTTGAAGAACCTAGAATATAAGACATATTTTCAGTTGTTTCACACTTTTTTGTTAAGTATATAATTCCACATGTGTTAATTCATAGTTTTGATGCCTTCAGTGTGAATGTACAATTTTCATAGTCATGAAAATACAGAAAAATCTTTAAATGAGATGTGTCCAACTTTTGCTCTGTACTGTATGCCACACAAAATAGTTAATATCATTCCCCACATGTCTACTTTACATCAGCACAATTTTGAAAACATTTTTTTTTTGTTAGGAAGTTATAAGGGTTCAAAGCTGACCAGCGATTTCTCATTTTTTACAACAAAATTTACAAAGCCATTTTTTTTACCGACCATCTCACATTTAAAATCACTTTGAGGGGTGTTCATGACAGAAAATACCCAAAAGTGACACCATTCTAAAAACTACATGCCTCAAGGTGCTCAAAACCACATTCAAGAATTTTATTAACCCTTTACGTGCTTCACAGGAAGTGAAGCAATGTGGAAGGATAAAATTAACATTTAACTTTTTTTTACATTTTACTTCAGAACCAATTTTTTTTTTATTTTCACAAGTTTAAAAGGAGAAAATGAACCACAAAATTTGTTGTGCAATTTTTACTGAATACACCGATACCCCATAAGTGGGGTAAACCACTGTTTGGGTGCATGACAGAGGTTGGAAGAGAAGGAGTGCCGTTTGACTTTTACATTGCAGAATTGGCTGGAATTGAGATTGGACGCAATGTTGCGTTTGGAGAGCCTTTGATGTGCCTAAACAGTGGAACCCCCGACAAGTGACACCATTTTGGAAACTAGACCCTTTAAGGAACTTATCTAGATTTATGGTGTGCACTTTGAACCCCCAAGTGCTTCACAGAAGTTTATAACGTAGAGCCATGAAAATAAAAGATCTGATTTTTTCCACAAAAATGAGCTTTTCGCCCCCAAATTCTTATTTTCACAAGGGTTACCGGAGAAATTAGACAGCAAAAGTTGTTTTTCAATTTGTCTTGAGTACGCTGATACCCCATATGTGGGGTTAAACCACTGTTTGGGTGCATGGCAGAGCTCGGAAGGGAAAGAGTGGCGTTTGACTTTTTCAATGCCGAATTGGCTGGAATTGAGATCGGACGCCATGTTGCATTGGGAGAACCTTGATGTGCCTAAACAGTGGAAAACCCCCACAAGTGACACCATTTTGGAAACTAGACCCCTTAAGGAACTTATCTAGATGTGTGGTGTGCACTCTGAACCCCCAAATGCTTCATAGAAGTTTATAATGAAGAGCCGTGAAAATATAAAATCTTTTTTTTTCTCAAAAATAATTTTTTTGCCTGCAATTTTTTACGTTCACAAGGGTAACAGGAGAAATTGGACCCCAAAAGCTGTTGTACAGTTTTTCCTGAGTACGCCCATACCCCATATGTAGGTGGGACCACTGTTTGGGCACACAGAGGGGCTCCGAAGGGAAGTGGTGACGTTTTAAAATGCAGACTTTGATGGAATGGTCTGCGAGCATCATGTTGCGTTTGCAGAATCCCTGATGTGCCTAAACAGTAGAAACGCCACATAAGTGACCACATTTTGGAAACTAGACCCCTCAAGGAACTTATCTAGATGTTCGGTGAGCACTATAAACCCCAAGTGCTTCACAGAAGTTTATAACGTAGAGCCATGAAAATAGAAAATCATATTTTTTCCACAAAAAATATGATCTTTTCACCCCCAAATTTTTACTTTCACAAGGGTTACCAGAGAAATTAGACTGCAAAAGTTGTTTTTCAATTTGTCTTGAGTACGCCGGATACCCCATATGTGAGGTTAAACCACTGTTTGGGCGCACGGCAGAGCTCGGAAAGGAAGTATTGATGTTTTGGAATGCAGACTTTGATGGAATGGTCTGCAGGCATCATGTTGTGTTTGCAGAGCCCTTGATGTGCCTAAACAGTAGAAACCCCCACAAGTAACCCCATTTTGGAAACTAGACCCCCCTAGAAGCTTATCTAGATGTGTGGTGAGCACTTTGAATGTCCAAGTGCTTCACAGAAGTTTATAACGCAGAACCGTGAAAAAATTTCCACAAAAATGATTTTTTAGCCCCAGATTTTTTTTTATGTTCCCAAGGATAGCAGGAGAAACTGGACCCCAAAAGTTGTTGTCCAATTTGTCCTGAGTATGCTGAAGCCCCATATGTGGGGGTAAACCACTGTTTGGGTGCACAGCAGAAGGGAGGGAGCACCATTTGACTTTTTCAACGCAAAATTGGCTGAAATCAATGGTGGAGTCATGTCACGTTTGAAGTCCCCCTGATGTACCTTAACAGTGGAAACCCCCAATTCTAACTCCAACCCTAACTCCAACACACCCCTAACCCTAATCCCAACCCTAACCATAACTCTAATCACAACCTTAATCCCAACACACCACTAACCCTAATCCTAACCTCAACCCTTACCCTAATCTCAACCCTAACCCCAACACACCCCTAACCCTAACCATAACCCTAAGCACAAACCTAACCCTAACCCCAAGACACCCATAACCCTAATCCCAACCCAAACCATAATCCTAATCCCAAACCAAACCCCAATCCCTAACCTAACCCTAATCCCAACCCTAACCCCAACCCTAACCCCAACCCTAACCCTAATCCCATCCCTAACCATAACTCTAATCCTAAACCAGACCCTAATCCCAAACCTAAAGCTTTTTTTTACACGTACCAGGTTTTTTGCGGCCCGTTATTGAGGGCCTTTTTTGCAGGCTGTATTACTGCAATTTTCATGGTCTGCTGCAATAACGGACATCAAAAAAATTGTGGATTGCTTTTTTTGGGGTTTGCAATACTATGGCAAAAGTATTGAAAAAAAACGGCGGTCCGCAAAACCGGAAGTTGTGGTGCACCGCAAAAACAACCTTCCTTAAGCCATGAAAAATATAGAGCAGGCTCGATATTTTTTCACAGCTGAAAATACAACCCTCACGGCCATATGGCGTATGGTGCTCCGTGGAATTATTGCGGCCCGTTCTTGCGGCCCTGTAGAAATCTATCAGGACCGCAAAAACGGGACGCGAAACCACAGTAAGTGTAAAATAAGCCTTACTCTAATCCTAACCCTAACCTTAATTTTAGCCCCAACCCTAACCCTAACTTTAGCCCAACTCTAACCCTAATGGGAAAATTGAAGTAAATACATTTGCTTTATTTTATTATTTTTCCCTAACAAAGGGGTAATAAAGGGGGGTTTAATTACTATTTTTTATTTTGATCACTGTGATAGGGTTTATCACAATGACCAAAATGTACCAACAGGAAAAATCTTCCTATTGCTGCCGGCCCTCAGATCTTGGTGGGCGCACTGCGCATGCGCCCGCCATTTTTTTCCAGGATGAAGATGGCAGCGGCCAGTGGAGGAAGCAGGAATACCCAGGGACACCAGGAGAAAATGCACCCACCATTTTTTTTCGGGAAAAGATGGTGGTGCCCATGAGGGGGTGCAGGAGGGCTCCGGGAGATATCGTGAGGTATCAGGTGTTAGAAGTCGAGATTCCTCTGCTGCACAGGGGGAATCTCGATCCGTGTCTCCTGCGATCTCCCATTCTCCATCAGCCGCAGTGGAGTCTGCTCAGTGGAGACGTCGGTCCCAGCGTCTCACTGGGACTGATTCTGTGCAAAGGGTTACTGCTGCCTCTCCAGGCTCTGCTATTGTACCCTGCACTGATCTGTGGCGAGCAGGCTTTTCTGGGACTAAGTCCTGCTTTGCACACACTGAGCATGCCCAGGGTAAGATGTCAGTGGAGATCAAGGGTCACATGCTCAGGTACTGCAGCCAAATCTATTGGTCCTTCTAGGAAGGTCCTGTAGGTACGCAGTCTCTGTAGATGTCTCTCATTGGTCCTTTTAGGAAGGTCCTGTACGTGCTGCAGCTACCTAAGGCTTGCATGGCCGCACGGCCATGCGCTAGTATCTTCCAAAGTTACGTGCTTTGCGCCACTGTGGTCATGTGTTTGAATGTGTTCAGGGACCCGGCTGAAATAAGCCCCTAGAATGCTGGCACCTCCGGCGAGGAGATTGTGTTTGAGTGTATTCAGGGACCTGGCTGTAATAAGCCCCTAGAATGCTGGCAACTCCGGCGAGGAGTGTTGTGTGCATGCATGACCACTGACTGCTCTCATCTGGGTAGTTAGCCTGTGCCTCTGTGAGTCTAACAGGGCACAGAGCTTTGCTTTCATGGCCGCTCTGTGAAGCTAACAGAGCTGGTTCATACCGCCATATTGAGCCGCCATTCACTTAGCAGCAGGTTCTTTCCTGCACGGTGGATCCCGGGTTGCAAACGCACCAATCCCATCAATAAATATATTCGGTGCATTCCGCAAACCTTAACATCAGGGACCCTATTTCTCTCTCCTCTGATGTGCGATCACATCAGAGAAGAGAGAAATTAAATGGCACATCAGACTTTTTTTTGCGGCCACCGGTAAACGGTTAATACCGGCGATCGCAAAACCGTGGTCATTAAAAACCGACCCGAATCATGTTCTCTGCGGTCTCGGCTACCCCCGGCAGCTGAGACCCTGGAGAAAATCTGACTCGAGGGGGGGTGCTATACACTTTTTCCACAGCGCCGTTAATTAACAGCGCTGTGTTTTAAGTACCCTTAACTACCGCCGTTAAAAGGCGTATTGGCGGTCATTAAGGGGTTAACAAATAGGTCTCTACTAATAGATGATCTGTTCTCCTGATAACTTAGCTAATGTAATTGAAGTGTTCTTGTATTTTTTTATATTTATTAATACACAAAAAAATGCAAAGCGAATAAACAGGAAGATAATTGAATTTCAAATCAATATTTGGGTTGACCACCCTTTGACTTGAAAACCACATTAATTCTGCTAGGTAAGTTTGCACAAGTCAAAGATTAAGGAGGCTTAAGGAACAGCAAAGTTCTGCTGCAAAGGATGGGTTATGGATAGTGTTGAGCGATACCTTCCGATACTTGAAAATATCGGTATCGGATAGTATCGGCCGATACCCGAAAAATATCGGATATCGCCGATACCGATACCCGATACCAATACAAGTCAATGGGACTCAAGTATCGGAAGGTATCCTGGATGGTTCCCAGGGTCTGAAGGAGAGGAAACTCTCCTTCAGGCCCTGGGATCCATATTAATGTAAAAAATAAAGAATTAAAATAATAAATATGAATATACTCACCTCTCCGGCGGCCCCTGGACCTTACCGATGTATCCGGCAGCCTCCGTTCCTAAGAATGAGCGCGTGAAGGACCTGCGATGACTTCGCGGCTTGTGATTGGTCGCGTGAGCGGTCACATGAGGGGTCACGCGACCAATCAGAAGCCGCAACGTCATCGAAGGCCCTTCACGCGCTCATTCTTAGGAACGGAGGCTGCCAGTTACATCGGTAAGGTCCAGGGGCCGCCGGAGAGGTGAGTATACCCATATTTTTTATTTTAATTCTTTATTTTTTACATGAAGATGGATCCGATCCCGATTTCCGATATCACAAAAGTATCGGAACTCGGTATCGGAATTCCGATACCGCAAGTATCGGCCGATACCCGATACTTGCGGTATCGGAATGCTCAACACTAGTTATGGAAGACAATTCCATCTCACAGGTTATACACCATTTGAAAACTGATCACAGCAACAAGAAACAAAGTTGTTATACTGCATCAGGAAGGTCCCTTCCAGGCACAGCTTTTAAAGCAAAATGGTGATGTGAAACCTTTTTAAAACATTCCAAGTGCGTTGAAATTGCAACAAAATTGCAATTGCACAATTTTTTTTTTGTTTTTTTTTATTTACCATTTTCACTATACGGTAAAAATGACCTGGCTGATTCTCCAGGTCAGTATGAACATGCAGATACCATACATGTACAATTTTGTTTTATGTAAGTGGTAACAAAACTTCAGAAATTAGTAAAAAAACTAAATTTTGTTTGTGCCGCCATTTTTCGAGACCCGTACTGTTTTCATTTTTTGGGATCTGGGGCTGTGTGATGGCTTATTTAGTGAGCATTAAGCTGACATTTTTATTGATATCGTTTTGGGGTAGATATGATGTTTTTATCGCCTCTTAGTGTATTTTATTCCAATGTTGCAATGACAAAAAAATTAAATCGTAATTCTGGTATTTTGATTTTTCTTCTCGGTACGCTGCTTACTTTTTGGATTACTTTATTTTAGATTTTGATAGATCAGACTTTTAAGAACTCAGCGATGTATGTATATGTTTTTATTTTAATTGTTTTATTTTTAATCATCCAATCAGTTGTGCTATACAGCACTGGTATGTACAGTGGCTTGAGAAAGTACTCAACCCCCATGGCATTTTTCATGTTTTACTACCTCTCAACCTGGAATTTCATTGTTGTTTTGAAGGTTTTCATCAGTTCATGTAAAGAACATGCTTACAACTGTGAACATTTGGTTTTCTTTTTATCATGAAGCAAACAACAAATAGGACAAAATAACTGAAAAAATCAGTGTGCATATCTTATCACCCCCTAAAGTCAGTACTTTGCAGAACCTGTTTTTGCAGCAATTGCAGTTGCAAGTTGCTTTGGATTATTATTATTAATTATTATTATAGTGCCATTTATTACATGGTGCTTTACATGTGAAAAGGGGTATAAATAGCAAAAAACAAGTATAATAATCTTGAACAAAATGAGTCACCGACTGTTACAGGAGGAGAGAGGACCCTGCCCACAAGGGCTCCCAATCTACAAGGGATAGGTGAGGATAGAGTAGGTGAGGGTAAAGCTGGTCATGCAGTGGTTTACTGGAATGAGAGTTATGTAGATTGCTGGCTTGTCAGAAGAGGTAGCTCTTCAGGTTCCTTTTGAAGGTTTCCATGGTAGGTGAGAGTCTGATATGATGGGGTAGAAAGTGCCAGAGTAGAGGGGATACAAAAGAAAATTTTTTATGCGATTGTGGGAAGAGGAGATAAGAGGGAAGTAAAGAAAGAGATCTTGTGAGGATCGGAAGTTGCATGCAGATAAGTAGCAGGAGACTAGGTCACACATGTATGGAGGTTTTGGATGGCTTTGTATGCCAAGGTTAAGGTTTTGATTGGAGTCTCTGGGCAATGGGGAGCCAGTAATGGGCCTGAAAGATGGGAAAGGCTGGGGAATAGTGGAGGAGTAGGTGGATAAGTTGGGCAGCTAAGTTTACGATAAATTGGAGGGGTGCAAGAGTGTTACAGGCGAGGCCTCGAAGCAGGAGTTTGGAGTAATTGAGGCAGGAGATGATCAGGGCATGCACTAGTGTTTTTTCAGATTCTTGGTTGAGGAATGTGAGGATCCTAGAGTTATTTTTGAGCTAGAGTTGGAAGGAAATGGAAAGGGCTTGGATGTGTGGTTTGGAATAGAGAATCAGAGAGAGAGAGATCAGAGTCAAGACTTAACAAGAGGCAGCGAGCTTGCAGATTGGGGAGAGTGATACCAGGAATTTTGCCCATTCCTCAAGGCAAAACGGATCCATCAAGTTATATGGTTTTCTCTGGTGAACAGCAATCTTCATGTCTGACAACAAATTCTTAATTGGATTAAGGTCTGGACTTTGACTAGACCATTTCAAAATATTTACATTTCCCCTTAAAACACTTGAGTGTTGCTTTAGCAGTATGCTTTAGGTCATTGTCTTGTTGGAAGATGAACCTCCATCCCATTCTCAAATCACTGAGAGACTGAAAAAGTTTTGCTCAAAAATATCCCTGTATTTTGCGCCATTCATCTTCCCCTCAACTCGGACCATTTTGCCTGTCCCTACTGCCCCAAAACATCCCCAGAGCATGATGCTGCTACCACCATGTGTCACTGTGAGGATGGTATTCTTGAGGTGATTAAATCAGTCATCATTTGGGGGTAAAGATGTGGGCTCCAAGCCCACATCAAAGTCAGAGACATAAATTTGGTCTAAATATACGTCAAATGTTATGAATTGGTTAATGTCTAAAGCAACTAAGGAAATCAGTAGGGTATATAACTATATGTTTCGAGAAAGCTGGAATCAAGGAGTTGATAACTCTAAGGCTAGCATCAGAGTATGTTTGTAGGAGATAAATATAAGTCTATAAGGCTGCGTTCGTTCCTGCGTGGGAGTCCACTTAATTTTTACTTCAGACCTTTTAAAAACTTGGATGTTTCTAGTTCTGCTTTTCATCTAACAGCTGTGTGTCATTTAGAGACCTCTATCCTTTTTCTTCAATTCTTGTTATCTGTTGCCTTACAATATAAGGTTGCAGATTGCGGTAGTAATTTTCCAATGTCTGAGTCAATTCTCTTATTGTTTCCCCTGCATAGAAAAAGTATAAATGTCAATTCAATACAGTTAGAATAAGAGGTATCCAGCAAAAACACTTGAACGTAAAGTAATAACATGTCTGCACTATTCTAAGAACAGTTCTTAAAAACAAATAATTCCTGGATAACAGAAGCAATCTGAAAGGAAATGCCTGGTGTCAATGCCCTTGAATTCTCTAACTGCAAATACAATTTAATATTTATAAAGATTTCAATTAATGGTTCAGGGTTTTTTCTCTAGATTTTACATATTTTACTATAATACCCAATCAGTAAATGAGCAAAAAAGGACAATGTATTTTATAGTTGTACATTGTCTTTGTTTATTTAAGCAATGATGTGAACTTCAGCAGGATAATTTATTCTGTGTTCCCCTATTATCAGTGGAATAACTCATATTTAAGAAATAATTAATTCATGCATCTAAGGCTAGTTTCACATTTGCGTTTAAAAACGCAGCATTTTTAATGCAAACGCAGGTGGTGAAAAAACGCATGTAAACGCGTGCAAACGCTGCGTTTTTTAGACGCATGCGTTTTTGCATGCGGTAAACAAAAATGCGTCGTTTTGCCGCGTTTACATGCGTTTTTTCCTGCGTTTGCGTTTTTGAAACGCATGCTGAGAAGTGTGTGACAGCTGCCAATCATCAAAATTAGGGTTGAGCGAAACAGATCGGCCAATTTCAAAAGTCGCCTACTTTTGGCAAAGTCGGGTTTCGTTTTATATATATATATGTATATATATATATATATATATATATATATATATATCATTGAGACACACATATATATATATATATATATATATATATATATATATATTTACTTCAGCGCTATATAGCAGAAAAGCCGATTGCCGGCTTTTCATTTCTCCTGCCTAAACCCGACATGATATGAGACATGGTTTACGTACAGTAAACCATGTCATTTCCCCGTTTTTTTTGCATATTCCACACTACTAATGTTAGTAGTGTGTATGTGCAAAATTTTGGTGCTGTAGCTATTAATTTTAAGGGTTAAATCGCAGAAAAAATTGGCGTGGGCTCCCGCGCAATTTTGTCCGCCAGAGTGGTAAAGCCAGTGACTGAGGGCAGATATTAATAGCCTGGAGAGGGTCCACAGTTATTGGCCCCCCCTGGCTAAAACCATCTGCCCCCAGCCACCCCAGAAAAGGCACATCTGGAAGATGCGCCTATTCTGGCACTTGGCCACTCTCTTCCCATTCCCGTGTAGCGGTGGGATATGGGGTAATGAAGGGTTAATGTCACCTTGCTATTGTAAGGTGACATTAAGCCAGATTAATAATGGAGAGGCATCAATTATGACACCTATCCGTTATTAATCCAATTGTATGAAATGGTTAAAAAAAACACACACACAATATTGCAAAGTATTTTAATAAAATAAACACACAGGTTGTTGTAATATTTTATTGCTCTCTCAATCCACCTGAAGACCATCGTTCTGTAACAAATTAAAAATAATAAACCAACAATATACATACCTTCCGTAGATCTGTAATGTCCCACGATGTAAATCCATCTGAAGGGGTTAAAATATTTTACAGGCAGGAGCTCTGCTATAATGCAGCTGTGCTCCTGCCTGTAAACCCCGGGAAATGAAGGTAATGTAGGTCAATGACCTATAGTTACCTTCAGTCGCGGTGATGCACCCTCTGCTGGATGTCCTCATATGATGTCGAGCGTGGGAAAAAGTTCCCAGGCGCCAGTTCATGAGGACATCCAGCAGAGGGTGCATCACTGCAACTGAAGGTAACTATAGGTCATTGACCTACATTACCTTCATTCCCCGGGGTTTACAGGCAGGAGCTCCTGCCTGTAAAATATTTTAACCCCTTCAGATGGATTTACATCGTGGGACGTTACAGATCTACGGAAGGTATGTATATTGTTGGTTTATTATTTTTAATTTGTTACAGAACGATGGTCTTCAGGTGGATTGAGAGAGCAATAAAATATTACAACAACCTGTGTGTTTATTTCATTAAAATACTTTGCAATATTGTGTGTGTGTGTTTTTTAACCATTTCATACAATTGGATTAATAATGGATAGGTGTCATAATTGACGCCTCTCCATTATTAATCTGGCTTAATGTCACCTTACAATAGCAAGGTGAAATTAACCCTTCATTACCCCATATCCCACTGCTACACGGGAATGGGAAGAGAGTGGCCAAGTGCCAGAATAGGCGCATCTTCCAGATGTGCCTTTTCTGGGGTGGCTGGAGGCAGATGTTTTTAGCCAGGGGGGGCCAATAACCGTGGACCCTCTCCAGGCTATTAATATCTGCCCTCAGTCACTGGCTTTACCACTCTGGCGGACAAAATTGCGCGGGAGCCCACGCCAATTTTTTCCACGATTTAACCCTTAAAATTAATAGCTACAGCGCTGAAATTTTGCACATACACACTACTAACATTAGTAGTGTGGAATATGCAAAAAAAGGGGGATATGACATGGTTTACTGTATGTAAACCATGTCTCATATCATGTCGGTTTTAGGCAGGAGAAATGAAAAGCCGGCAATTGATTTACCGGCTTTAGGGTTAGGGGTAGGTTTAGGGGTAGGGTTAGGGGTAGGGTTAGGGTTTGGATCCCTTTATCACCTTGATGGTGGGGGGTGGCTTATCAGTGTGTATTCTTGTTTTTTTCTATAAAAACACATGCGTTTTTAACGCAAACAAACGCATGTGCTTAAAAACGCATGCGTTTACATAGACAGCAATACGTTTTTTTGCGGCAAAAAAACGCCTCTAGAAATTACTACATGTTGCATTTCCGCAACAAAACGCAAGCATGGAAAAAACGCATGCGTTGTCAAAAGCAGCAAAACGCATGCAAACAAACGCATGCGTTTTTAATGTTAAGTATAGGAAAAAAAAAATCATGCGTTTTTTTGCGGTAAAACGCAGCGGCAAAAAACGCAAATGTGAAACCAGCCTAACTTGTATAAAATAGGGTTTTTAAACTGTAATTGGTATTTTACACATGCATGGGAAATTGCTTCATGGCAACACTCTGAAATTGGTCCTCAGAAATAATCACAGCTATGTAATTAAAATGTACGGTAGCTAAATAGCCTTTAAGCAACTTTGTTTAATCTTTCTGATGCTTTAACTATCTCTATTTTAGGGAAAAAATCCTTTGGATCTGACCCAGACACACTTTACACATTTTATCTGTATGTAATATTGCTACAGCATGGATCACATTCCTTTTTACTATCCTTCTCATAAGACACTGAATGTATTGTGAATACTGTATGATGGAAATGACTAAATGGAGGGTCAGACAAATCTTATTAAGATGTCTATTTACATTTCAATTATTTTTTGTCATAGATAACCTTTTTTAAATTTTTGACATTTTTTTCAGCTCTCCCAAGCTTCCAAGGATTAATCAACTGCTTTAGGCAGACTGGTGGACTGAAGACACATTTTTTTCCCATTTCCTTCAAAGCAGCTCTAGCAATCCACAATAGGGCACTCAGGGTTCAGTATGTTCTTCAGCAACCCCTTTGAATTTACTTTTGGAATATTTGTATCACTCAATTGTTTTATTAGTACACGGCCAGTCCCCAGCTCTGGCTGCTATGCTGAAAACTTGCTTCTAGTAATACGACATAATACAACTGAAAACCAATGCTGACACAATGGCATCAAATATAAGCTGGGACATATTCAAATTAAGACATAAGGTATCTCCCCTTTCAAATAAAAAAGTCATAAAATGATCTATATACACACATTTCTAAGAAGTCATACTTCTTATCATGTTCATCAGAAAATACGTGTCCTGTTGATTGTGTATTTTTTTCATGCCATTTTATGCCTACATAATGAAAATGAAGGCTTCTCCAATCTAGAGAATATCATTGTCCTCCATTTCTCAAGGCAGGCTTAAACCTTAGGCAGTTCATACATGTCTTCTAGGCTGTATTTGGAAATATTTAAATTGTACATATCTTTATGTGCCAAATTTAATTGGAATATCAACCACTACATATTAAAGTACAAAGAGAGAGAAAGAGAACCAGGGGAATTGTATATTATTCTTATTTTAACCATTGTCCCTATACTTGATGAAAAACTAAAAAGATAGTAGTTCTACTTTAGTGCCCATAGAAAAGATCAATACATTGTGCAAAAGCAGTCAATTGACTATGAAATGAGGAAAATATATTTGTAATGAATATATTGCATTAACCCGATAGAGTAATAAAGCATAATTTATTTCAACACATTCATTTTTGGCAATTATTATACCAAAGCTCATGTTGATGATCGTTATCCTGAAACACATCAGTGGAACAACGGTCCTGACAGCAGTGGTGTACTATTAATAGTGACAAGCCATACTGCCACAATGGGAACCATGAGTTGAGGTGGCCCGATGCCAATTGGCACTGCCCACCCCTCTTCCGCTGAATTTCAATGGTAACTGCATTATTGAGCAGTTTACACAGTTGAATATAATGTTGGAACAGGGAGCCCAACATTTTATCCTGTACATCTGAGTCTCAGAGCAGCAGGTGCCATGACATCACTACATTACACATACTGTGTGGAGCCTCAGTCCATACACTGCTCAGACCACAATAGTATTGGGTAAGCAGCTCTAAGCAAGTGTTTTTTATTTCACTTCTTTAATATACTGTGTGTGAGGGTAATCATACTGTGTGGGAGCAAAATACTGTCTGTATGGAAGGTGTTTGTAGTGGGGCCATTGTACTGTTTGTGGTGCGCTATCGTACTGTGTGTGAGTCTATGAGGGCATCAAATGGGTTGTGTGGAGGGTAATGTGGGGCCATCATATTATACGTGGCGAACTGAGCATGCCTCAATCTTTGTGTGGGGGAACTTTGGGGTGATCATACTGTGTGAGATCTATAGAAGCATCATTCTGTGATGGGCAGTGGGGGACATTATAATGTGTGAGATGAGACTGTGGGAAAATTATACTAGGAGGTTGGGAGGCATTATACGGTGTGGGTATGCTTTAGGGGCATTGTACTGTGTGAGGGTTATACAATCACTATACTGTGGGTGTTTGTGTGGGCTAGGGAAGATGGGTGGACTTTTTCTATTGCCTCCATTGTTTCTATGTATGTCTTTTTCCGACAGGATTACATTGCTTAATAGGATGTGTTCATAAATGACTGAATACCTTTCACTAACAAATAGTATTTCATTATAGCCCAAGATCCAAGGCTTTTGTGCTGTTGCTGGAGATATATTGTAAGTGAGTTGACTAAGGGCGTTGACTATATATGAAAAGACAGAAAACTGCAAAGTGTCTTGCAATTCAAAGTGTAGCTTGGTCAGCGTTTTTAGATACATTACTTTGGCAGGCTGCAGCAAGGGATCATTGGCAATAAAAGAGGCTTCCAGTAACAAACACATGAATCATGTTGTGATGAATCATAATGAATTGTTGCGAGCAGGAAGCAGCTGGTGCCGCTGTGTCTGCACCCATATTCATTAAGCAGAGTGGTGGTGGTAAGAGAGAGCACAATGAGCATGTCTATAATTCAGTTGGATGAATTACTCCTCACTTTAGTAGTTGCATTAATATTTTGTATTAATTTAATTTTGGTCATTTTGCTCTTTTGGACTTCGGAGTAAGATTAATATTTCTAAATTGCAGTATTGCTGAAAGTATGATATATAAGGCCATTAGGATAGGAGACTGCCCATTTTCAAGTAGCTGTCACATAAGATTACAGGATTCATCGAGTGATAATAACATGTTATGTGTAATTAATTCTAGCTCTGACTCTTACATTATAAAAATACACATGGAACATCCTCTTGTATCTCACTACAGAGATTTTTTTTATTATTTAAAGCAGGCTTTTTTTACAAATGCAAAGTATATATAAATAAACAAAATCTAAAATATATAGTTTAAAAATCTTCAGATGTGGAATTATTTTAACCAGGTAATCTAACTTTCTCAATGTAAGGGAGATCATAAACATAAAGTTTTGTCTTCTACTCCTGCGAGCATGATCTATCAAATCATCATTGTATAGAATGGTCAGAAACTCAAGATGTGCTAGATGTTCAGAAGGTGCTATCTTTAGATGTCAAAATTACCTTACAGGACCCTACAAAATTCAATATATTTCCATCTGTGAGCAATTACCAAGACATGGCATTGCTGATCATTCTTAGAGCTTGCGAAAGATGACCATGTACAGCACCTCTTATACATACAGTATGTCCATATCTTCTGTTCATGTATCTTTTTTCACATTAGGATGCTTTCACAATTGCAATATGTGTCCCTGACGAGGCATACATCCAAAATCTCCCACAAAACGGGTTCCAGACGCATGCACTGACATGGCTAATGGATTTTAATGGTGACAGCCAAGCGAACGTGAGCTCTGCTGTGCATCTTTTTCAGGAGTGTATACCTACAGGAGGCGGACACTACGACGCAGTCTACTACATCTGAGTGTCCACCTCCTGTAGGCGCACACTCCGCAAAAAAGTGCAATGCAGAGCTTACTTTCAATCTGCCATCACCATTACAGTCTATTGACTCCATTGGCGCATGCGCTTGGACCCTGTTTTGTGGGGGATTTCAGATGTATGCCCTGACGGGGACACAAAACACAACATGAAAGCACCATAAGAGTAAAGCCTAAATAAGTGTAAACTTCTGAAAAATGTAGCTACAAGTACATAATGGAAAAAAAAAGTCACAGCTCCCTTATTGATGTCATTCAGCATCTTCAAGAAAAGAAAACTGTTTTTCCAAATATGAGGTCTATGCAAATAAAGCAAAATTGGTAGATTTTCTCATAATGCAAGGATAACAAGTGGATAGAGACCCATTACAGTGTGCATACAATACATAGTTGGTCAGTGATAGATATATTAATCTGCAAGTGGGAAAAATAGAGCACCCTTGACACGCAATTCATGGAACCAGAACAGTTTGGTTAGGAAGTAATGTGCCACAAATAGCACAGTGTTTTATAGTGTGAGTTAATCATAGATGTGAGGAGTGTAATGCGTAGTGGTTTCAAGCGCACCTTTGTCATGATGCCGCAATGCTGAAGGGGCACGCAAAGCTTGAATCACCCAATCACACGACTGCATGATGACATCACACAAACAGTCACGTGAAACAGCCACAGAGCTGCATATGGATACATAATTATTTGTACTATTCATAAATCCTCAAATATAAATACCCTCCACAAAAATATAATATAAACTGTAGCATAAAACATAAAATATATAATATGAAAGGAATAAATAAAAACAGTGAATACGAATTAGATAAAAATATAAATACCCTCCACAAAAATGTAATATAAACCATAATATAAAACATATAATAAGAAAGGAGTAAATAAAAACAGTGAATGTGAATGAGATAAAAATGTAAATAAATAAATATGAAAGGATACATATTTTTTATCACAGTACAGTAAGATATTTGAAAAACATAAAATAGATTTCAGAAAGTTCCTGGATTTCATAATTTGTCACCATATACTGTAGATCACTTACACAATGTTTCTTCACCACTTTGATCACTTCCAGACAATCAAATATCATTGCATTCTTAAGAAATATATGAAGGAACATTGTCAGGTGGCCTCTTCTTCCCTACTCTAAAAACTATAAGGAAAGTAAGACAACAACACTGTATTAAAAACTGTTTAAAAAACAAACAGCACACTCTAAAGATTTAAATTTGTTATCTTCCAGTAATTAAATTATGGTCTTAAAGGGAAGGTGCCATAAAAAAAATTTTTTTTACAGCAATTGTAAAAATGTAAAGAATTAATGTTTAAATTTTCTTAAAAAATATTTTCATTTGTTTATAATGTAGTAAAATATGAAAAATAATTTGAAAAGTTTTGGAATTTCCACTTTTAAACACTAGGGGGAGCAGCTGCTGAAATTTCAGAAAAACCTAGTGTACAACTAGCTCACATTACTGCACTGCAGTAATTATGGGCAGAGTCTGCTGACCTGTGTGATGTCACTCCTCTCCTTCCATGTGTTTGCTAAGGGATGAGAGGATTCAGGAACACAGTGAGCAGCCATCTTGTTGGTGACTGCAGAGTAAGGCTGCCGTCACACTAGCAGTATTTGGTCAGTATTTTACCTCAGTATGTGTAAGCCAAAACCAGGAGTGGAGCAATTAGAGGAAAAGTACAATAGAAACACATGCACCACTTCTGCATTTATCACCCACTCCTGGTTTTGGCTTACAAATACTGAGGTAAAATACTGACCAAATCCTGAATGTGTGACCGCAGCCTTATACTGACAAGTAGACAGTCACCGAGGATGGCAGGCAGCAAGGATTCTGGGAGACATATGGTGGAGGGAGCAGGGTGACAGCAGCACAGAGTATTTCAGGAGAGCAGTGTGCTGGTCTATGGGGGGCACCCTGTTCAGTGCGCAGAGCAGCCAGGGATTGTACATAGAGCGCTGTCTTTTATACACATGGATGGACCGTCTGCTCTACAGAAATCCAGGAAACATTTCTGCGGATTGATGGCCTGTTCTGATCCAGACTCTGCATGCAAAGACCCCAATCCCCTCCTCACATCCTGTCTTCTCCATCCTGTCCTGGCGATGTGTGAAAGTGAGACGACAGGCGCAGTCTGGGGTGACGCTGGGAAGGAAATGTAGCCATATAGTAACGATAAAAATGAGACCCCTCTCTTCAGCTGCATCACCAGCCCTGACTTCACCTAACTGGAGGTCATGCTGCCCCCTCTATTACCCCAGACCCGCGTGCAGGTGCTCAGCCAGAACCACCGTAGAATGGGTCCACTTTCTGAAGATAATACTGCCATAGTGTTCTCACATAATACCGCTATATAGATCACACATAATACCGCCATATACATCACACACAATACTATCAAATAGATCACACAATACTGTCATACAGTTCTCACATACCACCATATAGATCACAAATAATACCGCCATATAATTCTCACCTAGTACTTCCACATAGATCACACATAATCCCACAATATAGTTCTCATATACCACCGTCATATAGTTTTTACATCATTCCACAACACTGATCAAACATAATATTGCCATATAGATCACATATAATACCGTCACATAGATCACACAATACTTGGTGGCATAATGTGTGATATTATATATATATTATAATATCCCGGCATAATGTGTGGTCTTTATGGGAGTATTATGTGATTATATCGGCATTATACGTGATCCATATGGTATTGTGCTGCTCTAGGGAGGTGAGAGACGTATGGTGGAAGGAGCAGGGTGACAGGAGCACAGTATTTCAGAAGAGCAGTGTACTGGTCTGTGGGTGGGAGGGTGTGCTCACTCACACGCTCGCAACTGTATACTTATAGCCTTTACTGGCTATTAAAATGGGGGACACCCCCCAAAAAAAGACGTGGGGCCCCCTATAACTAATAACCATGAAATATTATGCAGACAGCTGCGGGCTTACATTAATAGCCTAGGAAGGGGCCATGGATACTGTTCCCCCCCCCAGGCTAAAAACATCAGCTCTCAGCTGCCTTTTACATGCGCCTTTTCTGGCGCTTTGCCTGGCAATTTCCACTTGCCCTGTAGCGGTAGCAAGTGGGGTTCATATTTGTGGGGTTAATGTCACCTTCATATTGTCCGGTGACATCAAGCCCATGGCTTAGTAATGGAGAGGCACCCATAAGGCACCCATCCATTACTAATCCTATACTTGTATTGTAAATAAAGACTCGGCCAGAATAAAGTCCTTTATTAATCTTTTTTAAACCATACCGAACGCATAATCCTCGACTCCCACATCTCCCACAACAAAAATAATAAACCACAATGGGAAAAGACACGCAGGGGGGAGAGTGCATAGGAGAGGATTAGATTCTGACTGCTGAGCCGTGTATCTAATCCTGGCCTGTGTGATACCGACAGCTGAGCCATGTATCTAATCCTGTCCTGTGTGATACCAACTGCTGAGCCGTGTATCTAATCCTGTCCTGTGTGATACCGACTGCTGAGCCGTGTATCTAATCCTGTCCTGTGTGATACCGACTGCTGAGCCGTGTATCTAATCCTGTCCTGTGTGATACTGACTGCTGAGGACACAGTACACGGGACAGGATTAGCTACCCAGGACTAGATTAGCTACACAGGACAGAGGTAGCAGTGGTATACAGAGGCAGGCAGGCAGTGGTATACAGAGGCAGGCAGGCAGTGGTATACAGAGGCAGGCAGGCAGGGGTATACAGAGGCAGGCAGGCAGGGGTATACAGAGGCAGGCAGGCAGTGGTATACAGAGGCAGGCAGGCAGTGGTATACAGAGGCAGGCAGGCAGTGGTATGCAGAGGCAGGCAGTGGTATACAGAGGCAGGCAGGCAGTGGTATACAGAGGCAGGCAGACAGGGGTATACAGAGGCAGGCAGGCAGTGGTATACAGAGGCAGGCAGGCAGTGGTATACAGAGGCAGGCAGGCAGGGGTATACAGAGGCAGGCAGGCAGTGGTATACAGAGGCAGGCAGGCAGTGGTATACAGAGGCAGGCAGGCAGGGGTATACAGAGGCAGGCAGGCAGTGGTATACAGAGGCAGGCAGGCAGGGGTATACAGAGGCAGGCAGGCAGTGGTATACAGAGGCAGGCAGGCAGGGGTATACAGAGGCAGGCAGGCAGGGGTATACAGAGGCAGGCAGTGGTATACAGAGGCAGGCAGGCAGTGGTATACAGAGGCAGGCAGTGGTATACAGAGGCAGGCAGGCAGTGGTATACAGAGGTAGGCAGACAGGGGTATACAGAGGCAGGCAGGCAGTGGTATACAGAGGCAGGCAGGCAGTGGTATACAGAGGCAGGCAGGGGTATACAGAGGCAGGCAGGCAGGGGTATACAGAGGCAGGCAGTGGTATACAGAGGCAGGCAGGCAGTGGTATACAGAGGCAGGCAGTGGTATACAGAGGCAGGCAGGCAGTGGTATACAGAGGCAGGCAGGCAGGGGTATACAGAGACAGGCAGGCAGTGGTATACAGAGGCAGGCAGTGGTATACAGAGGCAGGCAGGCAGTGGTATACAGAGGTAGGCAGTGGTATACAGAGGCAGGCAGTGGTATACAGAGGCAGGCAGGCAGTGGTATACAGAGGCAGGCAGTGGTATACAGAGGCAGGCAGGCAGTGGTATACAGAGGCAGGCAGGCAGGGGTATACAGAGGCAGGCAGGCAGGGGTATACAGAGGCAGGCAGGCAGTGGTATATAGGGGCAGGCAGTGCTAGGTGGTATATAGGGGCTGGTAGCAGTGGTAGATGCATAAGAAAATAAAAACCCTGTACTTACCTTCCATCCTCTCTCAGGAAATGCTGAGTCATGTGCAGGGCAGAGCAGTGTGACGATCTCCCTGCTCTGCTCTGAACAGGTCAGTAGTGAGCAGTGATTGCAGCCTGTAATGTAATACTAAGTACAGGCTGCAATCACAGCTCCTCGCTGCAGATATTTACCCTGGACCCTCGGCAGCAGCTTCTCCCAGCAGCAGCTTCTGCCATCGCACGCACTGAGCTGTGTGTGCGATGGCAGAGGGAAATAAACAAAATGGCCGCGATCTCCTCTCACAGCTGTGACGTGGCAGCTCAGTGGGCGTGGCCAAGTCACAGCTGAGAGGCAGGAGATGCGGTCGGGGCCCGACCGTTGGCTCCTATGTCCATGGCTGCCGTAAGTGAGGACTGCAAGTGTCGTGCCCAGACACTTACACCCACACTAATGAAAATGGCGGGCTCCAGTGGTGAATGAAAAAGTGAATAAATAAAAAAGTATGAAAGAGGTACATTTACTTTTGTATTGAAAATAATTGATTATATAATCAATAATTATTAATACAAAAACTAAAATCATGGCACCCTCCCTTTAAAGCTCAAGGGTTCATTGAAGCCCCCTAGCACAAGTATTTTGCAAACCACGATCCATTTAGTTTCATTTCTTAGGAGTGCTTTTTTCATCATCCCTCCTAATACCAAGTCTGATCCAATCAATTCCTTTCACCTTATATGCACTAACATTTCAATTATGAATTTATTTGAAATGTCATGGAATTGGTTTCATTTAATTGACATTTGTTTCCTTAAGATCCTGTCCTTCCTTATGTCTTGTGCATTTTCTAGAGGACTCACCCCTGATTTGCTAAGTGGTTTTTACAGCATAGATTTTCATACAGCAACTATTTGGATAATATACCATTTCTGTTTTACAAGTAATATTGTGCATGATTTTATAATCTTTTTCTCTCTTTGAGTCCTTAAGGTTGGTTGATCTTTCTACATGTTTACATGCATAGCAATCACCTCATGAAAATAATCCCCATGTGGGGCCCCTTGTACCAAAGAGATACTACTGAGGAGAGAGAGGAACATACTGACTCCTTGTGAGGTCTTTTAAGAGTTGGGATCTCTTCAAAGCTCTGAGGGATATCTAGGGAGACATTAAAACAAATACGTACCTGACAGACATCTCTTTCTCAATGTGTTTCTGGCTCCCACTCTTTCACTGCTACCATCCTTTGGCCATAGTCTGTTTCCTTCAGTCTTCCAGTCCAAATTTCAGCCTGGCACTCAAACCGTTCAACACTTAAATAAATCCTTATCATTCCTAGGAACTGTCCCACCAGAGCTACTTGTTTTGCTTGAGAATGAAGAAGGGATGTTGCATTTAATAATGTAATGTTGACAGTCGCTTCCATAATAATATCCATATTAATGAAACTTTCAGTCAATACATCCAAAAATTTAGCTCTTGATGTGCTATAGGTCCAAGTCAATTTTATATACCAATTTTTGTCATTTAATTTCCTTGGAAATTAATCCAGAATCAACCTTTGACACCTGAAAATGTCATCAATAAATTTCACCTATGAGACTACTGCATCAAAACCTATGGTGTTCTTGATCACTTCCTTCTCCTGCAGCCCGAGGAGCAAATTGGCATATTAGTGGGCTCCCAAGCTGCCCCATCACTGTTCTCTGTAACTGTAGGTAAAAGCAGCTCTTGAACACAAAGAAAAAGATTATCTAATTTTGTCTTAAATTGAGCAGTAGGGTTGTTTTCAAATCTAGTATAATACTGAGTCAAAATAGATATTTGTCAAAAACAATGTTAAAACTTGTTACACAAGACAACTCATTTTGAAATGTCACCTATAAGAAATGTTTAAAGGGAACCTGTCAGCATTAAGTTCCCTTTAAATGGTTATGTTCTATTAGTAAATAACACATTGCTTCAAGTATTTACAAGAAAAATTAAATTTGCAGTTTTGCCTTAGATTTAAAGATTCAAGGAATTATGGAGTGTATATATTCATATCCAATATTCTGTATTGCAAAATTGTGTATGAGACTTTTTTGCATTTTTTGTATATTCATTTTCTCAATATGTTTTCTTACTATTTTTACATTTGCACTCATGTGCAGCCGAGGAGCCAATATGAAGTAAGGCTATGTGCACACGTTGCGAATTGGTGTGCGGATTTTTCCTCACTGTTGTTGCAAAATCCGCAGGTAAACTGCACTGCGGATTACCCTCGGATTTGCTGCGGATTTACCGTGTTTTTTGTGCCGTTTCTGTGCGGATTCCACCTGTGGTTTTACACCTGTGGATCCTATTATAGAGCAGGTGTAAACCGCTGTGGAATCCGCATAAAGAATTGACATGCTGCGGAAAAAACAATACTGCTTTTCCGCACATTTTTTTTTTCTGCAGCATGTGCACTGTGGATCTTGTTTTCCATACTTTTACATGGTACTGTACAACTCATAGAAAACAGCTGCAGATCTGCAGCATCAAATCCGCAACGTGTGCACATAACCTTATGCTGCATAAAGCAGGTCTAAAATATACAGATAATGTAAACTTTCTGTACACCAGATTTTGGTATTATACATGCACCATTGCTATTTGAAATTTAATAGCAGATATGCTAAAAAAACAATAATATAAGCGATTGCCAGCACGTTTCTTATTAATCACAGAAGTTGACAACTGAAACTTTTTTGTTTTTATGAAGAGATGAATAGAAGCCCACTTAAAGGGTTCTCTGTGGTTATAATGTTTTTAACCTTTATAAATGCATTAAGACTGGCCCACAAGGACACCTAATAGATTATTTGAGGTCTATAGGCTAAGAAAGTAGGTTTTGTAAATAAATCGAAAACTGGCTCAAATATTGTGCCGCGAGAGTTGTGGTGAATAACTGCTACTCTGAATGGTCTCCAGTCATAAGTGGTATATCCCAGGATTCAGTGCTGGGTCTGCTATTATTCAACTTATGTATTAGTTAAATAGATGAAAGTGTTTATAGTGTTGTGTCTATTTTTTCACACAAAACCAACCTATCTAGTATAGTACAGTCTATGGAAGATGTTACACTACAAGTAATTTTGCCAAACTGAGTATTTGGGCAGATAAGGTTCATCCTAAATAAATTATTATTATTTATTATAGCACCATTTATTCCTTGGCGCTTTACATGTGAGGAGGGGTATACATAATAAAAACAAGTACAATAATTTTAAACAATACAAGTCACAACTGGTACAGGGGAGAGAACCCTGCCCGCGAGGGCTCACAATCTACAAAGGAGATAAATATAAAGTTTTGCATCTGAATATTAAAAGATTGTAATTATCAATTTCTAGAGGGAGAAAACCTTGGAGAAACACTTTTAGAGAAGAATTTGGATGTACTTGTTGATCACAGACTAAATAATATCATGCAATGTCAATTAGCAGCTGCTAGGCCAACAGGATATTGTCATGTATTAAAAGAGGCATGGACTTGGTCATGTTATACTACCAATTTACTAGTCCTGGAACTTCCTGCAATATGTAGTTGAGTTCAGGGCATCAGCTCATAGATACTCTGAAGATAAAAATGGTATAAAGAAGAGCCACAAAAATATAAAGGACATGGAGGATCTTAGTTAATTAAAAAGCTTAAAATGCATGATTTACCTTATACAAGTATATATTTGGACAATAAAATAAAATAATTGTGGTTAAAAGCTGTTTCAGAAAAATTTGAAAGATTAGAGGGGACTTTAGAGAATACAGGTATAGTCCCAGAGAAGACAAGGCTGTCCTGTTAAGGAATGCTTTTTTGTTTTACCTATACTAATTATCTTCACTCAGTTGAACTTAACGGACATACAGTATGTCTTTATTTCCACCATACTAAATATAACAATAGCATATATTAATTTACGATAAAATAATATAAATAAGTGTTAATTTTCAAAGCAACAGTTTTAACATATAAGTCTTAGTTAGCTTAAGGTATAGCACTTTTATAATGTTTTTAATGCTGGACTTGGGAGTGATTTTAGATGAAATTCCTTTACTCAAAATTGAAATTGCAACACCAAGTAGAAAAAGTCATGGATATTACAGGATAGACATGGTAATGATGGGAAAAATGGAAACAAATTTTCAACATCTTAATTTACTCAGGATCACGTATGATCACAACATACCAAATACACACCTTGGCATGCTACCAATAGGTTATTAATTGTTTTATGAGAAATGTTCTGCCATGCTGTATGCACTTGGGCGCAAGATCCACTGCTGGCAGCACTCTTTTCAATTGCCAATGATGTCCCATATTTTCTTGATAGGAGATATATCCAGAAATGTCTGAGGCTATGGTAGCACTCTTAGGCCACACATCTTGCTCACAGCAACATGATCAGCATGCAGCCTGACATTATATTTTAAAACAGCTCTTGAAACACATTTCCGTAACATTAACATATCTGCCAATCCTATGATTTCGATAATTCCATTACTTTTTCTTCTTGGTCTTGTGATTTCCATGTTGAGTGGTGTATGTTGAATACAGTATATGAATATTCATGTGTTGAAATGTATACAAAAATGTACTGTGACCGCAGTATAAGTTTATTGTTTGCATGTTAACCTCTTATCGACCGCCGATACGCCTTTTAACGGTGGCAGTTAAGGGTACTTAAACCACAGCACCATTAATTAACGGCGCTGTGGAAAAAATGAATAGCACCCCCTAGAGTCGGATTTTCTCGGGTCTCGGTTACCGCACCCGGCCGGCCAGCACCTGGAACATCTTTGGGGTCTTGGCTGCCAGGGTAGCCGAGACCCGAAAGAACATGATCGGGGTCAGTTTCTACCGACCCCTGTTTTGCGATCACCGGTAATTAACTGTTTACCGGCGATCGCAAAAAAAAGCGTTGTGTAATTCTCTGTCCTCTGATGTGATTGCACATCAGAGGGCAGAGAAATAGGGGTATTCGGTGACCCTGTTATACTTACCGGTGTCCCTGGGTCCTCCTGTGTCCCTTCCTGGCCGCCGGCTTCTTCCTTCGGTAAGAAAATGGCGGGTGCATGCGCAGTGTGCCCACCATGATCTGCCGGCCGGTAGCTAGAGGAGTTGGGGCTAAATTTAGGGTTAGGATTAGGGCTAAAGTTAGGGTTAGGGTTGGGGCTAAATTTAGGGTTAGGGTTAGGGTTGGGGCTAAATTTAGGGTTAGGGTTAGGGCTAAATTTAGGGTTAGGGTTGGAGCTAAAGTTAGGGCTAGGGTTAGGGTTGAAGCTAAAGTTAGGGCTAGGGTTAGGGCTGGGGCTAAATTTAGGGTTAGGGTTAGGGTTGGGGCTAAAGTTAGGGTTTGGGTTGGGGCTAAAGTTATGGCTAGGGTTTGGGCTAAAGTTAGGACTAGGGTTGCGGCTAAAGTTAGGGTTAGAGTTGGGATTAGGGTTAGGGTTTGGATTAGGATTGGCATTAGGGTTACGTTTGGGATTAGGGTTAGGTTTGGGATTAGGGTTAAGGTTAGGGTTGGAATTAGGGTTAGGGGTGTATTGGAATTAGGGTTAGGTTTGAGGTTAGGGTTGAGATTAGGATTGGGGTGTGATGGATTTAGGGTTCTGATTAGGGTTATGGTTGTTTTGGGGTTAGGGTTGTGATTATGGTTAGGGTTGTGATTAGGATTATGGATCAGGTTGGGATTAGGGTTAGGGGTGTGTTGCGGTTAGGGATGGAGTCAGAATTGAGGGGTTTCCACTGTTTAGGTACATCAGGGGGTCTCTAAACGCCACAGCCAATTTTGCACTCAAAAAGTCAAATGGTGCTCCCTCCCTTCTGAGCTCTGCCGTGTGCCCAAACAGTGGTTTACCCTCACATATGGGGCATCAGCGTACTCAGGATAAATTGGACAACAACTTTTGGGGTCTAATTTCTCCTGTTACCCTTGTGAAAATAAAAACTTGGGGGCTAAAAAATCTTTTCACGACTTTGCATTATAAACTTCTGTGAAGCACTTGGGCATTCAAAGTTCTCACAACACATCTAGATAAGTTCCTTGGGGTATCTAGTTTCCAAAATGGGGTCACTTGTGGGGGGTTCCTACTGTTTAGGTACATCGGGGGCTCTGCAAACGCAACATAACGCCCGCAGACCATTCTATCAAAGTCTGCATTCCAAAACGGAACTCCTTCCCTTCCGAGCTCTGCCGTGAACCCAAACAGTGGTCCTCCCCACACATGGGGTATCAGTGTACTCATCAGGATAAATTGGACTATAACTTTTTGGGTCCAATTTCTCTTGTTACCCTTGTGAAAATAAAAACTTGGTGGGCTAAAAAATCTGTTTTGTGGAAAAAAAATATTTTTTATTTTCACGAATCTGCATTATAAACTTCTGTGAAGCACTTTTTGGAAGTGCATTAAGCAGCAGGGTGGATTGCTGCAGAGGGGAAAAAGAAAAAGTTAAAAGAGATCTTTAAATCTTCGGCTTGGCGGGGGTGGGCGAGCTGGGTGTGACCTGAGCGTAAGTGTGAACGGCGGTAAGTGTGACTTGTGATTCAGTGACTTTGGATTCAGGGAGTTTCCAAGGGAGGAATTACTGAATTGCTGTCTGTGTTTTATTAATACTTTGTATTTATATTTATATAATGCTTTTGTCTGGTGCAATTCCCATTAGGAAATGTGCTCCACTATTATTAATGCCATTCAGTGCACATCTTGCCACATGTATGCAATCCTTGATCAGCCGGTCGAGGGTGCATACTGCTGTGCGAGATGTGAGCACATTGAGCATTTGGAAGCCCAGATTCTAGATCTAAATGTGCAGCTGGCAACACTGAGATCCATAGACAATATGGAGAGGAGTCTTCTGCTCACTGAGCAGACACTCAATGAGATAGATGAGGGGGTTGGCAGGACGGAGCTGCAGGACAGTGAAGTAGCAAGCTGGGTGACAGAAGGCCGGGTAGAGGAAAGAGTGCCAGGGAGGCTAGTCCTGATCTGGCACACCCCAATAAGTTTGCTAAGTTGGCAGATGAGGGGGGAGCCAGTACAGTGGTAGCACTGCTGCAGCCAGGCATGTCCTCTGAAAGCCGGAGGAGTGACTGCTCCAGTAAGGAGGGAAATAGGAGAGCAGGGCAGGCCAGACAGGTGCTGGTAGTGGGGGAATCAATTATTAGGGGAACAGATAGGGCAATCTGTCATAAAGACAGGGATCGTCGAACAGTGTGCTGCCTACCTGGCGCTTGAGTCCGACACATCGCTGATCGGGTGGACAGATTACTGGGAGGGGCTGGTGAGGACCCAGCGGTCATGTTGCACATTGGCACAAATGACAAAGTTAGTGGTAGGTGGAAGGTCCTTAAAGATGATTTCAGGGAATTAGGCTGCAAGCTGAAAGCAAGGACCTCCAACGTGGTATTTTCCGAAATACTGCCTAGACCACGTGCCACGCCAGAGAGGCAACGGGAGATTAGGGAGGTTAATAAGTGGCTCAAGAATTAGTGTAGGAAGGAGGGGTTTGGGTTCCTGCAGAACTGGGCCAACTTCTCAGTTGGCTACAGGCTCTACGCTAGGGACGGGCTGCATCTCAATGGGGAAGGTGCAGCTGTGCTGGGGTCGAAAATGGCTAGAAGGTTGGAGGAGTGTTTAAACTAGGGATTGGGGGAGGGTATTCAATTTATAGGAGGGGAAGATAGTGCAGATAGAGACCTGGGCACAAATAAGGAAGTTGGGGGTGGCGGTGGCATGGGGGGTGGGGTTAGAACAGTTAATAATTTAAGAAAGAATAGAGGTACAGAGAGGAACATCAAGTGCATGTATACTAATGCCAGAAGCCTCGCCAACAAAATGGACGAATTAGAATTAATGTTGTTGGAGCATTATTATGACATGGTGGGGATATCTGAAACATGGCTGGATGAGAGCCATGACTGGGCTGTTAACTTGCAGGGCTATAGCCTTTTCAGAAATGACCGTACAGATAAGCGAGGGGGAGGGGTGTGTCTGTATGTAAAATCATCCTTAAAACCCATCCGCCGTGATAATATAGGTGAATTTAATGAAAATGTAGAGTCCCTGTGGGTGGAAATAAGGTTGAGGGGGAAAAAATAATAAATTACTGATAGGGGTTTGTTATAAATCTCCAAAAATAATGGAATCAATGGAGAATATCTTCGTAAAGCAAATAGATGAAGCTGCAACTCAAGGAGAAGTCATTATTATGGGGGACTTCAACTACCCTGAAATAGATTGGGGAACAAAAACCTGCAGTTCCAGCATAGGTAATCGGTTTTTGACAACTATGAGAGACAATTACCTTTTACAACTGGTTCAGGACCCAACAAGAATGGGGGCACTGCTAGACCTAATAATAACCAACAGGCCAGACCTCATATCAAATATAAAGGTTGGGGGTCACTTGGGGAATAGTGATCACAAAATAATAAGTTTTCATGTATCCTTTAATAAGATGTGTACTAGAGGGGTTACACGGACACTAAACTTCAGGAGGGCAAATTTCCAACGGATGAGAGATGATCTTGGTGCAATTAACTGGGACAATATCCTGAGACATAAAAATAAACAAAGAAAATGGGAGACGTTTATTAGCATCCTGGATAGGACCTGTGCACAGTATATACCGAATTGGAATAAACATACTAGAATTAGGAGGAAACCAATATGGCTAAATAGAGCTGTAAGGGGTGCAATAAGTGACAAAAAGAAAGCATTTATAGAATTAAAGGAAGTAGGTAGTGATGAGTAGTGTTGAGCGATACCGTCCGATACTTGAAAGTATCGGTATCGGAAAGTATCGGCCGATACCGGCAAAGTATCGGATCCAATCCGATACCGATACCCGATACCAATACAAGTCAATGGGACTCAAGTATCGGACGGTATTCCTGATGGTTCCCAGGGTCTGAAGGAGAGGAAACTCTCCTTCAGGCCCTGGGATCCATATTAATGTGTAAAAGAAAGAATTAAAATAAAAAATATTGCTATACTCACCTCTCCGACGCAGCCTGGACCTCACCGAGGGAACCGGCAGCATTGTTTGCTTAAAATTCGCGCTTTTCCTTCCTTACGTGAAGTCCCGGCTTGTGATTGGTCGCGTGCCGCCCATGTGGCCGCGACGCGACCAATCACAGCAAGCCGTGACGTAATTTTAGGTCCTTCAGGATTTTAAAATTACGTTCTGGCTTGTGATTGGTCGCGTCGCGGTCACATGGGTGACGCGACCAATCACAAGCCGTGACGTTACGGGAGGCTGGACACGCGCGCATTTTAAAATGCAGAGAAGAGCGACCAAGGTTATTAGAGGACTGGGGGGTCTGCAATACCAAGGTAGATTATTACACTTGGGGCTATTTAGTTTGGAAAAACGAAGACTAAGGGGTGATCTTATTTTAATGTATAAATATATGAGGTGACAGTACAAATACCTTTCTGATGATCTTTTTTATCATAGACCTGAGACAGGGACAAGAGGGCATCCTCTATGTCTGGAGGAAAGAAGGTTTAAGCATAATAACAGATGCAGATTCTTTACTGTAAGAGCAGTGAGACTATGGAACTCTCTGCCGTATGGTGTTGTAATGAGTGATTCGTTACTTAAATTTAAGAGGGGACTGGATACCTTTCTGGAAAAGTATAATGTTACAGGGTATATACACTAGATTCCTTGATAGGGCGTTGATCCACGGAATTAGTCTGTTTGCCGTATGTGGAGTCGGGAAGGAATTTTTTTCCCCAATGTGGAGCTTACTCTTTGCCACATGGTTTTTTTTTTGCCTTCCTCTGGATCAACATGTTAGGGCATGTTAGGTTAGGCTATGGGTTGAACTAGATGGACTTAAAGTCTTTCTTCAACCCTAATAACTATGTAACTATGTAACTATGTAGCTATGCACTTGGGCATTCAAAGTTCTCACCACACATCTAGATATGTTCCTTGGGGGTCTAGTTTCCAAAATGGGGTCACTTGTGGGGGGTTTCTACAGTTTAGGTACATCAGGGGCTCTGCAAACGCAACATAACGCCCGCAGACCATTCTATCAAAGTCTGCATTCCAAAACGGCGCTCCTTTCCTTCCGAGCTGTGCCATGTGCACAAACAGTGGTTTACCCCCACATATGGAGTATCAGCCTACTTGGTATAAATTGCACAATAAATTTTGGGGTCCAATTTCTCCTGTTACCCTTGTAAAAGTAAAAATTTGGGATTGAAAATATCATTTTTGTGGAAAAAATATGATTTTTTTTATTTTCATGGCTCTATATTATAAACTTCTGTGAAGCAGTTGGGGGTTCATAGTGCTCACCACACATCTAGATAAGCTCTTTGGGGGTCTAGTTTCCAAAATGGGGTCACTTGTGGGGGGTTTTTACTGTTTAGGTACATCAGGAGCTCTGCAAATGCAACATGACGCCCCCAGAGACTATACCATCAAAGTCTGCATTCCAAGCGGCGCTCCTTCCCTTCCAAGCCCCTCTGTGTGCCCAAACAGTGCCCCCCCATAAATGGTGTATCAGCGTACTCAGGACAAACTGTTCAACAGATTTTGGGGTCCAATGTCTCCTTTTACCCTTGAGAAAATAAAAAATTGCATGCTAAAAAATCATTTTTGAGGACAAAAAAAGGATTTTTTATTTTCACGGCTCTACATTATAAATTTCTGTGAAGCACTTGGGGGTTTAAAGTGCCCATCACACATCTAGATAAGTTCCGTAAGGGGTCTAGTTTCCAAAATGGGGTCACTTGTGGGGGGTTTCTACTGTTTAGGCACATCAGGGTCTCTCCAAACGCGACATGGTGTCCGATCTCAATTCCAGCCAATTCTACATTGAAAAAGTAAAACGGCACTCCTTCTCTTCCAAGCTCTGCGGTGCGCCCAAACAGTGGTTTACCCCCATATATCGGGTATTGTCGTACTCAGGAGAAATTGCACAACAACTTTTGTGGTCTAATTTCTCCTGTTGCCCTTGTCAAAGTAAAAATTTTGGGGCAAAAAGATCATTTTTGTAGAAAAAATGCGATTTTTTTATTTTCACGGCTCTACATTATAAACTTCCGTGAAGCACCTAGGGGTTTAAAGTGCTCACCACACATCGATATAAGTTCCTTATGGGGTCTAGTTTCCAAAATGGTGTCACTTGTGGGGGATTTCCATTGATTAGGCACATCAGGGGCTCTCCAAACGCGACATGGCGTCCGATCTCAATTCCAGCCAATTCTACATTGAAAAAGTAAAATGGCACTCCTTCTCTTCCAAGCTCTGCAGTGCGCCCAAACAGTGGTTTACCCCCACATATGGGGTATTGACGCACTCAGGAGAAATTGCACAACAACTGTTTTGGTCTAATTTCTCCTGTTACCCTTGTGACAATAAAAATTTTGGGGCAAAAAGATCTTTTTTGTAGAAAAAAATTTATTTTTTATTTTCACGGCTCTACGTTATAAACTTCTGTGAAGCACCTGTGGGTTTAAAGTGCTCAACACATCTAGATAAGTTCCTTAAGGGGTCTAGTTTCCAAAATGGTGTCACTTGTGGGGGATTTCCACTGTTTAGGCACATCAAGGGGCTCTCCAAATGCGACAGGGCATCCGATCTCAATTCCAGCCAATTCTACATTGAAAAAGTAAAACGGCACTCCTTCTCTTCCAAGCTCTGCGGTGCGCCCAAACAGTGGTTTACCCCCACATATGGGGTATCGGCGTATTCAGAAGAAATTTCACAACAAAATTTATGGTCAAATTTCTGTTTTCACACTTGTGAAAATAAAAAAAAAAAGGTTCTGAATTAAAATGTTTGCAAAAAAAGTTAAATGTTCATTTTTTCCTTCCACATTGTTTCAGTTCCTGTGAAGCACGTAAAGGGTTAATAAACTTCTTGAATGTGGTTTTGAGCACCTTGAGGGGTGCAGTTTTTAGAATGGTGTCACACCTGGTTATTTTCTATCATATAGACCCCTCAAAATGACTTCAAATGTGATGTGGTCCCTAAAAAAAATGGTGTTGTAAAAATGAGAAATTGCTGGTCAAATTTTAACCCTTATAACTCCCTGACAAAAAAAATTTGTTTCCAAAATTGTGCTGATATAAAGTAGACATGTGGGAAATGTTATTTATTAAATATTTTTTGTGACATATCTCTCTGATTTAAGGGCATAAAAATACAAAGTTTGAAAATTGCAAAATTTAAAAATTTTTCACCATATTTCCGTTTTTTTCATAAATAATCGCAAGTAATATCAAAGAAATGTTAACACTACCATGAAGTACAATAAGTCACAAAAAAAACAGTCTCAGAATCAGCAGGATCTGTTAAAGCGTTCCAGAGTCATAACCTCATAAATTGAGAGTGGTCAGAATTGTAAAAATTGGCTCGGTCATTAAGTACCAAATTGGCTCTGTCACTAAGGGGTTAATTTAACATTTGTTGTTTTCAAAATTGTTTTTCATTGTGTTCCATTGTTGCACTGATAAATTCAACATTCATAATTCATCTTGTGTATTAAAGGGCCACTGTCACCCCCCTCCAGCCGTTATAAACTAAAAGAGCCACCTTGTGCAGCAGTAATGCTGCATTCTAACAAGGTGGCTCTTTTAGTTTTAGGTTCAAGTATACCCCAAAAAAAGCGATTTGATACTTAGCCATAATTGGTGTCTCTAGCCACGTAGGCTGGTCCTCCCTCCCGAGCTCGAAACGCTCCTCTGCCGTCACTCACATCTTCTTGGTCTTTCTGCGCCGCCCCCTCAGCACTGTTTACGTTTTCAAACCGGCGCCTGCGCTGTGTAGTACTGTTCTGCGCAGGCGCAGTAAGCTCTGGCCGTCTGCCGTCCCAGCCCTGCACTGTGCATAATGCATAACACAGTGCGGGGCTGGGATTCCAAAGGTGGGGGCCGCACTGCCCAAGCAGGCGCAGTGTGAAAGCCTGGCTTGGACGGCAGACGGCCAGAGCTTACTGCGCCTGCGCAGAACAGTACTACACAGCGCAGGCGCCGGTTTGAAAACGTAAACAGCGCTGAGGGGGCGGCGCAGAAAGACCAAGAAGATGTGAGTGACGGCAGAGGAGCGTTTCGAGCTGGGGAGGGAGGACCAGCCTACGTGGCTAGAGACACCAATTATGGCTAAGTATCAAATCGCTTTTTTTGGGGTATACTTGAACCTAAACCTAAAAGAGCCACCTTGTTAGAATGCAGCATTACTGCTGCACAAGGTGGCTCTTTTAGTTTATAACGGCTGGAGGGGGTGACAGTGGCCCTTTAATAATTTAAGAATGTTTACAGCAATGCACAAATACTTTCCATTATCAGTATTGTTTTTTATGAGCTGTCTTTTTATAAATAAAAAGATTATTATTATATTATTATAACCTGTCTTTGCTTGTTTATAGGCTGCATGAAGCTTTACATGCCAGTAGTTTTCTTTATTTTCAAAGGGAAAGAATACTTAGAGTAGAAAAGTATTAATAATTGGACGTAAATCTGTTACTTAACAAGTATACAGCTCTGGCAAAAATTAAGAGACCAAAGCAAAATGTTCAGTTTGTCTGATTTTTCTCTTTATAGGTATATTTTTGAGTAAAATGTAAATTGTTTATTTATTCTATAAACTTCTGACAACATGTCTCCGAATTTCCAAGCAATAAATGTATTTTTTTTTCTGAAAAGGAGAAATGATCAAAATTAAAAAAACAAACAAACAGTGCTTTCAGACCTCAAATAATGCAATGGAAACAAGTTCATCATAATCATTTAGAAACAATACTAATGTTTTAACTCAGGACGAGTACAGAAATCAATATTTTGTGGAATAACCATGATTTTTAATCACAACTTTCATGCGTCTTGGCATGCTTTCCACCAGCCTTTCACACTGCTTCTGGTGCAAAAATGTAAGTAGTTTTTCATTGTTTGATGGCTTGTGACTTTTCATAATCCTCTTGCTTACAATCCAGAGGTTTTCAATGGGGTTCAGGTCTGGAGATTGGGCTTCCCTTGACAGGGTTTTGATGTGGTGGTCTCTTAGTTTTTGCCTGAGCTGTATATTAACCATATACAGTATGGAGCATACATTTTAGGAAAGTATAAAAAAATGCTGCAAATTGCAGTGACCTTGGTGAGATCCCTGTTTGCACAGTGAGAAAGTCTCACGTTGCAGTGCTGAGTTCAGAGTTCACAGCATTTAACTGTAGGAAATTTATTCCGTTGAACTCACCGTTGCACCTTGAGGGTATTTCTCACTGTGTGAGCGGTGATCTCACCAAGGGCACCACAGTTCAGGGGCCCAACTGGGAACACAGCCTCAGTGACTGCCGATAACCTCGATGACATCACCGCTAGTTACTGACGCTACGCTTGCATCTGCTTATTCCTCAGTGGTTCTCATCCTGGACAGTCACACCTTCGCACCGTCCAGATTGAAAACTGTTTATCCCCCAGACATGGAATACAGTGTGGGATAAAACAATAGACAGATGAAGGATATGGCTGTTTTCTATTTTATTTTACTACAGGAGACCATGGCTTCAGTGGAATGGGTGATGACTAGAGATGAGCGAATATTTCAATGTTCTGTCTGGATTACAATCGTCAAATTTGCAATATTCGCCGATTAATTTGTCAAAAAATCGACGAATGCCAATATAATCAATTGGAGGCAAAAACAAACACATGCACAACACCTTATAATGGCCCCAAATGCTGCCAAAACACATCAAATGAGGAAAGTGGCCCCAATTAACCCACAGTACAAATTTTAGCATGGAACTGCAGCAATCAGCCAGGTATGAGGTATTGGGGTCTGGGACAGCATTTACAGCTTTCAATTGAACGTCACAGTAAGATGAGGTGGGTGAGGGATGGGTGTAGGATCCTTTTGCTGAGAGCTCTGATACCACATGATAGCACCTCTAACTGCTTTCACGCTGAGCTACACTCAGGTGGCACAAATATCAGTTTTGTAGACTACCATTGTCAGAAAAATTTAAGGATAGTAACACGGGTAGTTGAGTCAAAGGAAGTGGAGGCCTGATGGTCTCGGAGGCCTCCAGCTACAGGTAAAACACATGAAGGAGACCATACGAGGAGTGTTCAAATTTCCCAATATTTTTGGCAGACAGCACCAAAGTGGCATCAATTCCACCACAGTAGAAAAAGTATACAGTGGGTATGGAAAGTTTTCAAACCCCTTTAATTTTTCACTCTTTGTTTCATTGCAGCCATTTGGTAAATTCAAAAAAGTTCATTTTTTCTCACTGTACACTCTGCACCCCATTTTCACTGAAAAAAACAGGAATGTAGACATTTTTGCAAATTTATTGAAAAAGAAAAACTGAAATATCACTTGGCTACATGTATTGAGACCCTTTGCTCAATATTGAGTAGAGGCACCCTTTTGAGCGAGTACAGCCATGAGTCTTCTTGGGAATGATGCAACAAAGTTTTTCACACCTGGATTTGGGGATCCTCTTCCATTCTTCCTTGCAGATCCTCTCCAGTTCTGTCAGGTTGTATGGTGAACGTTGGTGGACAGCCATTTTCAGGTCTCTCCAGAGATGCTCAATTGGGTTTAGGTCAGGGCTCTGGCTGGGCCAGTCAAGAATGGTCACAGAGTTTTTCTGAAGCCATTCTTTTGTTATTTTAGCTGTGTGCTTAGGGTAATCGTCTTGCTGGAAGGTGAACTTTCGGCCAAGTCTGAGGTCCAGAGTACTTAAGAGGTTTTCATCCAGGATATCTCTGTACTTGCGCATTCATGTTTCCTTCAATGGCAACCAGTCATCTTGTCCCTGCAGCTGAAAAACATCCCCATAGCATGATGCTGCCATCACCATGTTTCACTGTTGAGTTTGTACTGGGCAGGTGATGAGCAGTGCCTGGTTTTCTACACACTTAGAATCATCACCAAAAAGGTCTATCTTCTTCTCATCAGACCAAAGAATCTTATTTCTCATAGTCTGGGAGTCCTTCCTGTGTTTTTTAGAAAACTCTATGTGGGCGTTCATATGACTTGCACTGAGGAGAGGCTTCCGTCGGGCCACTCTGCCATAAAGACCTGACAGGTGGAGGGCTGCAGTGATAGTTGACTTTGTGGAACTTTCTCCCATCTCCCTACTGCATCTCTGGAGCTCAGCCACAGTGATCTTGTTTTTCTTCTTTACCTCTCTCACCAAGGCTCTTCTTTCATGATTGCTCAGTTTGGCTGGATGGCCAGGTCTAGGAAGACCTCTGGTGGTCCCAAACTTCTTGTTAGGACTGGCGGAACGCACCAAATACAAATAAGAAGCGATATAAGATGCGTTCGCAGTCCGGGGTCCACTATGCAGAGAAGACACCTGCTGCTCGGTAATGATGGACTATATGGCAGTAATAAGAGAAAACACACACGGGTTAGCTTCACCCGGTATGAAGGAAGTGAACCCTGTTGCATCACAGGGCCGCGATACCGCACAGAGAGTACAAGCAAGGAGTCACAGAACTTTGCCCCAAGACTCAGGGTCAGAATCCCTCGAGACCTCCTGCGCTCGACACTGCTACAGTGGTGTCAGGAGTAAACTAAACTAAAATAGGTTTAGCGCACTGGGTGTACGCAGATCCGCTCTGGCGAACACCACTAACCTCCCTAACTAGGGACGGGTAAGCGCACTGGTTGCGCACGGTGCCGCACTGGCTAACACTGCTGATAGATGCTGTAGATTGTGCCTAGTGCTGGATGGCACTAACTGGCACTAGACAGCTCCAACATTCGCGAACATTCATCAACACTAGGGATGGGAATGATTCGGAGCTTTCACCAGAACAGGCACACATCCACACACACACAATAACTGTCATGCAGCGCTCGCCCCCGGCTTCTGCAGCTCGCCGGGTGCGCGCGCACGGCGCATTCAGCTCTGCGCGTGCGCACATCTGATTCCTCTGTTGGCACTCCTTCCTGTCCTCTCCGTCATCCTGGAGGACTGTAACCCGGAAGTAGCTCTCATGCTGGTATATAAGCTGCTTCCTGCTGCTCCTCTGTGCCTGATGATCATTTGTGTTTACAAGTGCTTCTGGTCACCTGTGGTCTCTGTGCATTCCTAGCTTTCTGACCTTGGGACTCCTCCTTCCTCTGCAGTACCTGCCTGATTTTCCTGTGTTCCTGCTTTGTTCCTTCAGTTCCTGTTTCTGTGCGGTACCTGCCCGGCTCCTTTACCATTTCCTTGCTCCCGTCAGCCTCTGTGTCTCCATATTGTCTCGTCAGCCTCCGTGTCTCTGTAGTATTCCCATCTTCTCCCTCGTCTCAGTAGTTCCTTGCCATTCCCTCTGTTTCCTCCGCTGTTTCCTTCGGTCCCTGTGTTCCTGCAGTGTACCCTTCTTATCTCAGTCGACCCTCCAGCTTCCGTGGCGATAGTCCCTCACGGGCCTGCCCCTAACGCTCCCTGTATAGGGGGCGGTCCACCTGGTCAGCTCGTCCGAGAGGGGTTCGTCGTCACGGTCCAGTGGGTCCACTCTCCGTTGTCCCTGTTTGAATCCACTCTCTCAAATGGAACTGCACTCGGATGACATTTGAGTGCAGCCCGATTCTTACAGCATCACAGTATCATCAGGCCATGGACCCCGCTGGAGCTTCCGCTACTCAAAAAGACTTACTCTTTTTGCGTGAAAACCAGACTAGGATCATGTCGTTTTTAAAAAATATGGAGTCTCGCCTAGCGGCTTTACAGCTTTCTGATCCTGGTATTGCTCCGTAGTTGGTTGCCCTTCAGCTGGAGCTAGGTCTACAATGGGACACTCAGTCCCATATTTCAAATTTTTTGGCCTCTATTAATGATCGGCTTCTCGCCCTCCAGAATGTGGCCTCTGTCTCCACTCCTGTCTCAGCGCCACAACCCTCACCCCGACTTGCTAGACCTCCTCGGTATGGTGGGGATCCTAAAGCATGCCGCGGCTTTCTTATTCAATGCCAGTTGCATTTTGAATTGTCTCCGCTACTTTATCCCACCGATCGAGCTAAGGTTGTTTTTATAGTATCCCATTTGGAGGGTGAGGCTTTGGCGTGGGTTAATCCCCTCTGGGAGCGTAATGATCCTTTGGTCTCCCAACTCAATCCGTTCCTGGATACCTTCCGCAAGGTTTTTGATGAACCTGGACGTCTGGTCTCTACCACAGAGTCCCTCTTTAACCTTAGCCAGGCCACTCTCTCTGTAGCTCAGTACGCCATCCGTTTCCGGACTCTGTCTTCAGACCTTGGGTGGAATAATGAGGCTTTGGTTGGAGCATTTTGGCGTGGTTTGTCTTCACGGATTAAGGATGAGCTGGCAGGACGGGACACTCCCACCTCTTTGGATGATCTTATCTCCTTGGCCATACGCATTGATCTGCGCTTTCAGGAGCGCACTCGCGAGCTTGCCAGAGAAAAGAGACCTCTTCGCCAGATCACTATTGCTCGAGGGACTTCTTTTTCTCAAACAGCCCCAGTGGTTTCTTCATCTTCTCCTGAACCCATGCAGGTCGATCGCTTTGAGTCTTCCAAGCAGCGCCGCAAGGAGAGACTCGCACAAGGTCTCTGTTTTTACTGCGGTAGTGCCTCTCATCTCTTACACGCCTGTCCTCAGAGGCCGGGAAACGCCTCCGCCTAGGACAGGTAAGAGAGGCCTTCCTAGGTGGTTATGACTCCTCTCCACCTCTGGTTTTGTCTGTTATTCTACATTTAGGTCCCCGTCACTTTTCTCTGGAGGCTTATGTTGATTCAGGAGCGGCTGGGAACTTTGTTCAGCTTGAGGTTGTAAACAGGCTTGGGATACCTGTTAGACCCTTGGAGACTCCTAGACAAATAGCTTCCGTCGATGGTCAGCCTTTGCGGGAGACCGTCAACTTAGTTACGGAGGAAGTTGAACTTCAGATTGGAGCTCTTCATCGTGAGAAACTGGCCTTTTATGTTTTACCTTCATTGTCTCATTCTTTCCTTTTGGGTCTTCCTTGGCTGAGAGATCACGAACCCACTCTGGACTGGCGCACTGGAGATGTTCTACGGTGGGGACAGTCTTGTCTGAACAGGTGCCTGCTTCCTGTCAAGCCTGCGTCCTCCTTTCGGTCTGCTTCGGAATCCACGGGAATTCCTCCAGCCTATTGCGCCTTCTCGGATGTCTTTAACAAGAAGGAGGCGGAGATCTTGCCGCCGCACCGCTCTTATGACTGCCCGATAGACCTTGTTCCTGGTTCTACTCCACCTCGAGGACGTATTTACCCATTGTCTCCTACCGAAACTCAAGCCATGTCCGAATATATCCAAGAGAATTTGGCCAGAGGCTTCATTCGAAAGTCCTCCTCCCCTGCAGGAGCTGGGTTCTTCTTCGTCAAGAAGAAGGACGGTTCTCTTCGCCCATGTATAGACTATCGGGGTCTCAACACTATCACGATCAAGAACAAGTACCCACTTCCTCTGATACCTGAACTCTTTGATCGTCTACGTGGAGCACAAATCTTTACCAAATTGGATCTCAGAGGAGCTTATAATTTGGTCCGTATCCGTTCCGGTGACGAGTGGAAGACTGCGTTTAATACCAGAGATGGTCATTATGAATATTTGGTTATGCCATTCGGTTTATGCAACGCACCCGCAGTCTTCCAGGAGTTTGTAAATGATGTTTTTCGGGATCTACTTTACACCTGTGTTGTAGTGTACTTGGACGATATCCTTGTGTTCTCTCCAGATCTGTCTACTCACAGAAGAGATGTACGGCAAGTACTTCAGCGTTTGAGAGAGAATCGGCTGTACGCAAAACTGGAAAAATGTGTCTTCGAACAGTCATCTCTTCCCTTCTTGGGTTTCATCATTTCCGACGCTGGTTTGTGTATGGATCCAGGAAAAGTTTCTGCCGTGCTCAACTGGCCACGTCCTCTTGGAGTGAAAGCAATTCAGCGATTTCTTGGATTTGCTAACTACTATCGGCAGTTTATCCCTCACTTTTCCTCTCTTTCTGCTCCAATCTCCTCCATGATTCGGAAGGGTGCCAATCCTCATCTATGGTCGTCTGAGGCCGAAGAGGCTTTCCGGTCCATCAAGCAGGCCTTCACCTCCGCTCCTATTCTTCATCGTCCTGTGGCCAATAAACCCTTCATCCTTGAAGTAGATGCTTCTGCAATTGGAGCTGGAGCTGTGCTCTCGCAGAAATCCTCTTCTGGTCGTCTTGTGCCCTGTGGTTTTTTCTCTAAGATCTTCTCCTCCTCTGAAAAGAATTATTCTATCGGTGATAAAGAACTTTTGGCAATCAGGTTGGCATTGGAGGAGTGGCGGTACCTCTTGGAGGGGGCTTTACATCGTTTTGTAATTTACACAGATCACAAGAATCTGGCATATATCCGCTCTGCGCAAAGACTAAATCCTCGGCAGGCCAGGTGGGCCTTGTTTTTCGCCAGGTTTGACTTTGAACTTCGTTTCCTGCCAGGAGATAAAAACTCCAGAGCCGACGCTCTGTCTAGGTCATTCCAGGCGGTGGATATGGAGGAAGAACCTGCGCACATCATCGATCCTGCAAGAGTCATCACAGTTGCTCCTCTCTCTCTTTCCTCGTTGCCTCCGGGTAAGACCTTAGTTGCTGAAGAGAACAAAGAACGCGTCTTACTTTGGGGTCATGCCTCCAAATTAGCTGGACATGTTGGTCTCAAAAAAACCCTCCGTCTGATCTCTCGCTATTACTGGTGGCCTACGTTGTCCAAGGACGTCCAAAGTTTTGTCGCCTCTTGTCCCTCCTGTGCCAAGAATAAAATTCCCAGGCAACTACCTTCCGGGCTTTTGCATCCTTTACCGGTACCCTCCACTCCGTGGCAACATTTATCGATGGACTTCATCACTGACCTGCCTTCTTCATCTGGTTGTACCGTCATCTTCGTGGTCATGGATCGTTTCTCCAAGATGGCTCATTTCATTGCACTACCTGGTTTGCCTTCTGCTCCCGAATTGGCAAAGATTTTTGTTCACCATATTTTTCGTCTTCATGGTCTTCCTTTACATATTGTTTCTGACCGAGGTGTTCAATTCACCGCCCGCTTCTGGAAATCCCTCTGCAAATCTATGAACATTTCGCTTGACTTTTCTTCAGCCTACCATCCGCAGTCCAATGGCCAGGTGGAACGTACTAATCAGACCTTGGTAACTTATCTCCGTCATTTTTCCAATTCCCATCAGAATGATTGGTCTGACTTGCTGCCATGGGCTGAGTTTTCTTACAATAACCATTCCAGTGAAGCTACTAACAAATCTCCATTTTTTATCGTCTACGGTCAACATCCTGGTCTTCCTCTTCCGGTTCCTCCTGTCTCTACTGTACCAGCGGCTGATCTTCTGTCTAGAGAGTTCTCCAGGGTCTGGCAGGAGACCAAGTCTGCCCTTGAGTTGGCTCAAGTCAGGATGAAGAGACATGCGGACAAAAGACGCCTTGATTCTCCTATATTCCATCCTGGGGACAAGGTTTGGGTTTCTTCTAAATTTATCCGTCTCAAAATTCCTTCACATAAGCTGGGTCCTCGCTATATCGGTCCATTCGAAGTTTTGTCTCGTATTAATGACGTTTCTTACAAACTTAAGTTGCCTGCCTCTCTGCGTATTTCTAATTCTTTTCATGTGTCTCTCCTTAAACCCGTAGTTTTTAATCAGTTTCATTCTTCTAACCTTTGTTCTCCTTCGCCTGTTTCCGAGGATGATGTCTTTGAAGTTAGGGACATTTTAGCCATGAAAAAACTTAGAGGGAGAACTTTGTTTTTGGTTGACTGGAAAGGTTTTGGTCCTGAGGAGAGGTCCTGGGAGCCTCGTGAGAACATTCAGGCCCCTCGCATTTTGTCCCGGTTTCTTTCAAGTCTTAAAAAGGAGGGGCGTAAAGACGGGGGTACTGTCATGCAGCGCTCGCCCCCGGCTTCTGCAGCTCGCCGGGTGCGCGCGCACGGCGCATGCAGCTCTGCGCGTGCGCACATCTGATTCCTCTGTTGGCACTCCTTCCTGTCCTCTCCGTCATCCTGGAGGACTGTAACCCGGAAGTAGCTCTCATGCTGGTATATAAGCTGCTTCCTGCTGCTCCTCTGTGCCTGATGATCATTTGTGTTTATAAGTGCTTCTGGTCACCTGTGGTCTCTGTGCATTCCTAGCTTTCTGACCTTGGGACTCCTCCTTCCTCTGCAGTACCTGCCTGATTTTCCTGTGTTCCTGCTTTGTTCCTTCAGTTCCTGTTTCTGTGCGGTACCTGCCCGGCTCCTTTACCATTTCCTTGCTCCCGTCAGCCTCTGTGTCTCCATATTGTCTCGTCAGCCTCCGTGTCTCTGTAGTATTCCCATCTTCTCCCTCGTCTCAGTAGTTCCTTGCCATTCCCTCTGTTTCCTCCGCTGTTTCCTTCGGTCCCTGTGTTCCTGCAGTGTACCCTTCTTATCTCAGTCGACCCTCCAGCTTCCGTGGCGATAGTCCCTCACGGGCCTGCCCCTAACGCTCCCTGTATAGGGGGCGGTCCACCTGGTCAGCTCGTCCGAGAGGGGTTCGTCGTCACGGTCCAGTGGGTCCACTCTCCGTTGTCCCTGTTTGAATCCACTCTCTCAAATGGAACTGCACTCGGATGACATCTGAGTGCAGCCCGATTCTTACAGCATCACAATAACTGATTTATACTAGCGCATGGCCGTGCGGCCATGCAAACCTTTTGTAGCTGTAGCTTTCCAGGATCTTCCTAGTGATCCAATAGGAGCCACTACAGGACCTGAGCATGTGACCCCTGACCTCCAATGAGAGGTTGACCCGTGGGCATGCTCAGTAGGGGAAAAGCAGGACATAGTCCCTGGAAGAATGCTCACCACTGATCAGTGCTGGCTACAGGGGCTGAGCCTGGAAAGACAGCAGTAACCAAGTGCACAGTATCAGCTTGAGCCAGATGCTGGGATCGGTGTCTCTGTTGAGCAGGTTCCACTGCAGCTGGAGGAGAATGGGAGACCGCAGCGGACATGGTTTGAGATTCCCCCTGTGCAGCAGCCGGAACTTGACACCTAACACTTCTTCCATTTAAGGATTATGGAGGCCACTGTGCTCTTAGGAACCTTGAGTACTGCAGAAATTCTTTTGTAACCTGGGCCAGATCTGTGCCTTGCCACAATTCTGTCTCTGAGCTCCTTGGCCAGATCCTTTGACCTCATGATTCTCATTTGTTCTGACATGCACTGTCAGCTGTGAGGTCTTATATATATATAGACTAGTTTGTGCCCTTCCAAATCAAGTCCTATCAGTTTAATTAAAGAAAGCTGGACTCCAATGAAGGAGTAGAACCATCTCAAGGAGGATCACAAGGAAATGGACAGCATGTGACTTAAATATAAGTGTCTGAGCAAAGGGCCTGAATACTTATGACCATGTGATATTTCAGTTTTTCTTTTTTTAAAAATTTGCAAAAATTTCTACATTTCTGTTTTTCTCAGTCAAGATGGGATGCAAAGTGTACATTAATGAGGAAAAAATGAACTTTTTTTAATTCACCAAATGGCTGCAATCAAACAAAGAGTGAAAAATTTAAAAGGGTCTGAATACTTTCTGTACCCACTGTAATAAGGACTGATAGGTCTTCCACTAAACCCAATCCAGCAGATGGACACCCAGCCAGGAGTGTTCACATTTAAACAAATGAGGGCCTTACACCACAGAAGTGGCATCAATTTCACCACAGTAAAAATAGTATTATAGGGACTGATAGGTCTGTCACTACACCCAATACAGCGATTGGACACCAATCCAGTAGTGTTCACATTTCCAAAAATTATTGGCAGACACCACCAAAGTGGCATAAATTTCACTAGAGTAGAAATAGTATAATAGGGACCGATAGGTCTTCCACTAAATTCAATCCAGAAGATGGACACCCAACTAGGAGTGTTCACATTTAAACAAATGAGGGCCTTACACCACAGAAGTGGCATGAATTTCACCATATTACAAATATTATAATAGGGACCTACAGGCAGGGCCGTATTTAGAGTTTTTGCTGCCCTAGGCACTTTTTGTGCTGCCTCCCCCATTGGCGAGTAATGTAAATACTGTCGGCTACTTTCACATCAGCAATTTTGTCGATTCACGGCAGATCCGGCAGTTTTTCTGCATCTGCCATGTAACGTATCACTGCATTCAGCCTCATTCATACCCTATGGGACTTATGGACATGTGTGGCACTTGTGGTTTTGCCGCAATCGGGCAAATGCGGTACTTGCAGCAACGGAAAATAAAACGCTGCTAACAGTGTTTTTTTGTCTCACCGCAAGTGCAAAACCGCAAGTGCCGCACAAGTTCGCAAGTCTCATAGGGAATGAGTAAGGTGTCCGAATCTATGTATGCAATGCCCATGTAGCTGTTTCAAAGACAATTCCAGGAATAATTTTACATGTTCAGTCCATTCATCTGAAATCGGTTTGCAAACGTATGCAAATGAGGGAGTAGATCTGTTACTCCAGCTCTATACCCCCTCAGTGCCACCTCTTCCTGATCGACTTACAGCTCTTTTTTCCAAAAGGAAACACAGCATAGAGGCTGTCAGTGAAACAAAAGGAGGTGGCACTCTGCGGGAAATAGAGCTGGAGTGATAACATGATTACATGTGGGGATGTCCTAGCAACCAGGCAACCCCCACATGTACTTATGCTGGCTAACAGATGTAAATCATTCAGCTGCGGCGATGAAAACTAAATCTCCGAGCACTAAAAAATACTCGGAGGTCACCCGAGCGTGCTCGGGAAATCTCGAGTATATTCGCTCATCACTACTTGGTGTCCCTTCTATTTTTGATAACCAGACTTCCTAATGCTGACAGTTGAGGGTTACAGCCCCCAGCTGTGAGGTTTGCCTGGCTGGTTATCAAAAATACAGAGGAACCCAAGACTTTTTTTTTAAAATATTTATTTTGAGCTCAAGCACCGGCTGATGAATACTCCCATCAGGTGCCACCTGTTCTCTCTGATATAATCGGCATCAGGCATAGGCTGATGGGAGCAGTAATCCCATTAATCATCGCCATTAACCGGAGCTAAACGTTTTACCTCTGATCACAGCTGCAGGCTCACTTTTTACCACTGATTAGAAGCAGTGTTTGCTGCACTGTCTTGCATATGAAAGAGTGAGAAACACCCAGTGTATCGGGGGCCGAACCCAAACAGTAACATGGACTTCCTGGTGAAGTCCGTGTTCAGTGTCCGTGCCCGAACAGTAGGTGTTCGGTAAGGATGCTGAACTTTATTGTTCGGGTTTGACCATCTCTAGTCATCAGTATAAGAATAGTGGAGCTACTCTTTAACACTTCTATTTTTAAAGCATTTTTACTTTGTAGCATTTTTTCCACAAATGCCTAAAACATTTACACAGTATTATGTGTTCTGCTTTATTTTGCTATTTGATTGGTGTATAGATACATTATAACTAGAGACTACATTAGTCCTAGTTTGGAAATTAGGCCATTGCAAACTATACAGATAAAAGGAAATTATTGTTTTGGGGAACAGCCCATGTTAGCGTTAACCACTGACTTCCTTAATTCTATCTTTTAGTCTGTAATTTTGATAATAAATTGGTTTTTTTGACATTGTTTGCACTTATTGAAAAAATAAAAATGTACATTTGACCTACATAGAGGCACGTTGTGCATTCACTGTAAAGGAAGATCTTAAACTTATGTCACTTAGTTTCTAAGCACCAGACATCAAAGATGCAGCAATTTTCTTTTATCAAACAGTACCTCTTGCAAAGCTGAAATTTGTGCCATGTCCTATGTGGCTTCTATTAAGAGGCTGCAGATTTTTGTAGCACAGATGTAAAATACTGATTATTAGCTAAACTTATTAGGCAATCTTAAGTGTAGTTGTTTTATTCATTCAAGCCTTCACCATAAACATTCATGTATTTTGTGTCATTTTCTTATTAAATACTGCTAACAACGTTATTAGCATTATTAGCATTAACAAGTGGTAAGAGTAGAGGAAGTACAGTGATAATAAAATGTAATTTAAGTGTATGACTGGAGAAAATAAAGATTAATGTGCACTATACCTAGAAAACCATTTTTCCAACCTTGACTCTCTCCTAGTAAGGTCGGTTTCACATGTCAGTGCCTCCGGTACGTGTCGTAACAGTTTTCTCATGTACTGTAGACACTGACACATGTAGACCCATTCAAATGCCATTTTACCCAGACACATGGACCGCCAAACGTCCCGCACACGTGCACACGGAGAACAGTGTACACTGTCCTCTATGTGCACGGACGGCCGTGGGGGAAGCCGCGATACTGTAAGCCACTGTTCCCCTGTGTATGGTGCTGAACGTGGCTTTCATCCATTGTACCTTGCTCTGCCGGCAGCATGAGCAGAGGACAATGAATGAAAGAAAAAAACAATGTGGGGTCCCCCCTATTTTTTAAAATCAACCTGGCACAGGTGCGGGCTGCTATTCTCAGGCTGGTAAGGGGCCATGGATATGGGCCCCCCAGCCTAAAAACAGCAGCCCACAGATGCCCAGAAAAAGGCGCATCTATTAGATTCGCCAATTCTGGAGCTTTGCCCGGTTCTTCCCACTTGCCCTGTAGCAGTGGCAAGTGGGGTAATGAAGGGTTAATGTCACCTTCCTATTGTAAGGTGAAACTAAGCCATCTTAGTAATGGAGAGGTGTCAATAAAACACTTATCCATTACTAATCCTATAGTTGTTAAACACCACACAGTGAGAAAAAAGTATTTTAATGAAATAAAACAATGTACACAGTTTTTCCATCTTTATTAGTCTGCCATTCCAAGCGTAAAAAATGTAAACATAATAAACCAATATTATACCCATACCTGTCCAGTGTACAGTCAGTCCCACTCAGTAATCCATATCTGGGGTATATACAGTTTACAACCGGGAGCACGGCTAATGCGACTGCTCCCAGCTGTAAACTACTGGGGAATTAATGAAATGCTGGGAGTGGTGATTCAATGACTAGCGGTGATGTCACTGAAGCTGCGCTCCCTGCCGGAATTAACTCAAATTAACTCTTGAGCATGGCAGAATGCCAGCTGATTTTCCCACACTGAAGAGTTCATCTTAGCTCATGCTGGCAGGGAGATGAAAATCTGACCACTCGTGCGACCTTAGCCTAAGGCTGACTATATTGCTGGATTCAGTCAGTTTCATATCTCCTGCGATGCCACTGCAAGCAGTTTTGGTTAGTGCACACTTCAAACCAGTAGGTCAGACTTGTTTCTGGCCCGAACCATCATTATCAATCTTAAAGGGTACCTCTGTACAACATACGCTGCAAAGCTTCTCATGAAAAAATGTGCATGGGTAATAATAGAGTGCTCACTGTAGAAATCAGTACTGTTACAGCACTCTACACAGTGCTGATTACTGGAAGCGGATTACTGCGAGATGTTTAAAGTGTCATTGTCCCCTGGTAGCTGTTCTTCAGTAAGACAGTTAGGTTTAACCCCTACATGACATGTTCCATACTAGTACTGCGCATGTCGTGTCTCCCCCTTTGATGTGGGCTCTGGCTCTGAGCTTACATCTTTCCTGGTACATGTCAGCTGTCTTGAACAGCTGGCATGTGCCTCTAACAGCTGTGCGTGGAATTGTGATCCACCCGAGGCTGTTAACCTGTTAAATGTCGCTGTCAATCCCTGACAGAGGCATTTAACGTGCGCTTCCTGCAAGCGAGCCAGAAATCCCACCCATCGGTGACCCCATCATTTGATCGTAGGTCACTTATGGGTTGGCATGACAATCAGTGGTCTCCTGAAGACCTCTATGGTTGTCAATGCTGGATTGCTATGAGCAAGTCAGCAATTTTGCTACACACAGGTGGTCTGATTATCGCCTGTATGTAGCAGAGCCGATCGGATTATGGCAGCTTCTAGTCTCCCGTGGAGACTATTGAAGCGTGACAAAAGTAAATAAAATGTTTTTAAACTATTAAAAAAAATTAAAAAATGTTAAAGTTTAAATCACCTCCCTTTCGCCCAATTCAAAATAAAACAATAAAAAAAATCAAACATACACATATTTGGTATCACCGCATTCAGAATCGCCCGATCTATCAAGCTATAGAAAGAATTAATCTGATTGGTAAACGGTGTAGAGGAAAAAAAAGTAAAAACACCAGAATTACGTTTTTTAGTCTCCTCTACATTGCATTAAAATGTAATAACGGTTGATCAAAAGATCATATCTGCACCAAAATGGTATCATTAAAAACATCAGCTTGGCATGCAAAAAATAAGCCCTCACCCAACCCGAGATCACGAAAAATTGAGACGCTACGGGTATCGGAAAATGACTCATTTTTTTTAAACAAATTTTTGATTTTTTTTTCACTACTTAGATAAAAAGAACCTAGACCTGTTTGGTGTTTATAGTCTCGTAATGACCTGGAGAGTCATTATGTCAGGTCAGTTTTAGTGTTTGGTGAAGATGATAAAAAAATCCAAAAAACAGTTGTAGAATTGCACTTTTTTGCAATTTCACGGCACTTGGAATTTTTTTCCCATTTTTGAGTACACGACATGGTAAAACCTTTGGTGTCGTTCAAAAGTACAACTTGTTCCACAAAAAAACTAGCCACACTGACGATAAAATAAAAAAGGAATGGCTCTGGGAAGAAGGGGAGTGAAAAACAGAAATGCAAAAAAGAAAAAGGGCTCCATCATGAAGGGGTTAAATGCTATTTACATGCAGAATACTATTATATCTGTACTATATGGTACCTATCTATAATATATAGAGTATATATAGTATAGTATAGTATAGTATAGTATAGTATAGTATAGTATAGACCTGTGGCTGGGATTCTAAGGACACTGATTTTTACTGTATGCAGGAATTCTGTGTTATTGTGGTTTATTGCACAAGTGATGAGATTAGCTAAAATTCATTAATGTGTCCACCTGGAACAATGAAGAAATCACCAAAGATAATTAATTCTCAATTTTTTATTGAATACATAATAAGTTTATTTAACAACTTTTGATCTTTATTATAAACATACACATTTGCAATAGTATATGTTGTATTGTAAATGCTAAATATAATAATAAGGTATCTGCCTTCTGTGTCACTAAATTCAAATTTTTACTTGAAACGTAATCATTTTTTTTAAATTATTGACCTGACTCCTGCTTTTTTTGCAAGCCACAAAATTATGTAAAGTTTTTATTTTTTTAAATTGCGGGTATTTAAAGAGAATTTTGATTTTTAACGACCAATTATGTGTGCCCCTGAGTTTATAATTCCTTGCATACTACAAACCTTTTTCTAAGGCTGGCTAGTCGTTTAACATTAAGCTACTTTGCAGTCATTGTTACCAAACCTATACGTTTAGCAGAAATTATAAATTTTAGCTACTTTTTAATGCTTAAACCTTTCATGACCTATAGTAATAAAAGATAGAATTAAACAATTTGTTTGAGACCTGAAGAAGACCATAACAGTAAAACAATTTCAAATATATACAAATACAAAATACGCAGCCTCTTGAAACTCATCCATATGGATATAGTTCATGTTCATCCTGGATATCAACCTTTTAAAGGGACGTCATCAGTGAACACATGTTGCCCAATGAACATACAGTATATACATATCAGACTATGACTATATGAATTCCGCTGTAAATGCTATAGCGTATCAGAGAAAAACATACTGTATTTTAAAAGTTGCCGAGGACCACATTGGTGACTAATCAAAAAGGTTCCCAGTGAGTGACAGGTCTCACCCTGTCTCTCCCTGTGTGCGCATAAAGGGTCAAACCTGAGAGTCACTGGCAGCAGGCACTGGGGGCCTACCCTTCTGACCAGTCAATAATGCAGCTTGGTCCTGGGTGGCTTTTAAAGTATAAGTCTCTTTGAAACGCTTTTCAGAATCAAGCATAAATGGCTGAAATCATCGTACAGTCAGTACCTGATATATGATGTCAGGTTCCCCTTAATGTAACTAGAAGATCTGAGATAAATTATACAAACAGTTACATATAAACAGTTATCTCTCAAGCATCTTAATTATAGATTACCATTCAAACCAACTTGTCTTGAAGTAGTCACATAGGTGGATGTGGTTTGCATTTAGGAGAAAAGACGATGCCCAAGGTGTTGAGAGCTTTCTTCCCATCTTTTGGGTTGATGCCTTGGATGATGCTCCTTTGCAAAAGGGAACCTCCATCTGTGTAAGGGCTCATACTCACATGCAAGAAACTTGGATGAGTCTCGCACGTCAATACCAGGCACTCCTGCCGGCACTCAGATTGGAGCGTGCGGCTGCATGTATTGCTATCGCTAGGGTTGAGTGACTTTCATTTTTTTAAGATCGAGTCGGGTTTTGCGAAACCCGACTTTGTCCAAAGTCAAGTCGAGTGCAGTCGGCCGATTATCGCTAAAAGTCGGGGATCGACCGAAACACGAAACCCAATGCAAGTCAATGGGGAAGCATAGTCGGCAGTGAGTGGAGGCCAGGAAAACACCTACAGTGCCTATTTTAATGCCAAAAACATACATTCTTGTTTCTGAAGCTTGTCAATCTTAATTAACTTTATAATAATAGTTGGGCATTGGAAATTGGGGGTCATTTGGCAAAAGTTGTGGGGGGTAGGGCTGGTTCAAGGTTTTAGTGGGCCCAGGAAACGTGGACTACGTCACGGCGGTGGAGCAGTAAGAGGTAAGTATGTCAAGTTTGCAAGTGCTGTGATCCTAAGCAAGCAGGGGGGGCCCACTCGTTGGCATTGGCACTGGCACAGGGCCCCTCAAAGTACAGCGGTGTGTTTGCACGGCGGGGGCGCCTCCCACCAGCAGCGACACTTTTGCGTACTCTGAGGGGCCCTGTGCCAGTGACGTCGCCAACGAGTATGCCCCCCCACCTGATGAAGGAACCTGCACTTTCATCTGCACCTTCCTCTTTGTCCCTGTGTAAGGTGGTATAACATGTGGGAAGGGGAACCTTACTTTCAGCAGGGTCAGATTCTGGCAGTGTAGAGTGCAAGGGGAATGTAGTGGTCTAGGTCAATGTACCAGCAGACTCATCTAGCAGTGGCTGGGCAATGGGCAGGATGAGGAGGAAACACAGATATAGGGCCAAAGAATAAAGTAGGCTAAATGCAGTTCAAAATTGGTAACAGGACTAAACAGGCGGCATTGCTTTGTTCAGTGGAGTAGCAAACCCAGGAGCAGCAGACACTGTTTTAAGGGCCCAACCACACTAGTAGGCCAAATGCAGTTTAATATCTGCTACTATAGGTCAAAAGCCTAAAGACTGAAGCTCAGCTTTATACAGTGGAGGACAACACCAGGGAGCGGCAGACACCGTTAGTAGGCCGTAACCACCAATTTTTTTAAAAAAAGCACTTAATGAGAGCCAGAAGGTTGAAGCTTAGATTTATTCAGTTGAGGACAACACCAGGGAGCGGCAAACAGAGTTATTAGGCCCCAACCACCAATTATTTTAAAAAAAGCACTTAATGAGAGCCAGAAGGTTGAAGCTCAGCTTTATACAGTTGAGGACAACACCAGGGAGCGGCAGACACCGTTAGTAGGCCGTAACCACCAATTTTTTTAAAAAAAGCACTTAATGAGAGCCAGAAGGTTGAAGCTCAGATTTATTCAGTTGAGGACAACACCAGGGAGCGGCAAACAGAGTTATTAGGCCCCAACCACCAATTATTTTAAAAAAAGGACTTAATGAGAGTCAGAAGGTTGAAGCTCAGATTTATTCAGTTGAGGACAACACCAGGGAGCGGCAAACAGAGTTATTAGGCCCCAACCACCAATTTTTTTAAAAAAAGCACTTAATGAGAGCCAGAAGGTTGAAGCTCAGACAAGGCAACCTGGAGGAGAACACCAAGGAGGAGGAGAACACTCAGGAGGAGGACAACACCAGGGAGCGGCAAACAGAGTTATTAGGCCCCAACCACCAATTTTTTTTAAAAAAGCACTTAATGAGAGCCAGAAGGTTGAAGCTCAGATTTATTCAGTTGAGGACAACACCAGGGAGCGGCAAACAGAGTTTTTAGGCCCCAACCACCAATTTTTTTTAAAAAAAGCACTTAATGAGAGCCAGAAGGTTGAAGCTCAGATTTATTCAGTTGAGGGCAACACCAGGGAGCGGCAAACAGAGTTATTAGGCCCCAACCACCAATTTTTTTAAAAAAAGCACTTAATGAGAGGCAGAAGGTTGAAGCTCAGACAAGGCAACCTGGAGGAGAACACCAAGGAGGAGGAGAACACTCAGGAGGAGGACAACACCAGGGAGCGGCAAATAGAGTTATTAGGCCCCAACCACCAATTTTTTTAAAAAAAGCACTTAATGAGAGCCAGAAGGTTGAAGCTCAGATTTATTCAGTTGAGGACAACACCAGGGAGCGGCAAACAGAGTTATTAGGCCCCAACCACCAATTTTTTTTAAAAAAGCACTTAATGAGAGCCAGAAGGTTGAAGCTCAGACAAGGCAACCTGGAGGAGAACACAAAGGAGGAGGAGAACACTCAGGAGGAGGACAACACCAGGGAGCGGCAGACACCGTTAGTAGGCCCTAACCACCAATTTTTTTTTAAAAAGCACTTAATGAGAGCCAGAAGGTTGAAGCTCAGATTTAGACAGTGGAGGACAATTTGAATTAGGGACTGCAGACAGACTTAGTAGGCTGTCCCCTGTGGACCATGCATCCACCACATTAACCCATTGCGCCGTAATGGACACGTAACCTTCCGTGGCCATGCCTACAGGTCCATGCGTCTGTTGTCAGGTGCACCTTTGTACTCACAGATTGCCAGAGTGCATGGACAATGGAGGTGGTGCTGGTGGAGGGCTGGGATGGCTTTTCTTGCAAAAGAAGTGTCGACTGGGTAGCTTGTAGCGTGGGACAGCGTAGTCCATCATGGCTTTTTTAATATTACATAAAATAAAGAAATAGGCTCTATGCACTTTAAAAAAGGTTCCAGGGGTACACGGGCAGCATTGGTGTGGTCAGCGGAGGAGGAGGAGGATTGCAAGGAGGGACCGCAGACAGGCTTACTAGGCCTAAAATAACTAAAAGTAGGCTCAAGGCAGTTTTAAATCGGTTACATGGATACACAGGCAGCATTGTGGTCAGCGGAGGAGGAGGATTGCAAGGAGGGACCGCAGACAGGCTTACTAGGCCTAAAATAACTAAAAATAGGCTCAAGGCAGTTTTAAATCGGTTTCATGGATACACAGGCAGCATTGTGGTCAGCAGAGGAGGAGGATTGCAAGGAGGGACCGCAGACAGGCTTACTAGGCCTAAAATAACTAAAAATAGGCTCAAGGCAGTTTTAAATTGGTTACATGGATACACAGGCAGCATTGTGGTCAGCGGAGGAGGAGGATTGCAAGGAGGGACCGCAGACAGGCTTACTAGGCCTAAAATAACTAAAAATAGGCTCAAGGCAGTTTTAAATCGGTTACATGGATACACAGGCAGCATTGTGGTCAGCGGAGGAGGAGGATTGCAAGGAGGGACCGCAGACAGGCTTACTAGGCCTAAAATAACTAAAAATAGGCTCAAGGCAGTTTTAAATCGGTTTCATGGATACACAGGCACCATTGTGGTCAGCGGAGGAGGAGGATTGCAAGGAGGGACCGCAGACAGGCTTACTAGGCCTAAAATAACTAAAAATAGGCTCAAGGCAGTTTTAAATTGGTTACATGGATACACAGGCAGCATTGTGGTCAGCGGAGGAGGAGGATTGCAAGGAGGGACCGCAGACAGGCTTACTAGGCCTAAAATAACTAAAAATAGGCTCAAGGCAGTTTTAAATCGGTTACATGGATACACAGGCAGCATTGTGGTCAGCGGAGGAGGAGGATTGCAAGGAGGGACCGCAGACAGGCTTACTAGGCCTAAAATAACTAAAAATAGGCTCAAGGCAGTTTTAAATCGGTTACATGGATACACAGGCAGCATTGTGGTCAGCGGAGGAGGAGGATTGCAAGGAGGGACCGCAGACAGGCTTACTAGGCCTAAAATAACTAAAAATAGGCTCAAGGCAGTTTTAAATCGGTTACATGGATACACAGGCAGCATTGTGGTCAGCGGAGGAGGAGGATTGCAAGGAGGGACCGCAGACAGGCTTACTAGGCCTAAAATAACTAAAAATAGGCTCAAGGCAGTTTTAAATCGGTTACATGGATACACAGGCAGCATTGTGGTCAGCGGAGGAGGAGGATTGCAAGGAGGGACCGCAGACAGGCTTACTAGGCCTAAAATAACTAAAAATAGGCTCAAGGCAGTTTTAAATCGGTTACATGGATACACAGGCAGCATTGTGGTCAGCGGAGGAGGAGGATTGCAAGGAGGGACCGCAGACAGGATTACTAGGCCTAAAATAAATAAAAATAGGCTCAAGGCACTTAGAGTTATCTCGCAGGGGTACACAGGCAGCATTGGTGTGGTCAGGGGAGGACGATTGCAAGGAGTGTCTGACACAGTTAGTACTCACAAAAAATAAATAGATGTTAATGTCTTGCCAAAAAACAAAAAAAAAAAAAAAAAAAGTGTGGCATACTTAGGTACAGGGGTGGGCTCATCTGCTGAGTTTCTGACATAGTAATTTGGCAGTAAGTATTTACTGGTGTCAATATAGGACACTGACCCAGACTACTTTAACTAGCATCATAGATGTCAACAAATTGGTATTGTCAGTGCCAGGCATTGAATGATGTCAGCGCATAGACTAAACATTGGTGGAGCTGTGAGAGATAATTTTGCACGTGGTAGAGCACAGTTTGAGCTGGGGGGGTGAACTCTCTTGTGGCCGGCGGTACCGTCCCAGGGCCCCTCATGTTACAACGGTGTGTCTGACGTTGGGTGCGCGCCACCACCGCCAGAGACACTTTATTGTACTATGAGGGACCCAGTGGCAGTGCCGTCGACCAAAACTGGGCACACCCACCTCTTCAGACAAACGACACTCTAACGGGTGCTTGCGCCAAGTGGCGAGACCACGGCCCCGTGGGGGGAGTTTTCCCATTGAGGGAGGTGTAAACATGTTGTATGCTGGACAAACAGCTGCTGCAAATTAAGAGATTGGAACACTCAGTAAGACCAGTCCACAAGCAAGACCTTTTTATAGGAAAGCTAGGTGTCAGCCGGGAAAGGTGGGGCAAAATAATTTGAAATCCAGGAGTGGTTCATTTTAATGAAGGTTAGATCATCCACATTTTGGGTAGCCAGACGAGTCCTTTTTTCGGTTAATATTGAACCAGCAGCACTGAATACTCTTTCTGATAGCACACTAGCTGCTGGGCAAACAAGCTCCTGCAATGCATATTCTGCCAATTCAGGCCAGGTGTCTAATTTGGATGCCCAGTAATCAAATGGGAATGACGGTTGAGGGAGAACATCGATAAGGGATGAAAAATAGTTAGTAACCATACTTGACAAATGTTGTCTCCTGTCACTTTGAATAGATGCTGCAGTACCTGTCCTGTCTGCGGTCATTGCGAAATCGCTCCACAACCTGGTCAGAAAACCCCTGTGTCCAACGCCACTTCTGATTTGTGCACCTCTAACACCTCTGCCCTGTAGCCCCCTGCAGCTCGTGTGAGAACCATCACCGGCGCTGTGTGCTGGGAATGCCTGAATCAAACGGTCTACAAGAGTAGCTTGTTTGGTTGCTAATGTTTGTTCGAGGTTCTCATGTGGCATAATATTTTGCAATTTGCCTTTATAGCGAGGGTCAAGGATGCAGGCCAACCAGTAATCGTCATCGCTCATCATTTTAATAATGCGTGGGTCCCTTTTGAGGATACGTAAGGCATAATCCGCCATGTGGGCCAAAGTTCCAGTTGTCAAATCTGCGGTTGTGCTGGTTTGAGGGGCAGTTACAGGCAAATCTACGTCACTTGTCTCCCTTATAAAAACAGAACCCGGCCTTGCAACGCCACTAATTTCGGTTGACCCAGGAGAAGCTTCCTCATTAAAAAAGTACTCATCCCCATCATCCTCCTCGTCCTCCTCCTCCTCTTCGCCCGCTACCGCGTCCTCTACATGGCCCTGACCAGACAATGGCTGACTGTCATCAAGGCTTTCCTCTTCCTCGGCTGCAGACGCCTGCTCCTTTATGTGCGTCAAACTTTGCATCAGCAGACGCATTAGGGGGATGCTCATGCTTATTATGGCGTTGTCTGCACTAACCAGCCGTGTGCATTCCTCAAAACACTGAAGGACTTGACACAGGTCTTGTAGCTTCGACCACTGCACACCTGACAACTCCATGTCTGCCATCCAACTGCCTGCCCGTGTATGTGTATCCTCCCACAAAAACATAACAGCACGCCTCTGTTTGCACAGTCTCTGAAGCATGTGCAGTGTGGAGTTCCACCTTGTTGCAACGTCGATGATTAGGCGATGCTGGGGAAGGTTCAAAGACCGCTGATAGTTCTGCATACGGCTGGAGTGTATGGGCGAACGGCGGATATGCGAGCAAAGTCTGCGCACTTTGAGGAGCAGGTCGGGTAACCCCGGATAACTTTTCAGGAAGCACTGCACCACCAGGTTTAAGGTGTGAGCCAGGCAAGAAATGTGTTTCAGTTGGGAAAGGGCTATGGCAGCCATGAAATTCCTTCCGTTATCACTCACTACCTTGCCTGCCTCAAGATGTACAGTGCCCAGCCATGACTGAGTTTCTTTCTGCAAGAACTCGGACAGAACTTCCGCGGTGTGTCTGTTGTCGCCCAAACACTTCATTGCCAATACAGCCTGCTGACGCTTGCCATTAGCTGTCCCATAATGACACACCTGGTGTGCAACAGTGGCAGCTGCAGATGGAGTGGATGTGCGACTGCGGTCTGTGGACGAGCTCTCGCTTCTGCAGGAGGACGAGGAAGAGGAGGGGGGGGGCGAACGCCTACAGCCAACTCTTTCCTTGACCGTGGGCTAGGCAGAACTGTCCCAATATTGCTGTCCCCTGTGGACCCTGCATCCACCACATTCACCCAGTGTGCCGTGATGGACACGTAACGTCCCTGGCCATGCCTACTGGTCCATGCATCTGTTGTCAGGTGCACCTTTGTAGTCACAGACTACCTGAGTGCATGGACGATGCGGTCTTTAACATGCTGTTGGAGGGCTGGGATGGCTTTTCTAGAAAATAAGTGTCGACTGGGTAGCTCGTAGCGTGGTACAGCGTAGTCCATCAGCGCTTTGAAAGCTTCGCTTTCAACTAACCGGTAGGGCATCATCTCTAATGAGATTAGTCTAGCAATGTGGGCGTTCAAACCCTGTGTACGCGGATGCGAGGATGAGTACTTCCTTTTCCTAACAAGAGTCTCATGTAGGGTGAGCTGGACTGGAGAGCTGGAGATCGTGGAACTAGCGGTGGTGCCGGTGGATATGGGTGACTGAGAGAGGGTTGGAGATGGTATTCTTGCCGGTGCCCTACATGCAGTGTTTCCTACTGCGAACCTGGTGATTCCCTGACTGCTTTGGCCTGGCGACGAAAGCTGCACAGATACTGCAGGTGGTGCGGGAAATGGTGGGTTTACAGTGAGGGAAGGGATGTAGCGTTGCTGACTAGCTTCATTGGCTGAGGGTGCTGCAACCTTTAGGGACGTTTGGTAGTTAGTCCAGGCTTGCAAATGCATGGTGGATAAATGTCTATGCATGCAACTTGTATTTAGACTTTTAAGATTCTGACCTCTGCTTAAGGTAGTTGAACATTTTTGACAGATGACTTTGCGCTGATCACTTGGATGTTGTTTAAAAAAATGCCAGACTGCACTCTTTCTACTATCGGATACCTTTTCAGGCATTGCAGACTGAGCTTCTTTAACCGGATGGCCACGCTGTCCTCCAACCGGTTTTGGTTTTGCCAAGCGTTTTTGGCCAGATACGGGCCCGGCAGATGGAACCTGTTGTGATGTTGATGCCTGCTGTGGCTCCTCCTCCTCCGCTTCAGAACTACTGCCGCCTGCACCCTGTTCCCCCAATGGCTGCCAATCGGGGTCAACAACTGGGTCATCTATGACCTCCTCTTCTATGTCGTGTGCAACTTCGTCTGTGTCACCGTGTAAGCCGGTGGTATAGCGTTCGTGATGGGGCACCATAGTCTCCGCTGGGTTTGATTCTGCCTCAGTACACTGCGAGGGCAATGTTCTGGTCTGAGTCAAAGGAACAGCATAGTAATCTGGCTGTGGCTGTGCATCTGTGCACTCCATGTCCGATTCAACTTCGAATGGGCATGGCCTGTTAACTGTTTCACTGTCTAACCCAGGAACGGTATGTGTAAAGAGCTCCATGGCGTAACCTGTTGTGTCGACTGACGCATCCTTCACTGTTGTTCTGGGTGAAGGACACAAGGAAGTGACTTGTTCCTGACCGGGAGCATCCACTGACGATGCACTGCTCTGACATTTGGCACTTTCCGAGGAGGAGGCGAAAGAGCTAGAGGCAGAGTCAGCAATGAAAGCCAATACTTGTTCCTCCTGCTCCGGCTTCAAAAGTGGTTTTCCTACTCCAGAAAAGAGAGCGTTCGAGGCCTTGTGTAGCCAGACGACGAACCTGGCTCAACAACTCGAGACTTAGGTGCTGTACTGCTTTTACCACGACCACCTGATGCTCCACCACCACTACCATCATTACCAGCTGACAATGACCGCCCACGGCCACGACCTCTTCCACTAGACTTCCTCATTGTTTGCAAAACGTAACCAAAGTAACGGTATTTGTTACTGTAAAACAACTTATAAGGTGAACTCAAACTTCTGTAGGATTTATATATACATTTATAGGTGCCTGACACTGAAAGGAAAATCAGGCCCAATGTTACACACTAGGTTTTCTGTGCCCCAATAATTTGAGACAGATGGCACACACAGGACCGGCACTCAAGCAGAAATGCCAATCTTAATCTCCCACTATTTTTTTTTTTACAGGGAGAATTTACCCCCCCCCAAAAAAAAAATGGCCCAATATTACACACTGGTTTTCGGTGGCACACAAGGAGAGACAGATGCCACACACAGGACTGGCACAGAGGCAGACTTGCCAATCTTTATCTCCCACTATTAATTTTTTTTTTACAGGGAGAATTTACCCCCCCCCAAAAAAATGGCCCAATATTACACACTGGTTTTCGGTGGCACACAAGGAGAGACAGATGCCACACACAGGACTGGCACAGAGGCAGACTTGCCAATCTTTATCTCCCACTATTAATTTATTTTTTTACAGGGAGAATTTACCCCCCCCAAAAAAATGGCCCAATATTACACACTGATTTTCGGTGGCACACAAGGAGAGACAGATGCCACACACAGGTCTGGCACAGAGGCAGACTTGCCAATCTTTATCTCCCACTATTAATTTTTTTTTTTACAGGGAGAATTTACCAAAAAAAAAAAAAAGGCCCAATATTACACACTGGTTTTCGGTGGCACACAATGAGAGACAGATGCCACACACAGGACTGGCACAGAGGCAGACTTGCCAATCTTTATCTCCCACTATTAATTTTTTTTTTACAGGGAGAATTTACCAAAAAAAAAAATGGCCCAGTATTACACACTGGTTTTCGGTGGCACACAAGGAGAGACAGATGCCACACACAGGACTGGCACAGAGGCAGACTTGCCAATCTTTATCTCCCACTATTAATTTTTTTTTTTACAGGGAGAATTTACCCCCCCAAAAAATGGCCCAATATTACTCACTGGTTTTCGGTGGCACACAAGGAGAGACAGATGCCACACACAGGACTGGCACAGAGGCAGACTTGCCAATCTTTATCTCCCACTATTAATTTTTTTTTTTACAGGGAGAATTTACCAAAAAAAAAAAAATGGCCCAATATTACACACTGGTTTTCGGTGGCACACAAGGAGAGACAGATGCCACACACAGGACTGGCACAGAGGCAGACTTGCTAATCTTTATCTCCCACTATTAATTTTAATTTTTACAGGGAGAATTTACCCCCCCCAAAAAAATGGCCCAATATTACACACTGGTTTTCGGTGGCACACAAGGAGAGACAGATGCCACACACGGGACTGGCACAGAGGCAGACTTGCCAATCTTTATCTCCCACTATTAATTTTTTTTTTTACAGGGAGAATTTACCAAAAAAAAAAAATGGCCCAGTACTACACACTGGTTTTCGGTGGCACACAATGAGAGACAGATGCCACACACAGCACTGGCACAGAGGCAGACTTGCCAATCTTTATCTCCCACTATAAATTTTTTTTTTTTACAGGGAGAATTTGCCAAAAAAAAATGGCCCAATATTACACACTGGTTTTCGGTGGCACACAATGAGAGACAGATGCCACACACAGGACTGGCACAGACGCAGACTTGCCAATCTTTATCTCCCACTATTAATTTTTTTTTTTTACAGGGAGAATTTACCCCCCCAAAAAAATGGCCCAATATTACACACTGGTTTTCGGTGGCACACAAGGAGAGACAGATGCCACACACAGGACTGGCACAGACGCAGACTTGCCAATCTTTATCTCCCACTATTAATTTTTTTTTTTACAGGGAGAATTTACCAAAAAAAAAAAAATGGCCCAATATTACACACTGGTTTTCGGTGGCATACAATGAGAGAAAGATGCCACACACAGCACTGGCACAGAGGCAGACTTGCCAGTCTTTATCTCCCACTATTTTTTTTTTTTCAGGGAGAATTAAAAAAAAAAAAAACAATATTACACACTAGGTTTTCTGTGGCACACAATGAGAGACAGATGCCACACACAGCACTGGCACAGAGGCAGACTTGCCAATCTTTATCTCCCTGCAGTAATCTCAGAAAAGTATGGCAGGCAGCTATAAAAAGGACTGCTGCACACAAAAGTGTGGACAAACAAACAAGATAGCTGTGCAGAAAGGAAGGAACAACAGGATTTGTGCTTTGAAAAAAGCAGTTGGTTTGCACAGCGGCGTACACACACAGCAACGCAGCTATCAGGGAGCCTTCTAGGGCAGCCCAATGAGCTACAGCGCTGAGGAAAAAAAATGTAGCTTCCACTGTCCCTGCAAACAAAAGGTGGTGTTGGACAGTGGAAATCGCTACAGCACAAGCGGTTTGGGGGTGAATGTACCCTGCCTAACACTATCCCTGCTTCTGATGAAGCGGCAGCAACCTCTCCCTATGCTCAGATCAGCAGCAGTAAGATGGCGGTCGGCGGGAACGCCCCTTTATAGCCCCTGTGATGCCGCAGAAAGCAAGCCAATCACTGCAATGCCCTTCTGTAAGATGGTGGGGACTGAGATCTATGTCATCACGCTGCCCACACTCTGCGTCCACCTTCATTGGCTGAGAAATGGCGCTTTTAGCGTCATTGAAATGCGACTTTGGCGCGAAAGTCGCGTACCGCATGGCCGACCCCACACAGGGATCGGGTCGGGTTTCATGAGACGCCGACTTTGCCAAAAGTCAGCGACTTATGAAAATGAACGATCCGTTTCGCTCAACCCTAGCTATCACTCCTGAGTGCCGGGTGCAGTGCCGGGTATTGATGTGCGAGACTCATTCGAGTTTCTCGCATGTGAGTATGAGCCCTAAGCCTCACTTCTGGGGTAGGACTTTTGTTATTTCTTCATTTTACTTAGGTAACAGGATGGTCTCTCTGGAGATGTCGGCACATGTCTTAATTTTGTAAAATTGTAATGGCATAAGGTGGTTCTTTTTTTTCTAAGTATTGAGTTGTTCCTTTGCACTGTAGAAATGGAATCTCACTGTTATGGTCTCTTGGAATATCTGCTGCTAAAAATGTTGGTCTTAGTAGGCCATGTTCTCTATCAATCTCTAAATCAAGCTCTGTCAGCCTAGGTATGGTTTTCTTGGTTAGATATCTAATGTATTGTTGGAGCATGTTTGCCTGAATGCTCTCTAAAATACCCCTTAGTTTGAATTTGCTGCACCTTTTTCAGTCTTTCAAGTTTCCTATTTTTATTCAGACTCCTTTCAATTTAAGTTTAAGGAAAGGCTATTTCTTTAACAATTCCTAATTTATCTTTACCAAATTATCAATTTTGTTGTCTGTATATTCAAATCTGGTTAACCCCTTTACCCCTGAGGGTGGTTTGCACGTTAATGACCAGGCACATTTCTACAATTCCGACCACTGTCCCTTTATGAGGTAATAACTCTGGAACGCTTAAACAATGGATCCCAGTGATTCTGAGATTGTTTTTTCGCGACATATTGTACTTCATGATAGTGGTAATTTTCTTTTGTTTTGAATTGTGTTTATTTGTGAAAAAAAATTGAAATTTGGTGACAATTTTGAAAATGTCCCAATTTTCAAACTTTGAATTTCATGCCCTTAAATCACAGAGATGTCACAGAAAATACTTAATAAGTAACAATTTCCACATGTCTACTTTACATTAGCACAGTTTTGGAACCAATTTATTATTTAATTTGTAAGGAAGTTATAAGAGTTAACATTTGACCAGCGATTTTTCATTTTTACAACATCATTTTTTTTTAGGAACCACACCATATTTGAAGTCACTTTGAGGGGTCTATTTGAAAGAATATACCCAAAAGTGCCACCATTCTAAAAACTGCACCCAGGTGCTCAAAATCACATTCAAGAAGTTTATTAACCCTTCAGGTGCTTCTGAGGAATTTTCGGAATATTTAATAAAAAAGAATTTAACTTTATTTCACAAAATATTTACTTCAGATCCATTTTTTTCCCAAGGGTAACAGGAGAAATTAGACCCCATAATGTTGTTGAGCAATTTTTCCTGAATACGCTGATACCCCATATGTGAGGGTAAACCACTGTTTAGGCGCATGGCAGAGTGTTATGATCCTTAGTGGTTGAGGATCACAAATTACTCCAGCTAAGTAACAAACATAGGACAAGCTCTAGGGAGGTGGCAAACTGGACTGACCGCAAATCTGAACCTATCCAAACACACTAGAAGTAGCCGGTGAACGTGCCTAAAAATCCTAGACGTCTCGAGCCAGCCTGAGGAACTAACTACCCCTAGAGAGAAAGAAAGACCTCTCTTGCCTCCAGAGAAATAATCCCCAAAGATATAGAAGCCCCCAACAGATAATAACGGTGAGGTAAGAGGAAGGCACATACACAGGGGTGAAAGCAGATTCAGCAAATGAGGCCCACTAGTACTAGATAGCAGAAAATAGAAAAGGGAATCTATGCGGTCAGTAAAAAACCCTTACAAAATATCCACTCTGAGATTTCAAGAACCCCCACACCAACTCACGGTGTGGGGGGAGAAACTCAGTCCCCTAGAGCAACCAGCAAGCGAGGAAATCACATTTTAGCGAGCTGGACTAAAAACATAATGAACACTGATAATCAAAAAATGATCAAACAAAAACTTAGCTTGTCTTGGAGAGACTGGGAGCAAGGTAGACACAAGGAATCTGAAGAGCACTGAATACATTGATAGCAGGCAAGGAACTGAGTATCCAAGTGAGCTAAATAGGAAACCAACCAAGGATAACGAACCAGCTGATGCAGCCAACCTGCAGAAAGACAACACTACACAGTACCGCTTGTGACCACTAGAGGGAGCCCAAAAATAGAATTCACAACAGCAGAGCTCAGAAAGAATGGAGCTTCATTTCAACTTTTTCAACGCAAAATTGGCTGGAATTGAAATCGGACACCATGTTGTGTTTGGAGAGCCCATGATGTGCCTATACAGTGGGAACCCCCACAAGTAAAACCATTTTCAGAAGGGAAGGGCTGCCATATTGGATTTCAGATTTGGCTGGAATGGTTTGAGGGTGCCATATCACATTGGCAGAGCCACTGAGGTGCCAGAACAACAGAACCCCATATATGTGAACTAATTTTACAAACTACACTCCCCACTGAATTAATCTAGGGGTGCATTGATCATATTGACTCAACAAATGCCTCACAGAATTTTATACAACTGAGCGGTGAAGAAAGAATAAATTATATTTTTACCGCTAAGATGTTGTTTTAGCCCCAAGTTTTTAATTTTTCTAAAGGCTAATAGCATTTTTTTTTACAATAAACTGTAATGTAATGTAATCAGGAAATCAGGTTATGTTTTGAAGGTACAATGACCCACTTGAAGAGCCCAGGAGGTGCTAGAACAGAATAATCCGCCATAAGTAACCTCATTTTATGAACTACACCTCTCATTGAATTAATCTAGGGGTGCAGTGATCATATTGACACCATGGGTGTGTCACAGAATTTTATAACATTGGGCAGTGAAGACAAATAACTACATTTTTACCATCAAAATTTTGTTTTAGCCAAAGATTTTACATTTTCACACAAGAAGTAGGTAGAAATTGCACCAAAATTAGTCCCACAATTTCTACTGAATGTGGCAATACCCCATATGTGGCTATACAGTACTACTTAGCCATACGGAGAGACTCAGGAGGAACTGAGCGTTATTTGCCTCCTGGAGCACAGATTTTCCTAGTACAGTTTGCGGACTCCATGTACAGAGCCCCCAATTATTAGAAAAGAAGAATCACCCTCAAGTGTCCCTATTTGGGAAACTACCAACAGGTGGCACTATAGAGTTAATGTCCTCTTTTTCTCTGAAGAGGCAATTTGTATACACTCCTTGGAGAATTTATCTACAGGTGTAGTGACAATTTTGACTCCATGAGTATTTTCCAGAAACAATCAGCAATGAATGTTGCCTAGTGAAAAATGCAAACTGCCGTTGTAATTCTGGATAGGATATTCAAGATGCCGACAATTCCACGCTCCTCCAAAATCAGGCAAGGGAATCAGAGTTCAGAAGAGTTGCATACTTTATTCAGGGCTATAAAACTACATGTCTGTTTTAGCTGGCTGGTTGTCAAAGATGAGAGGAATCCCATATCTTTTCTGGGCAGCTGCGGGCTGCTATTTTTAGGCTGGGGGGTCAGTATTCATAGCCCCTTACCAACCTGAGAATACCAGTCCCCAGCTGTGAGCTGTAGCAAGACTGGTTGTCAAAAATGTTTTTTTAGAAGTAGAAAGTCGAGCGGGCACCACTATAATATTATACAAGTTATTAGGCCAGGTGCTACCAATGCGCTTATACCACAAGTTGTGCAAAGAAAAAGAGACAAAGAAGCGCAATAAAGGTACACACAAAGACTTGTATATTAAATGTGAAAAAAGCTTTTATTGAGACCGAGTAAAAAGTGCTCATAGACATAAAAACATTTAAAAACTGTATGCAAAACATACCCAAACCATCATGATCAATATCCTCTTAATGAGGGGATATGAGTAAACAGCAGGCTATCACAGGGACAGAATAACCCCTAAAGACACCTCAGTGAGTGACATACTGTATATCAATATACATAGCAGTTTTGAAAAAGGTGCATGTGCATCTGTGGTTTAGTCCGGCGTAACACTTTGCCCCTAATATGGCTATGTATGTAGGATGCAATTATTCAAGCAAATGGTAATAACACAAATAGTATCATGTATAACATGTTATTTCATGAGGTCCAGATCAATACATCCATACAAGTCATAGCTTTTGCCACATGGGCCAGAAAACACGTTATTTTCAATTGAATGTCTCATGACAATGGTTATAGAGAATTGGTTCTGAGCTTTCTAAATAGCATAAATCACATAAATAGCATGATTCAAAAGGCCCATGTCCCTATATGCTAATGGAAAAAGTGCTACCGCCGGATGGTCCACAGCTTGCACTGCCCATGCCACATGATGGAATATCAAGTTGGTATACTCACTGAGGAGGATGGAGCTCGCTAGCTCCCAACGCGCGTCGCTAGTCCTGGTAGCTTCGTCAGGGGAAGTAGTGTAGCTGTGGTCACGTCGGGTATAAATAGGGTAAGTGCACTTACTACTCAAGCTAATGGCCGCCGGCACCTGTGTCCGGCTACCATTAGCCTGTGGAAAGGTCTGTCAGGGTCAAATCGGGTCACTGATCTCTTATGGGTAAGCCCTATTCCAGTGCCAGGATTTGAACTGCGCTACTCACAGATATCAGGTGTCTGTGCCTCCTGATCGTATCATCATGGTCCAATGATCATGGCTCACATGTACCGGAAGCCTGCCCCTAGGTTTGTACCTGTCAATCCAGCCAGTCACCCCGTGTGGTACCGGCTCTGCATGTAAGCACATGGACCTGCGCATGCGCTGACGTGCTTAAGGTATGTCACTGCTAAGCGCTCGCCCCCTACCAGCACTGCGCGTGTGCTGCGCTGTGGTGACTAGGCACTAGACATGAGTAGCGCCAGGCTAAGGATGGAAGGGTGGTGCATGCACCAATGGTAGGCGTTTCATCCACACCCCTAAATCGGTGACCTTTCATTCACTACGGGCCCGGAAAACTGATCGTCAGGGGAGCTTCTTAGATTGGAGGCCCGCTGGATATACCAGCTGGGATCGGTCTCACCAGGAGGCCTCAATGAGGACCTTCTATATACGGGCTTTTTATTGCCTTGATAATACTCCTTATGCCAGTGTTCAGGATGTGTAGCATCGGTGGCAATTATATTCATCCGATCTTCATAATGTACAATGGGTAGGTACTGGGATCCCTGGATAGGGAAGTGGATATATACAAATCAGACTGGGGGCTCATGAGACCATAGTCCAGATAGTCCTCAGTCTGATTCATCTATTTTTTCGTGGTTTTTTTCATGTTTTTTCGTGTATTCTTTCTGCTACAGTAATTCATTATTTTGATGTACATTTGTTGTCTCAAATTAGCATTTTTTAGGCAAAAACATTTTGTCCAGGTGACCTTATTGGGGACCTATACTCTTCAGTATGGAGGTACCACTAAATCATTGGCAGTATAGTATGCCTTAAGAATTTGATCGTCAAACCTGTAGCAGTCCGTGCCGCCTGTATGTGACCGCTTTATGGCGGCTTTTGGGCGCCGTAGCCGGGCCCGTAGTGACTGAACGGTCACCGATTTAGGGGTGTGGGCAAAACGCCTACCATTGGTGCATGCGCCGCCCTTCCATCCTTCCATCCTGGCGCTACTCATGTCTAGTGCCTAGTCACCACAGCGCAGCACACGCGCAGTGCTGTTAGGGGACAAACGCTTAGCAGTGACGTTACCTTAAGCACATCAGGGCATGCGCAGGTCCATGCTTACATGCAGAGCCGGTACCACACGGGGTGACTGGCTGGATTGACAGGTACAAACCTAGGGGCGGGCTTCCGGTACATGTGAGCAGTGATCATTGGACCAACGTACGGATGGATGATGATACGGTCAGGAGGCACAGACACCTGATATCTGTGAGTAGCGCAGTGCAAATCCTGGCACTGGAATAGGGCTTACCCATAAGAGATCAGTGACCCGATTTGACCCTGACAGACCTTTCCACAGGCTAATGGTAGCCGGACACAGGTGCCGGCGGCCATTAGCTTGAGTAGTAAGTGCACTTACCCTATTTATACCCGACGTGACCACAGCTACACTACTTCCCCTGATGAAGCTAACAGGAGTAGCGACACGCGTTGGGAGCTAGCGGGCTCCATCCCCCTCAGTGAGTATACCAACTTGATATTCCATCATGTGGCATGGGCAGTGCAAGCTGTGGACCATCCGGCAGTAGCACTTTTGCCATTAGCATATAGGGACATGGGCCTTTTGAATCATGCTATTTATGTGATTTATGCTATTTAGAAAGCTCAGAACCAATTCTCTATAACCATTGTCATGAGACATTCAATTGAAAATAACGTGTTTTCTGGCCCATGTGGCAAAAGCTATGACTTGTATGGATGTATTAATCTGGACCTCATGAAATAACATGTTATACATGATACTATTTGTGTTATTACCATTTGCTTGAATAATTGCATCCTACAAACATAGCCATATTAGGGGCAAAGTGTTACGCCGGACTAAACCACAGATGCACATGCACCTTTTTCAAAACTGCTATGTATATTGATATATGTCACTCACTGAGGTGTCTTTAGGGGTTATTCTGTCCCTGCGATAGCCTGCTGTTTACTCATATCCCCTCATTAAGAGGATATTGATCATGATGGTTTGGGTATGTTTTGCATACAGTTTTTAAATGTTTTTATGTCTATGAGCACTTTTTACTCGGTCTCAATAAAAGCTTTTTTCACATTTAATATACCAGGCTTTGTGTGTACCTTTATTGCGCTTCTTTGTCTCTTTTTCTTTGCACAAAAATGTTTTTTTATTATTTTTTTATTTAAATAATTTGAAGAAACAGCGTGGGGACCACTTTATTCTTAATAACCAGCCTTGCTGAAGCTGACAACTGAGGGCTGCAGCACCCAGCTGTAAGTTTTGCCTGGCTGGCTATAGAAAATACATTGGAACCCACACTGTTTTTTCATTTATTTATTTATTCATAGTGCAGGCAACGGCTTATGAATGCCCCCATCAGCCGCTCCTGCTGCCACTGTTATTAGCGGAAGTAGGGGTAGGCTCATGGGAGTAATAGTCCCATCAGTCGCTGCCTGCTGTCTCTTTTGTCACTTAAATATAACTCTCATCATTTTCCATTGCTCATGTTGATCGCCATCAAAGCAAGGGAGAATGCTGAGAGTCATGTTCAGCATTCGGTGCCAGGGAGCAGCACTTACTGTAATGCTTCTTCCCTGGCACCCGTCTGTGTGGTACTGATGTGGCACATGGATGCTACACGTGTGCCGCAAGTATTACACACACAGACACTGACATCTCCGGTACCTTTTTTCTAGTATCGGAAAAAGCAGGACAAGTGAAAGAGGTCTTATAGCTGCTTTTTTATGTTTGGCTGCTGTCAAACACTGAAAGACGCTTTTTTTGCATCACCACATTTTGAGAGCTATAATTTTTCCATATTTTGGAAGCATCTCCATGCTGCAGAAACTGTCAGCTCTGCACTGGGCATAATCAGCAAGTTTTCTAGGTCTGGATACCCGGATATCGTCATGACAACATCGGGTCACCATGGCAACAATCAGGATCCCGCGTCATGCAGCGGGGTCTCCAAACCAAGGGCAGAGGAGCTGTTAGCCCTCTGCCAACTTCTGGAATGCTGCAATCGTGTTTGATCACGACATTTTGGGGGTTAAATTGCCCGGAGCGGTCTGAATCAGCTGACTCCTGACAGCGATTGCACACGTACTCCCTGCGTGCATGGACGATCACGGTGACGTAATATTCCATCCATGGTCAAATAGGCCCAGGGCACATGGATGAATTATTATGTCTAATGTCAGAAAGGGGTTAATGGCATCTACAGAAATTATTGTATTCAACTGTGTTGCTAAGTCCATTTATTCATTTAAAGCTTTTGCTAGATCTCTTATGAAAATTTCACATGCTGACTGTTCAGAAGCTGACTGTATGTTTGGAGAGTCTTCTAACTTTATCTCTACAGCTCTCTATGCTTTTAGTGACTTAAGGTACCGTTACACTAAACGACTTACCAACGATCACGACCAGCGATACGACCTGGCCGTGATCGTTGGTAAGTAGTTGTGTGGTCGGTGGGGAGCTGTCACACAGACAGCTCTCTCCAGCGATCAACGGTCAGGGGAACGACATCGGCATCGTTGAAACTGTCTTCAACGATGACGAAGTCCCCCTGCAGCACCCGGGTAACCAGGGTAAATATCGGGTTACTAAGTGCAGGGCCGCGCTTAGTAACCCGATATTTACCCTGGTTACCATTGTAAAAGTAAAAAAAAAAACAGTACATACTCACATTCTGATGTCTGTCACGTCCCCCGGCATCCACAGGGTTAAAACTGCTTTCGGCAGGAGCGCTGGTAATGCACGCGCTGCTGCCGAGAGCTTGCCTGCACTGAATGTGTCAGCGCCGGCCGTAAAGCAGAGCACAGCGGTGACGTCAACGCTGTGCTCTGCTTTACGGCCGGCGCTGACACAGTCAACCCTGTGGACGCCGGGGGACGTGACAGACATCAGAATGTGAGTATGTACTGTTTTTTTTTTAACTTTTACAATGGTAACCAGGGTAAATATCAGGTTACTAAGTGCGGCCCTGCACTTAGTAACCTGATATTTACCCTGGTTACAAGTCAACACATCGCTGGATCAGCGTCACACACTCCGATCCAGCGATGACAGCGGGTGATCAGCGACCAAAAAAAGGTCCTGATCATTCCCATCGACCAACGATCTCCCAGCAGGGGCCTGATCGTTGGTCGCTGTCACACATAACGAGATCGTTAGCGGGATCGTTGCTTACGTCACCAAAAGCGTGACGTTGCAACGATATCGTTAACGATATCGTTATGTGTGACTCAGCCTTTAGTCTTATCCATCTGGGTGGCTGTTTATCTTGGCTAATACTCAGGACTCAGAGTAAATCTTTAAAAAATATGTCCGATGTGCTTTAAGAGGATCACACATCGGCTCCAACCTTTGGCGTTTCCCCCTTGTTTTATTCGTACCTGCTTAATCAAGTATGAATACAATTTTTCATGGAGCATCACTGTGCTGCTTTTTGAGCTGTGATTGTGGTCTCAGCTGCAGCAGGAAAAGCTTGCTGCAGGACCCTTTCTTTCACTGTGGTTTTGTCTTTCTATACTGATGATGTCATCAGCTTGTTCTTTGAAGGTTCAGGAACAGACATTAATCAATATAATCCCTCTAGAAGTAGCTTCTAAGGTTGTCTCAAAGCTTAAATACAGGCACTCTGAAGCATGCTTCCTAAATACATAGAGCTCAGGTTACGCCCCTTTAAAAGCAATTTTTCAACTGATGTTGATTTATTCATTCCATCTCCCAAAAATCACCATAAGGCTAGATTCACACTTTCCTGTGTTCTACGCTGAGCTCTTACATCAGAGTTTCCATCTAAATCTTAAAAAAACGGAACTGAGACAAAACTCGCAAAGGAAACATTCATAATATTGAGGCTGATGGAGACACTCTAGACTCTGTATGGCCTCTGTTCTCGGTGGTGTCCCATTTTTTAAGTTTACAGAGAAGCACAAATAGCTGCACTTTTATACACCTGTAAAAAGATCGACAAAACTGGAACAGATTAGAAAAAAGCAAGGCATTACTGTGCTTGTCATTTGTTGCTAGAAATATAACAAGGTAATTTAATTACAGGTGCAATCCATAATAAATATCCAAGGTTTTGGTCAAACCATTTACCTTCTTGAGATGCACTGTCTACAGATTGCTACAGAAAAAAAGGGAATTCTGTGTATGGGGTGTGACAGTTATAATGCCTTTTTCTCCCCCAATCCCTGTTTATATACTTGATGTCATGAATATGTTTTATACACGGTGGTACTGCTACACGTATAAGTGTATTACCAGCCGTGCATATGAGTATTGCTACACCTAAAGTGTATTACTCTGTACATATATATATATATATATATATATATGTCTGATTGTCTACATGTATTGCACAGTTATTGCATGATAGGGAAAGTGAGTACCCCGGGCTGTTCATTAGGTATAGTGCTAGGGGAGTAGTACCCCAAGTTAGCCACTAGATGGGGGCTCTGTAAGTAGGATAGCAAATAGTTAGCTGTAGGAGGGGCACGGTGGGATAAGTAAGTGAGGTCTTCCTGGATGATGTCATGCTGAGTAAAAGAGTTGAAGTTAAAGAGAAGCCGGACTGTGACTCTTTATTTGTGGAACCATCTACAGAGGAAATAAACCCATACCGGGAGAGCCCAGATGCCGTAGAGGAGCAGCACCGAGGTACTCAGAAGGGAAGGGGCCAGCAGGTAATACAGGGATTACTGTCAGCCATGACTGACATGACATGACCTGACCCCATCCTACACCTGTGTCAAAGAAAGAGTCTTGGGTATAACTGTACACCACTCTGTAAGTGCCTGAGATGTGTTGAGATATCGGCTTATATGAGGAAAGTGTGAGAATAATTGAAAAATATGATTGTAAGAAGAAGTAAATAAAACTAAATAAAAAAATAAATTTCTAGTTAACATAATTAAAAATATTTTTAGCAGGCATTTGAGGTTGTAAAAAAAATGTGAAAAGTAGACTGACTAGTCACTTATTTTGCTTTTTTTCTTTATAATTTCTGCTGATATCAGCAAACAAGAAAACATTTTTGGCATCCATTAAATTTGTTTTCTGCTGTGGTGATCCCAACCATTTCAAAACTGTCAATAAATATAAGTGAAGAAAACTTTACAATGCTTGGTCTAAAAAGACACCAATATACTAATGATGTATGCCTTAGATAACTCTATTATCTGATTGGATGTGCTTATCATTTGGCTTTAGAAACAGTAAAGAGAGGGACGAAATGGTGCAGTTACCAAAATAATAATTCGTTTACTGCAAGGTAAAATTTTCACCTTTACACGTTGTGAGTATGCACAACACATATAGTAAGTATGATAGGAGGGCTGCAAACGGCACCAGACCTGCGAAGGATCTTCAAGAAATTCTGGATAGGATATTCAAGACACCGACAATTCCGCGCTCCTCCAAAATCAGACAAGGGAACCACAGAGTTCGGAAGAGTTGCATACTTTAGCCCTGAATAAAGTTTGCAACTCTTCTGAAATCTGTGATTGTTGGCATCTTGAATATCCTATCCAGAATATCATTTGGCTTTGGAATCTCTCTGGAAAAATAGAATTTACAACTTACCTTTTTTATGCTGTGTAAGGTAGTTCCGGAATGAATAAACTTGGCTGTTTATTTGGTGCATTTCTATTTGCTGATGAGCATCAAGTCAGCGCAGCCAAAAAAAAGGAAAAATTGCTGCAACAAATTTAACTCTTGTAACATCCTAACATAATAAAAGGAAGTTTAACCCCTTCATGACTGGAGGTAAATTTGTTTTGCGTTTTCGTTTTTTTTGCTCCCCTTCTTCCCAGAGCCATAAGATTTATATTTTTTTGGTCAATATGGCCATGTTAGGGCTTGTTTTTTTGTGGGGCGAGTTGTACTTTTGAATCACACCACTGGTTTTAACATATCACATACTAGAAAATGGGAAAAAATTCCAAGTGTGGTGAAATTGCAAAAAATAGTGCAACTCCACAGTTGTTTTTGCTTTTGCTTTTTTACTATGTTTGCTAAATGCTTATTCTGATCTGCCATAATGATTCTACAGGCCATTACGAGTTCATAGACACCAAAACATGTCTACGTTCTTTTTTATCTAAGTGGTGAAAAAAAATTCCAACGTTTGTAAAAAATAAAAAATTGCACCATTTTCTGATACCCATAGTGTCTCCATTTTTCATGATACCGGATTGGGTGAGGGCTTATTTTTTGCATGCCAAGCTGATGTTTTTAAAATGCCATTTTGGTGCAGATAAGATCTTTTGATTGCCTGTTATTGTATTTCAATGCAATGTGGTGAAGACCGAACAAACGTAATTCTGGCGTTTTGACTTTTCTCTCATTACACCATTTAGCGATTGGGGTAATTTTTTTTATATTGATAGATCGGGCGATTCTGAACTAGGCGATACCAAATATGTGTATGTTTGATTATTTAGGATTATATTTTGAATGAGGCAAAAGGGGAGTGATTTGAACTTTTATTTTTTTTTATATTTTTACAAACATATTTTTTTTTACTTTTAGCATGCTTCAATAGTCTCCATGGGAGATTAGAAGCTGCCATAACGCGATCGCCTCTGCTACATACAGGCGATGATCAGATAGCCTGTATGAAGCAGAATTGCTGACTTGCTATTAGCGCCGACCACCAGACAGCGCTCATAGCAATCTGGCACTGACAACCATAGAGGTCTGCTGGAGACCTCTGGTTGTCTTGCCAACCTATCAGCGACCCGCGGTCATGTGACATGGGCGCCGATAGGCAGGATTTCCAGAAGCACACGTTAAATGCCGCTGTCAGAGTTTGACAGCAGCATTTAATGAGTTAACAGCCGCAAGTGGATTGCGAATCCTCCCGCAGCTGACATATGCTGGAAAAGATGTTGGCTCACCCCTGAAGCCAACATCAAAGAAGGGTGTCCGACATCGCTGTATTATTATGCCCGATGACGGAAAGGGGTTAAAAAATTATACTGAAATAAAGAAGACATATGGGAAAATTGTTTATTAACTAGTTTATGTGGTATAAATATCTGGATTAACAGTGTAAATATTCAAATTTGAAAAATGCTAATTTGTTACATATCAGATATTTTCATAAAAAATGCAAAACATATTCACCTCAATTTTCTAATATCATAAAATACAAAGTGTCATGGAAAAACAATACATATACATTTCTCACCAAACCATTTAAGTGCATGTATTATTACAGATATACTGCATTTACTGTACATTACTCTATAAATGATACAGCAAATTCTTAAAATTTGAATAAGATTCATGTCATTTTATATGGTCTTGATATCTAAAAGGATCTTTTTTATCCTCATGAGCACATGCTATAGTTAAATATTCATTTTAGAAATATGTTAAAGGATTTACCAACTTGCTATATAATCTTTCAAGAAATTTGCATAATCGCTATACGCACCCACAGAAGCAATTTTCCAGGAGTTCACAAATCTAATTATGGTTCCTTGCAAGGCCTGCAAAAATCCATAGTACATTCAATGCATAATTAAATATTTTGAATTTAAAATTTATTCTTTAGTGATTTATGATTTTTCATTATTTTGTCTAAACAATATACATTTTCAGTTTTTTTTTGCCTGTTTTTAGGATCCTGGATGCAACACATGCAAATTCATCACACAAAGCCATCTGGTATTACAGACTAAAGTTTAATTAAATAAAGGGTATTCTGATACTTATTTCAGATGTAGAAAACCTAAGTCAGTGTCAGCATTCTTATGCTAAGGATAGGTTCACACATGCATTTGGAGATCCATTTTTTCTGTTAAGTTATAGGAACCTTAATCTGAACTCAGAGAATCTGTTTCATTATGGACACAAACGGAACCACACAAACCTCGTTGACAGTAATGGAGTCTGCTATCTGTTTGACACAAGTGTAAACCTAACCTAAGCTTATTTTAGGAGCTTTTAAAAAGGAAAAGGTAACATATCAGTTCAAAGGTCCAATTGTCATAAGAATAATCCTAAAAATGGAAACTGGAATAGATCCTGGAGATTTAGATAATACGATTTAATATACACTAACTTACTGTTCTATATGATATATTATTACTGAAAATATATTTTGTCCTGTCTTGTTTTCTATACATATTATTGAAACATTTTTTCTGGAAATAATTACCGTACTGACTAAAACTTGTATTATGTGTCAAAAAATGAATTTTTTGCCACTGATTTGGGGTACACATAAATGACTGCAAGATATTTAATGTTTCAATGTAAATGTAGAAAAAATAAATTTTGCCTTGCTATTCTAAGCACACGATAACATTGCAAAGGCAGCAAAACATGTCACCCTATATCAGAAGCATAGCTAGGCATTCCTGCACCAATTGCAAAGATTTAGTTTTTAACCTCCAGTGAAAGCATAAAGTTAAGGCAGAGTGCCCATGAAGCTGTTCAAGGTGTGTCCACAACGTCGCTGAGAAACTTAGTGTAAGGCCGGCCTCACACTCAGCGTATGTAAATACGGTCCGTTTTTTACGGCCGTAATACGCAGAAAAGTCCCCAAAATAGTGGTCCGTATGTCATCCGTAGGCAGGGTGTGTCAGCATATTTTGTGCATGGCATCCTCCGTATGTAATCCGTATGGCATCCGTACTGCGATATTTTCTCGCAGGCTTGCAAAACCGACATCTAATGGATTTATGTGCTCAAATGTTCGTTAAAACATATATACAGTATATATATACACTCACCGGCCACTTTATTAGGTACACCTGTCCAACTTCTTGTTAACACTTAATTTCTAATCAGCCAATCACATGGCGGCAACTCAGTGCATTTAGGCATGTAGACATGGTCAAGACAATCTCCTGCAGTTCAAACCGAGCATCAGTATGGGGAAGAAAGGTGATTTGAGTGCCTTTGAACGTGGCATGGTTGTTGGTGCCAGAAGGGCTGGTCTGAGTATTTCAGAAACTGCTGATCTACTAGGATTTTCACGCACAACCATCTCTAGGGTTTACAGAGAATGGTCCGAAAAAGAAAAAAAATCCAGTGAGCGGCAGTTCTGTGGGCGGAAATGCCTTGTTGATGCCAGAGGTCAGAGGAGAATGGGCAGACTGGTTCGAGCTGATAGAAAGGCAACAGTGACTCAAATCGCCACCCGTTACAACCAAGGTAGGCCTAAGAGCATCTCTGAACGCACAGTGCGTCGAACTTTGAGGCAGATGGGCTACAGCAGCAGAAGACCACACCGGGTACCACTCCTTTCAGCTAAGAACAGGAAACTGAGGCTACAATTTGTACAAGCTCATCGAAATTGGACAGTAGAAGATTGGAAAAACGTTGCTTGGTCTGATGAGTCTCGATTTCTGCTGCGACATTCGGATGGTAGGGTCAGAATTTGGCGTAAACAACATGAAAGCATGGATCCATCCTGCCTTGTATGGAGCATCTTTGGGATGTGCAGCCGACAAATCTGCGGCAACTGTGTGATGCCATCATGTCAATATGGACCAAAATCTCTGAGGAATGCTTCCAGCACCTTGTTGAATCTATGCCACGAAGAATTGAGGCAGTTCTGAAGGCAAAAGGGGGTCCAACCCGTTACTAGCATGGTGTACCTAATAAAGTGGCCGGTGAGTGTATATATATATATATATGTCATTGAGACACACATATATATATTCTGTATTTATATTTTATTCAGCGCGATATATGTGAAAAGCCGGTAATTCAATTGCCGGCTTCTCATTTCTCCTTCCCAAACCCGACAGGAAGGGTTTGGGAAGGAGAAATGAAAAGCCGGCAATTGAATTACCTGCTTTTCACTAACACCGCTGCGTATTTCTTGCAAGTCACACTTCTGGTCCGTGTGTAATCCGTATTTTTCTCGCCCCCATAGACTTTTATTGGTGATTTTTTTGCGCAATATGATGACAAACGCAGCATGCTGCGATTTTCTACGGCCGTACAAGACCGTATATTATGGATCAGTAAAATACGGCTGATAGGAGCCGTATAGGGAATCATTGGGCCGTGTGTAATGCAAATTTTACGGACGTAGTTTATGCGCTCATACGTCCGTAAAACTCGCTAGTGTGAGGCCGGCCTAAGGGTATGTGTCCACGTTCAGGATTGCATCAGGATTTGGTCAGGATTTTTCATCAGTATTTGTAAGCCAAAACCAGGATTGGGTGATAAATGCAGAAGTGGTGCATATGTTTCTATTATACTTTTCCTCTAATTGTTCCACTCCTGGTTTTGGCTTACAAAAACTGATGAAAAATCCTGACCAAATCCTGATGCAATCCTGAACGTGGACACATACCCTAACCAGTTCTTTAATTGATTTTGTAGGACAACAGCTGTTACCTACAAAATTGTGCAGTCATTATATTATACACTGCTCAAAAAAATAAAGGGAACACTTAAACAACAGAATATAACTCCAAGTAAATCAAACCTCTGTGAAATCAAACTGTCCACTTAAGGTACCTTCACACTCAGCAACTTTACAACGAGAACGACAACGATCCGTGACGTTGCAGCATCCTGGTTAGCGATCTCATTGTGTTTGACACGCAGCAGCGATCTGGATCCCGCTGTGAGATCGTTGGTCGGAGCTAGAAGTCCAGAACTTTATTTGGTTGTCAGATCGGCGTGTATCGTGTTTGACAGCAAAAGTAACGATGCCAGCAATGTTTTACATGGAGCTAACGACCTGTGAGAACGATAAATGAGTCACCGTTACGTCACATTATCGCTCCTGCATCGTTCTGGAGCTGCTGTGTTTGACATCTCTACAGCGACCTAAACAGCGATGCTCCAGCGATCGGCTTGTTGTCTATATCGCTGCAGCGTCGCTGAGTGTGACGGTACCTTTAGGAAGCAACACTGTTTGACAGTCAATTTCACATGCTGTTGTGCAAATGGAGTAGACAACAGATGGAGATTATTGGCAATTATCAAGACACACTCAATAAAGGAGTGGTTCTGCAGGTGGGGACCACAGACCACATCTCAGTACCAATGCTTTCTGCCTGATGTTTTGGTCACTTTTGAATGTTGGTTCTGCTTTCACACTTGTGGTAGCATGAGACGGACTCTGCAACTCACACAAGTAGCTCAGGTAGTGCAGCTCATCCAGGATGGCACATCAATGCGAGCTGTGGCAAGAAGGTTTGCTCCAGACCTCTGTGGGATATTAGTTGTGATTTACATTGATAATTTTTAGGTTTTATTGTTCTCAGCACATTCCACTATGTAATGAATCAAGATTTACAATGGGAATATTTCATTCAGTGATATCTGGGATGTTGTATTTTTGTGTTCCCTTTATTTTTTTGAGCAGTGTATTTGGCTGCCTGGTATTGTGGGTAACAAAGTTGTCCTGCAAAATCAAGTGATTAGGTTAACAATCAGTTAGGTATTCGGCCATTACACAGGCCTCTTGTTTGGCTTTACCATGACTCTGTTTTCTGTGGTACTAACCATCACAAACCTACCTGGCCCCTCCTGAGATGCAGAGTCCACATTATAGAATGGCTGACCATTAGATGCTGCAATCTGCTCCCACTATACATACAAAGCAAAGTTCTGCAGCTTCAGACATATGGCTGCAGAGCTCGGGTGATAAGAAGAGTGCATCGCCTGATGTTTCTCTCATGATACGCTCTTCTAGTTATCTAAACTCTGCAGCCAATACCTGGTTTCAGTAGTCCTGTTTACAGCTGGATGGCTAAAACATTGCATACATGGCCAGCCCAAACCTCAGGAGGAGCATGTGCTGGATCTACCAGTGTGTTGGAAGATGATTATGTGCATTTTATAAAGCCATGCCTAAAAGCATATATTTTCTCTATCAGACAGCCCATTAAAGAGGACCTGTTACCAATTCAAATAGTCAAAAGTGGAGAGTTTTCACTTTTGTTTGCTCTTTTAGTTTTAAATCTGTATTACAGTTCAAATAAAAGAAAAAATAATAAACAGAATACTCATGGGAAACCTACAAGAAACAAAATGAAGAAAAACCCTGCTGTAACTAAATGAGTAAAAAGCAAGTGCATTTAAATAACTCAGAGTTATTAGTAGCACTGTTTTTGATCAAACATAGAATAAAAGCCATCCCATCATCATCAAGGTGCCCCTGATTGGGACGGAACCTGCATTGTCTAATATTAAAAACCTTACCATGTGTCAGAGTTGACCTCAGTGTGTGGATAAGGGAAGACAAAAGGACTGAGTCCCAATCTATGGATATCAGTCTGGGGAATCTTTTAAATGTAGTTACCAGCTCAGGAAAGGGAGGCCATGCCCCGGCTTGCACAAAATGCAAAAATACAAAGAAAAAACACAAAAATTGAGCTTGGATTAAGTTGGTATACATGCAGCACGTAAATGCATGTTCACATTGACCATAAAGCGCACAAAACCTACAAAAAAGAAAATGAGCAAAAACCCTGCTGTAACTAAATAAGTAAAAAGAAAAATATTCATTGCAGTAGCGGAAATAGAATAAGGGCAGAGACAGACTGCCACATAACTCGTGCGATGATTGCATCGTACTGCACAGACTGACTTGGCACCTCTCCTGACCTGACATGACATTGTGATGTATTGCTATGCAGCTATCAAGTTCAGGTCAGAAGAGCAGACAGCAGGTACGAGGTTTACAATGTGATACAATCCCTGCTCACTGCATCCAAGATACATGCTCTGAATGTGTCCCCTATTTACACCCCTACCCTACATCTATAGGGAGTTGTCATGTTTTTTAACACTTTTACCCCCAAGAGTGGTTTGCATGTTAATAACAAGCCAATTTTTTACAATTCTGACCACTGTCCCTTTATGAGGTAATAACTCTGGAATGCTTCAATGGATCCCAGTGATTCTGACATTATTTTTTCATGACATTTTGTACTTCATCATATTGGTAACATTTCTTTGTTATGACTTGTGATTATTTCTGAAAAAATGGAAATTTGGTGAAAATTTAGAAAATTTTGCAATTTTCCAACTTTAAATTTGCATGCCCTTTAATCACAGAGATATGCCACATAAAATAGTTAATAAGTAACTGTGAGGGACAAGCGAGAATCCATTTAGGATTTTAAGTCTCCCTCCACTCCTGAAATGTGCCCCCACCCTTGGGATCCCCCAGGCTCTTTGTTTTCTTTTAATTAAATGAGCTAGGACAAGCTCTTTTGAAGTTGTTAACACAAGGGTGCGAACTGTTGGGCAGCTGTGGAAATCTAAACCTCTTTGTGTGACCAACACATGGAAAAGCAAGGCTTGGAGGTATTGAATATGGGAAATGACTTCTAATAACATAATGCAATATGTCTAAGATGAACCAAGCACATATTCTGAATTGGCATCCCTTTCCCTATGTGCACATATTAGTTAGCCACCTGTAGCACTCTGGATCATGGAGTTATAATGCATGGCTCGCAATAATTACATACGGTAGTCATATTTAGTCTCTATGTGCAGATAAAATCCAACAGAATCCAGTGGCGGTACAACAACCCCATTCAGAGCTTCGGGCGCCAAGATATGGGGCAGACACGGTTCTAGGCAGAAAATAATATTCTCAGACATGGGTAGAGAGAGAGGCTGCACCACCCAGGGGGTGGGAGCAGATGTGTGAGGTAGCAGTCTAGGAGAAATAAGGCAGCCCCTTATTTTGGTCAGTGTTTTTTCTGATGGCCGGAGGTTACGTTTGTTGATGCAGCCCGAAAGGCCTGTAACTAAGATTTGGACCTGTGATCCATCAGCGCCTCCCTGTGGTCACTTGCTGCATAACGCGGTAATTGCAACCTATCTATACCCTATCCTTGTACTACACTCCTGACTGTAAATATTTGCTCTTGTAAGTATAGCTGTATTTTCTAGTGCGCCTCTTCGTCGATTAAATATAAAATTAATCTTGGGCTGCTCTTTCATCTCGATCCACGAATACCCACGTCCGCACGCTCCGTTGGTTATATTATACGCTACCCCAGGGTTGGTTCCTGACCTGATCTAAGCCTGCTGTCGGATGGGGCTTATTTTAAATGTGGAACTGGTGGCAGAATACCGTACTGTTTTAGTGAGGAACTCTGGCAGTGACGGCTGAGAAGTTTAGATATATATCCCCTGCCTGAACTGGTGATATATATTCCCCTCATTGGGAGTGCCTCACTAACTCATACCAATAAGGGAAGCCTTTCCTGCGACTATTTGCCCTCAGTGCAGTTCCCTGACTGACCTGAGACAAGTGGTGGCACCAGAGAGCTGACCCCTGCTGGGCCCTTCTCTTCCCTCCCCCGAAGTGAGCGAAGTCGATGCCCCCTTCCCCTGTGAGATCCCTTACAGCAACATTTCCCACATGTCTACTTCACATCAGCACAACTTTAGAACCCCAATTTTTTTTTGTTAGGAAGTTAAGGGTTAAAAGTTAAACAGCGATTTCTCATTTTTGTACTTTTTTTTAGGGACCACCTCACATTTGAAGTCACTTTGAGGGGTCTATATGATAGAAAATACACAAAAGTTACACCATTCTAAAAACTGCACCCATCAAGGTGCTCAAAACCACATTCAAGATGTGTATTAACCCTTCAGGTGCATCACAGGAATTTTTGGAATGTTTAAAAAAAAACATTTAACTTTTTTTCACAAAAAATTTAATTCAGACCAATTTTTTTTAATTTTACCCAGGGTAACAGGAGAAATTGGACCCCAAAAGTTGTTGTGCAATTTGTTCTGAGTACGCTGATACCCAATATGTGCAGGTAAACTACTGTTTGGGTGCATGGCAGAGCTCGGAAGGGAAGGAGTGCCGTTTTACTTTTTCAACACAAAATTGGCTGGAATTTTGATCGGACTCCATGTCGCATTTGGAAAGCCTCTGATGTGCCTAAACAGTGAAAACCCCCCACAAGTGACACCATTTTGGTAACTAGACCCCTACAGAAGTTATCTAGATGTGTGGTGAGCACGTTGTATCCCCAAATGCTTCACAGAAGTTTATAACGTAGAGCCGTAAAAATAAAAAATCCTTTTTTTTTCACAAAAATGATTTTAAACAAAAATTTTAACAGGAGAAATTGGACCTGAAAAGTTGCTGTTCAATTTGTCCAGAGTATGCTGATACCCCATATGTGGGGGTAAACCATTATTTGGGCACATGGCAGAGCTCAGAAGGGAAGGAGCGCCGTTTTAGTTTTTCAAAAATGGCTGGAATTAAGATCGGACGCCATGTCGTGTTTGGAGAGCCCTTGATGTGCCTAAACAGTGGAAATTCCTCACAAGTGACAACATTTTGGAAAGTAGACCCCCTAAGGAACTAATCTAGATGTGTGGTGAGCACTTTTAACCCCCAAGTGCTTCACAGTCGTTTATAACGTAGAGCCGTAAAAATAAAAAAAAATCATATTTTTTTTTACAAAAATGATCTTTTTGTCACCAATTTTATTATTTTCCCTAGGGTAACAGAAGAAATTGGACCCCAATAGTTATTGCGAAATTTGTCCTGAGTACTCTGATGCCCCATATATGGGGATGCTCAGAAGGGAAGGAGCTCCAGATTTTACTGTTATGGTTTGCAGGTGACATGACCCACATGATGTGCCAAAACAGCAGTACCCTTCATAAGTGACCCCATTTTATGAACTACACTTCTCGATGAATTCATCTAGGGGTGCATTGATCATGTTGACACTATGGGTGTGTCACAGAATTTTATACCATTGGGCAGTGAAAATAAAATAGCTACATTTTAACCACAAAAATGTTGTTTTAACCAAAGATTTTACATTTTCACACAAGAAATGGGTAAAAATGGCAACAAAATTTGTTCCACAATTTCTACTGAACATGCTAATACCCCATATGTGACTGTACAGTGCTACTTAGCCATGCGGAGAGACTCTGGAGGAACGGAGACATAAAAAAGGTGTGGGTTTCCTCCTATTTTTGATAGCCAGCCAGACAAAACTCACAGCTGGGGCTGCAACCCTCAGCTGTCAGCTTCAGCAAGGCTGGATATCAAGAATAGATGGGACCCCGCGCCATATTTTTTAATTATTTAAATAAACAATTTTTAAAAAAAACAGCGTGGGGTCCCCCCCATTTTTGACAACCAGCCTTGGTAAAGCTCACAGCTGGGGGATGGTATTCTCATGCTGGTAAGGGGCCATGAATATGGACCCCCAGCCTAAAAATAGCAGCCCGCAGCTGGCCAGAAAAGGCACATCTATTAGTTGTGCCAATTCTTGCACTTTGCCCGGCTCTTCCCACTTGCCCTGTAGCGGTGGCTAGTAGGGTAATAGTTGTGGGGTTGATATCACCGGTGACATCAAGCCCACGGCTTAGAAATAGAGAAGCGTCTATAAGACACCTATCCATTACTAATCCTATAGTTGTAATGTTAAATAAAGACACAGCCAGAATAAAGTCTTTTATTTGAAAAAAATGACAGACTTATTTTATTATTCTTACTTAAACCATACTTACTGTAACGCCTAATCCAAGCGAAGTCCTCGATCTCCTGTAAAAAATAGTAAAATAAAATAACAACAATAGACCATACCTGTCCGTCGTTGTGTCCCATATCGTAATCCATATCTGGGGGATATACAGTTTTCAATCTGGACGGTTCTAAGATGTGACTGTTCCCGCTGGAAAACACTGGTAAATGAGCTGCTTGAGATCGGATGGCAGAGAGGGGTTAATGCAGGTTATGAGTTGGTTAGGAGCATCTAACTGGTCTGTAGGAGCCAGAACTCTTAATGGTTAGTAGGGGATCAAAGACTTATTTCTCACTGTAAAATGCAAATGAATGTATATAATTTACACAATGTGATTTTCTGGATTTTATTTTTGATATTCTATCTCTCAATGTTAAAATTTACCTACCCTTAAAATTATAGACTGTTCATGTCTTTGTCAGTGGGCGAAAGTACAAAATCAGCTAGAGATCAAATACTTATTTCCCCAATTGTAGTTATCCGTCAAATGTATGCAGAAATATGGTAAATTCTCAAGGGTTCACATACTTTTAAAAACTAATGTAAATGTGATATAAACTGAATCAGAATGAGACTGTAAGTTAAAAAATTGTATTTTCATGTGTTTAAGCTTAGAAGAGACTTCTAGCATTAAATGAATCCTTCATAACTCTTCAGTGATCACAATACACTGTAAGTTAGCATCTGTAAATGTTATTAATGTATTAGAATACACAAAATAGCTAAAAATTGTGTGGTTTTTAAATTTACCTTTAAGACAAAAAATATATATGTTTTTAATTCATATCTTTGGCATTACATGCTCTTTAATTAGTCTGATACATTACAGCTGGAATCTGAATACACTTATGTTATGTGTATATTATTTGGCTCACTTGTCTATGCGATGTGCCATTACATTTAGTGGTAAATATTGTCACAACTAATTTAAAGTACAGGATGGGCCATTTATATGGATACACTTAAATAAAATGGGAATGGTTGGTGATATCAACTTCCTGTTTGTGGCACATTAGTATATGGGAGGGGGAAAACTTTTCAAGATGGGTGGTGTGACCATGGCGGCCATTTTGAAGTCAGACATTTTGGATCCAAATTTATTTTTTCCAATGGGAAGAGGGTCATGTGACACATCAAGCTTATTGAGAATTTCACAAGAAAAACAATGGTGTGCTTGGTTTTAACGTAACTTTATTCTTTCATTAGTTATTTACAAGTTTATGACCACTTATAAAATGTGTTCAAAGTGCTGCCCATTGTGTTGTATTGTCAATGCAACCCTCTTCTCCCACTCTTGTCACACTGATAGCAGCACCGCAGAAGAAATGCCAGCACAGGCTTCCGGTATCCGTTGTTTCAGATGCTGCACATCTCGCATCTTCACAGCATAGACAATTGCCTTCAGATGACCCCAAAGATAAAAGTCTAAGGGGGTCAGATCGGGAGACCTTGGTGGCCATTCAACTTGCCCACAACGACCATCATGATGATGTGTTGCCTTCTTTATGCACTGAAGATGGCATATTCCCTGAACTTTTCCAGCAAGATGGCATACCACCACTTTATGGGTGTCAGGTCCGAGCATTCCTACATGAACAGTTTCCTGGAAAGTGGATTGGTCATTATGGGCCAGTTGAATGGCCACCAAGGTCTCTCGATCTGACCACCTTAGACTTTTATCTTTGGGGTCATCTGAAGGCAATTGTCTATGCTCTGAAGATACGAGATGTGCAGCATCTGAAAAAATGGATACTGGAAGCCTGTGCTGGCATTTCTTCTGCGGTGCTGCTATCAGTGTGTCAAGAGTGGGAGAAGAGGGTTGCATTGACAATCCAACACAATGGGCAGCACTTTGATCACATTTTATAAGTGGTCATAAACTTGTAAATAACTCATGGAATAAAGATACATTAAAACCAAGCACACCATTGTTTTTCTTGCGAAATTCTTAATAAGTTTGATGCGTCACATGACCCTCTTCCCATTGGAAAAAATAAAGTTGGACGCAAAATGGCCGACTTCAAAAAGGTCGCCATGGTCACCATCCATCTTGAAAAGTTTTCCCCCACATCTGTGCGAGATGTGAGCACGTTGTGCATTTGGAATCCCAGATTCTGGATCTAAATGTGCAGCTGGCAACACTGAGATCCATAGACAATACGGAGAGGAGTCTTCTGCTCACAGAGCAGACGCTCAATGGGATAGATGAGGAGGGGGATGGTAGGATGGAGCTGCAGGACAGTGAAGTAGGTAGCTGGGTGACATTCAGAAAGCGGGGTAGAGGGAAGAGTGCCAGGGAGGCTAGTCCTGATCTGGCTCACCCCAATAAGTTTGCTAAGTTGGCAGATGAGGGGGGTGCCAGTACAGGGGTAGCACTGCTGCAGCCAGGCATGTCCTCTGAAAGCCGGAGGAGTGACTGCTCCAGTAAGGGGGGAAATAGGAGAGGAGGGCAGGCCAGACAGGTGCTGGTAGTGGGGGACTCAATTATTAGGGGAACAGATAGGGCAATCTGTCACAAAGACAGGGATCGTCAAACGGTGTGCTGCCTACCTGGCACTCGAGTCCGACACATCGCTGAACGGGTGGAAAGATTACTGGGAGGGGCTGGTGAGGACCCAGCGGTCATTGTGCACATTGGCACAAATGACAAAGTTAGAGGTAGGTGGAAAGTCCTTAAAGATGATTTCAGGGAATTAGGTTGCAAGCTGAAAGCAAGGACCTCCAACGTGGTATTTTCCGAAATACTGCCTGTACCACGTGCCACGCCAGAGAGGCAACGGGAGATTAGGGAGGTTAATAAGTGGCTCAAGAATTGGTGTAGGGAGGAGGGGTTTGGGTTCCTGCAGAACTGGGCCGACTTCTCAGTTGGCTACAGGCTCTACGCTAGGGACAGGCTGCACCTCAATGGGGAAGGTGCAGCTGTGCTGGGGGAGAAAATGGCTAGAAGGTTGGAGGAGTGTTTAAACTAGGGATTGGGGGAGGGTATTTTATAGGAGGGGAAGATAGTGCAGATAGAGACCTGGGCACAAATAAGGAAGTTGGGGGTGGTGGTGGCATGGGGGGTGGGGTTAGAACAGTTAGTAATTTAAGAAAGAATAGAGGTACAGAGAGGAACATCAAGTGCATGTATACTAATGCCAGAAGCCTCGCCAACAAAATGGATGAATTAGAACTAATGTTGTTGGAGCATAATTATGACATGGTGGGGATATCTGAAACATGGCTGGATGAGAGCCATGACTGGGCTGTTAACTTGCAGGGCTATAGCCTTTTCAGAAATGACCGTACAGATAAGCGAGGGGGTGGGGTGTGTCTGTATGTAAAATCGACCTTAAAACCCATCCTGCGTGATAATATAGGTGAATCTAATGAAAATGTAGAGTCCCTGTGGGTGGAGATAAGGGGAGGGGGAAAAAATAATAAATTACTGATAGGGGTTTGTTATAAATATCCCAAAATAATGAAAGCAATGGAGAATATCCTCGTAAAGCAAATAGATGAAGCTGCGACTCAAGGAGAAGTCATTATTATGGGGGACTTCAACTACCCTGAAATAGATTGGGGAACAGAAACCTGCAGTTCCAGTAAAGGTAATCGGTTTTTGACAACTATGAGAGACAATTACCTTTCACAACTGGTTCAGGACCCAACAAGAAGGGGGGCACTGCTAGACCTAATATTAACCAACAGGCCAGACCGCATATCAAATATAAGGGTTGGGGGTCACTTGGGGAATAGTGATCACAAAATAATAAGTTTTCATGTCTCCTTTAATAAGATGTGTAGTAGAGGGGTTACAAGGACACTAAACTTCAGGAGGGCAAATTTCCAACGGATGAGAGAGGATCTTGGTGCAATTAACTGGGACGATATCCTGAGACTAGGGTTGAGCGACCTTTACTTTTATAAGATCGGGTCGGGTTTCACGAAACCCGACTTTTTCAAAAGTCGGGTCGAGTGAAATCGGCCGATCCTATAAAAAAGTCGGGGTCGGGGTCGGCCGAAACTCGAAACCCAATGCAGTGCATTGGGTTTCCAATGGTTCCCAGGGTCTGAAGGAGCGGAAACTCTCCTTCAGGCCCTGGGATCCATATTTAAGTGTAAAATAAAGAATTAAAATAAAAAATATCGCTATACTTACCCTCTGACGGGCCCTGGTACTAACCGGGAACCTTCCTTCCTTAGAATCAGCCTTCCAGGACCTTGCGGTGACGTCACGGTGACGTCGCGGCTTGTGATTGGTCGCGCGGCCGCCCATGTGACCACTGTGCGACCAATCACGTGACGTCACCGAAGGTCCTGGAAGGGCTGATTCTTAGGAAGGAAGGCTGCCGGAAAGAAGCAGGGCGTGTCCGAGGGTGAGTATATACAGGTCCTTCTCAAAAAATTAGCATATAGTGTTAAATTTCATTATTTACCATAATGTAATGATTACAATTAAACTTTCATATATTATAGATTCATTATCCACCAACTGAAATTTGTCAGGTCTTTTATTGTTTTAATACTGATGATTTTGGCCTACAACTCCTGATAACCCAAAAAACCTGTCTCAATAAATTAGCATATTTCAACCGTCCAATCAAATAAAAGTGTTTTTTAATAACAAACAAAAAAACCATCAAATAATAATGTTCAGTTATGCACTCAATACTTGGTCGGGAATCCTTTGGCAGAAATGACTGCTTCAATGCGGCGTGGCATGGAGGCAATCAGCCTGTGACACTGCTGAGATGTTATGGAGGCCCAGGATGCTTCAATAGTGGCCTTAAGCTCATCCAGAGTGTTGGGTCTTGCGTCTCTCAACTTTCTCTTCACAATATCCCACAGATTCTCTATGGGGTTCAGGTCAGGAGAGTTGGCAGGCCAATTGAGCACAGTAATACCATGGTCAGTAAACCATTTACCAGTGGTTTTGGCACTGTGAGCAGGTGCCAGGAAGCATGAAGTGCTCCAAAATCTCCTGATAGCTAGCTGCATTGACCCTGCCCTTGATGAAACACAGTGGACCAACACCAGCAGCTGACATGGCACCCCACACCATCACTGACTGGGTACTTGACACTGGACTTCAGGCATTTTGGCATTTCCTTCTCCCCAGTCTTCCTCCAGACTCTGGCACCTTGATTTCTGAATGACATGCAAAATTTGCTTTCATCAGAAAAAAGTACTTGGGACCACTTAGCAACAGTCCAGTGCTGCTTCTCTGTAGCCCAGGTCAGGCGCTTCTGCCGCTGTTTATGGTTCAAAAGTGGCTTTACCTGGGGAATGCGGCACCTGTAGCCCATTTCCTGCACACGCCTGTGCACGGTGGCTCTGGATGTTTCCACACCAGACTCAGTCCACTGCTTCCTCAGGTTCCCCAAGGTCTGGAATCGGTCCTTCTCCACAATCTTCCTCAGGGTCCGGTCACCTCTTCTCGTTGTACAGCGTTTTCTGCCACATTGTTTCCTTCCAACAGACTTACCATTGAGGTGCCTTGATACAGCACTCTGGGAACAGCCTATTTGTTGAGAAATTTCTTTCTGGGTCTTACCCTCTTGCTTGAGGGTGTCAATGATGGCCTTCTTGACATCTGTCAGGTCGCTAGTCTTACCCATGATGGGGGTTTTGAGTAATGAACCAGGCAGGGAGTTTTTAAAAGCCTCAGGTATCTTTTGCATGTGTTTAGAGTTAATTAGTTGATTCAGAAGATTAGGGTAATAGGTCGTTTAGAGAACCTTTTCTTGATATGCTAATTTATTGAGACAGGTTTTTTGGGTTATCAGGAGTTGTAGGCCAAAATCATCAGTATTAAAACAATAAAAGACCTGACAAATTTCAGTTGGTGGATAATGAATCTATAATATATGAAAGTTTAATTGTAATCATTACATTATTGTAAATAATGAAATTTAACACTATATGCTAATTTTTTGAGAAGGACCTGTACCTAATAGGAATATACTCACCCTCGGCTTCGTTCCGGCAGCCTTCCTTCCTAAGAATCAGCCCTTCCAGGACCTACGGTGACGTCACGTGTTATGACCCCAGTGGACAGGGTCTCAGAGGAACGTGTAAGTCTGCAAGATACAAAAATCCAGCTCATAGGGCTGTGGTAACTGGGTTGACCAAATAGCTACTCCTAACGCCAACACTAGAAGTAGCCGGGGATCATGCCTACGGTGATCGCTAGATGACTCGCGCCAGCCGGAGAATCTAACTACCCCTAGGAGAAGAAAACAAAGACCTCTCTTGCCTCCAGAGAAAGGGACCCCAAAGCAAGATACAAGCCCCCCACAAATAATAACGGTGAGGTAAGAGGAAATGACAAACACAGAAATGAACCAGGTTCAGCAAAGAGAGGCCAGCTTACTAATAGCAGAATATAGCAAGATAACTTATCTGGTCAACAAAAACCCTATAAAAATCCACGCTGGAGATTCAAGAACCCCCGAACCGTCTAACGGTCCGGGGGGAGAACACCAGCCCCCTAGAGCTTCCAGCAAAGGTCAGGATACAGATAGGAACAAGCTGGACAAAAATACCAAACAAAACAAAAGCAAAAAGCAAAGAAGCAGACTTAGCTTGAAAAACAGGAACCAGGATCAGAGGACAAGAGCACAACAGATTAGCTCTGATTTCAACGATGCCAGGCATTGAACTGAAGGTCCAGGGAGCTTATATAGCAACGCCCCTGAACTAACGGCCCAGGTGAGGATATAGGAAAAGACAGACGCTCCAGAGTCAAATCACTAATGACCACTAGAGGGAGCAAAAAGCAAAATCACAACAGTACCCCCCCCTTAGTGAGGGGTCACCGAACCCTCACCACGACCACCAGGGCGATCAGGATGAGCGGCGTGGAAGGCACGAACTAAATCGGCCGCATGAACATCAGAGGCGACCACCCAGGAATTATCTTCCTGACCATAGCCCTTCCACTTGACCAGGTACTGAAGCCTCCGCCTGGAGAGACGAGAATCCAAGATCTTCTCCACCACGTACTCCAACTCGCCCTCAACCAACACCGGAGCAGGAGGCTCAGCAGAAGGAACCACAGGCACAACGTACCGCCGCAACAAGGACCTATGAAACACGTTTTGGATAGCAAACGACACAGGTAGATCCAGGCGAAAGGATACAGGATTAAGAATTTCCAATATCTTGTAAGGACCAATAAAACGAGGTTTAAATTTGGGAGAGGAAACCTTCATAGGAACAAAGCGGGAAGAAAGCCACACCAAATCCCCAACACGTAGTCGGGGACCCACACCGCGGCGGCGGTTGGCAAAGTGCTGAGCCCTCTCCTGTGACAACTTCAAGTTGTCCACCACAAGATTCCAGATCCGCTGCAACCTATCCACCACAGAATCCACCCCAGGGCAGTCAGAAGGTTCCACATGACCCAAAGAAAAACGAGGGTGGAAACCAGAGTTGCAGAAAAACGGCGAAACCAAGGTGGCGGAACTAGCCCGATTATTAAGGGCAAACTCAGCTAACGGCAAGAAGGTCACCCAATCGTCCTGATCAGCAGAGACAAAACACCTCAAATAAGCCTCCAAAGTCTGATTAGTTCGCTCCGTCTGTCCATTAGTCTGAGGATGGAAAGCAGACGAAAACGACAAGTCAATGCCCATCCTACTACAAAAGGATCGCCAGAATCTGGAAACGAACTGGGATCCTCTGTCTGACACAATATTCTCAGGGATGCCGTGCAAACGAACCACGTTCTGGAAAAACACAGGAACCAGATCGGAAGAGGAAGGCAGTTTAGGCAAAGGAACCAAATGGACCATCTTGGAGAAGCGATCACATATCACCCAGATAACAGACATGCCCTGAGACACCGGAAGATCAGAAATGAAATCCATGGAGATATGTGTCCAAGGTCTCTTAGGGACAGGCAAGGGCAAGAGCAACCTGCTGGCACGAGAACAGCAAGGCTTAGCTCGAGCACAAGTCCCACAGGACTGTACAAATGACCGCACATCCCTAGACAAGGAAGGCCACCAAAAGGATCTGGCCACCAGATCTCTGGTGCCAAAAATTCCTGGGTGACCTGCCAACACCGAGGAATGAACCTCGGAAATGACTCTGCTGGTCCACTTATCAGGCACAAACAGTCTGTCAGGTGGACAAGAATCAGGCCTATCAGCCTGAAATCTCTGCAACACACGTCGCAGATCAGGAGAAATAGCTGACAAGATAATACCATCCTTAAGAATACCAACAGGTTCAGCGACTCCAGGAGCATCAGGCACAAAGCTCCTGGAAAGAGCATCGGCCTTCACATTCTTTGAACCTGGTAAATACGAGACAACAAAGTCAAAACGGGAGAAAAACAATGACCAGCGGGCCTGTCTAGGATTCAGGCGTTTAGCAGACTCGAGATACATCAGATTTTTGTGATCAGTCAAGACCACCACACGATGCTTAGCACCCTCGAGCCAATGACGCCACTCCTCAAATGCCCATTTCATGGCCAACAACTCCCGATTGCCCACATCATAATTTCGCTCCGCAGGCGAAAACTTCCTAGAGAAAAAGGCGCAAGGTCTCATAACAGAGCAACCAGGGCCTCTCTGCGACAAAACGGCCCCTGCTCCAATCTCTGAAGCATCCACCTCAACTTGAAAGGGAAGCGAGACATCAGGCTGGCACAAAACAGGCGCCGAAGTAAACCGACGTTTCAACTCCTGGAAAGCCTCCACGGCAGCAGGAGCCCAATTAACCACATCGGAGCCCTTCTTGGTCATATCCGTCAAAGGTTTCACAATGCTAGAAAAGTTAGCGATAAAACGACGGTAGAAGTTAGCGAAACCCAAGAACTTCTGAAGACTCTTAACTGACGAGGGCTGAGTCCAATCAAGAATAGCTCGGACCTTGACTGGGTCCATCTCCACAGCAGAAGGGGAAAAAATGAACCCCAAAAAGGGAACCTTCTGTACACCAAAAAGACACTTTGAGCCCTTGACAAACAAAGAATTTTCACGCAAAATTTTAAAGACCATCCTGACCTGCTCCACATGCGAGTCCCAATTATCAGAAAAAACCAGAATATCATCCAGATAAATGATCAGAAATTTATCCAGATAGTTCCGGAAAATGTCATGCATAAAGGACTGAAAAACTGAAGGGGCATTAGAGAGCCCAAAAGGCATCACCAAGTACTCAAAATGACCTTCGGGCGTATTGAATGCGGTTTTCCATTCATCCCCTTGCTTAATGCGCACAAGGTTGTACGCACCACGAAGGTCTATCTTGGTAAACCACTTGGCACCTTTAATCCGGGCAAACAAGTCAGACAACAGCGGCAAAGGATACTGAAATTTGACAGTGATCTTATTTAAAAGCCGATAGTCAATACAAGGCCTCAAAGATCCGTCCTTTTTAGCCACAAAAAAGAATCCCGCACCAAGAGGGGAAGAAGACGGACGGATGTGTCCTTTCTCCAGAGACTCCTTGATATATGAACGCATAGCGGTATGTTCAGGTATCGACAGATTAAACAGTCTTCCCTTAGGAAATTTACTGCCTGGAATCAAATCTATAGCACAGTCACATTCCCTATGAGGAGGCAATGCACTGGACCTGGACTCGCTAAAGACATCCTGATAATCAGACAAGTACTCCGGAACTTCCGAAGGCGTAGAAGAAGCAATAGACACAGGCAGGGAATCCTCATGAATACCACGACAGCCCCAACTAGACACTGACATAGCCTTCCAGTCAAGGACTGGATTATGGGTCTGTAACCATGGCAGCCCCAAAACAACCAAATCATGCATTTTATGTAGAACGAGAAAACGTATCACCTCGCGGTGTTCAGGAGTCATGCACATGGTAACCTGTGTCCAATACTGCGGCTTATTTTCTGCCAATGGCGTAGCATCAATACCCCTAAGAGGGATAGGATTTTCTAATGGTTCAAGAATAAAACCACAGCGCTTAGCAAATGAGAGATCCATAAGACTCAGGGCAGCACCTGAATCTACAAACGCCATGACAGGATAAGATGACAGTGAGCAAATCAAAGTTACAGACAGAATAAACTTAGGATGCAAATTACCAACGGTGACAGGACTAACAACCTTAGATATACGTTTAGAGCATGCTGAGATAACATGTGTAGAATCACCACAGTAGTAGCACAAGCCATTCCGGCGTCTATGAATTTTCCTCTCATTTCTAGTCAGGATTCTATCACATTGCATCAAATCAGGTGTCCGTTCAGACAACACCATGAGGGAATTTGCGGTTTTTCTATCACATTGCATCACATCAGGTGTCTGTTCAGACAACATGAGGGAATTTGCGGTTTTGCGCTCCCGCAACCGCCGGTCAATTTGAATAGCCAGGGACATGGTATCATTCAGACCTGTGGGAATGGGAAAACCCACCATAACATTCTTAATGGCCTCAGAAAGGCCATTTCTAAAATTAGCGGCCAGTGCACACTCGTTCCAATGTGTCAGCACGGACCATTTCCGAAATTTTTGGCAATACACCTCAGCCTCGTCCTGGCCCTGAGACATAGCCAGCAAGGCTTTCTCTGCCTGAATCTCAAGATTGGGTTCCTCATAAAGTAAACCGAGCGCCAGAAAAAACGCATCAATATCAGCCAATGCCGGATCTCCTGGCGCCAACGAAAAAGCCCAATCCTGAGGGTCACCCCGTAAGAATGAAATAACAATTTTTACTTGTTGAGCAGAGTCTCCAGACGAACAAGGTTTCAGGGACAAAAATAATTTACAATTATTCCTGAAATTCCTAAACTTAAATCGGTCTCCTGAAAACAGTTCAGGAATCGGAATCTTGGGTTCAGACCTAGGATTTCTGGTAACATAATCTTGTATACCCTGCACACGAGCGGCAAGCTGGTCCACACTTGTAATCAAGGTCTGGACATTCATGTCTGCAGCAAGCTTAAGCCACTCTGAGGTAAAGGGGAAAAGAAAAAAAAAATGAGAGAGGGAAAAAAAAACCTCAAAATTTTCTTTCTTATAATCCCACTTCTGCAATGCATTAAACATTTAATACGGGCCTGGCATACTGTTATGACCCCAGTGGACAGGGTCTCAGAGGAACGTGTAAGTCTGCAAGATACAAGAATCCAGCTCATAGGGCTGTGGTAACTGGGTTGACCAAATAGCTACTCCTAACGCCAACACTAGAAGTAGCCGGGGATCATGCCTACGGTGATCGCTAGATGACTCGCGCCAGCCGGAGAATCTAACTACCCCTAGGAGAAGAAAACAAAGACCTCTCTTGCCTCCAGAGAAAGGGACCCCAAAGCAAGATACAAGCCCCCCACAAATAATAACGGTGAGGTAAGAGGAAATGACAAACACAGAAATGAACCAGGTTCAGCAAAGAGAGGCCAGCTTACTAATAGCAGAATATAGCAAGATAACTTATCTGGTCAACAAAAACCCTATAAAAATCCACGCTGGAGATTCAAGAACCCCCGAACCGTCTAACGGTCCGGGGGGAGAACACCAGCCCCCTAGAGCTTCCAGCAAAGGTCAGGATACAGATAGGAACAAGCTGGACAAAAATACCAAACAAAACAAAAGCAAAAAGCAAAGAAGCAGACTTAGCTTGAAAAACAGGAACCAGGATCAGAGGACAAGAGCACAACAGATTAGCTCTGATTTCAACGATGCCAGGCATTGAACTGAAGGTCCAGGGAGCTTATATAGCAACGCCCCTGAACTAACGGCCCAGGTGAGGATATAGGAAAAGACAGACGCTCCAGAGTCAAATCACTAATGACCACTAGAGGGAGCAAAAAGCAAAATCACAACAGTACCCCCCCCTTAGTGAGGGGTCACCGAACCCTCACCACGACCACCAGGGCGATCAGGATGAGCGGCGTGGAAGGCACGAACTAAATCGGCCGCATGAACATCAGAGGCGACCACCCAGGAATTATCTTCCTGACCATAGCCCTTCCACTTGACCAGGTACTGAAGCCTCCGCCTGGAGAGACGAGAATCCAAGATCTTCTCCACCACGTACTCCAACTCGCCCTCAACCAACACCGGAGCAGGAGGCTCAGCAGAAGGAACCACAGGCACAACGTACCGCCGCATCAAGGACCTATGAAACACGTTTTGGATAGCAAACGACACAGGTAGATCCAGGCGAAAGGATACAGGATTAAGAATTTCCAATATCTTGTAAGGACCAATAAAACGAGGTTTAAATTTGGGAGAGGAAACCTTCATAGGAACAAAGCGGGAAGAAAGCCACACCAAATCCCCAACACGTAGTCGGGGACCCACACCGCGGCGGCGGTTGGCAAAGCGCTGAGCCCTCTCCTGTGACAACTTCAAGTTGTCCACCACAAGATTCCAGATCCGCTGCAACCTATCCACCACAGAATCCACCCCAGGGCAGTCAGAAGGTTCCACATGACCCAAAGAAAAACGAGGGTGGAAACCAGAGTTGCAGAAAAACGGCGAAACCAAGGTGGCAGAACTAGCCCGATTATTAAGGGCAAACTCAGCTAACGGCAAGAAGGTCACCCAATCGTCCTGATCAGCAGAGACAAAACACCTCAAATAAGCCTCCAAAGTCTGATTAGTTCGCTCCGTCTGTCCATTAGTCTGAGGATGGAAAGCAGACGAAAACGACAAGTCAATGCCCATCCTACTACAAAAGGATCGCCAGAATCTGGAAACGAACTGGGATCCTCTGTCTGACACAATATTCTCAGGGATGCCGTGCAAACGAACCACGTTCTGGAAAAACACAGGAACCAGATCGGAAGAGGAAGGCAGTTTAGGCAAAGGAACCAAATGGACCATCTTGGAGAAGCGATCACATATCACCCAGATAACAGACATGCCCTGAGACACCGGAAGATCAGAAATGAAATCCATGGAGATATGTGTCCAAGGTCTCTTAGGGACAGGCAAGGGCAAGAGCAACCCGCTGGCACGAGAACAGCAAGGCTTAGCTCGAGCACAAGTCCCACAGGACTGTACAAATGACCGCACATCCCTAGACAAGGAAGGCCACCAAAAGGATCTGGCCACCAGATCTCTGGTGCCAAAAATTCCTGGGTGACCTGCCAACACCGAGGAATGAACCTCGGAAATGACTCTGCTGGTCCACTTATCAGGCACAAACAGTCTGTCAGGTGGACAAGAATCAGGCCTATCAGCCTGAAATCTCTGCAACACACGTCGCAGATCAGGAGAAATAGCTGACAAGATAATACCATCCTTAAGAATACCAACAGGTTCAGCGACTCCAGGAGCATCAGGCACAAAGCTCCTGGAAAGAGCATCGGCCTTCACATTCTTTGAACCTGGTAAATACGAGACAACAAAGTCAAAACGGGAGAAAAACAATGACCAGCGGGCCTGTCTAGGATTCAGGCGTTTAGCAGACTCGAGATACATCAGATTTTTGTGATCAGTCAAGACCACCACACGATGCTTAGCACCCTCGAGCCAATGACGCCACTCCTCAAATGCCCATTTCATGGCCAACAACTCCCGATTGCCCACATCATAATTTCGCTCCGCAGGCGAAAACTTCCTAGAGAAAAAGGCGCAAGGTCTCATAACAGAGCAACCAGGGCCTCTCTGCGACAAAACGGCCCCTGCTCCAATCTCTGAAGCATCCACCTCAACTTGAAAGGGAAGCGAGACATCAGGCTGGCACAAAACAGGCGCCGAAGTAAACCGACGTTTCAACTCCTGGAAAGCCTCCACGGCAGCAGGAGCCCAATTAACCACATCGGAGCCCTTCTTGGTCATATCCGTCAAAGGTTTCACAATGCTAGAAAAGTTAGCGATAAAACGACGGTAGAAGTTAGCGAAACCCAAGAACTTCTGAAGACTCTTAACTGACGAGGGCTGAGTCCAATCAAGAATAGCTCGGACCTTGACTGGGTCCATCTCCACAGCAGAAGGGGAAAAAATGAACCCCAAAAAGGGAACCTTCTGTACACCAAAAAGACACTTTGAGCCCTTGACAAACAAAGAATTTTCACGCAAAATTTTAAAGACCATCCTGACCTGCTCCACATGCGAGTCCCAATTATCAGAAAAAACCAGAATATCATCCAGATAAATGATCAGAAATTTATCCAGATAGTTCCGGAAAATGTCATGCATAAAGGACTGAAAAACTGAAGGGGCATTAGAGAGCCCAAAAGGCATCACCAAGTACTCAAAATGACCTTCGGGCGTATTGAATGCGGTTTTCCATTCATCCCCTTGCTTAATGCGCACAAGGTTGTACGCACCACGAAGGTCTATCTTGGTAAACCACTTGGCACCTTTAATCCGGGCAAACAAGTCAGACAACAGCGGCAAAGGATACTGAAATTTGACAGTGATCTTATTTAAAAGCCGATAGTCAATACAAGGCCTCAAAGATCCGTCCTTTTTAGCCACAAAAAAGAATCCCGCACCAAGAGGGGAAGAAGACGGACGGATGTGTCCTTTCTCCAGAGACTCCTTGATATATGAACGCATAGCGGTATGTTCAGGTATCGACAGATTAAACAGTCTTCCCTTAGGAAATTTACTGCCTGGAATCAAATCTATAGCACAGTCACATTCCCTATGAGGAGGCAATGCACTGGACCTGGACTCGCTAAAGACATCCTGATAATCAGACAAGTACTCCGGAACTTCCGAAGGCGTAGAAGAAGCAATAGACACAGGCAGGGAATCCTCATGAATACCACGACAGCCCCAACTAGACACTGACATAGCCTTCCAGTCAAGGACTGGATTATGGGTCTGTAACCATGGCAGCCCCAAAACAACCAAATCATGCATTTTATGTAGAACGAGAAAACGTATCACCTCGCGGTGTTCAGGAGTCATGCACATGGTAACCTGTGTCCAATACTGCGGCTTATTTTCTGCCAATGGCGTAGCATCAATACCCCTAAGAGGGATAGGATTTTCTAATGGTTCAAGAATAAAACCACAGCGCTTAGCAAATGAGAGATCCATAAGACTCAGGGCAGCACCTGAATCTACAAACGCCATGACAGGATAAGATGACAGTGAGCAAATCAAAGTTACAGACAGAATAAACTTAGGATGCAAATTACCAACGGTGACAGGACTAACAACCTTAGATATACGTTTAGAGCATGCTGAGATAACATGTGTAGAATCACCACAGTAGTAGCACAAGCCATTCCGGCGTCTATGAATTTTCCTCTCATTTCTAGTCAGGATTCTATCACATTGCATCAAATCAGGTGTCCGTTCAGACAACACCATGAGGGAATTTGCGGTTTTTCTATCACATTGCATCACATCAGGTGTCTGTTCAGACAACATGAGGGAATTTGCGGTTTTGCGCTCCCGCAACCGCCGGTCAATTTGAATAGCCAGGGACATGGTATCATTCAGACCTGTGGGAATGGGAAAACCCACCATAACATTCTTAATGGCCTCAGAAAGGCCATTTCTAAAATTAGCGGCCAGTGCACACTCGTTCCAATGTGTCAGCACGGACCATTTCCGAAATTTTTGGCAATACACCTCAGCCTCGTCCTGGCCCTGAGACATAGCCAGCAAGGCTTTCTCTGCCTGAATCTCAAGATTGGGTTCCTCATAAAGTAAACCGAGCGCCAGAAAAAACGCATCAATATCAGCCAATGCCGGATCTCCTGGCGCCAACGAAAAAGCCCAATCCTGAGGGTCACCCCGTAAGAATGAAATAACAATTTTTACTTGTTGAGCAGAGTCTCCAGACGAACAAGGTTTCAGGGACAAAAATAATTTACAATTATTCCTGAAATTCCTAAACTTAAATCGGTCTCCTGAAAACAGTTCAGGAATCGGAATCTTGGGTTCAGACCTAGGATTTCTGGTAACATAATCTTGTATACCCTGCACACGAGCGGCAAGCTGGTCCACACTTGTAATCAAGGTCTGGACATTCATGTCTGCAGCAAGCTTAAGCCACTCTGAGGTAAAGGGGAAAAGAAAAAAAAAAATGAGAGAGGGAAAAAAAAAACTCAAAATTTTCTTTCTTATAATCCCACTTCTGCAATGCATTAAACATTTAATACGGGCCTGGCATACTGTTATGACCCCAGTGGACAGGGTCTCAGAGGAACGTGTAAGTCTGCAAGATACAAAAATCCAGCTCATAGGGCTGTGGTAACTGGGTTGACCAAATAGCTACTCCTAACGCCAACACTAGAAGTAGCCGGGGATCATGCCTACGGTGATCGCTAGCTGACTCGCGCCAGCCGGAGAATCTAACTACCCCTAGGAGAAGAAAACAAAGACCTCTCTTGCCTCCAGAGAAAGGGACCCCAAAGCAAGATACAAGCCCCCCACAAATAATAACGGTGAGGTAAGAGGAAATGACAAACACAGAAATGAACCAGGTTCAGCAAAGAGAGGCCAGCTTACTAATAGCAGAATATAGCAAGATAACTTATCTGGTCAACAAAAACCCTATAAAAATCCACGCTGGAGATTCAAGAACCCCCGAACCGTCTAACGGTCCGGGGGGAGAACACCAGCCCCCTAGAGCTTCCAGCAAAGGTCAGGATACAGATAGGAACAAGCTGGACAAAAATACCAAACAAAACAAAAACAAAAAGCATAGAAGCAGACTTAGCTTGAAAAACAGGAACCAGGATCAGAGGACAAGAGCACAACAGATTAGCTCTGATTTCAACGATGCCAGGCATTGAACTGAAGGTCCAGGGAGCTTATATAGCAACGCCCCTGAACTAACGGCCCAGGTGAGGATATAGGAAAAGACAGACGCTCCAGAGTCAAATCACTAATGACCACTAGAGGGAGCAAAAAGCAAAATCACAACAGTCACGGTGACGTCGCGGCTTGTGATTGGTCGCGCGAGCGGTCACATGGGCGGCCGCGCGACCAATCACAAGCCGCGACGTCACCGAAGGTCCTGGAAGGGCTGATTCTTAGGAAGAAAGGCTGCCAGAAAGAAGCAGGGCGTGTCCGAGGGTGACTATATACCTAATTGGAATATACTCACCCTCGGCTTCGTTCCGGCAGCCTTCCTTCCTAAGAATCAGTCCTTCCAGGACCTACCGTGACGTCACGGTGACGTCGCGGCTTGTGATTGGTCGCGCAGCGGTCACATGGGCGGCCGCGCGACCAATCACAAGCCGCGACGTCACCGCGACGTCACCGCAAGGTCCTGGAAGGGCTGATTCTTAGGAAGGAAGGTTCCCGGTTAGTACCAGGGCCCGTCAGAGGGTAAGTATAGCGATATTTTTTATTTTAATTCTTTATTTTACACTTAAATCTGAATTCCGATACCAATTCCCGATATCTTAAACATATCGGGAATCGGTATCGGAATTCCGATTCCAGATTCAGAAGATCGCCGACTTCATGGCCGACCCCACACAGGGGTCGGGTCGGGTTTCAGGAAACCCGACTTTGCCAAAAGTCGGCGACTTCTGAAAATTGCCGACCCGTTTCGCTCAACCCTACCTGAGACATAAAAGTACACAAAGAAAATGGGAGATGTTTATTAGCATCCTGGATAGGACCTGTGCACAGTATATACGGTATGGGAATAAACATACTAGAAATAGGAGGAAACCAATATGGCTAAATAAAGCTGTAAGGGGTGCAATAAGTGACAAAAAGAAAGCATTTAGAGAATTAAAGGAAGTAGGTAGTGAGGAGGCATTAAATAAATACAAAAAATTAAATAAATTCTGTAAAAAGCAAATCAAGGCAGCAAAGATTGAGACAGAGAGACTCATTGCTAGAGAGAGCAAAAATAACCCCAAAATATTCTTTAACTACATAAATAGTAAGAAACTAAAAAATGATAGTGTTGGCCCCCTTAAAAATAGTCTGGGTGAAATGGTGGATGAGGATGAGGAAAAAGCCAATATGCTAAATGACTTTTTTTCATCAGTATTTACAAAAGAAAATCCCATGGCAGCCAATATGACTAGTGATAAAAATTCCCAATTAAATGTTACCTGCTTAACCCAGCAGGAAGTACGGCGGCGTCTAAAAATCACAAAAATTGACAAATCTTCGGGCCCGGATGGGATACACCCCCGAGTACTGCAGGAATTAAGTACAGTCATTGATAGACCATTATTTTTAATCTTTAAAGAGTCCATAATAACAGGGTCTGTTCCACAGGACTGGCATATAGCAAATGTGGTGCCAATATTCAAAAAGGGGACAAAAACTGAACTCGGAAATTATAGGCCAGTAAGCTTAACCTCTACTGTGGGTAAAATCCTGGAGAACATTCTAAGGGATGCTATACTGGAGTATCTGAAGAGGAATAACCTCATGACCCAGTATCAGCACGGGTTTACTAGGGACCGATCATGTCAGACTAATTTGATCAGCTTCTATGAAGAGGTAAGTTCCGGACTGGACCAAGGGAACCCAGTAGATGTAGTGTATATGGACTTTTCAAAAGCTTTTGATATGGTGCCACACAAAAGGTTGATACATAAAATGAGAATAATGGGGATAGGGGAAAATATGTGCAAGTGGGTTGAGATCTGGCTCAGGGATAGGAAACAAAGGGTGGTTATTAATGGCGTACACTCGGACTGGGTCGCGGTTAGTAGTGGGGTACCACAGGGGTCAGTATTGGGCCCTCTTCTGTTTAACATATTTATTAATGACCTTGTAGGGGGCATTCAGAGTAGAATTTCAATATTTGCAGATGACACTAAACTCTGCAGGGTAATCAATACAGAGGAGTACAATTTTATATTACAGGATGATTTGTGTAAACTAGAAGCTTGGGCTGATAAATGGCAAATGAGCTTTAATGGGGATAAATGTAAGGTCATGCACTTAAGAGGCATAGATGCTCATGAGGAGAACATAATTTTACCTCTATACAAGTCACTAGTTCGACCACACTTAGAATACTGTGCACAGTTCTGGTCTCCGGTGTATAAGAAAGACATAGCTGAACTAGAGCGGGTGCAGAGAAGAGCGACCAAGGTTATTAGAGGACTGGGGGGTCTGCAATACCAAGATAGGTTATTACACTTGGGGTTATTTAGTTTGGAAAAACGAAGGCTAAGGGGTGATCTTATGTTAATGTATAAATATATGAGTGGACAGTACAAAGACCTTTCTGATGATCTTTTTAATCATAGACCGGTGACAGAGACAAGGGGGCATCCTCTACGTCTGGAGGAAACAAGGTTTAAGCATAATAACAGACGCGGATTCTTTACTGTAAGAGCAGTGAGACTATGGAACTCTCTGCCGTATGATGTTGTAATGAGTGATTCATTACTTAAATTTAAGAGGGGACTGGATACGTTTCTGGAAAAGTATAATGTTACAGGGTATATATATTAGATTCCTTGATAAGGCGTTGATCCAGGGAACTAGTCTGATTGCCGTATGTGGGGTCGGGAAGGAATTTTTTTCCCCATGGTGGAGCTTACTGTTTGCCACATGGGGTTTTTTTGCCTTCCCCTGGATTAACATGTTAGGGCATGTTAGGTTAAGCTATGGGTTGAACAACTATGTAACTATGTAACTATGTAACTATGCACACCTTCAGTGTAAACTTCAGGTAGAGGGTCAGACAGAGTTTCCCTAGTCTGAAGGAAATTGCAGGGGCCCGGGTTATTAGCTCTCGCCCTCCTTGTATCCCCGTGACATTATAATCGGCCTAACAAAAAAAAAAAGGGGGTTCCTTTTTTTTTTTTTCTTCTCTGTGTTTTGTCATGGATCCCATGACTTCCATAACCCGCCAGTTGGAGGCGCTGTCCCTACAGGTCACTGAGTTGAGGGGAGCAGTGCAGCAACAGGGACTAGCAGTATCTAATATACAGGCTGGAGCGACAGGAGGAGTTAATGAGCCCAAGTTTCCTTTGCCTGAAAAATTTGCTGGGGAACGCTGTAAATTTGTTTCTTTTCGTGAAGCTTGCAAACTCTATTTCCGTATGCGCCCGATCTCCTCAGGTAATGAGGCTTAACGTGTGGGCCTGGTGTTGTCATTATTAAGCGGGGATCCCCAAGCATGGGCATTTTCGTTGCTGTCTGATTCTGCTGCATTTAACTCAGTGGAGGGTTTCTTTTCTGCTCTAGGACACATTTACGACGATCCAGACAGAATGGCTCTAGCAGAATCTAAGTTACGCACTATTTGCCAGGGGGAGCGTGTTGCAGAGGATTACTGTTCTGAATTTCGCTGCTGGGCAGTTGACACTCAGTGGAATGAGCCAGCATTGCGGAGTCACTTTATTCATGGAGTTTCTAATAGGGTTAAAAAAGCCCTCCTGATGTACGAGACTCCTGCTTCACTAGATTCCGCTATGAGTCTTGTTGTCCGCATTGATCGCCGTTTGCTTCAGGGGAATCATGAGACGCCTCCTGTGGGTGAAGGTTTAGGTTCACGTGAGGTTGCTGCAGGTGAGCCCACGGAATCTATGCAAATCGCAGGTGTGTCACATGTTAAGAATCGTACCCCTGTACTCAGGAAGCAGGGAGCCTGTTTTTTCTGCGGTAAAACTGGTCATTTTATTAATATCTGTCCTCTGCTGTTAAAGAAAAACGCAACGGCGGAAAACTTCTGAGCTCAGAGGGTGTGGAGGAGTCAAATCTGAGCTTATGTATATCCTCCATGATGATTTCTCAGTGCATGCTCCCTGCCAAAGTTGTTGTCGCTGGCAGAGAGATACCAATCACTATTTTTGTGGATAGTGGTTCCGCCACAAATCTCATTGATGAGGAGTTTGCGCGCACTGCTGGTTTTAAGATTGAAAAACTGCCTCATCCTATCCATGTGGTCACCATCAATTCTGCTCCTCTTCCAGAGGGGGAGATTACTGAGTTCATGGCTGAGGTTAAACTCCACATTGGGATTCTTCATTTTGAGCAGGTCATATGTAAGGTGCTCAAGAGTCTTCCGGCACAATTGGTTCTGGGTTCTCCATGGTTGTCTACACACAACCCGGTGATTGACTGGAAAACTCAGGTCATAATCCAGTGGAGTGATTTCTGTCAGGAGAATTGCCTGGCCACATGTGTGTCCGCTGTGACTTCAAGCGTTCCTGAGTCACTTCAGGATTATGCGGATGTGTTCTCTGAGAAGGGTTGTTCAGAGTTGCCGCCACACCGCTCCTATGACTGTTCTATCAGGTTTAAACCAGGGGCCAAGTTGCCTAAAGCAAGGATGTTCAACATCTCCGGTCCGGAGAGACAAGCACTCAAGGATTACATTTCTGAAAGTTTGAGCAAAGGGCACATCAGGCCGTCATCCTCGCTGGTGGCAGCAGGGTTCTTCTTTGTGAAGAAGAAAGATGGCGGATTACGCCCGTGTTTGGATTTCAGGGAGTTGAACCAGATTACGGTTCGTGATCCATACCCTATGCCACTGATACCTGACTTGTTCAACCAGGTGGCAGGTGCTAAGTGGTTTACCAAGCTTGACCTCAGGGGGGCGTACAACCTCATAAGAGTCCGTCAAGGTGATGAGTGGAAGACGTCTTTTAATACCCCTTAGGGTCATTTTGAAAATTTGGTGATGCCTTTTGGGTTAAATAACGCACCTGCAGTGTTCCAACATTTCATCAATGATGTGTTCTCGCATGTTTTGGGGAAATTCGTTATCGTGTACCTAGATGACATCCTCATATATTCTTGCGACCGTGATGCTCATTTAGATCATGTCAGGCAGGTGTTACAGCTTCTCAGAGAGAATAAGCTGTATGCTAAACTTGAGAAATGTGTATTTTTTGCTCAAGAGTTGCCGTTCTTGGGTTATATTGTGTCTGCTTCTGGTTTTAAAATGGACATCGCTAAGGTGCAAGCGGTGCTGCATTGGGAACGTCTTGATAACCTGAAAGCACTTCAGCGGTTCCTTGGGTTTTCTAACTACTATAGGAAATTTATCAAGGATTTTTCTATCATTGCTAAACCGCTAACTGACATGACTAAAAAGGGTACCAATTTCTCCGTTTGGCCTGAGGCGGCTGTTCGCGCATTTGAATTTCTCAAAAACACTTTTGTTTCAGCCCCCATTCTTGTGCAGCCAGACGTATCTAAACCCTTTGTCGTGGAAGTCGATGCGTCTGAGGTTGGTGTGGGGGCGGTACTATCTCAAGGCTCATCCTTGAGTGGTTTGCGTCCGTGCACCTATTTCTCAAAAAAACTGTCGTCCGCTGAATGTAACTACGATATCGGCAACAGGGAGTTGTTGGCTATTTAGTTGGCCTTTGAGGAATGGCGACACTTTTTGGAGGGGTCGGTACATCAGGTCACTGTTATTACTGACCATAAGAATCTGCTTTATTTGGAGTCTGCCAAGCATCTGTCTCCCAGGCAGGCTCGCTGGGCATTGTTTTTCACGCGGTTCAACTTTGTTGTCACTTACAGACCAGGGTCTAAAAACACTAAGGCGGATGCTCTGTCCAGGTGTTTTCCGGGGGGAGAACCTCGGGAAGACCCAGTACCCATTCTCCAAAAGGGTGTTGTGGTTTCAGCCCTCACTACCGAGGTTGAGGCTGAGATTGCCGAGGCTCAGGTGGAGGTACCATCTGAGCTTCCCATCAACAAATCTTTTGTACTGCTTCATCTCCGCCTAAAGGTGTTGGCGGAGCATCATGATACTGCACTGGCTGGCCACCCAGGGGTTAGAGGTACTTTGGAGTTGGTGTCACGTCGGTTTTGGTGGCCCAAAATCTGACAGGACGTGGTCTCATATGTGTCAGCTTGCACCACGTGCGCTAGGGCGAAGACGCCCCGCTCCCGTCCTGTTGGCACACTACTTCCTCTGGAGGTACCTAGTAAGCCATGGACGGAAATCTCCATGGATTTCATCACGGATTTGCCTCCCTCAGCTGGGAAAATGGTCATTTTGGTGATTGTGGATCGGTTTTCAAAAATGTCGCACTTTGTGTCTTTGCATTCTTTACCTAACGCTAAGACTCTTGCTCAGGTGTTTGTGCAGGAAGTGGTCAGGCTTCATGGAGTTCCGTCTGACATCGTGTCAGATAGGGGTACTCAGTTTGTAGCAAAATTTTGGAAAGCATTTTGCTCACGACTGGGGATAAAGTTGTCTCATTCGTCTGCGTTTCATCCCCAGTCAAATGGTCAGACCGAGCGTATGAACCAAAATTTGGAGCAGTACTTGCGCTGATTTGTCTCTGATAACCAGGAGGAGTGGTCTACCTTTCTTCCTTTGGCTGAGTTTGCCATCAATAATCACCGCCAGGAGTCATCTGGGGAGTCTCCGTTTTTTTGTGTTTATGGGCTACATCCTCAGTTTTGTACGTTGAGTCAGAGAGGCTCTTCCGGCGTTCCGGAGGAAGACCAGTTAGGAACACAATTGTCATCAGTCTGGAGGAGAGTGAAACAGCGCCTGTTGAGTGTGGGTGCTAGGTACAAACATGTGGCTGACAGTAGGCGTGTGCCAGGTCCGGACCTGAGTGTGGATGACTGGGTGTGGTTATCCACAAAAAACATAAGACTCAAGATACCATCCCTTAAATTGGGTCCACGGTTTATTGGTCCATTTAGGGTCACCGCCGTCATTAAGCCAGTAGCGTACCGACTGGCGCTCCCTACAGTGTATAAAATACACAACGTGTTCCACAGGTCTCTTCTTAAGAAGGTGGTGGGTTCTGTGGATGCGGCGCCTATGCCACCTCCAGTCTTGGTGGATGGTAACCTAGAATTTGAAGTCTCCAGGGTGGTTGACTCTCGTGTGGTGCACCGCACTTTACAATATTTGGTACACTGGCGTGGTTATGGGCCTGAGGAGAGGTCCTGGGTACCAGCCTCGGACATTTATGTGGATCGGCTGGTCAGGTGTTTTCATCGTCGCCATCTGGACAAGCCGGGTCCTATAAGCCGTGAGGGCCCTGGGGTCCCTCGTAGAAGGCGGGGTACTGTCATGTCGGACACTGTTCAGACCAGGTCATCTGACATTCCGCGGTAATTCCGCATTTGACCACTGTTTGCTCATTGGCGTCGGCTAGTTTTCGTCTGGCTGCTCCGGCGTTAATTTATCTGATCCTCGGATTGGAAGCTGGGCCATGCCCATTTCCTTTAAATGGTTCTCCTGATCTTTGGGCGTCGCCGATTATAGCTTCTGTCTTTTCCTTAGTTATCTCGGTCTGGAGTGGAGAGCTGGTTGTTGGAGAATTGTTGCTGGTGGTGTATTTTCCTTTGTCTTATTTACTCCTTCCTATATTTGTATTTATTTTGCCCTGCACCTTTTTAGTGTATTCCTGATTGACTGCGGCGTGGTGTATATTTTCCTTTATCCTTGTTTGTTATAATTGTGGGTATTGGTCTATTGCATTCACTGGGTGGTGGGCGGTGGTGTTCAGTCTAGGGCTGAATCAGGAATCAGGGTGAGGGTGGAGGCCTGAACATGCACACCTTCAGTGTAAACTTCAGGTAGAGGGTCAGACAGGGTTTCCCTAGTCTGAGGGAAATTGCAGGGGCCCGGGTTATTAGCGCTCGCCCTCCTTGTATCCCCTTGACACTCTCATTGGTCCTTCTAGGAAGATCCTGTACGTGCTGCAACTATTTAAGGCTCGCATGGCCGCACGGCCATGCGCTAGTATTGTTCTATGTTGTACTTTGCGCCAGTGTGGTCACGTATGATTGTGTTCAGGGACCCGGCTGAAATTAGCCCCTAGAATGCTGGCACCTCCGGCGAGGAGTTTGTGTGTTTGAGTATTCAGGGACCTGGCTGAAATAACGTCTTAGCATGCTGGCACCTCCGGCGAGGAGTTCTGTGTGCATGCATGACCACTGACTGCTCTCGTTTGGGTAGTTAGCCTGTGCCACTGTGAAGTTTAACAGGGCGCAGTGCTTTGAGTTCACGGCTACTCTGTGAAGTAACAGAGGTAGCTCATACCGCCATTTAGTTCTGCCATTTGCTAGCAGCAGGTTCTCCTGCATGGTGGACCCCGGGCTGTGAACGCATATATTATAATAAAGTCTCTATATCCATTTGGTGCATTCCGCTAGCCCTAACATAATACTAGCACCAGGGTCTGGCTAGTAAATGGCGGACATTCAGCAATCACTGCGGTATATCCAGCAGCTGGAGGGTAGGTTGATGGCTCTCGAGAGCTCAACCTCAGCTGTGGATGTTACCGCAGTTGCTGTACAGGCTGCAGCAACCTTGTCCACTGCCACCCCTGTTCCGACATTATCTCGCCTTCCGCTGCCAGAGAAATTTTCTGGAGACAGCAAATCCTGTAGGGGATTCGTGAGTCAGTGCTCTATTCACCTCGAGCTCCTGGCTGCACGTTTTCCCACAGAGCGAGCTAAGGTGGGATTTACTGTGTCCCTCTTGTCAGACAGGGCGTTGGAATGGGCTACACTGCTGTGGGAGCGTGGCGATCATGTGGTGCAGAGTGCTCCGCTGTTCCTGAGCACTCTGAAACAGGTCTTTTTAAGACCTCGAGTCACCCATGACACGGCGCTCCAATTGCTGGCATTAACTCAGGGTGAGTCCTTGGTCAGCCAATTTGCCGTCCACTTCCGTACTTTAGCTTCTGAGCTGGAGTGGTCGGATAAAGCCCTTATCCCCATATTTTGGAGGGGGCTGGCTGATCACGTTAAGGACGCTCTGGCCACTAGGGAGATTCCTGCCACACTGGAGGAGTTAATATCCGTCTCTACTCGTATTGACCTCCGTTTTAACATGCGGAGGTTAGAGCGAGCCCAGTGTAGGCAGAGGTTTCGGCTGGCTCCCACCTTTGCCAAACCTCTGGAATCTCTGGTCCTGGTTCCTGAGTCACATGAGGCCATGGAAGTGTCACGTGAGGGATCTAAGTCCCAGACCGCTTGTGCACTCAAGGTCTGTTATGTTTGCCAGCAGTCAGGACATCTTGCCACCAGATGTCCCCAGCGGTCGAGGAAACGTCAGCGTCTAGTGGTAGTAGGTGGAGGTACACTAGACACGGCGACGTTTGTCTCCAAATTGTCCATTAAGGGGACAATAATTATAGGCTCATCCTCCCACTCGGTAGAGCTCTGCGTGGACTCAGGGGCGGAGGGCAATTTTATGTCTTCAGCCTTCGTCCAACGTCACGCAATACACCTGGTTATGCTAGCTCAACCAGTAACGGTATGAGTGGTGAATGGGTCGACACTGCCCTCACAGATAACACACCAGACCATCCCTTTTACTCTGTCCATGTCACCATCCCATCAGGAGATTATATCTCTGCTCGTCATTCCTGAGGAAATTGATGAGGTCCTGTTGGGGATACCATGGCTACGGTACCACTCTCCTCATATCGAGTGGTCCTCAGGCAGAATTTTGGGTTGGGGTGAATCTTGTGGGGGTAGGTGTCAGAGGGAGTGCGTTCAGGTTGCTACAGCAGAGGTACCCGCAGATCTATCCTCTCTCCCCAAGCAATATTGGTCTTATGCAGACGTATTCTCCAAAAAGGCAGCAGAAACCCTTCCGCCCCATCGCCCCTATGACTGTCCTATTGATCTCTTGCCTGGTGCTGAGCCTCCCCGGGGTCGAGTTTATCTGTTATCTCTCCCGGAGACGGAGGCAATGTCTCAGTACATTCAAGAGAATCTGGCAAGAGGGTTCATCAGGAAGTTAGTGTCACCTGCTGGGGCTGGGTTCTTCTTCTGCAGTAGAAGAATGGGGAACTGCGTCCATGCATAGACTACAGGGGTCTTAACGCCATCACCATTAAGAATAAGTATCCTTTGCCCTTGATATCTGAGCTCTTCGATAGGCTTCGGGTAGCAAGGGTGTTTACTAAACTAGATCTGCGGGGTGCTTACAACCTGATTCGCATCCATGAGGGGGACGAATGGAAGATGGCTTTTAACACCAGGGATGGGCACTGTGAATATCTGGTGATGCCCTTCGTGCTCTGTAATGCCCCAGCCATTTTCCAAGACTTTGTGAATGACATCTTCCGGGATATGCTCACCACCTCGGTCGTAGTCTATCTGGATGATATTCTCATCTACTCTCCAGATATTGACTCCCACCGGAGAGATGTTTGCAAAGTCTTCGACCTCCTATGGGCAAACTCCCTCTATGCCAAGTTGGAGAAGTGTGTGTTCGAGCAGGAGTCCTTACCTTTCCTAGGCTATCTCATCTCTGCCCAGGGATTGGCTATGGATCCTGCCAAACTACAGGCCGTGATGGACTGGCAGGAACCCCATTCTCTTAAAGCGGTGCAGCGCTTTATGGGGTTCATTAATTATTATCGCCAGTTCATTCCGCACTTCTCAACATTGGTAGCTCCCTTGGTTGCCCTCACCAAGAAGGGGGCAAATCCCAAATTGTGGTCTGAGGAGGTCTCCAAGGCCTTTAACTCCATAAAGTCACACTTCGCTAGCGCTCCCATCCTACATCGCCCTGATGTAGATAAGCCATTTATCATGGAGGTGGATGCCTCATCTGTTGGTGCTGGAACAGTCCTCTTCCAAAAGGATGCTCAAGGTCGGAAGCATCCTTGCTTCTTCTTCCCTAAGACCTTCTCACCAGCAGAGAGGAATTATTCCATCGGGGACAGGGAGTTGCTAGCCATGAAGTTGGCCTTCTCGGAGTGGAGACTTCTCTTGGAGGGAGCTCGTTTTCCACTCCAAGTCTTCATAGATCATAAAAATTTGGTGTACCTGCAGACAGCCCAGCGGTTAAATTCTCGCCAGGCCAGATGGTCCTTGTTCTTCTCCCAGTTTCATTTCACCCTCTATTTTCTTTCTGGGGAGAAGAACATTTGTGCCGACGCTCTCTCTCACTGCATTGTGTCATCTGTGGAGGAGGAAGAGGAGCCTTGGCTTATTGTCCCCACTGAGAGCCTGAGAACCATGGCCCCGGTTTCGCTAGAGTCTGTGCGTCCGGGCAAGACTTTTGTACCAACCAGTTTGCGACCGGAGGTTCGCTCTTGGGCACACTCGTCCAGGGTGGGTGGACATTTTGGTTCCAAAGGACATCTGAATTACTGGCGAGGACATACTGGTGGCCGCATATGGCTCGTGATGTCGCAGACTATGTTGGGGCGTGTGTCTCTTGCACCAGAGGTCTGGATACACATGATGAGAGCATTATACTGCCTCTGTACAAATCCCTAGTTAGACCGCACATGGAGTACTGTGTCCAGTTTTGGGCACCGGTGCTCAGGAAGGATATAATGGAACTAGAGAGAGTACAAAGGAGGGCAACAAAGTTAATAAAGGGGATGGGAGAACTACAATACCCAGATAGATTAGCGAAATTAGGATTATTTAGTCTAGAAAAAAGACGACTGAGGGGCGATCTAATAACCATGTATAAATATATAAGGGGACAATACAAATATCTCGCTGAAGATCTGTTTATACCAAGGAAGGTGACGGGCACAAGGGGGCTTTCTTTGCGTCTGGAGGAGAGAAGGTTTTTCCACCAACATAGAAGAGGATTCTTTACTGTTAGGGCAGTGAGAGTCTGGAATTGCTTGCCTGAGGAGGTGGTGATGGCAAACTCAGTCGAGGGGTTCAAGAGAGGCCTGGATGTCTTCCTGGAGCAGAACAATATTGTATCATACAATTATTAGGTTCTGTAGAAGGATGTAGATCTGGGGATTTATTATGATGGAATATAGGAATATAGGCTGAACTGGATGGACAAATGTCTTTTTTCGGCCTTACTAACTATGTTACTATGTTACCAAGAACAAGTCCCCTTGGCAACGGCCAGCTGGGTTGCTTTATCCTCTGTCCTCTGCCGGTGGCGGACAGGCCCTGGGAGATGGTCGGGATGGACTTTGTGGTGGGCTTACCCAAGTCTCGTAACTGCACCATTATCTGGGTGATAACCGACCATTTTTCCAAAATGGTTCATTTGGTGCCTCTTCCACGGCTACCGTCTGCATGGGCTCTGGCAGCCTTGTTCATCAAGCAAATCTTTCGCTTACACGGTATGCCGGACAAGATTGTCAGTAACCGGGGTCCCCAGTTTGCATCTCGATTCTGGAGGGAGCTTTGTCGTCTACTCAGTATTGAGTTAAATCTCTCCTCGGCTTATCATCCCAAGACAAATGGGTTGTTTGAGAGGGCCAATCAGACTCTGGTCACTTATTTACGACATTTTGTTTCTGCCAGGCAGGATGACTGGGCATCCTTGTTACCGTGGGCTGTTTGCCCTTAACAACGCTGTAGCCGACTCCACCGGTCAGACTCCTTTCCTCCTTAATTACGGCCAACATCCGCGGGTTCCTGTCCCTATGCCCGTGTCCTCTGCTGATTCCAGAGTGGCAGACTGGGCAGTGGAGGCATGAGACATTTGGGACTGCACTCAGGATGCTATCCAGGCCTCCAAGGAGAGAATGAGGTCCTCCGCCGATGCACATGGGCGCCCTGCCCTGACCTTTTGTTATGTCGGATGCTGTTCAGACCAGGTCGTCCGACTGACAGCGGTAATTCCTCTTTTGTCCACTATTCGCTCATTGGCGTTGGCTAGATTTTATCTAGCTGGTCCAGGGTTAATTTACCTGGTGCTCGGATTGGAAGCTGGGCCATGCCCACTGCCTTTAAATAGTTCTCCTGAACATTGGGCGTCGACGATTATAGCTTCTGTCTTGTGCGTGGTTATCTCGGTCTGGAGTGGTGAGCTAGTAGTTGGAGTATCGTTGCTGGTGGTGTATTTCCCTTTGTCTTATTTGCTCCTTCCCATATTTGTATTTGTTTTGCCCTTTGCATTTATAGTGTATTCCTGAGTGACTGCGGCGTGGTGCTTATTTTTCCGTTATCCTTGTCTGTGCTAACTGTGGGTATTGGAGTGTGATCTCTTCACTGGGTGGTGGGTAGTGGTTTCAGCCTAGGGTTGAAACAGGGGATAGGGCGAGGGTGGAGGTCCAGACATGCACACCATCAGTGTAAACTCTGGGAGAGGGTCAGTCAGGGTTTCCCTAGTCTGAGGGAAATTGCAGGGGCCTGGGTTATTAGCTCTTTCCTACCTAGGTCTCCCGTGACATTATAATAGGCCAACATTATTTCCATGGATCCCATGATTTCCATAACCCGCCAGTTGGAGGCGCTGTCCCTACAGGTCACTGAGTTGAGGGGGGCAGTGCAGCAACAGGGACTAGCAGTATCTAATGTGCAAGCCGAAGTTACAGGTAAAGTTGCTGAGCCTAAGTTTCCTTTGCCTGAAAAATTTGCTGGGGAACGCAGTAAATTTGTTTCTTTTCGTGAAGCTTGCAAACTGTATTTCCGTATGCACCCGATCTCCTCCGGTAATGAGGCTCAGCGTGTGGGCCTGGTGTTGTCATTATTAAGTGGGGATCCCCAAGCATGGGCGTTTTCTTTGCCGTCTGATTCTGCTAAATTTAACTCTGTGGAGAGTTTTTTTTCTGCTCTAGGACACATTTACGACGATCCAGACAGAATGGCTCTAGCAGAATCTAAGATACGCACTATTTGCCAGGGAAAGCGTGTTGCAGAGGATTACTGTTCTGAAATTCGCCATTGGGCGGTTGACACACAGTGGAATGATCCCGCGCTGCGGAGTCACTTTATTCATGGAGTTTCTAATAGAGTTAAAAAAGCCTTTCTGATGTACGAGACTCCTGCTTCACTAGATTCCGCTATGAGTCTTGTTGTCCGCATTGATCACCGTTTGCATCAGGGGGATCATGAGACGCAGCCTGTGGAAGAAGGTTTAGGTTCACGTGAGGTTGCTGCAGGTGAGTCCACGGAACCTATTCAAGTCGCAGGGGTATCACATGTTAAGAATCGAGCCCCTGTACTCAGGAAGCAGGGAGCCTGTTTTTTCTGCGGTAAAACTGGTCATTTTATTAATATATGTCCTCTGCTGTCAAAGAAAAACGCAACGGCGGAAAACTTCTAAGCTCAGAGGGTGTGGAGGAGTCCAATCTGAGCTTATGTATATCCTCCATGATGGTTTCTCAGTGCATGCTCCCTGCCAAAGTTGTTGTTGCTGGCAGAGAGCTGCCAATCACTGTTTTTGTGGATAGTTGTTGTGAATTTGCTTTTTGCTCCCTCTAGTGGTTACTAGTTTTTTGACAGGACGATTGGGTGACATTCTTGGCGTTGGCAGAGTTTGCCCTTAATAATCGGGCTAGTTCCGCCACCTTGGTTTCGCCTTTTTTCTGCAACTCTGGTTTCCATCCTCGCTTTTCTTCGGGTCATGTGGAGCCTTCTGACTGTCCTGGGGTGGATTCTGTGGTGGATAGGTTGCAGCGGATCTGGAATCATGTGGTGGACAACTTGAAGTTGTCACAGGAGAGGGCTCAGCGCTTTGCCAACCGCCGCCGCGGTGTGGGTCCCCGACTACGCGTTGGGGATTTGGTATGGCTTTCTTCCCGCTTTGTTCCTATGAAGGTCTCCTCTCCCAAATTTAAACCTCGTTTTATTGGGCCTTACAAGATATTGGAAATCCTTAATCCTGTATCTTTTCATCTGGATCTTCCTGTGTCGTTTGCTATTCACAATGTATTTCATAGGTCCTTGTTGCGGCGGTACATTGTGCCTGTAGTTCCTTCTGCTGAGCCTCCTGCTCCGGTGTTGGTTGAGGGCGAGTTGGAGTACGTGGTGGAGAAGATCTTGGATTCTCGCCTCTCCAGGCGGAGGCTTCAGTACCTGGTCAAGTGGAAGGGCTATGGTCAGGAGGATAATTCCTGGGTGGTCGCCTCTGATGTTCATGCGGCCGATTTAGTTCGTGCCTTTCATGCCGCTCATCCTGATCGCCCTGGTGGTCGTGGTGAGGGTTCGGTGACCCCTCACTAAGGGGGGGGTACTGTTGTGAATTTGCTTTTTGCTCCCTCTAGTGGTTACTAGTTTTTTGACTCTGGTTTTTTCTGTCATTCCTTTTATCCGCACCTGGGTCGTTAGTTAGGGGTGTTGCTATATAAGCTCCCTGGACCTTCAGTTCTATGCCTGGCAACGTAGTTATCAGAGCTAGTCTGCTGTGCTCTTGTCTACTGATCCTGGTTCCAGTTATATCAGCTAAGTCTGCCTTTTGCTTTTTGCTATTTGTTTTGGTTTTGTATTTTTGTCCAGCTTGTTCCAAATCTGTATCCTGACCTTTGCTGGAAGCTCTAGGGGGCTGGTGTTCTCCCCCCGGACCGTTAGACGGTTCGGGGGTTCTTGAATTTCCAGTGTGGATTTTGATAGGGTTTTTGTTGACCATATAAGTTACCTTTCTTTATTCTGCTATCAGTAAGCGGGCCTCTCTGTGCTAAACCTGGTTCATTTCTGTGTTTGTCATTTCCTCTTACCTCACCGTTATTATTTGTGGGGGGCTTCTATCCAGCTTTGGGGTCCCCTTCTCTGGAGGCAAGAAAGGTCTTTTGTTTTCCTCTACTAGGGGTAGCTAGATTCTCCGGCTGGAGCGTGTCATCTAGAATCAACGTAGGAATGATCCCCGGCTACTTCTAGTGTTGGCGTTAGGAGTAGATATATGGTCAACCCAGTTACCACTGCCCTATGAGCTGGATTTTTGTAGTCTGCAGACTTCCACGTACCTTTGAGACCCTCGCCATTGGGGTCATAACAGTTTGCCAGGCCAGTATTAAATGTTTAATGCATTGCAGAAGAGGGATTATAAGAAAGAAGATTCTGAGTTTTTTTTTTTTTTTTTTTTTTTCTTCTTCCCCTTTACCTCAGAGTGGCTATGCTTGCTGCAGACATGAATGTCCAGACCTTGATTACAAGTGTGGACCAGCTGGCTACTCGTGTGCAGGGCATACAAGACTATGTTATCAGAAATCCTAGGTCAGAACCTAAAATACCGATTCCTGAACTGTTTTCCGGAGACAGGTTTAAGTTTAGGAATTTCATGAATAATTGTAAATTGTTTTTGTCCCTGAGACCCTGTTCATCTGGAGACTCTGCTCAGCAAGTAAAAATTGTTATTTAGTTCTTACGGGGCGACCCTCAGGATTGGGCTTTTTCGCTGGCGCCAGGAGATCCGGCATTGGCTGATATTGATGCATTTTTCTGGCGCTCGGTTTACTTTATGAGGAACCCAATCTTGAGATTCAGGCAGAAAAGGCCTTGCTGGCTATGTCTCAGGGGCAGGACGAGGCTGAAGTGTATTGCCAAAAATTTCGGAAATGGTCCGTGCTGACACATTGGAACGAGTGTGCACTGGCCGCTAATTTTAGAAATGGCCTTTCTGAAGCCATTAAGAATGTTATGGTGGGTTTTCCCATTCCCACAGGTCTGAATGATACTATGGCACTGGCTATTCAAATTGACCGGCGGTTGCGGGAGCGCAAAACCGCAAATTCCCTCATGGTGTTGTCTGAACAGACACCTAATTCGGTGCAATGTGATAGAAAAACCGCAAATTCCCTCATGGTGTTGACCGAACAGACACCTGATTTAATGCAATGTGATAGAATCCTGACTAGAAATGAGCGGAAAATTCATAGACGCCAGAATGGCTTGTGCTACTACTGTGGTGATTCTACACATGTTATCTCAGCATGCTCTAAACGTATAGCTAAGGTTGTTAGTCCTGTCACCGTTGGTAATTTGCAACCTAAATTTATTCTGTCTGTAACTTTGATTTGCTCACTGTCGTCTTATCCTGTCATGGCGTTTGTAGATTCAGGTGCTGCCCTGAGTCTTATGGATCTGTCATTTGCTAAGCACTGTGGTTTTACTCTTGAACCATTAGAAAATCCTATTCCTCTTAGGGGTATTGATGCTACGCCATTGGCAGCAAATAAACCGCAGTATTGGACACAGGTTACCATGTGCATGACTCCTGAACACCGCGAGGTGATACGTTTCCTGGTTTTACATAAAATGCATGATTTGGTTGTTTTAGGGCTGCCATGGTTACAGACCCATAATCCAGTCCTGGACTGGAAGGCTATGTCAGTCTCAAGTTGGGGCTGTTGGGGTATTCATGGGGATTCCCTGCCTGTGTCTATTGCTTCTTCTACGCCTTCGGAAGTTCCGGAGTATTTGTCTGATTATCAGGATGTCTTCAGTGAGTCTGAGTCCAGTGCACTGCCTCCTCATAGGGACTGTGACTGTGCTATAGATTTGATCCCAGGCAGTAAATTTCCTAAAGGAAGTTTTCGCCTGCCGAGCGAAATTATGATGTGGGCAATCGGGAGTTGTTGGCCATGAAATGGGCATTTGAGGAGTGGCGTCATTGGCTCGAGGGTGCTAAGCATCGTGTGGTGGTCTTGACTGATCACAAAAATCTGATGTATCTCGAGTCTGCTAAACGCCTTAATCCGAGACAGGCCCGCTGGTCATTGTTTTTCTCCCGTTTTGATTTTGTTGTCTCGTATTTACCAGGTTCAAAGAATGTGAAGGCCGATGCTCTTTCTAGGAGCTTTGTGCCTGATGCTCCTGGAGTCGCTGATCCTGTTGGTATTCTTAAAGATGGAGTTATCTTGTCAGCTATTTCTCCGGATCTGCGACGTGTGTTGCAGAGATTTCAGGCTGATAGGCCTGAGTCTTGTCCACCTGACAGACTGTTTGTCCCGGATAAGTGGACCAGCAGAGTCATTTCCGAGGTTCATTCCTCGGTGTTGGCAGGTCACCCGGGAATTTTTGGCACCAGAGATCTGGTGGCCAGGTCCTTTTGGTGGCCTTCCTTGTCAAGGGATGTGCGGTCATTTGTGCAGTCCTGTGGGACTTGTGCTCGAGCTAAGCCTTGCTGTTCTCGTGCCAGCGGTTTGCTCTTGCCCTTGCCTGTCCCGAAGAGACCTTGGACACATATCTCCATGGATTTCATTTCTGATCTTCCGCTATCTCAGGGCATGTCCGTTATCTGGGTGATATGTGATCGCTTCTCAAAGATGGTCCATTTGGTTCCTTTGCCTAAGCTGCCTTCCTCTTCCGATCTGGTTCCTGTGTTTTTCCAGAACGTGGTTCGTTTGCACGGCATCCCTGAGAATATTGTGTCAGACAGAGGATCCCAGTTCGTTTCCAGGTTCTGGCGATCCTTTTGTAATAGGATGGGCATTGATTTGTCGTTTTCGTCTGCTTTCCATCCTCAGACTAATGGACAGACGGAGCGAACCAATCAGACTTTGGAGGCTTATTTGAGGTGTTTTGTCTCTGCTGATCAGGACGATTGGGTGACATTCTTGGCGTTGGCAGAGTTTGCCCTTAATAATCGGGCTAGTTCCGCCACCTTGGTTTCGCCTTTTTTCTGCAACTCTGGTTTCCATCCTCGCTTTTCTTCGGGTCATGTGGAGCCTTCTGACTGTCCTGGGGTGGATTCTGTGGTGGATAGGTTGCAGCGGATCTGGAATCATGTGGTGGACAACTTGAAGTTGTCACAGGAGAGGGCTCAGCGCTTTGCCAACCGCCGCCGCGGTGTGGGTCCCCGACTACGCGTTGGGGATTTGGTATGGCTTTCTTCCCGCTTTGTTCCTATGAAGGTCTCCTCTCCCAAATTTAAACCTCGTTTTATTGGGCCTTACAAGATATTGGAAATCCTTAATCCTGTATCTTTTCGTCTGGATCTTCCTGTGTCGTTTGCTATTCACAATGTATTTCATAGGTCCTTGTTGCGGCGGTACATTGTGCCTGTAGTTCCTTCTGCTGAGCCTCCTGCTCCGGTGTTGGTTGAGGGCGAGTTGGAGTACGTGGTGGAGAAGATCTTGGATTCTCGCCTCTCCAGGCGGAGGCTTCAGTACCTGGTCAAGTGGAAGGGCTATGGTCAGGAGGATAATTCCTGGGTGGTCGCCTCTGATGTTCATGCGGCCGATTTAGTTCGTGCCTTTCATGCCGCTCATCCTGATCGCCCTGGTGGTCGTGGTGAGGGTTCGGTGACCCCTCACTAAGGGGGGGGTACTGTTGTGAATTTGCTTTTTGCTCCCTCTAGTGGTTACTAGTTTTTTGACTCTGGTTTTTTCTGTCATTCCTTTTATCCGCACCTGGGTCGTTAGTTAGGGGTGTTGCTATATAAGCTCCCTGGACCTTCAGTTCTATGCCTGGCAACGTAGTTATCAGAGCTAGTCTGCTGTGCTCTTGTCTACTGATCCTGGTTCCAGTTATATCAGCTAAGTCTGCCTTTTGCTTTTTGCTATTTGTTTTGGTTTTGTATTTTTGTCCAGCTTGTTCCAAATCTGTATCCTGACCTTTGCTGGAAGCTCTAGGGGGCTGGTGTTCTCCCCCCGGACCGTTAGACGGTTCGGGGGTTCTTGAATTTCCAGTGTGGATTTTGATAGGGTTTTTGTTGACCATATAAGTTACCTTTCTTTATTCTGCTATCAGTAAGCGGGCCTCTCTGTGCTAAACCTGGTTCATTTCTGTGTTTGTCATTTCCTCTTACCTCACCGTTATTATTTGTGGGGGGCTTCTATCCAGCTTTGGGGTCCCCTTCTCTGGAGGCAAGAAAGGTCTTTTGTTTTCCTCTACTAGGGGTAGCTAGATTCTCCGGCTGGAGCGTGTCATCTAGAATCAACGTAGGAATGATCCCCGGCTACTTCTAGTGTTGGCGTTAGGAGTAGATATATGGTCAACCCAGTTACCACTGCCCTATGAGCTGGATTTTTGTAGTCTGCAGACTTCCACGTACCTTTGAGACCCTCGCCATTGGGGTCATAACAGATAGTGTTTCTGCCACAAATCTCATTGATGAGGAGTTTGCGCGCACTGCTGGCTTTAGGATCGAAAAACTGCCTCATCCTATCCGCGTGGTCACCATCAATTCTGCTCCTCTCCCACAGGGGGAGATTACTGAGTTTGTGGCTGAGGTTAAACTCCACATTGGGGTTCTTCATTTCGAGCAGGTTACATGTAAGGTGCTCAAGAGTCTTCCGGCACAATTGGTTCTGGGTTTTCCATGGTTGTTTACACACAACCCGGTTATTGACTGGAAAACTCAGGACATAATTCAGTGGAGTGATTTCTGTCAGGAGAATTGCTTGGCCACATGTGTTTCTGCTGTGACTCCAAGCGTTCCTGAGTCACTTCTGGATTTTGTGGATGTGTTCTCTGAGAAGGCTTGTTCAGAGTTGCCACCACATCGCTCCTATGACTGTTCTATCAGGTTTAAACCAGGGGCCAAGTTGCCTAAAGCAAGGATGTTTAACATCTCTGGTCCGGAGAGACAAGCGCTAAAGGATTACATTGCTGAAAATTTGAGCAAAGGGCACATCAGGCCTTCATCCTCACCAGTGGCAGCAGGGTTCTTCTTCGTTAAGAAGAAAGATGGTGGACTACGGCCGTGTCTGTATTTCAGGGAGTTAAACCAGATTACGGTTCGTGATCCATACCCTATGCCATTGATACCGGATTTGTTCAACCAGGTGGCAGGTGCTAAGTGGTTTACCGAGCTTGACCTCAGGGGGGCGTACAACCTCATAAGAGTCCGTCAAGGTGATGAGTGGAAGATGGCTTTTAATACCCCTGAGGGTCTTTGTGAAAATTTGGTGATGCCACTTGGGTTGACAGTTTTTCAACATTTCATAAATGATGTGTTCTCGCATGTTTTGGGGAAATTCGGTATTGTGTACCTAGATGACATCCTCATATATTCTTGCAACCGTGATACTCATTTAGATCATGTCAGGCAGGTGTTACAGCTTCTCAGAGAGAATAAGCTATATGCAAAATTGGAGAAATGTGTATTTTCGGTACAGGAGTTGCCTTTCTTGGGCTATATTTTGTCTGCTTCTGGTTTTAAAATGGACGCCACTAAGCTGCAAGCAGTGTTGCATTGGGAACGGCCTGATAACCTAAAAGCACTTCAGTGGTTCCTTGGGTTTTCTAACTACTATAGGAAGTTTATCAAGGATTTTTCTATCATTGCTAAACCGCTAACTGACATGACTAAAAAGGGTACCAATTTCTCCGTTTGGCCTGAGGCTGCTGTGTGCGCATTTGAATATCTTAAAAAAAGGTTTGTCTCGGCTCCCATTCTGGTGCAGCCAGATGTATCGAAACCTTTTGCTGTAGAAGATGATGCGTCTGAGGTTGGTGTGGGGGCGGTGCTGTCACAAGGCTCATCCTTGAGCGGTTTGCGTCCATGCTCCTATTTTTCAAATAGGCAACAGAGAGTTGTTGGCAATCAAATTGGCCTTTGAGGAATGGCGACACTTCTTGGAGGGGTAGGTTCATCAGGTTACTGTTATTACCGACCATAAGAATTTGCTTTATTTGGAGTCTGCCAAGCGTCTGTCTCCCAGGCAGGCTCGCTGGGCATTGTTTTTCACGCGGTTCAACTTTGTTGTCACTTACAGACCTGGTTCTAAAAACACTAAGGCGGATGCTTTGTCCAGGTGTTTTCCAGGGGGAGAGCCTCGGGAAGATCCAGTACCCATCCTCCAAACGGGTGTTGTAGTTTCGGCTCTCACTACCGAGGTTGAGGCTGAGATTGCCGAGGCCCAGGAGGCGGTACCATCTGAGCTTCCCATCAACAAAACATTTGTACCGCTTCATCTCCGCTTAAAGGTTTTGGCGGAGCATCATGATGCTGTCCTGGCTGGCCATCCAGGGGTTAGGGGTACCTTGGAGTTGGTGTCACGTTGGTTTTGGTGGCCCAAGATCCGACAGGACGTGGCCTCATACGTGTCAGCTTGCACCACGTGCGCTAGGACTAAGACGCCCCGCTCTCGTCCTGTTGGCACACTACTTCCTCTCGGGGTACCTAGTAAGCCATGGACGGAAATCTCCATGGATTTTATCACTGACTTGCCCTCCTCAGCTGGGAACACGGTCATCTCGGTGATTGTTGATCGATTCTCAAAAATGTTGCACTTTGTGTCTTTGCCTTTGTTGCCTAACGCTAAGACTCTGGCTCAGGTATTTGTGCAGGAGGTGGTCAGACTTCATGGGGTTCCATCTGACATCGTTTCTGATAGGGGGTCTTAGTTTGTGGCAAAATTTTGGAAAGCATTTTGTTCACGGCTGGGGATCAAGTTGTCTCATTCTTCGGCGTTTCATCCTCAGTCAAATGGTCAGACCGAGCGTATGAACCAAAATTTTGAACAGTACTTACGCTGCTTTGTTTTGGATAACCAGGAGGAGTGGTCGAAGTTCCTTCCTTTGGCTAAGTTTGCCTTTTAATAATCACCGCCAGGAGTCGTCTGGGGAGTCTCCGTTTTTTTGTGTTTACGGGCTACATCCTCAATTTTGTACATTGAGTCAGGGGGGCTCCTCTGGCATCCCGGAGGAAGACCAGTTAGGAGCACAATTATCATCAGTCTGGAGGAGAGTTAAACAGCGCCTGTTGAGTGTGGGTGCTAGGTACAAACGTGTGGCTGACAGTAGGCGTGTGCCAGGTCCGGACCTGAGTGTGGATGACTGGGTGTGGTTATTCACAAAAAACATGACTCAAAATACCATCCCTTAAATTGGGTCCACGGTTTATTGGTCCATTTAGGGTCGCCACCGTCATTAAGCCAGTAGCGTACCGACTGGCGCTCCCTACAGTGGTTGGAGCTTCCTACGTTGTATAAAATACACAACGTGTTCCACAGATCGTTGTTAAAGAAGGTGGTGGGTCTTGTGGACACGACACCAATGCCTTCTCCAGTCTTGGTGGATGGTAATTTGGAATTTGAAGTCTCCAAGGTGGTTGACTCTCGTGTAGTGCGCCGCACTTTACAGTACTTGGTACACTGGCATGGTTATGGGCCTGAGGAGAGGTCCTGGGTACCAGCCTCGGACGTTCATGCGGATCGGCTGGTCAGGTTGTTTCACCGCCGCCATCCGGACAAGCCGGGTCCTATAAGCCGTGAGGGCCCTGGGGTCCCTCGTAGAAGGCGGGGTACTGTCATGTCGGACGCTGTTCAGACCAGGTCGTCCAACAGACAGCGGTAATTCCGCTTTTTTCCACTATGCGCTCATTGGCGTCGGCTAGATTTTATCTAGCTGGTCCAGGGTTAATTTACCTGGTGCTCGGATTGGAAGCTGGGCCATGACCACTGCCTTTAAATAGTTCTCCTGAACATTGGGCGTCGACGATTATAGCTTCTGTCTTGTGCGTGGTTATCTCGGTCTGGAGTGGTGAGCTAGTAGTTGGAGTATCGTTGCTGGTGGTGTATTTCCCTTTGTCTTATTTGCTCCTTCCCATATTTGTATTTGTTTTGCCCTTTGCATTTAAAGTGTATTCCTGAGTGACTGTGGCGTGGTGCTTATTTTTCCGTTATCCTTGTCTGTGCTAACTGTGGGTATTGGAGTGTGATCTCTTCACTGGGTGGTTGGTGGTGGTTTCAGCCTAGGGTTGAAACAGGAGATAGGGCGAGGGTGGAGGCCCAGACATGCACACCATCAGTGTAAACTCTGGGAGAGGGTCAGTCAGGGTTTCCCTAGTCTGAGGGAAATCGCAGGGGCCCGGGTTATTACCTCTTTCCTACCTAGGTCTCCCGTGACACCTTTGCTCCTGGCGACTTAATGTGGCTCTCCGCCCGTAACATCAGGCTGCGTGTTGAGTCCACTAAGTTTGCACCTCGCTACTTGGGTCCTTTCAAGGTTCTCGAACATGTTAACCCTGTGGTCTATCGTTTAGCCCTTCCGTCACGCCTGGGTATCACCGACACCTTTCATGTGTCCCTCTTAAAACCTGTATACATGTCCCGGTTTTCCGAGTCATCTGCCGAGACATCGGGTTCGTCTACGGACGATTACGAGGTGAACGCTATTTTGGGGTGCAAGGTGGTTCGTGGCAAAAATTTTATTTGGTGGACTGGAAGGGTTACGGTCCTGAGAGCCTGCTGAGCACATTCGCGCTCTGCAGCTCATTGCTGCCTTTGAATGTAGCAAGGCCCAAAGAGGGGGGGGGCCCTAGGGGGGGTAATGTTAGGGGTCGAGTTCCCGCCTCTGCACAGGGGGAATCTCGGGCCATCTCCGCTACAGTCTCCCATTCTTCTCCTGCCGCAGTGGAGCCTCCTCAGCGGAGACATCGGTCCCAGCATCTCGCTCAGTCTGACTCTGTACAGAGAGTTACTGCTGCTTTTCCTGCTTCTGCCATTGAAGTCAGTGCTGGGCAGCGGCGAGCAGACACTTTTGGGACTAAGTCCTGCTTTTCTCGTTCTGAGCATGCCCAGAGTAAGATCTCTCAGTGGAGATCGAGGGTCACATGATCAGACACTGCAGCTAAGGCCATTGGTCCTTCAGGAAGGTCCTGTAGGTGCTCATGCTCTGTGGCAGCCTCTCATTGGTCCTTCTAGGAAGGTCCTGTATGTGCTGCAACTATTTAAGGCTCGCATGGCCGCACGGCCATGCGCTAGTATTGTTCTATGTTGTACTTTGCGGCAGTGTGGTCACGTATGATTGTGTTCAGGGACCCGGCTGAAATTAGCCCCTAGAATGCTGGCACCTCCGGCGAGGAGTTTGTGTGTTTGAGTATTCAGGGACCTGGCTGAAATAAGGTCCTAGCATGCTGGCACCTCTGGTGAGGAGTTTTGTGTGCATGCATGACGACTGACTGCTCTCGTTTGGGTAGTTAGCCTGTGCCACTGTGAAGTTTAACAGGGCGCAGTGCTTTGAGTTCACGGCTACTCTGTGAAGTAACAGAGGTAGCTCATACCGCCATTTAGTTCTGCCATTTGCTAGCAGCAGGTTCTCCTGCGCGGTGGACCCCGGGCTGTGAGCGCATATATTATAATAAAGTCTCTATATCCATTTGGTGCGTTCCGCTAGCCCTAACACAGTGTGTACTCTGCAACCATGCCTGTGGGAGTAATTTGCCTTTAATCTTCTATGTGTACTCTGCAACTCCACCTGTGGAAGTACTCTACTTTTAAGCCTCTGTGCATTCTGTAATACTCCCCTGTGGAAGTATTGTGTCAAATAGCGTCTGTGTGTGCTCTGCAACCTTGTCCGTGGGAGTACTATGTCATAAAAACCTCTGTGTGAACTGTGCCAAAAAGCTTCTGAGCATACTGTGCCAAAACACCTATGGGAGTACTGTGCCAAGAAGCCTTTGCGTGCACCGTGTCAAAAGGTGTCTTGGTGTACTGTTCCAGAAAGCCGATAGGAGTACTGTGCCAAAAAGCCTCTGTGTGTGCTGTGCCAAAAAGCCTGTGTGTGTAAACTGTGCCAAAAAGCCTCTGTGTGTACTGTGCCAAAACCCTTGTGAGTACTCTGCAACACAACCTGTGAAAGTACTGTGCCAAAAAACCTTTGTGTGTACTGTGCAAAAGACCTCTTTGAATACTGCGCTAAAAAGTCTTTGGAAGTGCTGTATATTTAAGCCTCTTTGTGTACTCTGCAACTCTGCCTGTGTGAGTACTGTGCCAAAAAGCCTCTCTGGGTACTCGGCAGCCATGTCTGTAGAGGACGTGTGCCTAAAAAAATTATACACTGTTTCTGTGCCGGTATGAGTTTTGGGCCTACAAATAGTTATACTGTTCACCCGTGTCTGTAGGATTACTGTGCGTTAAAACAAATTTTTGTACTGTGCAACCATGTCTGTGGGAATACAGTGCCGGAAAAACCTGTGTGTGTACTCTGCATGCATCTCTGTGTGAGCACTCTGAAAAAAATCTCTGTGGGGGTACTCTGCAAAACTGCCTGTGTGGGTGTACTCTGTAAAATACCCTCTTTTTTAGTTTAATTTGGGTAGGCTCCAAAACATTGTGAATAGAAATTATAAAAAACAAATGGCGGTAGAGTCTACCACTGGCTGGTGCAGCTGAAGGGAGGGGGAGCCAGGGAGATAGCCATGGCCGACAGCAATCCCTGAATCACTCCCTGGACCCCCTCCTGCATAAGATCGCATCTCCCTGCTGTGTTACCTCTATGCTGATTCTCTGCACCATCTGAACTTGCCCGGTATGGGGATGTATTCCTCACAGAAGGTTCTGAAATAGGAGATACACTCCAGCTTAACTTCAGTGTTAACTCTTTTACTCAGCACAGCTTGTTCAAATACAGGCACTTCAAGTATAACAGTTCATTTGTCCCTTTCTGTCCCTTCTCTGTCCTTTTCTTCACTATGCTCAGCCCCAGGTCTGACTGAATCCTCCCGTCTTGCAGAATCTATTCAATTCGGAATTCTTGCCTCACATGGGGGAGTCCTACACTGCTTCTTCCCGATTCTAAGAACTGCCGCCCAGGCAAAGATCTGCCACATCTTGCTTGTGCTGCCCGGCTGAACAAACTTCTTTATTTCTCTCTCTGTGGGGACTGATTCCTTTAGCTACAACTGCAGCGCTATCGTGCTCCTTTCCTCCTATAGGAATTCTTTTAGTGTTGCTGTTCTATGCTGGGCCCCTCTCTTGTAATGTGATAGGGCACAGTGACTCCTGGCCAGACAGCCCAGTGAGCTGCACGGTCGCCCAGGCCCGTTACTGACTAAAACCAGGAAGCCTAACTATTCTTATGCCACTGTGCACCCTCCTACTCTAACTATGTGCTACAGTGCCCCCCTCTAATGGCCAACTATGGACACTACGCCGCTATCATTATACTGGGCCCGGGGACAAATTTTCCCTAACACAAAGTGTACCAAATATATATATATATATATATATATATATATATATATATATATATATATATATATATATATATATATATATACACATATACATACATACATACATACATACATACATACATACACATATATATATATATATATATATATATATATATATATATATATATATATATATATACTAGACTGTGGCCCGATTCTAATGCATCGGGTATTCTAGAATATGCATGTCCCCGTAGTATATGGACAATGATGATTCCAGAATTTGCGTCAGACTGTGCCCGTCGCTGATTGGTCGAGGCAACCTTTATGACATCATCATCGCCATGGCAACCATTATGACATCTACGTCGATACTGTGCCCGTCGCTGATTGGTCGAGGCGAATTTGCGGCAGACTGTGCCCGTCGCTGATTGGTTGAGGCAACCTTTATGACATCATCGTCGCCATGGCAACCATTATGACATCTATGTCGATACTGTGCCCGTCGCTGATTGGTCGTATATATATATACACAATAGGTATAGCAATGCTCTTGTACACGGTGGTAATACACTTTATGTGTAGCAGTACTACCATGTATGAACACATTAATAATATACATTATACACACATAAACGGGTTGGGGAGAAGAGGCAACAAACACATATTTACATCCCCTACTTTTCCCCTTTTTTAAAAGTGGTTGTCCTCAACCAGAGCAACCTTTAAATAAAAAACGTTATTAAAAAATTGGAAGGACTCAATATAAGTCATGTCCATAATATATTTAAAGGGAGACAGCCCCCTTTTTTTTAAATATGGCATTCCTGTACCGGAAACCATAGTTTCACTGAAGAGTTCTGCTTCTCCAGCAGAATAGGCACAACGGGTGCAACCAAAAAGAAAAAGAGTCCATAGGCTCTAAACATTGTACCCAGCTCGCAGTCCTCTTGTTCAGGCAGATGAACAACACAACAAGCCCAGGTCCTTATGACCTCTTCCGGTCATGAAACTTTCAGTGATATACTTTTGCTGTTCCCTGATGAATCCCCTGATGAAGGAGTCATAGTACTTCGAAACTGTTGAATAAAGCCGCATTTTCATCTTAATATCCATTTGGACTTCTATCTTTCAAGCAGCGTGGAGTTAATCCACCTTTTTATCCCATTTTTTTTATTTTTACTCAAGTTGTCCTCAGTGGGAGGTGTATCGTCTTGGTCTTCTGTATCATTTGTATCCTCTGTACTCCCCCAGCCAAGGTCCAATGATGCCTGTAAGCTGCTTTGAGTTCCTGCTGGGAACACAGTTGAACACAGTTGTTCCCCATCCTCCTCCTCCTCTTTATACTCCTATTCCTCCTCTTCATCTTCCAAAACTGGCTGGACATTTGTGAACCTGGCCGCTTTTGGAACAGGAACCCATCCTCCAAGACATGTGTGAACTCCTGGTCTAATAATGGCCCAACACATCCGATTATCCCCTACATTCGGAAATTTCAAGTGGAACTTGAAAACCCATGTCTTTAGAACAGCTTACAGCCTGGAATTACGCTGTTGCCTCATCACCAACACTAGAGCTGTTGCAACCCACAAACTTACTGTCTTCATTCCCATTTTCCTTTAGAATGTAAGGCTGCAAGGGTAGGGTCCTCTCCCCTCTGTACCTGTCTGTCACTATTAGTTTGTTCATTATAATTTCTACTTGGGTTTTGTATGTAACCCCTCCTCATGTATAGAACCATAGAATCAATAAAGGGCAAACAAGTATACTGTATAATAGTAATGATAATAATAATCCTCCACATAATATTCCATTAATAAATAATTAATTATTTAATTCAGGGCTTTAATAATGTCCTGGTCTACCTCCACTATTAATTATCCATCAAAAAAGTTTTGAAGTATAATGTGATACATCTATCTATATAATTGTCTAAGGTCCACTTCCATCTGTTTGTCTGTTTGTCTGATTTCCACTTCCGTCTGTTTGTCACAGAAATCCCGCGTCGCAGATCAGTCACGGCCGGCTGGCCGCGACCAATCAGTGACAGGCACAGTCCAGCCGCGAATTGGCCCCTCCCTACTCCGCTCCAGTCATTGCCCCTCCATACTCCCCTCCAGTCAGTGCCCCGTCCATACTCCCCTCCCGTCAGCATCCACATAGCATTTCAGAAGTCCGTTAAACAGACTGCGTTACACCGCAGCATAACGCGGTGTAACGCAGTTCATTACCGGTGGCATTAACCCTGTAAGTGTGACCAACATTTTACTATTGATGCTGCCTATCCAGCATCAATAGTAAAGACATATAATGTTAAAAATAATAATTAAAAAAATCATTATATTCTCACTTTCCGTCATTCGTAGCAGCCTTTCCCGTTCCTCGCGACGCTCCTGTCCCAAGAATGCATTGCGGCAATGAGCCGTGATGACGTAGTGGTCATGATCATGGGTTATTGCCGCAAGGCATTACTGGGAGCGGAGTGTCACAACGAGCATCGCTAAAGGCCTGGGCTGGATCCGGGGGCCACCGGAAGGTGAGTATATAACTAATTTTTATTTTAATTCTTTTTTTTACAGGGATATGGTGCCCACATTGCTATATACTACGTGGGCTGTGTTATATACTGCGTGGGCTGTGTTATATACTACCTCGCTGTGCTATATACTACGTGGGCTGTGCTATATTCTATGTGGCTGTGCAATATACTATGTGGCTGTGTTATATACTACGTGGCTGTGTTATATACTACGTGGCCTGTGTTACATACTGCGTAGGCTGTGCTATATACTACGTAAGCTGTGGTATATACTACGTGGGCTGTGTTATATACTCCATAGGCTGTGCTATATACTACGTGGGCTGTGCTTGTTATATACTGCATGGCCTGTGCTATATACTACGTGGCTCTGCAATATACCATGTAGCTGTGCAATATACTACATGGGCTGTGCTATATATTACATGGCTGTGCTATATACTATGTGGCTGTGTTATATACTACATGGCCTGTGTTATATACTGCGTGGTCTGTGCTATACTGTATACTACGTGGGCTGTGCTCTATACTACGTGAGCTGTGTAATATACTGCATGGGCTGTGTTATATACTGCGTGGGCTGTGCTATATACTATGTGGGCTGTGATATATACTACATGGCTGTGCTATATACTATGTAGTTGTGCTATATACTATGTGGCCGGCCGCAAACAATCAGCGACAGGCGCAGTCCGCCACGAATTGCCACGTGATTTGAACCTCGCTTCGCTAATTGGTCGCGCCCGGCCGTCCGAATCCTGTGTATTCATTGCATTATTCTGAAATCTTCATTAAAAAACCACTTGCATATTCTAGAATACCCGATGGGTTAGAATGGGGCCATCATCTAGTTGTATTATATTTGCTTCTCATATGCTGTACTCTGTAGAGGATTTTATGGAAAAGGTGATGAGTCACATTTTCTTTAAATCATATTTTCCTATTATTGACTTCAAAGATGTGTTTGTGAATGAAAGGTTTATGTTTTATGGCTGAACATCAGACATGTTTGATGTGATTATGTCATTTTTTGTGGTCCCAGAACCTCTAGGGTATTAGTAAGCTGGGTTCTCGCATTCTCCTTGAATTACATTCACTCTAACGATAAATCTAAGCATTTCTATAGAGTTCGGTTCCTAGTTTTGAACAAAAGCTTAGTCAGAAAATCAACTCCAACTGCTAAGCAATATCATTAGGATGTCTTCATAGCCAAGACTAGTAGCAATTCAATTAAGAAAAAATTAATTTCTTTAAAACATTATTAAAAAATAATAAATGGATTAGGACACCGCGCTAACTAGATAGTGCAGTACATGGGTATAAAAAGTGAACGTCTAACTAGGCAAGACGTACAACACAATAGGAGTATAACCAATATCAGCAAACCAATGACCAATAATAAAAACAGAAAAAAAGAAAAAGAAAAACCAGTGCAAATGCCTATTATGGCCGAAATCTCACATAAAAGTGCATAACAAATGTTTAATAGAGAAAGCACACTTACTGAATAAAGGTATGGCTGCTTGTAAAGGTGCTGGCGTGTTCCCAGCAAAGGCTGTCGCCGTCCTAATGGGTGTTGGAACAGAATCGCCAGTGGCCCAGATAACTAGTGGTGCAATGTCCAAAAAGGCAGCGTGGGGCGGCACAAACACCTGGTGGTATGGGGAGCGTCCTCCCTGGTGAGTGTATGCCCGCCGCGCGACAGCCTTTGCTGGGAACACGCCAGCACCTTTACAAGCAGCCATACCATTACTCAGTAAGTGTGCTTTCTCTATTAAACATTTGTTACGCACTTTTATGTGAGATTTCGGCCATAATAGGCATTTGCACTGGTTTTTCTTTTTCTTTTTTTCTGTTTTTATTATTGGTGATTGGTTGCTGATATTGGTTATACTCCTATTGTGTTGTACGTCTTGCCTAGTTAGATGTTCACTTTTTATACCCATGTACTGCTCTATCTAGATAGCGCGGTGTCCTAATCCATTTATTATTCCCTTTTGCTATTTGACAGAGTTAGCACAGTAGCTGTCTAGGCACCTGCAGCTTTCTAGTTTATTCCCCTGGGAGCGCCGGTGTGTTTTTATTTCTTTATTATTAAAAAATATCATGACATTAAAAAAGCAGAGCGGAATCCAGCAGACTGTGATACAGTATGATTGCTCCTCATTGGTATATCGCCAATGCATCATGCAACCAAGTGGGCAAATGGCAAGGCAGTACTAATTAATGTAGTGATTATATGGGACCGATTGTCAGACACTGGAGGTAAGAATATGTTACGCTACTCACAAGGTGGGGTAAGCCAGGAAGGAATTGACAAAGATAGTTTGTTTCTTATGTTCGTACAAACTGGCTCTCAAACATAATTTACACAACTATAAGGCATATAAGCATGGTGCTTACAGTTCAATGAAGCATACAACTTGCAGCAGTGCTAATGATAGGCACAATACTTAGAGGGGTGGTCTTATCTAGTGCATGCCATAAATATGAATTAGAGGTGGATCCCACCAATGAAACAAGGCTTTGTGAATTACATTGGAAATGAATGGAAATGTCTTACCATTACTGAAAGCAGCATATGAAAGGACCATGTTTTCGAGATAGACGAGCATCCCATTGGTTGGACTAGAGTGTACTATATGTTGCATATCCTGCGGATGTGACATAAATGTACAAGATGTGAATACCTCACTATACACAATACTTTAGTTAGAACTTTATGATATAGTAGAGCTCTGTAGTAGTGACTTCAGATTCAAGGCTATTTGTATATTCATTTATATATGTGAATTTTTACCTGGATGGAATGCAAAGTCATCCACTAATTAATAAGAGAATTGAGTGAAGCAGACCCTCCATCTATTACCTGCTTGGCCATTCAGTTTAATGTAATAGTACTTTTCTCCTACATGTTACACACCTAGGCCTGACTTTAGAAACTATGAGCTTGTCTAGGGCAAGAATGTTGGTGGTAGTTATTATTCCTGTTTTAACAGTTTCATGAGCTAACTTCCACTACTATTTCTGTAGAAAAATAAAGCCCAACATTGTTTACAACAACAACAAAAAAACCTGCTACTGATCTACACCCCACCCTCTGTAGCACCTCTAGTACAGCTATTGGGCACCCTACTGATCTAATTATTTATTCATTTAGAGTAGAAAGGAGAAATATATATGCACATATATTAATTTATACTTTTATACAAGTCAAATCTGTTTTGCTTCCGTTTTGCTTTTTTTTCTATGGAAAACATAGTGGAAAACCTATTTAATGCTGGGCTCACAAATAGTCATTAAATGACAGAATAAAGAAATAAATATATATAGATTTAGTGGAACTTAAAGGGAACCTGTCACCCCCTCCAGGCATTTTTAACTAAAAGAGCCACCTTGTGCAGCACCAATGCTGCATTATGTCAAGGTGGCTCTTTTAGTTGTGGTCCCTTTCAACGCTAAAATAATCATTTTTATAATTTGTCCCTGATACCTCGAATTTGTCCTGGGGGCATGTCTTTTCCCCCGGACACAAACACCTCCCAGCTGTCACTCAATACTCTGTGCACAGGGCTCCGCCTCCTCTACCTTCATTAACATCCCACTGGGGCTCCCGGATTTATCGCCTTGTCAGTGACCACCATGGTGCGTCCCTCGCTTCCCAGACGACCTTCCGCGGTCGGAGCAGCAGACGCAACAGCGACCACTTTGAGGAAGGTAACACGCAGAAGTCGCCCATGTGTTTGGCTGCGGCCCCGGCTCCTGCGCTGTAAGTTCGAAGGGCAGCGCAAACTGCATGCCCAAAAAAAGCTTACAGCGCATGGCGCCGGGGCTGCAGCAGAACACACGGGCGACTTCTGCGTGTTGATTTCCTCAAAGTGGTTGCTGTTGCTGCTGCTGCTCTGACTGCGGAAGGTCGTCTGGGAATCGAGGGATGCACCTCGGTGGTCACTGATAAGGCGGTAAATCCGGGAGCCCCAGTGGGATGTTAATGAAGGCAGAGGAGGTGCAGCCCTGCGCACAGAGTATTGAGTGATGGCTGGGGGGCTTTTGTGTCCGGGGGAAAAGACATGCTCCAAGGACAAATTCGAGGTATCAGGGACAAATTATAAAAACGATTATTTTAGCGTTGAAAGGGATCACAACTAAAAGAGCCACCTTGATAGAATGCAGCATTAGTGCTGCACAAGGTGGCTCTTTTAGTTAAAAATGCCTGGGGGTGGGTGACAGGTTCCCTTTAAATTATATCTGATTTAGTATACAGGCTTTTTTACTTCTAAGTTAAAAAGTACTTCTAAATTTAGTGCTACACTATCATAACTGTTCAATATTTAAGTTTTTTTTCTTTATTTTCACATTTTAACCCCTTAGTGACAGAGCCAATTTGGTACTTAATGACCAAGCCAATTTTTACAATTCTGACCACGGTCACTTTATGAAGGACATTATAAGGGTTAAAAATTGACCAGCGATTTCTCTTTTTTTTATTGACCAACTCACATTTGAAGTGAGATTGGGGAGTCAATATAACAGAAAATACCCAAAAGTGACAACATTCTAAAAACTGCACCCCTCAAGGTGCGCAAAACCACATTCAAAAAGTTTATTAACCCTTCAGGTGCTTCATGAGAACTAAAGCAATGTGGAAGGAAAAAAATAACATTTTACTTTTTTCACAAAGAATTTACTTTGGAACCGATTTTTTTTATTTTGGGGGAAAGCCACTGTTTGGCCACATGACAGGGCTCAGAAGGGAGGGAGCACATTGGAATTTTTGAAGGCAAAATTGGCTGGAATCACTGGTGGCACCATGTCACATTTGGAGACCCCCTGATGTACCTGAACAGTGGAAACCCCCCAATTCTAACTCTAACCCTAACCCCAACACACCCCTAAACCTAATCCCAAACCGAATCATAACTCTAACCACAATCATAAATCTAACAAACCCCTAACCCTAATCCCAACCCTAACCACAAACCTAACCCTAACACACCCCTACCCCTAATTCCAAACCTAACCGTAATCCCAACCTTAGCCACAATCCTAACCCTAGCCCAACCCTAACTTTAGGCCAGCCCTTATCTTTAGCCCAACCCTAGACCAACCCTAATTTTAGTCCAACCCTAGCCCTATCCCTAACCCTAGCCCAACCCTAACTTTAGCCCAACCCTAACTTTAGCCAAAACCTAACTTTAGGCCAACTCTAACCCTCATGGACAAATGGAAATAAATACATTTATTTTAGTTTATTATTTTTACCTAACTATGGGGGTGATAAAGTGGGGTTTGATTTACTATTTTTTTTATTTTGATCACTGTGATAGGGTCTATCACAGTGTTCAAAATGAACCAATAGGTTAAATTTCCTATCGTTGCCAGGTGGCAGCCGGCAGATCTCGGTGAGCGCACTGCACATGCACCCACCATTTTCTTCCCGGAAGAAGATGGAGCTGGAAGGGGGACTTCACAGGGGAAGGCAGGGACACCAGATGTACTGGTGGGGGATTCCTTGTCTCTCTCCTCTGATGTGTGATCACATCAGAGGAGAGAGAAATTAAATGGGAAATCTGACTTTTTTTGTGGTCACCATTATTCCGTTAATAATGGCGATCACAATACTGGGGTTGGTAAAAACCGACCTGAATCATATTCTATGGGGGCTCAGCTAGACCTTGGAGAAATTCCGATTATGGGGAACACTATACACTTGTTTCTCGGCATTTTTAAAAAGCGGCACTGAGGAATAAGTACCCTTAATTGCCATCGTTAATAGGCATACCGGCAGTCATTAAGGGGTTAAATGATTTACTTGTATCTAATAAATTAGTGATAGTCTAGGATGCATTGATTTTTTGAGTGCTACTGGCATCGGTATGTAATTGTCTTACAGTACGAGGATACAGCATATTGCCTTTGAAAATTTTCTACCAACAGATACATGAAGCTCACAAGATAACAAACTCTTTGTACAGATGAGATTGTATCTTTTCTTATTTATTCAGATTAAGGCCTAGTTTAGATGCCAGTGACCTTCCTCATGTGTATAAACACGGCCCACTTTCCATCATTGTTTTGGATCTGTTTTTATCAGTATTTGGTCAGTGTGTCAGCTTTTACCATCTGTGTTACATCAGTTACTTTCTTGCATGCAAAATAAATAAATTGCAATATTAAAAACAGACAGCACATGGAGGGTAATGTGTGATGTCCTTGATTTTTCTCAGACCCAAAGATTTGTAAGGGTAATTATGATCTTAGACTGGTTTCAAACACGTACATGTCACCGTAAATTTTTTTGCAAATACATGGTCGGTTAAATATGTATCAGTAATGAAATTGCAAATATCATTTTATATTTCTTTTGTTAATTTCTTTTTAAATTATTTTTCATTAGGCAGACATTACGGAAATCATAAATTACTCATGGCTTGTGCAATGTGGAGCTGTAAACATGCTTAGTATCAATTGCATTAGTAATAACCAAAGCAGGTGTTAGAAGAATAATAATTTAGTTTCATTCATTTAAATACATCATATGATACTAGCTGTGCAGGTACAGTGTCCACAGCATAAAATTATTCAACTATGGAAGGAAATGAGAGGGAAAGAAGGGGATCTATATATACAATCAAATAAACAGTAAACAGGCAATACGAGCTACATCCAAAATGTAGCACTAAAGGTCCCGTCCGCTTCCTCCCTAAAGAGGCTTTATACATATTTAAATTCCAAGTGGAGCACTACATGGCCCATAAATGTCCTTATGCCGACTTGGAACTCTTAAGTAGGGGTACTCGGGCTGGGTTGGACAGGTCTTCAGAGGGGTTGTCACGGCAGCAGTGACCCGGTCCGTGGCCCTAGGCATCCAATAAAAATTATGAGGGAAAGTTTGTAGGGGATTTTACGTGACGTCACCTGTTGTGTTCGGCAATGAGTGGCCGACGCTGCTTAAGGAGACCACTGGGGCTGATGGTGATGCAGCTGGGATGGTTCTGCTCCCCACAGGTAAACACATCATATTGATTATTCCAGCTTGAGAATACCTTCAAATATAGCACAATAGTTAGAGCACTAACCAAGAGGTAATATAATGGTATCCAAATCAATACTTATAGAAAACTGGTTCAACGTAAAAGTAGATAGAAACATACAAAAGAGCCACGTATGTCAGAACAATAGGAAAATACTTTATTTTAAACTGTAAAGCGCTGCGGAATATGATAGCGCTATATAAAAATAAAGATTATTATTATTATTATTTATTGAACAATATAAAAAATCAGATTAAAATCTTATAGCCAATAGTGCTTAGTGAGCCAATAAATAACAACAAAAGGCGTCACCATTAGGCGGGCAAAATAATTACAAAAAATAGTCACAGAAGCATACTACAATGGAATTAATGCGGACAGTAGATCATAGACAGTGGGGATACATTTAAACAACGAGTACAAAATAGTGTCTCTTTGGATCCAAAGCGGATCCCCCAATGCTATGGTCAATAAATCCTCAATGTGCAATTAATAACTTCTTTTTGGAAGTGCATCTGAACAGCAAGGTGGATTGCTGTTGAGGGGAGATAGAGAGAGAAAAAAAAAAATCTATAAATCTTCAGCACAGCGAGTGTGAACGAGCTGAGTGTGACCTGAGTGTAAGTGTGAACGGCGGTAAGTGTGTGACTTGTGATTCAGTGACTTTGGAATCAGGGAGTTTCCAAGGGAGGAATTGCTTCTGGTTTTTTTTATTTTTTTTATTTGGTTTAATTAATACTTTGCATTTATTTTTAATTAACGTTTCTGTGTGGTGCAATCCCCATTAGGAAATGTGCTCCACAATTGTTAATGCCATCCAGTGTACATCTTGCCACATGTATGCAGTCCTTGACCAGCCGGTCGAGGGTGCATACTGCTGTGCGAGATGTGAGCACATTGTGCATTTGGAAACCCAGATACTGGATCTAAATGTGCAGCTGGCAACACTGAGATCCATAGACAATATGGAGAGGAGTCTTCTGCTCACAGAGCAGACGCTCAATGGGATAGATGAGGAGGGGGATGGTAGGATGGAGCTGCAGGACAGTGTGGCAGTTAGCTGGGTGACAGATAGAAGGCGGGGTAGAGGGAAGAGTGCCAGGGAGGCTAGTCCTGATCTGGCACACCCCAATAAGTTTGCTAAGTTGGCAGATGAGGGGGGTGCCAGTACAGGGGTAGCACTGCTGCAGCCAGGCATGTCCTCTGAAAGCCGGAGGAGTGACTGCTCCAGTAAGGAGGGAAAAAGGAGAGCAGGGCAGGCCAGACAGGTGCTGGTAGTGGGGGACTCAATTATTAGGGGAACAGATAGGGCAATCTGTCACAAAGACAGGGATCGTCGGACGGTGTGCTGCCTACCTGGCGCTCGAGTCCGACACATCGCTGATCGGGTGGACAGATTACTGGGAGGGGCTGGTGAGGACCCAGCGGTCATGGTGCACATTGGCACAAATGACAAAGTTAGAGGTAGGTGGAAGGTCCTTAAAGATGATTTCAGGGAATTAGGCTGCAAGCTGAAAGCAAGGACCTCCAACGTGGTATTTTCTGAAATACTGCCTGTACCACGTGCCACGCCAGAGAGGCAACGGGAGATTAGGGAGGTTAATAAGTGGCTCAAGAATTGGTGTAGGAAGGAGGGGTTTGGGTTCCTGCAGAACTGGGCCGACTTCTCAGTTGGCTACAGGCTCTACGCTAGGGACGGGCTGCACCTCAATGGGGAAGGTGCAGCTGTACTGGGGGAGAAAATGGTTAGAAGGTTGGAGGAGTGTTTAAACTAGGGATTGGGGGGGAGGGTATTCATTTTATAGGAGGGGAAGATAGTGCAGATAGAGACCTGGGCACAAATAAGGAAGTTGGGGGTGGCGGTGGCATGGGGGGTGGGGTTAGAACAGTTAGTAATTTAAGAAAGAATAGAGGTACAGAGAGTAACATCAAGTGCATGTATACTAATGCCAGAAGCCTCGCCAACAAAATGGATGAATTAGAACTAATGTTGTTGAAGCATAATTATGACATGGTGGGGATATCTGAGACGTGGCTGGATGAGAGCCATGACTGGGCTGTTAACTTGCAGGGCTATAGCCTTTTCAGAAATGACCGTACAGATAAGCGAGGGGGTGGGGTGTGTCTGTATGTAAAATCGACCTTAAAACCCATCCTGCGTGATAATATAGGTGAATCTAATGAAAATGTAGAGTCTCTGTGGGTGGAGATAAGGGGAGGGGGAAAAAATAATAAATTACTGATAGGGGTTTGTTATAAATCTCCAAAACTAATGGAAGCAATGGAGAATATCCTCGTAAAGCAAATAGATGAAGCTGCGACTCAAGGAGAAGTCATTATTATGGGGGACTTCAACTACCCTGAAATAGATTGGGGAACAGAAACCTGCAGTTCCAGCAAAGGTAATCGGTTTTTGACAACTATGAGAGACAATTACCTTTCACAACTGGTTCAGGACCCAACAAGGAGGGGGGCACTGCTAGACCTAATATTAACCAACAGGCCAGACCGCATATCAAATATAAGGGTTGGGGGTCACTTGGGGAATAGTGATCACAAAATAATAAGTTTTCATGTAACCTTTAATAAGATGGGTAGTAGGGGGGTGACAAGGACACTAAACTTCAGGAGGGCAAATTTCCAACGGATGAGAGAGGATCTTGGTGCAATTAACTGGGACAATATCCTGAGACACAAAAATACACAAAGAAAATGGGAGACATTTATTAGCATCCTGGATAGGACCTGTGCACAGTATATACCGTATGGGAATAAACATACTAGAAATAGGAGGAAACCAATATGGCTAAATAGAGCTGTAAGGGGCGCAATAAGGGACAAAAAGAAAGCATTTAGAGAATTAAAGGAAGTAGGTAGTGAGGAGGCATTAAATAAATACAGAAAATTAAATACATTCTGTAAAAACCAAATCAAGGCAGCAAAGATTGAGACAGAGAGACTCATTGCCAGAGAGAGTAAAAATAATCCCAAAATATTCTTTAACTATATAAATAGTAAGAAACTAAAAAATGACAGTGTTGGCCCCCTTAAAAATAGTCTGGGTGAAATGGTGGATGAGGATGAGGAAAAAGCCAATATGCTAAATGACTTTTTTTCATCAGTATTTACAAAAGAAAATCCCATGGCAGCCAATATGACTAGTGATAATAATTCCCCATTAAATGTCACCTGCTTAACCCAGCAGGAAGTACAGCGGCGTCTAAAAATAACCAAAATTGACAAATCTCCGGGCCCGGATGGGATACACCCCCGAGTACTGCAGGAACTAAGTACAGTCATTGATAGACCATTATTTTTAATCTTTAAAGACTCCATAATAACAGGGTCTGTACCACAGGACTGGCGTATAGCAAATGTGGTGCCAATATTCAAAAAAGGGGCAAAAACTGAACTCGGTAATTATAGGCCAGTAAGTTTAACCTCTACTGTGGGTAAAATCCTGGAGGGCATTCTAAGGGATACTATACTGGAGTATCTGAAGAGGAATAACCTTATGACCCAGTATCAGCACGGGTTTACTAGGGACCGTTCATGTCAGACTAATTTGATCAGCTTCTATGAAGAGGTAAGTTCCGGACTGGACCAAGGGAACCCAGTGGACGTAGTATATATGGACTTTTCCAAAGCTTTTGATACGGTGCCACACAAAAGGTTGTTACATAAAATGAGAGTAATGGGGATAGGGGAAAATATGTGTAAGTGGGTTGAGAGCTGGCTCAGGGATAGGAAACAAAGGGTGGTTATTAATGGAGCACACTCGGACTGGGTCACGGTTAGCAGTGGGGTACCACAGGGGTCAGTATTGGGCCCTCTTCTTTTTAACATATTTATTAATGACCTTGTAGGGGGCATTCAGAGTAGAATTTCAATATTTGCAGATGACACTAAACTCTGCAGGGTAATCAATACAGGGGAGGACAATTTTATATTACAGGATGATTTATGTAAACTAGAAGCTTGGGCTGATAAATGGCAAATGAGCTTTAATGGGGATAAATGTAAGGTCATGCACTTGGGTAGAAGTAATAAGATGTATAACTATGTGCTTAATTCTAAAACTCTGGGCAAAACCGTCAATGAAAAAGACCTGGGTGTATGGGTGGATGACAAACTCATATTCAGTGGCCAGTGTCAGGCATCTGCTACAAAGGCAAATAAAATAATGGGATGTATTAAAAGAGGCATAGATGCTCATGAGGAGAACATAATTTTACCTCTATACAGGTCACTAGTTCGACCACACTTAGAATACTGTGCACAGTTCTGGTCTCCGGTGTATAAGAAAGACATAGCTGAACTGGAGCGGGTGCAGAGAAGAGCGACCAAGGTTATTAGAGGACTGAGGGGTCTGCAATACCAAGATAGGTTATTGCACTTGGGGCTATTTAGTTTGGAAAAACGAAGACTAAGGGGTGATCTTATGTTAATGTATAAATATATGAGGGGACAGTACAAAGACCTTTCTGATGATCTTTTTAATCATAGACCTGAGACAGGGACAAGGGGGCATCCTCTACGTCTTGAGGAAAGAAGGTTTAAGCATAATAACAGACACGGATTCTTTACTGTAAGAGCAGTGAGACTATGGAACTCTCTGCCGTATGATGTTGTAATGAGTGATTCATTAATTATATTTAAGAGGGGACTGGATACCTTTCTGGAAAAGTATAATGTTACAGGGTATATACACTAGATTCCTTGATAAGGCGTTGATCCAGGGAACTAGTCTGATTGCCGTATGTGGAGTCGGGAAGGAATTTTTTTCCCCATGGTGGAGTTACCCTTTGCCACATGGGGTTTTTTTGCCTTCCCCTGGATCAACATGTTAGGGCATGTTAGGTTAGGCTATGGGTTGAACTAGATGGACTTACAGTCTTCCTTCAACCTTAATAACTAATAACTATAACAGGTATGGACTCTGGACCGTATATTGTGAGTTAGGAAGCATGGTATAAAGCATAGAGGCAAAAAAGCCTGGAACTAAACCCCAGCTCCCAAGGTCCACAAGTCCCCAATATACAAACTAAATCAATCCATGTAGTAAATACAAATGAATGTAGATAAATCTTACCAACACCTATATGGAGACGCTGTAACCCCTATGCGCATTTCGGCAAGGTGCCTTCCTCAGGGGGAGTGGCATCACAACTAAAACATGCCCATTTTATATGAGTACTGGCCAATGAAAGTAAAGTGTCTGTAGACACATGACCGGAAGTGGGACCGCACAGAATGCCGGTATTTGTAGTAAAAACTGAGTTTAATAGTTTAGCAGCGGCGCATGTGACCCGGTATGTCTCCGCACAGCGAAGTCAGCGAGTTCGCAATTAAGCACATGACCAGAAGTAAAGCCGCACAGAATGCCGGTATTTGTAGTAGGAACTGGGCTATATGATTAGCAGCGGCGCATGTGACCCGGCATGCCCCCGCCCAGCGAAGTCAGCGAGTGCGTCATGGATAGGGGCGGGACGCCAAGGAGATGTCACCATGGACACGCAAGCATAGCGTGAACATGGAGCAGCTCCCCGACACCCGCCTGCAGCCACAGAGAGACACCGTCGCCGGCAACGCTAGCAGGGGTGCCAGTGCACACGCGCACAGAGGTATCACAAGCCAGTATATAAATTACAAAAAATAAACAATAGATTAGAAAGCAAGCGCCATCCCATTGCCATATCTCAAAAAGTATATATACAGCATAACAACATGTCTACATTTCAGCATTATCTAGTGTATATTAATATAAGTAGCACCACAATAAAACATGGCACAAAGTGAGTGATCACCGATATAAACAAATACAACACAACATAAATGATGAGAGAATAAAATGTGGAATAAGTATACAGTGACACAGAAAAAAGAAAAAAAGATGTGCAAACTAAACAAAATACCACCACCCATGATAATGCCAAATAAAACGTGAGGAATTAATGCGTAAATACAAAACCAAAAGCTTTAATAAATATTGTATGATATATAATCACATACACAAATATAATGAAGAAAGCGACTAAAACCACAATGTCCGCAGACGAGGAATGTTGATAAAGAAAAATGAGAAAAAGAAAAGTGACAGTGCCAATATGATAAAATAAATCTTTGTGAATTTTGTATACATAAACGGGCCTATTTGTACACAAGCCAATACATATTACGTGCATCATATATATACACCGAAGGGTGACAGACACAACGTCTATGTTGAAATATGCCACAGAGAGAAATATTAATATAAATATGGTGAATATTATTCAATTAAAAAAACATCATATACAATTGTGACAGTGCGTGCAAAAACACTAAAGGAAAACGTATGCAATACAATGCGATGCATAGTATATATATGTAAACACCAAAAAGGGTGACAGACACACCATCTATGTTCAAATATACCACAGAGAAAAATATAAATGGAAATATAATAAATATTATTCAAATAAGAAAACATCATATACGATAAGAAATTGTTGTGACAAAACACATGCAAAAAGCATTAATAAAAGACATATGCAATAATGCATAGTACAGTAAAAATATATGAGAAAAAAACCATGCAGAACAAACGTACAAACATGCAGAACAATGTATACGACTATACAAAAAAGAAATCAAAGTCCAATAGAGATAAAAAGCGTGGGCACCAACAAATTGACATATGCAAAGTGGTCCAGGCTTCCATTATTGCCACAGGATACGATCTCATCAATAGATATTTAGTTCAATGACAGTATTTCATCCCACATTCCTGCTTCAATATGTTGGAAAAGAGATGTTTATCAACAAGGCCATGATCATGCTAAAAGGGTATGCAAAATAGCACAAATTAGTATAAAGATAAAAACAAATAAAAAACATAGAAACATAAATTAAAAACAAAGATGCCAATATAAAAAATTATATACATATAATATATATATATATATATAAACTAATTACACGAGGTCAGGAATCTAAATAAACGGAGCGAAACTAAGGGAGTCATTAAGACCATTAGGATGAAGAGTACGTAGAATCCAAATCCACTTAGCTTCTTTCTGGGCTAGACGGCGGCTAAAATTGCCCCCACGAAGATTAGATATAATGTGGTCAATACCTTTGACTCGAAGGCCAGATGGATCACAGGCGTGATGTTGCTTAAAATGTCTTGGAATTGTCTTTAGTTGTTCCAAATCATCTACTTTAGCTGCTGCAATAATATCACGCACATGTTCCCGAACTCTAATATTCAAAGCACGAGTAGTCAGGCCTATATAAATTAGAGAACAGGGACAGGTAGCGTGATAGATTACCGTTTGTGTAGAACAATTAATTGAATGCGTGATTACAAAAATACGTCCATCAGATGAAAGAAACTCCTTAGTTTTTTCAATATTGGGACAAGCGATGTATTTCCCACAAGGGCTACATCCCCATACATTCGTCCCACTTTTACCCTTATAGCCGAAGGCCTGAGGTTGGTTAGTCGGTGAGTAATAACTTCTAACCAAATGGTCACGTAAGTTGTCACATCTCCGAACAGTGACAACTGGTCTCTCGGGTAAGTATTGTTTCAATGTCTTGTCTGCTAATAACACTGGCCAATGTTTCTGCATGATCTCGTACATCATCTGCCACTGTGCAGAGAAGAGCGACCAAGGTTATTAGAGGACTGGGAGGTCTGCAATACCAAGATAGGTTATTACACTTGGGGCTATTTAGTTTGGAAAAACGAAGGCTAAGGGGTGATCTTATGTTAATGTATAAATATATGAGGGGACAGTACAAAGACCTTTCTGATGATCTTTTTAATCATAGACCGGTGACAGGGACAAGGGGGCATCCTCTACGTCTGGAGGAAAAAAGGTTTAAGCATAATAACAGACGCGGGTTCTTTACTGTAAGAGCAGTGAGACTATGGAACTCTCTGCCGTATGATGTTGTAATGAGTGATTCATTACTTAAATTTAAGAGGGGACTGGATGCCTTTCTGGAAAAGTATAATGTTACAGGGTATATACAGTAGATTCCTTGATAGGTCGTTGATCCAGGGAACTAGTCTGATTGCCGTATGTGGGGTCGGGAAGGAATTTTTTTCCCCATGGTGGAGCTTACTCTTACCGCATGGGTTTTTTTTGCCTTCCCCTGGATCAACATGTTAGGGCATGTTAGGTTAGGCTATGGGTTGAACTAGATGGACTTAAAGTCTTCCTTCAACCTTAATAACTATGTAACTATGTAACTATGTAACTGTGAGTGGTAGCGTGTCACCATTCTTGGAAGATCCGTTTTTGGTTTCGTTTTTTTGGAGAACATCAGATCATGGCGATTGGCATTTTTTGCACGGTTATACGCATGTTTGATGGAGCGTTTGCTGTAACCGCGTTCACAAAACCTATCCCTCATTTCCCTTGCACGTTCTTCAAAATCAAGATTTGTAGAGCAAAGGCGTCTAAGCCTCAGGAATTGGCCAATCGGAACTGACCTCACCACATGTGTTGGGTGGGATGATGTGGCGTTCAAAATAGAATTAACTGCAGTTTCCTTCCGGAACATATCTGTCTGCAGTAGACCCGTATCATCCTTCTTAACCAATACATCCAAGAATTCAATTTGACATGCGTGATATTTATAGGTCAATTTAATGTTGCAGGAATTATTATTAAGATTAGAAAAAAACGTTTCCAACTCAAAAGGAGTACCTCGCCAGATCAGGAAAATATCGTCGATGTACCGGGCCCAGAGAATGACCCGGTCCATCGATGAACCCTGATCTGACAAGAACAGGTCCCTCTCCCACAGCCCCAGGAACAGATTTGCATAGGAGGGCGCACAGGCCGCCCCATGGCTGTTCCTTGGAGCTGTAGGTAGAAGGACCCGTTAAAAGTAAAAAAATTATGGGTAAGAAGAAAATCCAAAAGTTGCAACAAAAATTAAATCTCCTCATGAGAAAAATTAGTCATAGACAGAAAATACTTGACAGCTTTTAGACCGTCATGATGTCGGATACTTGTGCAGAGGGACTCCACATCACACGTGACGAGAAGCATGTCCCCGTCCATGTGTATGGAGTCCACTCTTTTCTCAAACCTCTTGTTGAAACAATCCCTTCTTTTCTACGGGACACTTTGGATTTCTTGTGTAGAGTGGACTCCATACACATGGACAGGGACATGCTTCTCGTCACGTGTGATGTGGAGTCCCTCTGCACAAGTATCCGACATCATGACGGTCTAAAAGCTGTCAAGTATTTTCTGTCTATGACTAATTTTTCTCATGAGGAGATTGAATTTTTGCTGCAACTTTTGGATTTTCTTCTTACCCATAATATTTTTACTTTTAACGGGTCCTTCTACCTACAGCTCCAAGGAACAGCCATGGGGGCGGCCTGTGCGCCCTCCTATGCAAATCTGTTCCTGGGGCTGTGGGAGAGGGACCTGTTCTTGTCAGATCAGGGTTCGTCAATGGACCGGGTCATTCTCTGGGCCCGGAACATCGACGATATTTTCCTGATCTGGCGAGGTACTCCTTTTGAGTTGGAAACGTTTTTTTCTAATCTTAATAATAATTCCTGCAACATTAAATTGACCTATAAATATCACGCATGTCAAATTGAATTCTTGGATGTATTGGTTAAGAAGGATGATACGGGTCTACTGCAGACAGATATGTTCCGGAAGGAAACTGCAGTTAATTCTATTTTGAACGCCACATCATCCCACCCAACACATGTGGTGAGGTCAGTTCCGATTGGCCAATTCCTGAGGCTTAGACGCCTTTGCTCTACAAATCTTGATTTTGAAGAACGTGCAAGGGAAATGAGGGATAGGTTTTGTGAACGCGGTTACAGCAAACGCTCCATCAAACATGCGTATAACCGTGCAAAAAAAGCCAATCGCCATGATCTGATGTTCTCCAAAAAAACAAAACCAAAAACGGATCTTCCAAGAATGGTGACATGCTACCACTCACAGTGGCAGATGATGTACGAGATCATGCAGAAACATTGGCCAGTGTTATTGGCAGACAAGACATTGAAACAATACTTACCCGAGAGACCAGTTGTCACTGCTCGGAGATGTGACAACTTACGTGACCATTTGGTTAGAAGTTATTACTCACCGACTAACCAACCTCAGGCCTTCGGCTATAAGGGTAAAAGTGGGACAAATGTATGGGGATGTAGCCCTTGTGGGAAATGCATCGCTTGTCCCAATATCGAAAAAACTAAGGAGTTTCTTTCATCTGATGGACGTATTTTTGTAATCACGCATTCAATTAATTGTTCTACACAAACGGTAATCTATCACGCTACCTGTCCCTGTTCTCTAATTTATATAGGCCTGACTACTCGTGCTTTGAAGATTAGAGTTCGGGAACATGTGCGTGATATTATTGCAGCAGCTAAAGTAGATGATTTGGAACAACTAAAGACAATTCCAAGACATTTTAAGCAACATCACGCCTGTGATCCATCTGGCCTTCGAGTCAAAGGTATTGACCACATTATATCTAATCTTTGTGGGGGCAATTTTAGCCGCCGTCTAGCCCAGAAAGAAGCTAAGTGGATTTGGACTCTACGTACTCTTCATCCTAATGGTCTTAATGAATCCCTTAGTTTCGCTCCGTTTATTTAGATTCCTGACCTCGTGTAATTAGTTTATATATATATTATATGTATATAATTTTTTTATATTGGCATCTTTGTTTTTAATTTATGTTTCTATGTTTTTTATTTGTTTTTATCTTTATACTAATTTGTGCTATTTTGCATACCCTTTTAGCATGATCATGGCCTTGTTGATAAACATCTCTTTTCCAACATATTGAAGCAGGAATGTGGGATGAAATACTGTCATTGAACTAAATATCTATTGATGAGATCGTATCCTGTGGCAATAATGGAAGCCTGGACCACTTTGCATATGTCAATTTGTTGGTGCCCACGCTTTTTATCTCTATTGGACTTTGATTTCTTTTTTGTATAGTCGTATACATTGTTCTGCATGTTTGTACATGTTTGTTCTGCATGGTTATTTTCTCATATATTTTTACTGTACTATGCATTATTGCATATGTTTTTTATTAATGCTTTTTGCATGTGTTTTGTCACAACAATTTCTTATCCTATATGATGTTTTCTTATTTGAATAATATTTATTATATTTCCATCTATATTTTTCTCTGTGGTATATTTTAACATAGATGGTGTGTCTGTCACCCTTTTTGGTGTTTACATATATATACTATGCATCGCATTGTATTGCATACGTTTTCCTTCAGTGTTTTTGCACGCACTGTCACAATTGTATATGATGTTTTTTTAATTGAATAATATTCACCATATTGATATTAATATTTCTCTCTGTGGCATATTTCAACGTAGACGTTGTGTCTGTCACCCTTCGGTGTATATATATGATGCATGTAATATGTATTGGCTTGTGTACAAATAGGCCCGTTTATGTATACAAAATTCACAAAGATTTATTTTATCATATTGGCACTGTCACTTTTCTTTTTCTCATTTTTCTTTATCTACATTCCTCGTCTGCGGACATTGTGGTTTTAGTCACTTTCTTCATTATATTTGTGTATGTGATTATATATCATACAATATTTATTAAAGCTTTTGGTTTTGTATTTCCGCATTAATTCCTCACGTTTTATTTGGCATTATCATGGGTGGTGGTATTTTGTTTAGTTTGCACATCTTTTTTTCTTTTTTTTTCTTTTTTCTGTTTCACTGTATACTTATTCCACATTTTATTCTCTCATCATTTATGTTGTGTTGTATTTGTTTATATCGGTGATCACTCACTTTGTGCCATGTTTTATTGTGGTGCTACTTATATTAATATACACTAGATAATGCAGAAATGTAGACATGTTGCTATGCTGTATATATACTTTTTGAGATATGGCAATGGGATGGCGCTTGCTTTCTAATCTATTGTTTATTTTTTGTAATTTATATACTGGCTTGTGATACCTCTGTGCGCGTGTGCACTGGCACCCCTGCTAGCGTTGCCGGCGACGGTGTCTCTCTGTGGCTGCAGGCGGGGGTCGGAGAGCTGCTCCATGTTCACGCTATGCTTGCGTGTCCATGGTGACATCTCCTTGGCGTCCCGCCCCTATCCATGACGCACTCACTGACTTCGCTGGGCGGGGGCATGCCGGGTCACATGCGCCGCTGCTAATCATATAGCCCAGTTCCTACTACAAATACCGGCATTCTGTGCGGCTTTACTTCTGGTCATGTGCTTAATTGCGTACTCGCTGACTTCGCTGTGCGGAGACATACCGGGTCACATGCGCCGCTGCTAAACTATTAAACTCAGTTTTTACTACAAATACCGGCATTCTGTGCGGTCCCACTTCCGGTCATGTGTCTACAGACACTTTACTTTCATTGGCCAGTACTCATATAAAATGGGCATGTTTTAGTTGTGATGCCACTCCCCCTGTGGAAGGCACCTTGCCAAAATGCGCAAAGGGGTTACGGCGTCTCCATATAGGTGTTGGTAAGATTTATCTACATTCATTTGTATTTACTACATGGATTGATTTAGTTTGTATATTGGGGACTTGTGGACCTTGGGAGCTGGGTTTAGTTCCAGGCTTTTTTTGCCTCTAAGCTTTATACCATGCTTCCTAACTCACAATATACGGTCCAGAGTCCATACCTGTTATTAATTGCACATTGAGGATTTATTGACCATAGCATTGGGGGATCCGCTTTGGATCCAAAGAGACACTATTTTGTACTCATTGTTTAAATGTATCCCCACTGTCTATGATCTACTGTCCGCATTAATTCCAATGTAGTATGCTTCTGTGACTATTTTTTGTAATTATTTTGCCCGCCGAATGGTGACGCCTTTTGTTGGTATTTATTGGCTCACTAAGCACTATTGGCTATAAGATTTTAATCTGATTTTTTATATTGTTCAATAAAGTATTTTCCTATTGTTCTGACATACGTGGCTCTTTTGTATGTTTCTCCCCACAGGTGGAGCAGAGCCCCAGGGCTACCAGTGTAGTTTTGTAAGGGATCGTAGATGCTGGGGTGCAGGACTGAGGGTGCGGGAAATGACTGAAGGACACAAGGAATGCAGTTTCCTTTACCTTTACTTGGTAATTGCAGGTGCAGTCCGGAGCACGGGTAGCAGGTGATGATGGGGTCCAGACAGTCTGGACGCAACTTAGGATCCACTGTTGTGAATTTGGTTTTTGGGCTCCCCAGGTGGTCACTGGTGGTACTGGACTTGTGTGCTTCACTTTCTCTGTTCACCTGTTTCCATCAGGATATGGGAGTATCCTATTTAGTCTTGCTGCTCAGTTATTCTAGTGCCGGCCATCAATGTTACCAGAGCCTTTCTGTTGCATGTTCCTGCTTCTAGACTACTATCAGCTAAGTTGGACTCTTAGTCCTAAGTTTGTTTGCATTTTTGTTCCAGTTCACAGTTATGTTATGTTTCTGTAGCTGGAAGCTCTTGTGGGCCGAAATTACCACTCCGGTGTCATGAGTTGACACATGAGTCTTAAAGTAATTTCTGGATGGTATTTTAATAGGGTTTTCAGCTGACCGTGAAGTTCCCTATTGTATCTTCTTACTATCTAGTAAGCGGACCTCGCTTTGCTGAACCTACCTTCATACTGCGTATGTCTTTTCCTCTGAACTCACCGTCAATATATGTGGGGGGCTTCTGTCTCCTTTTTGGGGGAATTTCCCTAGAGGTAAGCCAGGTCTGTTTTTTCCTCTAATAGGGTTAGTTAGTTCTCCGGCTGGCGCTGGGCGTCTAGGGATAAAACGTAGGTACGTCACCCGGCCACTGTTAGTTGTGTGATAGGTTTAGCTCACGGTCAGCTCGAGATTCCATCACCCAAGAGCTAGTCTGTTATTTAAGTTCTCTGACGTTCCCTTGCCATTGGGAACCATGACAGTATGGCCGGCCAAGGGTTAAAACCGTTGGCAAAAGAAAGGAGAGAAAAAGAAGTCTGCAGATTTTTTTTTTTTTTTTCTTCTGAGCTTGCTCTATAGTTTACTCAGTTGCATTTCTGCTCTAATTGCAGCCTTTGCCTCTCTCTCTCCTTCTAATCCTTGAATGGCTCTGATCTCACCTGAGTAAAATGGATCCTCAGAGTTCGGCTACAGGTTTGAATAATCTTGCTACGAAGGTTCAAAATTTACAGGATTTTGTTATTCATGCTCCTATATCTGAACCTAGAATTCCTATACCAGAATTTTTCTCCGGGAATAGATCTCGTTTCCTGAATTTCAAAAATAATTGTAAATTATTTCTTTCCCTGAGATCTCGCTCCGCTGGAGATCCCGCACAGCAGGTTAGGATAGTAATTTCCTTGCTGCGGGGTGACCCTCAAGACTGGGCATTTGCATTGGCACCCGGGGATCCTGCGTTGCTCAACTTAGAGATTCAGGCTGAAAAAGCCTTGATGGCCCTATCTCAAGGGCAAGATGAAGCTGAAATATACTGCCAAAAATTTCGTAAATGGTCTGTGCTTACTCAGTGGAATGAGTGCGCCCTGGCGGCGAATTTCAGAGAGGGTCTCTCTGATGCCATTAAAGATGTTATGGTGGGGTTCCCTGCACCTACAGGTCTGAATGAGTCCATGACAATGGCTATTCAGATTGATCGGCGTTTGCGGGAGCGCAAACCTGTGCACCATTTGGCGGTGTCTTCTGAGAAGGCTCCAGAAAATATGCAATGTGATAGAATTCTGTCCAGAAGCGAACGGCAGAATTTTAGGCGAAAAAATGGGTTGTGCTTCTATTGTGGTGATTCAACTCATGTTATATCAGCATGCTCTAAATGTACAAAAAAGGTTGATAAGTCTATTTCAATTGGCACTTTACAGTCTAAGTTTATTTTGTCTGTGACCTTGATTTGTTCATTATCGTCAATTACCGCGGATGCCTATGTCGACTCTGGCGCCGCTTTGAGTCTCATGGATTGGTCCTTTGCCAGGCGCTGTTGGTTTGATCTAGAGCCTCTGGAAGTTCCTATACCTCTGAAGGGTATTGACTCTACACCATTGGCTAGTAATGAACCACAATACTGGACACAAGTGACTATGCGTATGAATCCAGACCATCAGGAGACGATTCGCTTCCTTGTGTTGTACAATCTACATGATGTTTTGGTGCTCGGATTGCCATGGTTACAATCTCATAACCCAGTTCTTGACTGGAAAGCAATGTCTGTGTTAAGCTGGGGATGTCAGGGGGCTCATGGGGACGTACCTTTGGTTTCCATTTCGTCATCTATTCCCTCTGAGATTCCGCAATTTTTATCTGATTATCGTGATGTTTTTGAGGAGCCTAAGCTTGGTTCACTACCTCCTCACAGAGATTGCGATTGTACCATAGATCTGATTCCGGGCAGTAAATTTCCAAAGGGTCGTTTATTTAATCTATCTGTACCTGAACATGCTGCTATGCGAGAATATATTAAGGAGTCCCTGGAAAAGGGACATATTCGTCCTTCTTCATCTCCCTTAGGAGCCGGTTTTTTCTTTGTATCTAAAAAAGATGGCTCTTTGAGGCCGTGTATTGATTATCGACTCTTGAATAAAATTACAGTCAGATATCAGTATCCTCTGCCACTGCTGACTGATTTGTTTGCTCGAATAAAAGGGGCTAAGTGGTTCTCTAAGATTGATCTCCGTGGGGCGTATAATTTGGTGCGAATTAAGCAGGGGGATGAGTGGAAAACCGCATTTAATACGCCCGAGGGCCATTTTGAGTATTTAGTAATGCCTTTTGGTCTTTCAAATGCCCCTTCAGTCTTTCAGTCCTTTATGCATGACATTTTCCGGGAATATTTGGATAAATTCATGATCGTGTATCTGGATGATATTTTGATTTTTTCGGATGACTGGGATTCTCATGTCCAACAGGTCAGGAGGGTTTTTCAGGTTTTGCGGGCTAATTCCTTGTGTGTGAAGGGTTCTAAGTGTATTTTTGGGGTTCAAAAGATTTCTTTTTTGGGGTACATTTTTTCCCCCTCTTCCATTGAGATGGATCCTGTCAAGGTTCGGGCTATTTGTGATTGGACGCAACCTTCTTCGCTTAAGAGCCTTCAGAAATTTTTGGGCTTTGCTAATTTTTATCGTCGATTTATAACTGGTTTTTCTGATGTTGCTAAACCTTTGACTGATTTGACCAAAAAGGGTGCTGATGTTGCTGATTGGTCCCCTGCTGCTGTGGAGGCCTTTCGGGAGCTTAAGCGCCGCTTTTCTTCCGCCCCTGTGTTGCGTCAGCCTGATGTTACTCTTCCTTTTCAGGTTGAGGTCGATGCTTCCGAGATCGGAGCTGGGGCGGTCTTGTCGCAGAAAAGTTCCGATTGCTCCGTGATGAGACCTTGTGCGTTCTTTTCTCGAAAATTTTCGCCCGCCGAGCGAAATTATGATATTAGTAATCGGGAGCTTTTGGCTATGAAGTGGGCTTTTGAGGAGTGGCGTCATTGGCTTGAGGGGGCTAGACATCAGGTGGTGGTATTAACCGATCACAAGAATTTGATTTATCTTGAGTCTGCCAGGCGCCTGAATCCTAGACAGGCGCGCTGGTCGTTGTTTTTCTCTCGGTTTAATTTTGTGGTCTCATACTTACCAGGTTCTAAAAATGTGAAGGCGGATGCCCTTTCTAGGAGTTTTGAGCCTGATTTCCCTGGTGATTCTGAACCTACAGGTATCCTTAAGGATGGGGTGATATTATCTGCTGTTTCCCTAGACCTGCGACGGGCTTTGCAGGAGTTTCAGGCGGATAGACCTGATCGTTGCCCGCCTGGTAGACTGTTTGTTCCTGATGATTGGACTAGTAGAGTCATCTCGGAGGTTCATTCTTCTGCGTTGGCAGGTCATCCCGGGATCTTTGGTACCAGGGATTTGGTGGCTAGGTCCTTCTGGTGGCCTTCTCTGTCTCGAGATGTACGAGTTTTTGTGCAGTCTTGTGATGTTTGTGCTCGGGCCAAACCTTGTTGTTCTCGGGCTAGCGGATTGTTGTTATCTTTGCCTATTCCAAAGAGGCCTTGGACTCACATCTCTATAGATTTTATTTCTGATCTCCCTGTTTCTCAGAAAATGTCTGTCATCTGGGTGGTGTGTGACCGTTTTTCAAAGATGGTTCATTTGGTGCCCTTGCCTAAGTTGCCGTCCTCTTCCGAGTTGGTTCCTTTGTTTTTTCAAAATGTGGTTCGCTTGCATGGTATTCCGGAGAATATCGTTTCTGACAGGGGGACCCAGTTCGTGTCTAGATTTTGGCGGGCGTTCTGTGCTAGGATGGGCATTGATTTGTCTTTTTCGTCTGCGTTCCATCCTCAGACTAATGGCCAGACTAAGCGAACTAATCAGACCTTGGAGACTTATTTGAGGTGTTTTGTGTCTGCGGATCAGGATGACTGGGTTGCCTTTTTGCCGTTGGTGGAGTTTGCCCTCAATAATCGGGCTAGTTCTGCCACTTTGGTTTCTCCTTTCTTTTGCAATTCGGGGTTTCATCCTCGCTTTTCTTCTGGTCAGGTGGAGTCTTCGGATTGTCCTGGAGTGGATACTGTGGTGGATAGGTTGCATCAGATTTGGGGACAGGTGGTGGACAATTTGGAGTTGTCCCAGGAGAAGACTCGGCATTTTGCTAACCGCCGTCGTCGTGTTGGTCCTCGTCTTCATGTTGGGGACTTGGTGTGGTTGTCTTCTCGTTTTGTCCCTATGAGGGTTTCTTCTCCTAAGTTTAAGCCTCGGTTCATCGGCCCGTAAAAGATTTTGGAGATTCTTAACCCTGTGTCCTTTCGATTGGACCTCCCGGCATCTTTTTCTATCCATAATGTCTTCCATCGGTCATTATTGCGCAGGTATGAGGTACCGGTTGTGCCTTCCGTTGAGCCTCCTGCTCCGGTGTTGGTTGAGGGTGAATTGGAGTACGTTGTGGAGAAGATCTTGGACTCCCGTGTTTCCAGACGGAAACTTCAGTATCTGGTCAAGTGGAAGGGCTACGGTCAGGAGGATAATTCTTGGGTGACAGCCTCTGATGTTCATGCCTCTGATTTGGTCCGTGCCTTTCATAGGGCTCATCCTGATCGCCCTGGTGGTTCTTGTGAGGGTTCGGTGCCCCCTCCTTGAGGGGGGGGTACTGTTGTGAATTTGGTTTTTGGGCTCCCCCGGTGGTCACTGGTGGTACTGGACTTGTGTGCTTCACTTTCTCTGTTCACCTGTTTCCATCAGGATATGGGAGTATCCTATTTAGTCTTGCTGCTCAGTTATTCTAGTGCTGGCCATCAATGTTACCAGAGCCTTTCTGTTGCATGTTCCTGCTTCTAGACTACTATCAGCTAAGTTGGACTCTTAGTCCTAAGTTTGTTTGCATTTTTGTTCCAGTTCACAGTTATGTTATGTTTCTGTAGCTGGAAGCTCTTGTGGGCCGAAATTACCACTCCGGTGTCATGAGTTGACACATGAGTCTTAAAGTAATTTCTGGATGGTATTTTAATAGGGTTTTCAGCTGACCGTGAAGTTCCCTATTGTATCTTCTTACTATCTAGTAAGCGGACCTCGCTTTGCTGAACCTACCTTCATACTACGTATGTCTTTTCCTCTGAACTCACCGTCAATATATGTGGGGGGCTTCTGTCTCCTTTTTGGGGGAATTTCCCTAGAGGTAAGCCAGGTCTGTTTTTTCCTCTAATAGGGTTAGTTAGTTCTCCGGCTGGCGCTGGGCGTCTAGGGATAAAACGTAGGTACGTCACCCAGCCACTGTTAGTTGTGTGATAGGTTTAGCTCACGGTCAGCTCGAGATTCCATCACCCAAGAGCTAGTCTGTTATTTAAGTTCTCTGATGTTCCCTTGCCATTGGGAACCATGACAATCCACCTAGCCAGGTGGGTTTGGAGGCCTTCCTTCTGTGCTATTCTCTTAGGTCCTTGCTGCTTTAAGCTCTGTTCAAGCTCCTCTCCTGCGTGTTGCTTCTAACCTGTATGGCAGACAGCGTGAGCCTATCACAGGCACTGCCTTTTCACTGGCAGCCCCAGCTCTTGGTCTGCTGTGGTGCCTCCAAGCATTCAGTGTGGCCAGGGAGCTTGCAGTTCCCTGCCCTGCACCGTCACACACAGTGTCCCAAGCCAGCAACCTCGGGTCTTGTCGGGTGAGGCACTACTGGTCCTCTTGATCCTATGTGGCTGCTTTTTTGGAGAATGTGTGTGGTTGTGGCTGTGGCACATATAATTACCACAGCCTCCTATTTGTTTTCTAGCTGTGTCCTCAGTTTCTCCACTAGTGTAGGGCCAGTCCCCTACTGTGACCTGGTCCCTCCACCCAACTACGGTCGGCATGGATTTGGGCCCCATGGGTGAATTCCTCGCTACCCATGCCCCTAGGACCCCTTCTTGCTCTCTCACTCTCTGGAACTTCTGACTCTCTGTCCTCTGGTGCTGGGATGAGCTTCTCACTCCTCAAGTCCCCAGCTCCAGCTCCCCAACTGTCTAACTCTCCAACTAACTCCTCCCTCCTGTTTCTATGACAACTCCACTCTCTATACCCACACCTTCTATCTAGTTCCCTCCAGGCCTATAGAGGTCTAGTGTTGGATGCTAGTGTGTGGGTACTGGGTAATGTCCCCTCCTTATCTGAGAGCGGAGTACCACACCTCTGGCTGTGGTGCAGTACCTCTATGGTGACTGGACCCTCAGGGGCGCCACATTAAAGCACTGTGCTTTCAATACATAAAATAAGCAGTGGTTAAGCAAGATGGCTGAGATAACAGCACATATATGTGGATTCCAGAGCTCACAAGCTCTATTTTATTTGAAGATGAAGCTAAAGAATCAAAAAAGGCAGCAATCTGTGGCTTAGCTGAACAACTCATCTATTGGAGTTAGAGCAGCTAGGGGTACAGAATATGGTGATGGCATTAATATAGAAGCTGAAACCCTGAGATCCAATATAATGTTTGAGGTATGGTAGATGCCATGAGACCTGCTTAAAACTGCCTTTTAGTTGTCCTTGCAGGGGACTCACATTTTTGCCAATTTACATTATGTTATTTTAATCCCGGGGCAAGTAAACAGAAATACACCCTAAAGTGACCTGTATTAATTGACAATGTCAGCCTACTTGCCTGCAACTGCCTGCCGTCGATTTAGTGTGGCCTGAGACAGAAAAGAATGTTTGTGGCGCGTAACGGAAAGTGTCACGGTGATATGTATCAACAAACTCTGTAGGGACCTGTACTAAAAACTTGTGTTTGGAAGGAGAAAAAAGGCGGTGACCTATATGAAGAGCACTTCTGTTGATTGCATCAATGAGATATATTGGTGGACATTTGTCTTTTTTGAACCATATTAACTCTGTAACATAACATTGCAGACTGTTCTTATAACTGTTCTGAAAAACTGCATTTACCTAAAAGATGTTCCATGGTAATTGCCCAGAACCCTAATCTGTTTGGCGGTGTAAAATTCACGCTACTATTCACTATGAGCTATTGCTCATGTTCTTTACTGAAAGTACAAATATCAATGCCATATTCTGTAACCAAAAAACACATACCATAAGATATGGCCTTCCCAAAACCCTGTCTGATGACAAATGCACAATTAGCAGGATGCAACAGGCCTCCGCTGATAAAGGCAAGGGGCAGCACAGGTGCAAACTACTGATAAAAACAGCCACCCCCATACTAGCCAGACATTGGAGGGGTTGGCTGCTTAGTAGAAAAAATGCACATTGATATAGCTTGCATAGGACGTCCGTCACACAGGTAAGTGTGATGCACAGTGTCTGGTTTGCAGCCTATTAATGATGCCCTTGTACTACCAGGTGTGCTGCCCAGCACTATAGTATGCAGCACACAGGGACAGACGCCCCAATAAACCAAGCCAACAAAAAGAGAACTGGCCACAACCTGCAAAAAAATGATATGATAAAAAGTGCAAAAAATGAATGAATATGATAAATACATTAAATGAGGTATTGGTTAATATTTTGGTGAAAATAGATAAGCTCGCAACCCACGTCAGGGGTCCTCATTACTTGGGAGTCCTACCACTAATATAAAAAAACAGCTAACAGAGGAAAAACTAAAAAAAAACAAAAAAAAACAAAAAACATAAGATACGGCCTTCCCAAAACCCTGTCTGAAAAAAAAATGCACATTTAGCAGGATGCAGCAGGTCTCCACTGATAAAGGCAAGTGGCAGCAGAGGTGCAAACTACTGAAGAAAACAGTCTCCCCCACACTAGCCAGACATTGGAGGGGTTGGATGCCTAGTAGAAAAAATGCACATTGATATAGCTTGCATAGGACGTTCGTCACACAGATAAGTGTGATGCACAGTGTCTGGTTTGCAGCCTATTAAAGACGCCCTTGTACTAACAGGCGGGCTGCTCAGCACTATAGTATGCAGCACAGAGGGACAGATGCCCCAATAAACCAAGCCAACATATTCTGTAACCACCAAGCCTAGTACACTAGTATTACTGTATAAACAGCAAGCTTTGTGCCTCTATAGAGTGTCTAATTATCACATGTTATGCCCTTGGTCAGAGATTGTGATCAGTATAATGTTCTGCTCCCGGGACCATTACTGTGCTTATGAGTAGAGATGAGCGGTGTTCGAGTCGAACTGTTCGCCAATTTCAAATTCAAGCTGTTTTGGGCGGTGTTCGAGTCGTTCGTCGAACTCAAACAATTTGCTTAAAATTCGGCTGTTCGAGTTTCTGTTCGATAACTGTTCGTTCACCAAAAGCCTACTTGATTTGCACATTAACGCCGGGGACACACACAACGTATAAAAAAATGGTCCGTTTTTCACGGACGAGAATCGCACAAATGTTTCCAAAACAGTGATCCGTGTGCAGTGCGAGGATGCGATTTCCTCGCATCAAATGATCCTTTTGACATCCGTGTGACATCCGTAAGGCATCCGTATGCCTAGATTTTCTCGCAGGCTTGCAAAACCGACATCTAATGGATTTATGTGCTCAAATGTTCGTTAAAACATATATACAGTATATACACTCACCGGCCACTTTATTAGGTACACCTGTCCAACTTCTTGTTAACACTTAATTTCTAATCAGCCAATCACATGGCGGCAACTCAGTGCATTTAGGCATGTAGACATGGTCAAGACAATCTCCTGCAGTTCAAACCGAGCATCAGTATGGGGAAGAAAGGTGATTTGAGTGCCTTTGAACGTGGCATGGTTGTTGGTGCCAGAAGGGCTGGTCTGAGTATTTCAAAAACTGCTGATCTACTGGGATTTTCACGCACAACCATCTCTAGGGTTTACAGAGAATGGCCCGAAAAAGAAAAAAAATCCAGTGAGCGGCAGTTCTGTGGGCGGAAATGCCTTGTTGATGCCAGAGGTCAGAGGAGAATGGGCAGACTGGTTCGAGCTGATAGAAAGGCAACAGTGACTCAAATCGCCACCCGTTACAACCAAGGTAGGCCTAAGAGCATCTCTGAACGCACAGTGCGTCGAACTTTGAGGCAGATGGGCTACAGCAGCAGAAGACCACACCGGGTACCACTCCTTTCAGCTAAGAACAGGAAACTGAGGCTACAATTTGTACAAGCTCATCGAAATTGGACAGTAGAAGATTGGAAAAACGTTGCTTGGTCTGATGAGTCTCGATTTCTGCTGCGACATTCGGATGGTAGGGTCAGAATTTGGCGTAAACAACATGAAAGCATGGATCCATCCTGCCTTGTATGGAGCATCTTTGGGATGTGCAGCCGACAAATCTGCGGCAACTGTGTGATGCCATCATGTCAATATGGACCAAAATATCTGAGGAATGCTTCCAGCACCTTGTTGAATCTATGCCACGAAGAATTGAGGCAGTTCTGAAGGCAAAAGGGGGTCCAACCCGTTACTAGCATGGTGTACCTAATAAAGTGGCCGGTGAGTGTATATATATATATATATATATATATATATATATATATATATATATATATATATATATATGTTATTGAGACACATATATATATATATTCTGTATTTATATTTAATTCAGCGCGATATATGTGTGAAAAGCTGGTAATTCAATTGCAGGCTTTTCAGTTCTCCTTCCCAAACCCGACAGGATATGAGACATGAGACGAGGTAATCCATCTGAAGGAGTTAAAATATTTTACAGGCAGGAGCCCTGCTAATGCAGCTGTGCTCGTGCTTGTAAGCGAATGAAGGAAATGTAGGTCAATGAGCTATAGTTACCTTCAGTCGCGGTGATGCGCCCCCTGGTGGATGTTCTCATATGACCTGGAGCGTGGGAAAAAGTTCCCAGGCTGCAGTTCATGAGGACATCCACCCGGGGGGGGCATCACCGCGACTGAAGGTAACTACAGGTCATTGACCTACATTTCCTTCATTCGCCGGGGCTTACAGACACGAGCACAGCTGCATTAACAGGGCTCCTGCCTGTAAAATATTTTAACCCCTTCAGATGGATTACCTCGTGGAACATGACAGGTCATCAGAGAGGGTATGTATATTGTGGGTTTATTATTTTGCCAAGCGAGGGTCTTCAAATGGATTGAGAGAGCAATAAAATATTAAAACAACCGGTGTGTTTATTTCATTAAAATACTTTTTAATAATGTGTGTGTGTTTTTTTAACCCTTTCATACAATTGGATTAATAATGGATAGGTGTCATAATTGACGCCTCTCCATTATTAATCTGGCTTAATGTCACCTTACAATAGCAAGGTGGCATTAACCCTTCATTACCCCATATCCCACCGCTACACGGGAGTGGGAAGAGAGTGGCCAAGTGCCAGAATAGGCGCATCTTTCAGATGTGCCTTTTCTGGGGTGGCTGGGGGCAGATGTTTGTAGCCAGGGGGGGCCAATAACCATGGACCCTCTCCTGGCTATTAATATCTGCCCTCAGTCACTGGCTTTACCGCTCTGGCGGAGAAAATTGCACGGGAGCCCACGCCAATTTTTTCCGCGATTTAACCCTTAAATTTAATAGCTACAGCGCCGAAATTTTGCACATACACACTACTAACATTAGTAGTGTGGAATATGCAAAAAAAGGGGGATATGAGATGGTTTACTGTATGTAAACCATGTCTCATATCCTGTCGGGTTTGGGAAGGAGAAATGAAAAGCCGGCAATTGAATTACCGGCTTTTCACTAACACCGCTGCGTATTTCTCGCAATGCACACGCATGGTCCGTGTGTAATCCGATTTTTTCTCGCACCCAATAGACTTGCATTGGCGAGTCTCGGCCGAGATACACTGACAATCGCAGCATGCTGCGATTTCACTCGGATCCTGAATACGGTGGAGAAAATATCGGATGATGGGAGCTGCACCATAAATTAACATTGGGCCGAGTGCTATGCGATTTTTTATCGCATAGCACTCGTCCGTATTACGGTCTAGTGTGACCCCGGCCTAAAACTGTTTATCATTGTTAATAGATTGTCTCAGTAAATAGTGGGCGGCGGGGCAGGGGATAGATCTGTGCTGAAATAATGCCGATCTCCATTTTTTAAATTCTTTCCCGAATTTACAGTGGGGCGGTGCAGTCTCTCAGCCAATCAGCAGTGCACACACAGCAATGTGCATGTGATGCACACAAGCAAGGGCATTCGTCATTGGCTGTGTATGTCACATGTCCTTGCCCTATAAGAACCAGCCATTTTCCCCATCGCTACCATTTCCTCACTGCTGCAGCTTAGTGTTAGATGGCACCGCTGCTGCTGTGGGCGCTATACAGACAAAGAGTCTTTTTTTGCAAGCAAATTTTCTGAGAGATAGGTTTACGGAGTTGGGAGTCGGGACTAGTTGTAATATCAGCCCTTTTCAGGGTAGGTTACAGCAGTTCCTAGCACTTTTTGCCAGGCAGGTCTGTGCCAGTGCTGTGCAAGTGTTTTTAAAAGCATTTTGTGTAATCTAGCTCAGCCAATCCTTTTGGGCTAGTAGCATTGTCTGGTAGTCATCTGAGTAGCCCGCCTGTGAAGCTAGCTACACAACCTGTGTATTTGAATTTTTACTGCATCTAACCCAGGCAATTGTTTTGGGCTTAGTAGCAGTGTCTGCACGTCATCGGAGTAGCCCACCTGTGAAGCTAGCTACACCGCCTGTGTATCTAAATTTTTACTGCATCTAGCCCACTAAATCTTTTTGGGCTTAGTAGCAGTGTCTGCACGTCAGCGAAGTAGCCCGCCTGTGAAGCTAAATTGTTACTGCATCTAACCCATTAAATTGTTTTGGGCCTAGGACCAGTGTCTGCACGTTAGCAGAGTAGCCCGCCTGTGAAGCTAAATACACCGCCTGTGTATCTTAGTTTTTACTGCATCTAACCCAGTAAATAGTTTTGGGCCTAGGAGCAGTGTCTACACGTTAGCAGAGTAGCCCGCCTGTGAAGCTAACTACACTACCTGTGTATCTAAATTTTTACTGCATCTAACCCAGTAAATAGTTTTGGGCCTAGGAGCAGTGTCTGCACGTCAGTGGAGTAGCCCGCCTGTGAAGCTAACTACACCGCCTGTGTATCTAAATTTTTACTGCATCTAACCCAGTAAATAATTTTGGGCCTAGGAGCAGTGTCTGCACGTCAGCAGAGAAGCCCGCCTGTGAAGCTAACTACACCGCCTGTGTATCTAAATTTTTACTGCATCTAACACAGTAAATAGTTTTGGTCCTAGGAGCAGTGTCTGCACGTCAGCGGAGTAGCTTGCCTGTGAAGTTAACTACACCGCCTGTGTATCTAAATTTTTACTGCATCTAACCCAGTAAATAGTTTTGGGCCTAGGAGCAGTGTCTGCACGTCAGCGGAAGAGCCCGCCTGTGAAGCTAACTACACCGCCTGTGTATCTAAATTTTAGCTGCATCTAACCCAGTAAATAGTTTTGCGCCTAGGAGCAGTGTCTGCACGTCAGCAGAGTAGCCCGCATGTGAAGCTAACTACACCGCCTGTGTAGTTAAATTTTTACTGCATCTAACCTAGTAAATAGTTTTGCGCCTAGGAGCAGTGTCTGCACGTCAGCGAAGTAGCCTGCCTGTGAAGCTAACTACACCGCCTGTGTATCTAAATTTTTACTGCATCTAACCCAGTAAATAGTTTTGGGCCTAGGAGCAGTGTCTGCATGTCAGCGGAGTAGCCCACCTGTGAAGCTAACTACACCGCCTGTGTATCTAAATTTGTACTGCATCTAACACAGTAAATAGTTTTGGTCCTAGGAGCAGTGTCTGCACGTCAGCGGAGTAACCCACCTGTGAAGCTAACTACACCGCCTGTGTATCTATATTTTTACTGCATCTAACCCAGTAAATAGTTTTGGGCCTAGGAGCAGTGTCTGCACGTCAGCGGAGTAGCCCACCTGTGAAGCTAACTACACCACCTGTGTATCTAAATTTTTACTGCATCTAACCCAGTAAATAGTTTTGGGCCTAGGAGCAGTGTCTGCACGTCAGCAGAGTAGCCCACCTGTGAAGCTAACTACACCGCCTGTGTATCTAAATTTTTACTGCATCTAACCCAGTAAATTGTTTTGGGCCTAGGAGCTGTGTCTGCATGTGAGCGGAGTAGCCCACCTGTGAAGCTAACTACACCACCTGTGTATCTAAATTTTTACTGCATCTAACCCAGTAAATAGTTTTGGGCCTAGGAGCAGTGTCTTCATGTCAGCAGAGTAGCCCGCCTGTGAAGCTAACTACACCGCCTGTGTATCTAAATTTTTACTGCATCTAACCCAGTAAATAGTTTTGGGCCTAGGAGCAGTGTCTGCACGTCAGCAGAGTAGCCCACCTGTGAAGCTAACTACACCGCCTGTGTATCTAAATTTTTACTGCATCTAACCCAGTAAATTGTTTTGGGCCTAGGAGCTGTGTCTGCATGTGAGCGGAGTAGCCCGCCTGTGAAGCTAACTACACCGCCTGTGTATCTAAATTTTTACTACATCTAACTCAGTAAATCCTTTTGGGCCTAGTACTGCCACTCAGCTGTGCTCGGTTTTTATCCATCTTTTTTGTGCCAACAACTAGAGATACAGAGATGCCAATTAGTTAAGCACCAAAATGAGTGGCAAAAGGCCTGCTGCTGGTGGAAAGGGGAATAGGCATGTTGGAAAGGGAAAAAAAGGTTGTGTCCGTGGGTTAGGTGGTAAAGCAACAGTAACATCTGCAGAAGAACGACCATCCAAAGTAAGATGACTACTTCTTTTCGTGGATAATCTGATATGATCCCTTTCTTACGACCATCGCTACGAGCAATGCTACAAATTCCAGATGAGGCACAAAAACAGCAGGTGCTTGAATGGATATCAAGTGCTCTTTCAAGTGGGCTCTCCTCCATGTCAACTTCAACATCACAACAGCTCCAGTCCTCAGAGGTGTCACCCCAATCGACTTGCTTCCTCACAGCTCCCAAGTCTCCAGCCGCCCGTCTGAGTATGGGGTAAAGGTACCGTCACACTCAGCAACTTTGCAAGGAGAACGACAACAATCTGTGACGTTGCAGCGTCCTGGATAGAGATCTCGTTGTGTTTGACACGCAGCAGCGATCTGGATCCTGCTGTGCCATCGCTGGTCAGAGCTAGAAGTCCAGAAATGTATTTCGTCGCCAGGTCGGCGTGTATCATCATGTTTGACATCAAAAGCAACGACGCCAGCAACGAGCATAGGGGGCGTCGCAGCGTCTCCTTCTAGCCAGTCGGTACACTCCGGCAGTTTGACATGGAGCTAACAACCAGCGAGAACGAGAAGTGAGTCGCCGTTACGTCACTGGATCGCTCCTGCATCGTTCTGGAGTTGCTGTGTTTGACGTCTCTACAGCGACCTAAACAGCGACGCTCCAGCGATCTAGTTTAGGTCGGCTTGTTGTCTATATCACCGCAGCGTCGCTGAGTGTGACGGTACCTTTACACAGATGGTTGAGTCTGCAGAGCTGATTACTCATAAAATAGCCTGGGAATCAGAGGTCTGCTCCAGAGCTTCTGTGAATCCAGACGAGGAAATGATCTGCACTGATGCCCAGAATCTTTGTGAGTCGGATCCAGGCCCAGATGAAGAAGGTTCTGAGCATAATGTAGACCCTCTTTCCCAAACTGTAACTCCAGTTGGTGGAGACAATGAGGAAGATGATGATGAGACTGAGATACCTGATTGGAAAGAAAACGTGACTTTTCGGTCAGGGCAGGAAGAGGTTGGCTCTGAGGACGACGGGTGTGAGAACACACAGGATGATGATGACGAGGTTGGAGACCCAACTTAGTGTCAACCCACAGTCCGCCAGTACATGAGGTCAGCAGAGGAGGTGGAGGAGGATGCTAGTGACGAGTCTGACAACGAGGTTAGGTTGCACCTTCCTGGACAGAGACGGAGTACTGGAAGCACCTCAACAACTGCATCCTCAGCCCCAACTGTGCCTGTGAGCAGAAGTCGTGGTGGCTCTTCAGGTCACATGGGCTCTAAGCTTTGCATAGCCTGGGCATTTTTTGACATCGCAAAGGATGACCCAACTCATGTTGTCTGTAAGATTTGTCACCAAAATCTCAGTAGAGGCCAAAAAATGACAAGTTTGACGACTTCATGCATGAACCGTCACATGGATATGAGGCATAAGTTGCAGTGAGAAGCTCACTGTGCTACAATGCGGCCTAGTGGGCCAGGTCAACCACTGTCTGCCCCATCAAGTGCATCCGCGTCATCTTCATCCTCTGAGACTGTGGGGACAGCAGTCGTATATGGTTTTGGACGCAGACCTTCCACCTCTTTACCCACAACATCCAGTGTGATTGGCAGGTCATCAGGAAATTTGCAAGTGGAAACACCTGCTGGTGTTGAGCGCTCTCTGACATCGAGATCACATTTTGATCAAGGCAACATAACATCTCCACCTGCACCTTCCTCACAAACCAGCAGTTTGCCGGGGACACCCTACTCAATCCCGTTTAAGCACAGCAGCCAGCCCTCAGTCCCTCAGATGTGGACAAGTAAAAGACCATTTCCTCCTAGCCATGACAAAGCTAAGTGGTGGAATTTCACCATCTGCAAGCTGTTGGCTACAGAAATGATGCCTTTCCGCCTGGTGGACACAGAGGATTTTCACAGAGGTATCAGCAATTTTTTCCAATCATTTCAAGATTTTTTTAGACCATCCTTTTCAAGGCCACAGGAGACAAGAAGTCTGACGCATAGCCAACACCTAGAGAGGATGGTACAAGAGTAACTCCAAGTTAACATCGATGCCATGACTGTGGAACTGGAGCCTTGCTCATTTTGGGCTTCCAATCTTGAAAAATGGCCTGAGCTCGCCACTCATGCCTTGGAGATCTCGTCATGCCCCGCAGCCAGCGTTCTCTCTGAATGTGTGTTCAGCGCTTCTGGTGGTGTGCTGACAGATAAGCGCACGCGGCTGTCCAGTGACAATGTAGACAGACTAACGTTCATCAAGATGAACAAATCTTGGATCCGCAAGGGCTTGTCTACCCCTGTGTCATCCTGGGGAGACTAAAAGCTTGATGATTTTTGAAAATCACCTCACCAACCTTTTTAAAAAACTCTGGTGAAATTGATGCCACCTAAGTGGTGTCTGTGGCTGAATTTTTAGAAAAAATCGAGACTCTTTTTGGAGTCCCCTTGCTGTGTTTTCCATGACGTTGCCATCGTCAATTCCAGGTGGGTGGGGTCATCTGCAGAGTTGTTTACTCATACTATGGCCTGGGATTCAGAGGTCTGCTTCAAAGCTTCAGTGTCTGCTAGTCAGCAGAGTACCCCACCCATGAAGCAAGCTACACCGCCTGTTTACCTAAGTACTATTGTTTAACGGCATCTAGCCCAGGAAATCCTTTTGGGCCTAGTAGAATTTTGTGCTACTCAGAAGAGTACCCCACCCATGAAGCAAGCTACACCACCTGTTTACCTAAGTACTAATTTTTAACTGCATCTAGCCCAGTCAATACTTTGGGCCTAGTAGCAATTTCTGCCACTAAGCATAGTACCCCACCCATAAAGCAAGCTACACCGCCTGTTTATCTAATTACTAATTTTTAACTGCATCTAGCCCAGGAAATCCTTTTGGGCCTAGTAGCATTTTGTGCTACTCAGCAGAGTACCCCACCCATGAAGCAAGCAAAACCGCCTGTTTACCTAAGTACTATTTTTAACTGCATCTAGCCCAGGAAATCCTTTTGGGCCTAGTAGAATTTAGTGCTACTCAGCAGCGTACCCCACCCATGAAGCAAGCTACACCGCTTGTTTATCTAAGTACTAATTTTTAACTGCATCTAGCCCAGGCAATACTTTGGTCCTAGTAGCAATTTCTGCTACTCAGCAGAGTACCCCACCCATGAAGCAAACTACATCGCCTGTTTATCTAATTACTAATTTTTAACTGCATCTAGCCCAGGAAATTCTTTTGGGCCTAGTAGAATTTTGTGCTACTCAGCAGAGTACCCCACCCATGAAGCAAGCTACACCACCTGTTTATCTAATGACTAATTTTTAACTGCATCTAGCCCAGGCAATACTTTGGTCCTAGTAGCAATTTCTGCTACTCAGCAGAGTACCCCACCCATGAAGCAAACTACATCGCCTGTTTATCTAATTACTAATTTTTAACTGCATCTAGCCCAGGAAATTCTTTTGGGCCTAGTAGAATTTTGTGCTACTCAGCAGAGTACCCCACCCATGAAGCAAGCTACACCACCTGTTTATCTAATGACTAATTTTTAACTGCATCTAGCCCAGGCAATACTTTGGTCCTAGTAGCAATTTCTGCTACTCAGCAGAGTACCCCACCCATGAAGCAAACTACATCGCCTGTTTATCTAATTACTAATTTTTAACTGCATCTAGCCCAGGAAATTCTTTTGGGCCTAGTAGAATTTTGTGCTACTCAGCAGAGTACCCCACCCATGAAGCAAGCTACACCACCTGTTTATCTAATGACTAATTTTTAACTGCATCTAGCCCAGGCAATACTTTGGGCCTAGTAGCAATTTCTTCTACTCAGCAGAGTACCCCACCCATGAAGCAAGCTACACTGCCTTCTTCCTTTCTCAATCTAACCCCTCGGCTCTGGGGTGTCTGCTCTCCCTCCAGCTCTCTCCTTCTCACAGGTAGACTACCGCATGTATTCACACTGTAGCGAATCTTTTGGGCCCAGGCATAAGAAGTCGTCGAGGTAATGGATAATATGTGCCCCCTTAGAAACGTCCATGACGACCCATTCGAGGAAGCAACTAAATGCCTCAAATAGTGAGCAGGATATGGAGCACCCTATGGGCAAACAGAGATCTATGTAGTATGTTCCTTCACAGAAGCAGCCCAATGGGAGGACATTATTCGGAGCCACAGGTAGTAACCAGAACGCCCCATCAATGTCTGTTTTGGCCATTAGGGTGCCCCTTCCCAACTTCTTGACCCGCATGATTGCCCCGTCAAAGGAGGTACAGTACATAGGACTGTACTTGGTTCCACATCGATGTTGTAATTTACTGACCTGCCCCTTGGATATGACAAATGGTGGATTAGTCTGAATGCATTGGGTTCCTTTTTTGGCACGACTCCCAATGGGGATACCACTACGTCTACTAAGGAAAGTGTTCTGAATGGACCCGCCGCCATTCTCCCTAAAGATATTTCTTTAAAAAAAAATTTTGTCACGACGTCTGGGTGTTGGTAGGGTGATTTTAGATTTTTACTCCAGCCTTTAGAAGGGCAGGACATGCCTATATCTGTGTTTCCTCCTCCTTTTACTCCTCCATATCTTTTCTTTTCTCATGACTATATGTCGCTGTGACTTTTCTATGTGTTTGCTGTGTCATCTGAGCAGTTTATCAGCTTTTGGACACCTTTTAAGGTGTTTTCTATGTGTTTTCTATGTGTTTGTATGTTTGTGTTTGCCTACCATTGGTTTCAATGGGGTTCGACGGTGTTCGTCAAACGTTCGACGAACATTCGTCTAAAGTTCGACGAACATTCGTTGAACACGCCCCAATTCGATGAACTGAACCAAACTCGAACACTAGGGGGGTGGCTCAACACTACTTATGAGAAGCCATGTTTGTTTCAAGGGCAAGACAAAAAAATTATCTCCTTACAGACCATCTTGCAAGAGCAAAGAGTGCGGGATTTACTGTGAAATCAAGGAATTGTGTAAAAAGGATTTTGCTAAATGGAAAGAAGTTATCAAACTAAGGGATTTGATAGGTGTACCTAAAAAGACGAGTTAAACCCCTTTCCGACACTGGGTGTAATAGTACGCCGATGTCGGTATCTCTCCCTTTGATGTGGGCTCTGGCGGTGAGCCCACATCTTTTCCGGGACATGTCAGCTGTTTTGAACGACCAACCACGGCTACTAATTAGTTAAATGCCACTGTCAAACTCTGACAATGGCATTTAAATGGCGCTTCCGGCAGTCGTTCTTTGGCATGACAACCAGAGGTCTCCTGGAGACCTCTATGGTTGTCAGTGCTGGATTGCTATGAGCACCACCCAGTGGTCGGCGCTAATAGCAAGTCTGTAATTCAGCTACTTAGAGGCGAACCGATCATCGCCTCTGTAGCTGAGCCAATTGGGCTATGGCAGCTTCTAGTCTCCTATGGAGACTATTGAAGCATGCCAAAAGTTAAAGAAAAATGTTTTAAAAAATCTAAAAAAAAATACATATATCAAAGTTTAAATCACCCCCATTCGCCCCATTCAAAATAAAGCAATAACAAAAAATCAAACATGCACATATTTGGTATTGCCACATTCAGAATTGCCCGGTCTATCAATAAAAAAAAGTATTAACCTGATCGATAAACGGCGTAGCGATAAAATAAGTCAAAACGCCAGAAGTCCGTATTTTTGGTCGCTGTGACATTCAATTAAAATGCAATAATGGGCGATCAAAAGAACATATCTGCACCAAAATGGTATCATATAAAACATCAGCTCGGCGCTCAAAAAATAAGCCCTGACCCAACCCGAGTTCACAAAAAAATGGAGACACTATGGGTATCGGAAAATGGCACAATATATTTTTTTTTTTTTGCAAAGTTTAGAATTTTTTTTCACCACTTACATAAAAAATAACCTAGACATGTTTGGTTTCTATGAACTTATAATGACCTGAAGAATCATAGTGGCAGGTCACTTTTAGCATTTAGTGAGCTTAGCAAAAAAGCCAAACAAAAACAAGTGTAGGATTGCACTTTTTTTGCAATTTCACCACACTTGGAATTTTTTCTTGCTTTCTAGTACACGACATGGTAAAACCAATGGTGTCATTCAAAAATACAACTCATCCCACAAAAAATAAGCCCTCAGATGGCCATATTGATGAAAAAATAAAAAGCTATGGATCTGGGAAGAAGGGGAGCGAAAAATGAAAACACAAAACCAAAAAAGCTCCGGGGGTGAAGGGGTTAAGAGCAGCCTGCCTCTGGTTGTGATCTACAGCCCACAGCTTGAAGTACTGAGAAAAACTGCTAAAAAACATCACCATATCCTACACATAGATTATCTGCTAAAAATAATATTCAAAGACCTTCCCTTGCTATGACACTTGCCACCTCCATATTTATGAAATATCGCGATCAGAAAATCAATGCCCTCTGATACACCAAGAGGAACTTATCCTTGCAATGTGAAGAGCTGCAAAACTTGCACTCATGTAGAGACCAAGGACAGGATACAAATCTGCAATGCACAGCAGGACATTCACATGTTCTCCCTCCAATGTGGTTTACTTAATTCTGTGCACTATATATCCTACTGGGGGCCTCTGTTGGAGAAACAGGATAGACACTGAGAACAAGGGTGAGGTCTCATCACCACACGATTACAGACAAAATAAATATCTACCTTTGGTCAAACATTTCTATGGCATAGGACACAACATAAAAATATGAAAACTGTCATAACAAAAGGCAACTTCAAATCGGTGACGGTGAAACGGGTCTGTGAACAAAAATTTATGGCAGTCTAGGATACCCTCCACACAGGACTAAATCTGTTACAGGGACTTATGACAAAATCTATTATGGTGTAACGTGGCACAGCTGTGAAGGTGCACAAAGAAGGTTCCCAAACCAGAGACTATGTAGAATAAACTTTGGCACTCAACTTTCAGTAATATGCAAGTTTTATTGGCAGCCACTTGTACAGACGTTTCGGTCAGTGATATTGACCTTCTTCAGTGTACTTATTATTTGAAAGCACTGTGAGCACTGTGAGCCACATACTCACAGTGGTTTCAAATAATAAGTACACTGAAGAAGGTCAATATCACTGACCGAAACGTCTGTACAAGTGGCTGCCAATAAAACTTGCATATTACTGAAAGCTGAGTGCCAAAGTTTATTCTACATTATTACAAAATCTGACATATCTGCTCCACAGACAGTGAGGGCACCAGGTCTCTGATCTTCCATGGATACTGGGACTATGAAACTTTCACGCTACTTATGTAAAGACATGAGGGGTCAGTTGGTGCTCTTGTCCGCTAGCCCGAAGCCGCATGAAGCAGGGCTCATTCCACCGAACTCCCAAAGATGCTATAGGATTATTACAGGAAGAAAATGGTAAAAAATTATGTTGAGAAGACCAAACTTTTAAAAGGAACCTGTCACCCCCCAGGCGTTTTAACTAAAAGAGCTACAAATGCCTCCCAGCCATCATTCAGGGTCTCCGTGCGCTGGGCGCCGCTTCCATTTCCTTCCTGAACGTCCCCTGTAATTTCCCATCATGTGATGAGAGTCGAAGAGCAGCGCAAACTGCGCATGTCATAAAAAAAAACTTACAGTGAGTGACGGCTGGGAGGCGTTTGTGTCAGGGGGAAAAGACATGCCCCCCTGACAAACTGCAGGTATGAGGGGCAAATTCTAAAAAAACGATTATTTCAACGTTGGAAGGGACCTGAACTAAAAGAGCCACCTTGACAGAATGCAGCATTAGTGCTGCACAAGGTGGCTCTTTTAGTTAAAAACACTAGGGGGACTGACAGGTTCCCTTTAAATTCTTATTTTGCATCTGTTTCTGTCAGAAAGCAAATGCAACATCGACTGATATTTACTGTACAATTGGAGGAATACAAGAATCCCCACTACCTATAAACAGAGCTAACAGAGAGATAGTGAGGGAATACTTAGCTAACATAAATAACTTCAAGTGTTTAGGTCCAGATGAATTACATCCTAGGGTACTAAAGGAAATAGCAGAGGAAATTATTGAATTACTGTCCAGAATCTTTGAAATTCTTGGAGAACAGGAGAAGTCCTAGAAGGCTGGAGAAGAGCAAATGGTGTCAATATCTTCAAAAATGGGAATAATGTGGACCCAGGGAACTATAGGCCTGTGAGGCTGATTTATTTTCCTGGAAAGATCTTTGAACACATTATTAAACAACATGTATGCAAGTGCCTGGATTGAGAATGAAGTAATTAAACAGAGCCAGTATGGGTTTGTATCTAATAAGTCATGTCAGACTAACTTAAATTCTTTCTATGACAGAATCACTGACTAGGTGGATCAGGGAAACGCAGTAAATATTGTATCTTGACTTCAGCAAAACATTTGACAAAGTATCTCGTACCATCCTTTTGAAAACCAAGTATGGAATGGACAGTGCAACTGTTAGGTGGATCCATAACTTGCTTGGTGATCGGACACAAAGAGTGGCTGCACATCCAGTTGGAAGAATGTCTCAATTGGGGTACCACAGGGCTCTGTGTTGGTCCCTGTGTTGTTCTGGTCCCTGTGTCAACATCTTTATCAATTATTTAGATTAAGTAATTGAGGGTAAACTGATTAAATTTGCTGATGACACAACGCTAGGAGGGATAGCTAATACTAGAGAGAGAGGATTCAAAAAGATCTAAACAAACTGAAACTGTGGGCAGCAACTAACAGAATGGTTTTTAACAGGGAGAGATGCAAAGTCCTTCATTGGGCAAGAGAAATGAAAAAACATATACAGAATGGGAGGAGTAGGGCTAAGCAACAGCACATGTGAAAAAGAATTGGGTATACTAATAGATCTCAGCCAGAACATGAGTCAAGAGTGTTATGCAGCAGCAAAAAAGGCAAATGCATTTCTGGTTAGCATTAACAGAAGCATACAGTCTAGATCATGTGAAGTAATTATCCCCCTATAATCCTTTTTGGTCAGACCTCCCCTGGAATACTGTGTCCAATTTTGGGCACCAGATTTTAAAAAAACATTAACAAATTGGAGCAGATTCAGAGAGGAGTGGTCAAAATGGTTTCCAGTCTGTAAAGAATGTCCTATGAGGAACGGTTAGAGGTTTTGGGAATGTTTCGCTTACAAAAGAGAAGACTGAGGGGAGACTTAATAGCTATCTGCAAATATCTCAAAGGCTGTCACACTGTAGAAAGATCTGCTTTATTCTCATTTGCACAAAGAAAGGCTAGAAGAAATGGGATGAATTTGAATGGGAGAAGACACAGATTAGATATTAGAAAAAAAGTTTTTGACAGTGAGGTTGACCAATGAGTGGAACAGGCTGCCACGAGGTGTTGAGCTCTCCTTCAGTGGAAGTCTTCAAACAGAGGCTGGACATGAGATGACTTAGTAAATCCTTCATTAAGCAGGGGGTTGGACCAGATGAACCAGGAATTCCCTTCCAATTCTACCATTCTATAATTCTATGATAATGATCTCCTCAAGCAGGGTCTAACAGGCCTCTTGTCTCTGTAACACTGACAAGTCTAATACTTTGCAAGACTGTATACAAGTATTGCGAGGTATTAGACCAGCGATCAAGATGTAAAATGTTCAATTCCTATGGAAGGGTAAAACAGCAGAAACAGAATTAAAGAAAAAAGTTAAAATGCCAAAAAGAAACCACAAAAATGAAAACATGAAAAATCATGAAAAAATGTTTTGCCAGTTAATATGACTTTTTGTTTGTAAAAACAATAATAAACACAAATATTTGGTTTAATGTTCAGACCAGCCGGATCTATAAAACTGTAACACTGTATAACACCTTTATAAAACTAAATATATCAAAATCGTAGAAAAATTATTTTATACTCATTCTGCCATACATAAAGTGGAATAAAACGCAATCAAAACTTCACAAAGCCTTCACACAGCATAGGCCACAGAAAAATAAGTCATAGCTCATATGTATAAACAAATTATTTATCTATAAAATTGTTCTTCTTGTGAAAAAGTAGCAAAACAAAAAAAACTATATAAATTTAATATTGCTGTAATCATACTGACTTGCACAATAAAACTGTCATCATATTTACTGCACAGTGAATGATATAAGAAATACAAATCTTGAATTGCTATATTTTATTTATTCAGCCTCCCAAAATTTTAATAGAAAGTTGTTAATAAGCACCCCAATATGATATCATTAAAAACATCAATAAGTCATCACACAGCTTTGCCGAAATGAAAATAGAAAAATGATAATTTTTAAAATAAGGCGAAGCTAAATTTATTTATTTTTTTGCAAAAAACAACAACATTTTTTAGTGTGTAAAAGTGCCAAAACACAAAATCCTGCAATCATACTGATCTAAATAATCAAGCTGTCTTATCACTTATATCACATGGTAAATTGCATTAAAAAAACAATTTTACACTGCTGTTAATTTTTTTATTCTACATTCCAAAAAATGCAGTAAGGTACATTTTACATTCATCCTGTGCTCTGAGCACTTATCTGGGTTTTCTATTAAATTTCCAGAAAACAGGATTCAGACTAACCCCCAACAGAGGTATTCTCAATAATGAAGCAGATAGAGTCACTTTACACTCTATACAGACTCTTTCCCTGCAGTGTCTCACATTTTTAGGGTTGCACAAAGCCCAGTCAACCAGTTTTATGCACCTATTAAAAAGACAAAGGCCAAACAGAGTCCAAACCAGAGTCAGTAAGTGGCTGTCGTATAGGAGCGCTGAGGAGGCAGCCCCAGGGATAAGGAAGGTGCGGAGTTCTGCCGCAGCTCTAACCAAAAACCTCCAAGGGAGGATGAATAGAGGTTTCAATGATAGAAGTCAGTCACAGGAGTGCCGAAAAGAGACTCTGACACAGGATGAAGTTTAGCCACAACACCTGATGAAGACGGTATTTCCATCGAAACGCGTTGTGGCTAAACTTCATCCTGTGTCAGTCTCTTTTCCGCAATCCTGTGACCGACTTCTACCATTGAAACAGAGTCCAAAGTCACTTTGCTTCACATGAGTGAACGGTTCCCACAGGGGTTCTGTCTGAATTCAATATTTCTCAATCCCAATCCCAATGAAAGTGCTCAGCATAGAGCACAGTATGAATGTAAACCTAGCCATAAAAGTGATCCATTATATATCCCAAAATGGTATCAATAAACTCAATCCACAAAATATAATCCTCCACTAAGGTCCATCATCTGTCAATGGAAAAATAGGTGAGTTCCACAGCACAAGTAGAACAGTTGTCTTGGAAAGGAGACCTGCTCCCCCAATCAATAAAAAATCCATTGAAACCTGCATTACTAAATCTAAATACCTCCATCCCTTCTGAGGCACACAGTATTCCTAAACTGCAGGTAGTGTCCAAACGTTTGGCATGACTGTACCAGAGGGAGCCCACTTAATGTAAAGTGTGCATGTATTCACAAGGGAAAGCTGAGCACAATGTATAGGCACTAAGCTGACATATTTGCAATCTTCATTTTCAACACCAACTCATAGTTATTTGTGGAAAACATCTCTAGGGTCAAAACAGATGACTTGCTTTTGGGGTGTTATTTTCAATATGGGGTCACATAAGGAGGCATTCTGCTGTTCTGTCACTTAGAGGCTTTGCAAATGGCATCTGCAAACTATTGCAGGAAAATGTGCTCCCTGATATGTTCCCAATCAGTACTGTATGAGCACATATGGGGTATTGCTGTATTCAAGGGAAATGGTGTAATACTGTACATTATAGAGCCTATTTTCACCTTTTTTGTAAAAATTTAAAATCTGTGCCTAAAACAATATGTCAGTTGTGAAAAATATATACCATATTTTGCAGATTATAAGACGCACCGGATAATAAGACACACCCCAAATTTTGAGGAGAAAAATAGGAAAAAAAACTTTTTTTTAATAAAAAGGTGGTTCTTCTTATAATCCATGCATCTTATTGCTTACGGGGGGGTGGTGGCTGCGGTGAAGTGGGGTCCCAGGGTTGCTGTTGGAGGAGGCAAGAGTGGAGCATTGCTGCAGGCCACAGGTTGGGATGAGGGGGTGTTCAGATGTGCGGCACGCCGCTGCGGGGGATCTGCCAACATTTTGTGAAAGCTCAGAGCCCCCACAGTTACATGGTTTCCTATGCGGTGGACTCCGGGAAAATGGAGTCCGGGAGGTGGCACATGTGCAGATAGAGGTCTCGCACCAAGTTTTTGGGAGATGAGATCTCAGTGCTGAGGAAAACCGTTGTGGGACCCAAACCATACTTTGAAGAGATGTGAACACTGAAAAATACCTGTAGCATTTGTGTTTCCACTCTGTGCTGATTAGAGAGTGACAATTTACAATTAGAAGCATGGATGCACAGTAGTTTGTCATGTACTTTTTGGGGGACCGCTATAGTGAGGAGTAAAGGAGTTGTCCAAAACCTAACAGTGAATTTAATATTAATGTCTATTTAATTAAAAAACAAGCAACTTTTCTGATCTACTTACCGTATTTTTGGACTATAAGATGCACTTTTTTCCTCCAAAAATGTGGAGGAAAATGGGGGGTGCATCTTATAGTCCAGATGTACCGGCTCTGGCTGTGGTGGGGAGGTGGGGGTGCGGCAGTGGTAGAGCAGCGGGTTACAGAAGCAGGAGCCAGCTGCTGCGCCATCTCCTATGCCCTCTGCTAAAGAGAAATGAATATTCACTGCATTCCACTCCCATGGGGAATGAAAATTAATTTCTCTTTAGCATCCTGGTATGATTGGCCCCATTCCCATCCTGGTATGCATAACCACATCAGGAAACATGACGTCCTGCTCCATTGCCAGCAGCTGATTTATGCTTGTTAGCAGCGCATGGCAGACATGTCATGCGCTGCTTGCAAACTGAAGGGCTGCTGCCAGAATATTCACTGCTCTACAGGCCGGGACTGTGTGCGTGGAGAGCAGTGAGTATTCATTACTCTTCAGTACCATGCACAACGTCAGCCGGAGACTTCCTGCTGCTGCCGGTGGTCCCGTGTGCCACTACTAAATGTAATAAATATTCATCCCATTCCACGCCCATGGGAGTGGACTGCAGTGAATAATCATTTCTGTTAAGTAGCGGCACACGTGACCACCTTCCGGCAGCTACAGGAAGCCGGCGGCTGACACAGTGCATGCTACTGAAGAGATATCAATACTCACTTCTCTCAGCGTGAGTTTTAGCATTGTGAGGAGTTGAATGCCATTATATGTAAGGTGGTTCACCACTTGTATGCTATGATTACAGTCTAGGTGAACTGCTTTAGCAACTAGTTGAATGTACAGTAGTGTTCAAAATAATAGCAGTGTGTTCAAAAACATGAGTTATTCACAAATTCTTTATACTAATTTTTTTTCCATGCATTGGGAGCATTGCACACTGTTTTGTAATTCAAAACATGCAGAGAAATGCATATAATTTTTAACTACTTTACAGAAAATAGCAAAAAATTAACATTAGATTGTTCTAAAAAATAGCAATGTCTGCATTTGTCTTAACAAACTCACAATATGTACTTTTTGTGGATTTCGCATTCCTGTGAATCACCAACCTAATATTTATACTGCATTTTTTTACAGCTGTTTCTCATCTATTTTGCATATAGTCAACCAACCTCTGGCACCTGTCAATTGTTATTCCAGCCCAGGATGCTTGCACTACATCCCAAAATTTTTTGGCATTTGTTGGCTTTGCCTCAGAAATTACATTTTTAATGTCACCCACAAGTGTTCTATTGGATTAAGTTGTGGGAATTTGGCTGGCCACTCTATAACCTCAATTTTGTTGGCCTGAAACTAAGATTTATCTAGTTTACTGGTGTGTTTAGGGTCTTTGGCTTCTTGAAATACCCTTTTTAAGGGCGTATCCTCTTCAGCGTAAGGCAACATGGCCTCTTCAAATATTTTAATATATGCAAACTGGTCCATGATCCCTGGAATGCAGTAAATAAGTCGGGCACAATAGTAAGAGAAACATGCCCATATCATGATGCTTGCACCACAATGCTTCACTGTCTTCAGAATGTAATGTGGTTTGAACGTGTGGTTTGGGGGTCGTCTAACAAACTGTCTGTGGGGACTTCTTGCTAAGAGATTAGCTTCACACAGGCATCTTCTAACTGGCTATTCTTCCATCCATTCGAATGGTAGTTTTCTGTTATCTTCCACATCTCTTTGGTTTGGCTTTCCATTTTAAAGCGTTAGAGATCATTTTAGCTGAACAGACTATCATTGTCTGCACTTCTTTATAAGTTTTACCCTCTCCAATCAACTTTTTAATCTTCTGAACAATGTCTCGAATGATCCATATTTCTCATGGAGAAATGCATGAAGCCGTGGCTTCACCCTTAAATAAGGGCCACCTGATTCACACTTGTTTCTTCACAGAATGATTGACCTCACGAATTAAACTCCACACTGCTATTATTTTGAACACTCCCCCTTTCAATTAATTATTCTAATACACAAACACAAAAACATGCAGATCGTGAACGCTGAGTCTGTGTTTTTTTTTCTTAAAATCTACTGCACCAACTGGTAAATTGTTTGAGATATGGTAATATGATTTATATCAAAACCAGTGAGTTAATCTGGTTAGTCATATTGGACTGCTATTATTTTTAGGGACCTGAAAAGCTGTGTGACTTAATCGCCCTGCAAATAATATATACATAAAGTTTCCAAACTAAATAGGGCAATATTATTTAGTGAGCTGTCTGGTAAACTATAAAATAGAGACAAAAAGCTACAGCCTGTGTGTTGGGCTCTCCATGCATGTGCTGTGACAGTGACACAGCTGTAACACATGCAGCTGTGGCGCTGATCAGCGCTCCATATATCCTGGTTATCTCTGCAGCTTATTCGGCAAGCGCTATAGCTTGCCAAATAAGCAGTAACACGAAGAAATTCGCTCAACTCTAATTGTAATCATATTAGAAGTGCAGTATCCAGACACTTAGGCCATCAAAACCAGTTGTTAGTACTGAAAAGAGATTTCCCTGTGTCTCTAAATAAATGAAAACATACCGTTGGGGGGATTTATAGATTTATTTGGTTTACTTTTGTGCATTTGGAAATAAATCTCAAATTTTAGTGCATGCTGTACATGTGCTATGCACTATTTTGCGATTTTTTTTTTTTCCACCTCAAGCTCTCTTTCTTTTTCCAGACTCTTCACTGTAGATAAAAAGGCATTCAATGTTCTTTATACTCAAAATCATATGAGTGACAACTATAAAATATTGTTCAGGTTGAAATATTAACAGTAGCAATTGTCTACTAATGTTCAATGGTGCTTAGATGAAAGTCCTGTGCGAACGGGATCGTTAAGCAATCAATAGGCAGAAAAGTTAAGAGGTTACCAAACGATGTTTATATTAAGATATTCTGACCTACAGGTATCATAAGGGTGACAAGAGTTTATGCAATATTCATATACTTTAGCAATGTCATTTTGTATTATATTTTATTTTGTAAAAAAAAAATGTTTTCATTTTTCTTTTGTGTAATGTACATATTTAGCTACAGTGCTGAACACTATCAGCAAAGGTCAGATACGATGCTTTGTGCCATCTATCGTTTTTTAATAGATTGTCTAAAGATTGATTTCTGCTGTTTATTTTTGGAAATAATGAGAAATATACTAAAGCACAAGAGAACATTTGCACAGCTGGCACCCAATGTAAGATACCTATAAATAGTTGATGCCAGATTTATTTTCAGTTATATTATTTTCAATTATACTCTGCATGAAAAGCTGCGGGGCTCCATGATGAAGAGATAAACAACTATTATTATTTAATTGCTTTGTCATATACCAGGATGCATATAATTCACTTTACATGTGATTTACAGTACAGCTATAATAACCTAAGTACTACAAAACAAGATCCAATAAATTAAAATGTATGTTAACAAATGTATCTTAGGTAATGAATGTAGTTGTTGCATCACTCCTATTGCCATTGTTGTGTAATGTCCAGCGTATTGCCCTGCATTCGGCCTTTACAAACATTTCTGTGAGAATGGCTCCTTCTAAAGAGCTTACAGAATTCTAGCGTGGAATTCTTAATTGATTCGACAATTGCAGCAAGTCAGTTCATGAAATTTATTTACTCCTTCATATTCCATGATCAGCTGGTTGTTGTTTTGAAAAGTAGAAGTGTGTAGGAACCAGAGCAACTTAGTCAACAAGTGGCATGTATGTAAAGTTTAAGATCTAGGTTAACTGCTGAGGCACATACGATACGAAACAATGCGAAACACTTTATTGATCCCGGGGAAAATTATGATATTACAGCAGCGTTACAAAACAGCATTTCAAACATTACAACATTACAACATTACAAACAGCATTACATAAAGTAATTACTAGATACAGATCTTGCACATGACTAACCACATTACGTAACAAACAAATTTTGGAGAATGCAAGTACTTAAATCTCTGATCATTGCCATTAGTGCACCAGCCATAGGTCATTGTCGTCTTTCACCCTTTGGAAATTGTTATATATCCCCATAGCAGTAGGCACAAACAATTTCCTGGATTTCTCCTTCTTGCACCTAAGTAGGATTAGACGACTGCTGAATGTGCTCTTCTGCTTCAAGAACAGCTCATATAGTGGGTGTGTATTATTGTTCATTATAGCCCTACACTTTATCTGAATCCTATCCTCCAATACCACCTCAAAAGAGTCCTGATGGAGACCAACAACCGCGCTTGCCTTCTTGATAAGTTTGCTGAGCTTATTAGCGTCAGCTACTCGCACACTACTGCCCCAGCAAATGATAGAAAAAAAGATGGCGCTTGCCACAACGGACTGGTAAAATATTTTGAGCATTTTAAAACACACAACGAACGACCTGAGCTTCAGTAGAAGTACAGTCTGCTCATTCCCTTCAATTAAACCTTTTCCGTATGATACATTCAATCAAGTTTGTCATCAAAGGGAACCCCCAAATATTTGTAGCTCTCAACTAGGGTTGAGCGAAACGAGTCGGCAATTTTCAGAAGTCGACGACTTTTGGCAAAGTCGGGTTTCATGAAACCCGACCCGACCCCTGTGTGGGGTCGGCCATGAAGTCGGCGATCTTCTGAATCTGGAATCGGAATTCTGATACCGATTCCCGATATGTTTAAGATATCGGGAATTGGTATCGGAATTCAGATTTAAGTGTAAAATAAAGAATTAAAATAAAAAATATCGCTATACTTACCCTCTGACGGGCCCTGGTACTAACCGGGAACCTTCCTTCCTTAGAATCAGCCTTCCAGGACACTGCGGTGATGTCACGGTGACGTCGCGGCTTGTGATTGGTCGCGCGGCCGCCCATGTGACCGCTCGCGCGACCAATCACAAGCCGCGACGTCACCGTGACATCACCGAAGGTCCTGGAAGGGCTGATTCTTAGGAAGGAAGGCTGCCGGAACGAAGCCGAGGGTGAGTATATTCCTATTAGTTATATACTCACCCTCGGACACGCCCTGCTTCTTTCCGGCAGACTTCTTTCCTAAGAATCAGCCCTTCCAGGACCTTCGGTGAAGTCATGGTGACGTCGCGGCTTGTGATTGGTCGCGCGAGCGGTCACATGGGCGGCCGCGCGACCAATCACAAGCCGCAACGTTACCGTGACATCACCGAAGGTCCTGGAAGGGCTGATTCTTAGGAAGGAAGGCTGCCGGAATGAAGCCGAGGGTGAGTATATTCCTATTAGTTATATACTCACCCTCGGACACGCCCTGCTTCTTTCCGGCAGCCTTCCTTCCTAAGAATCAGCCCTTCCAGGACCTTCGGTGACGTCACGGTGACGTCGCGGCTTGTGATTGGTCGCGCGAGCGGTCACATGGGCGGCCGCGCGACCAATCACAAGCCGCGACGTCACCGTGACGTCACCGCAGGGTCCTGGAAGGCTGATTCTAAGGAAGGAAGGTTCCCGGTTAGTACCAGGGCCCTTCAGAGCGTAAGTATAGCGATATTTTTTATTTTAATTCTTTATTTTACACCTAAATATGGATCCCAGGGCCTGAAGGAGAGTTTCCGCTTCTTCAGACCCTGGGAACCATTGGAAACCCAATGCACTGCATTGGGTTTCAAGTTTCGGCCGACCCCGACCCCGACTTTTTTATAGGATCGGCCGATTTCACTCGACCCGACTTTTGAAAAAGTCGGGTTTCGTGAAACCCGACCCGATCCTATAAAAGTAAAGGTCGCTCAACCCTACTCTCAACCATCTCTGTCATGATTCCAATGGCAGGGAATCACCAAAAGGGCAAGCACAAAAATAGGACAAGCTCTAGGGTGATGGAACCTGAGCTGACCGCGATCCTGAACTTAACACAAACACTATCAGCAGCCGGGGAACGTACCTACGGGGACTCTAGACGTCTCGCGCCAGCCGGAGAACTAACTTCCCCTAGAAGATGAAAAGCAGACCTCTCTTGCCTCCTAGAGAAATACCTCAAAGGGATAGCAGCCCCCCACATATAATGACGGTGAATTAAGAGGAAGGCACATACGCAGGTATGAAAACAGTTTTAGCAAAATGAGGCCCGCTACAGCTAGATAGCAGAAGGATACAAAAGAGATCTAGGCGGTCAGCGAAAAACCCTTTCTTCAAAAAACCATCCTGAAATTACTGGGACCCATGTGCCAACTAATGGTACATGGGGAGTAATTTCAGCCCACTAGAGCAACCAGCAGCAAAGATTCATATGTATGCAAGCTGGACTAAAAACATGATAAGGCAGAACACAAAAAACAGGAAAATCAGAACTTAGCTTGTCCAGCCGATTATAGGAGCAGGTAGCAGAGGCAAACAGAGACACTCTGATTACATTGATAGCCGGCAAGGGAATGACAGGAAAGCCAGGTTAAATAGGAAACACCCAGCCTATGATGGACAGGTGGAAACCAGAGACCGCAACCCACCAAAGTCACCCAGTACCACTTGTAACCACCAGAGGGAGCCCAAAAACAGAATCCACAACACATCTCCACCTCCTGGCCAGCATTAGTGATTTATAAGTAATCATCTTTTTTCCTTCTATAACTCAGTCACCACTAGTGTTGAGCATTCCGATACCGCAAGTATCGGGTATCGGCCGATACTTGCGGTATCGGAATTCCGATACCGAGATCCGATACTTTTGTGGTATCGGGAATCGGTATCGGATCCATATTACTGTGTAAAATAAAGAATTAAAATAAAAAATATTGATATACTCACCTCTCCGGAGGCCCCTGGACATCACCGCTGGTAACCGGCAGCCTTCTTTGCTTAAAATGAGCGCGTTTAGGGCCTTTCATGACGTCACGGCTTCTGATTGGTCGCGTGCCGCTCATGTGACCACCACGTGACCAATCACAAGCCGTGACGTCATTCTCAGGCCCTAAACTCCTCATTCTAGGAATTTAGGACCTGAGAATGACGTCGCAGCTTGTGATTGGTCGCGTGGCGGTCACATGAGCGGCACGTGACCAATCAGAAGCCGTGACGTCATGGAAGGCCCTAAACGCGCTCATTTTAAGCAAAGAAGGCTGCCGGTTACCAGCGGTGATGTCCAGGGGCCTCCGGACGGGTGAGTATATCAATATTTTTTATTTTAATTCTTTATTTTACACAGTAATATGGATCCCAGGGCCTGAAGGAGAGTTTCCTCTCCTTCAGACCCTGGGAACCATCAGGATACCTTCCGATACTTGATGTCCCATTGACTTGTATTGGTATCGGGTATCGGTATCGGCGATATCCGATACTTTTCGGGTATCGGCCGATACTATCCGATACCGATACTTTCAAGTATCGGACGGTATCGCTCAACACTACTCACCACCAACTCCTTGGTTTTCTTCACATTTAGTTCTAAGACAGTTAGTCTGGCACTAGTGTTGAGCATTCCGATACCGCAAGTATCGGGTATCGGCCGATATTTGCTGTATCGGAATTCCGATACCGAGATCCGATACTTTTGTGATATCGGGAATCGGTATCGGGATCGATATTAATGTGTAAAATCAAGAATAAAAATAAAAAATATTGATATACTCACCTCTCCGGCGCAGCCTGTACCTTACCGAAGTAACCGGCAGCTTGCGCTCATAAGAATGAGCGCTTGAAAGACCTTAGATGACGTCGCGGCCTGTGATTGGTTGCGTGAGCAGTCACATGACCGCCACGCGACCAATCACAGGCCGCGACGTTATCTAAGGTCTTTCAAGCACTCATTCTTATGAGCGGAAGCTGCCGGTTACTTCGGTAAGGTACAGGCTGCGCCGGAGAGGTGAGTATATCAATATTTTTTTTTTATTCTTTATTTTACACATTAATATGGATCCCAGGGCCTGAAGGAGAGTTTCCTCTCCTTCAGACCCTGGGAACCATACAGGATGCCTTCCGATACTTGGTGTCCAATTGACTTGTATTGGTATCGGGTATCAGTATCGGCGATATCCGATACTTTTCGGGTATCGGCCGATACTATCCGATACTGATACTTTCAAGTATCGGACGGTATCGCTCAACACTATCTGGCACCAATCCAAAGTCAGAAAACTTATCTATTTAATACCGTTCTGTGTGTGGTAAAATTGATAAAAACTTTATCTTCGGGTCAGTATGATTACAGCGATACCACAGTTATAACTTTTTTTTATGTTTTGGCGCTTTACACAATAAAAACTATTTTATAGAAAAAAATAATAATTTTTGCATCACTTTATTCTGAGAGCTATAACTTTTTCATTTTTCTGCTGATGGAGCTGTATGGTGGCTTGTTTTTTGTGGGACAAGATGATTTTTTTTTTCTTTATTGAGGAATTTAAAAAATATATATTTTTACACATTCTAATATTTGTTTTTTACTTTTTTACATTGTCCCTGTATAGGACATCACTAGAAAATGTCAGATCGCTGATCTGACACTCTGCACAGGAGAGAATCAGATCAGGATCTGACAGGCAGGGAAGAAGGCATGCCGGCACCTGCTCTCAGCAGGTGCTCACAAGCCACCTCCATGCAGGGCCCGAAAGGACCCCGTGACCATCTTTGTCCCTTGGGTCTCCACGGAGACCTTCTGGACAACGCGAAATGACCGCAATGTCCTGATGGAAGCGTGCAGGGAGCCCCCTCCCTGTGAGATGCTTCTCTATGCCGCTGTCACTACTGACAGCGGCATCAGAGGGGTAAATGCCCACCGATTGTGGACATTGCTGTGGGGTGTCAGCTTTCACATACAGCTTACACCCGCACCCTATCGCCGCAGCACTCAGCGTGAGGCCGTGCATTCGGTGTGACATACTAGTACTGCTGTTTGTGGGAATGCACCTCTCAAAGAGCAGTACTAGTGCAACGCATGATGGGACGGGGTTATGGATTGAATAAAATGTACGTTTTAGCATATACTATTTCTGGTGCTTTGGATCTCTTGGAAATTTCACTGCAAGGCAAACACTGTAAAGAGGATTAATACAAATTAAATGCAAAATTTTGTTTTTAGGTCACTGCATATTAATTGAAAAATAACATAAAAAACTAATTTTGTTTTTAGGTCACTGCATATTAATTGAAAAATAGCATAAAAAACAATCAAAAAGGAGTATGTACCCCATATTGTTATCAATAAAAACTACACGTCTCCACGCAAAACAAAAAGAAAAGGCAAAATGATGCAGGTCTTGGAAAATGGTGACACAAAACAATTTTTAAAATTTATTTTTGTACAAAATTCTGAATTTCTATTCATTGTTAAAATAGAAAAAAAGTGTAATATGCACAAAATCACACTGACCAGGACAATTATGTTTCCAGGTTATTTTTACTGCAAAAAGAACAAAAATAAAACCCAAATAGCAATGATGGAATTGCATTTATTTCCACTATTTCATCCCAGGTGGAATGTTTTTCCTGCTTTTCAGCACATTATAGGGTAAAAAAAAATACGTTGGCATTCAAGTCTACAGCTCATTCCTCAAAAGATGAGCCTTCACAAATCTCTGTTGATGTAAAAATATAAAAGTTTTAGAGATTTGGATAAAAGGAAAGGAAAAATTAAAGCACAAAAATTAAGAATTTACTGGTCACAAAGTGTCAAACACAGTGTGGGAAGACTAAGTGCAACTGGAGGGAAGAGGGGAAGGATGCCCAAACACTAGGGAAAAAGGGAGTGGAGACCCCTAGGTAGATCTAATAGCAACCTGCCTCCCTTACCATCCCTATGTTGGTTCCACACCAATCGCCCAGCAGGAACCCAAGCCCTGTATATCCCTAGAGCTAGGCCCTGAATTCGAAAGGGGGTCGGCACTGGTCAGTCCCCACTGAACGCTAAAGATAAGAATAGAGACAAACAAGGGAAAGCAACTTAACTTGAGCAGACTCCAGAGATAATACCAAACATCATCCAACAGCACCAGAGAAAAAGTAAGCCAACTGCTATAGCTCCAAGGGGAAAATACAAATATCACCGGTGACTCCCTGAAGCAGAGTGGGAGTCTATAAACACCCAGGTCCAGGTGTGTCATTTAGAGCCGGAGGGAGGTTGCCACTGGGTCCAAAAGTAAGAAGGATTAAGAAGGCATCTGCAATACCAAATGCAGAGACTTTATGCAGCCAGATTCAGAGCGACTGTCTGAAGCATCTGACACATCCGTGACACAAAGGGGTTAAGGTCTATCCTCTATTTATATATGAACATAGACTCTTAGAAATGATCACATGGCCCCCTCATAGCCCTGATTTCAACATCAAGCCTGCCTTGGATTACATAAGAAATAAGGATAAAACTACATCCACGTAAGATCTGTGGTTACTTATTAGATGTTTGGAATAACCACCATGCCCAGCTTCTTCCAAAATTGCTTGCAAAAGTACCTAGAAGAATTAGTGCTGTTTTGAAACAAAAACTGGACTGGTCCCACCAAATAATGATTTGATTTAGACTCTCATTTCCTGTTGCTTTTTCTCCATCTTTCCATATAATACTTCCCATTACTTCTGCTAGCAGTACACTCACAGTACATAATGAGTGGCCCAGCTTTAACCCCTTTCTGACATCTGACGTACTATCCCGTCGAGGTGGGGTGGGCCCGTATGACCACCGACAGGATAGTACATCATACGCGATCGGCCGCGCTCAAGGGGGGAGCGCGGCCGATCGCGTCTGGGTTTCAGCTGCATATCGCAGCTGACATCCGGCACTATGTGCCAGGAGCGGTCACGGACCGCCCCCGGCACATTAACCCCCGGCACACCGCGATCAAACATGATCGCGGTGTACCGGCGGCATAGGGAAGCATCGCGCAGAGAGGGGGCTCCCTGCGGGCTTCCCTGAGACCCCCGCAGCAACGCGATGTGATCGCGTTGCTCCGAGAGTCTCCTACCTCCCTCCTCGCCGCAGGTCCCGGATCCAAGATGGCTGCGGCATCCGGGTCCTGCAGGGAGGGAGGTGGCTTACCGAGTGCCTGCTCAGAGCAAGCGCTGGTAAGCCTGCAGTGCTCTAAGTGAGATCGGTGATCTGACAGAGTGCTGTGCACACTGTCAGATCACCGATCTGTAATGTCCCCCCCTGGGACAAAGTAAAAAAGTTAAAAAAAAAATTTTCCACATGTGTAAAAAAATAAATAAAAAATAAATTCCTAAATAAAGAAAAAAATATATATATTATTCCCATAAATACATTTCTTTATCTAAATAAAAAAAAACAATAAAAGTACACATATTTAGTATCGCCGCATCCGTAACGACCCAACCTATAAAACTGCCCCACTCGTTAACCCCTTCAGTAAACACCGTAAGAAAAAAAAAAACCGAGGCAAAAAACAACGCTTTATTACCATACCGCCGAACAAAAAGTGGAATAACACGCGATCAAAAAGACAGATATAAATAACCATAGTACCGCTGAAAATGTCATCTTGTCCCGCAAAAAACAAGCTGCCATACAACATAATCAGCCAAAAAATAAAAAAGTTATAGTCCTGAGAATAAAGCGACACCAAAATAATTATTTTTTCTATAAAATAGCTTTTATCGTATAAAAGCGCCAAAACATAAAAAAATGATATAAATGAGGTATCGCTGTAATCGTACTGACCCGAAGAATAAAACTGCTGTATCAATTTTACCAAATGCGGAACAGTATAAACGCCTCCCCCAAAAGAAATTCATGAATAGCTGGTTTTTGATCATTCTGCCTCACAAAAATCGGAATAAAAAGCGATCAAAAAATATCATGTGCCCTAAAATGTTACCAATAAAAACGTCAACTCGTCCCGCAAAAAACAAGATCTCACATGACTCTGTGGACTCAAATATGGAAAAATTATAGCTCTCAAAATGTGGTAACACAAAAAATATTTTTTGCAATAAAAAGCGTCTTTCAGTGTGTGACGGCTGCCAATCATAAAAATACACTAAATAACCCGCTATAAAAGTAAATCCAACCCCCCTTCATCACCCCCTTAGTTAGGGAAAAATAAAAAAATAAAAAAAATGTATTTATTTCCATTTTCCCATTAGGGTTAGGGCTAGGGTTAGGGCTAGGGTTAGGGTTAGGGCTAGGGTTAGGGTTAGGGCTAGGGTTAGGGTTATTGCTAGGGTTAGGTCTAGGGTTAGGGCTAGGGTTATTGCTAGGGTTAGGGCTAGGGTTAGGGCTAGGGTTATTGGTAGGGTTAGGGCTAGGGTTAGGGCTAGGGTTAGGGTTAGGGCTAGGGTTGGGGCTAGGGTTAAGGCTACAGTTAGGGTTGGGGCTAAAGTTAGGGTTAGGGTTTGGATTACATTTACGGTTGGGAATAGGGTTGGGATTAGGGTTAGGGGTGTGTCAGGGTTAGGGGTGTGGTTAGGGTTACCATTGGGATTAGGGTAAGGGGTGTGTTTGGATTAGGGTTTCAGTTATAATTGGGGGGTTTCCACTGTTTAGGCACATCAGGGGCTCTCCAAACGGGACACGGCATCCGATCTCAATTCCAGACAATTCTGCGTTGAAAAAGTAAAACAGTGCTCCTTCCCTTCAGAGCTCTCCCGTGTGCCCAAACAGGGGTTTACCCCAACATATCGGGTATCGGCGTACTCAGGACAAATTGGACAACATCTTTTGGGGTCCAATTTCTCCTGTTACCCTTGGGAAAATACAAAACTGGGGGCTAAAAAATAAGTTTTGTGGGAAAAAAAAAAGATTTTTTATTTTCACGGCTCTGCGTTATAAACTGTAGTGAAACACTTGGGGGTTCAAAGTTCTCACAACACATCTAGATAAGTTCCTTGGGAGGTCTAGTTTCCAATATGGCGTCACTTGTGGGGGGTTTCTACTGTTTGGGTACATCAGGGGCTCTGCAAATGCAACGTGACGCCTGCAGACCAATCCATCTAAGTCTGCATTCCAAACGGCGCTCCTTCCCTTCCGAGCTCTGCCATGTGCCCAAACAGTGGTTTACCCCCACATATGGGGTATCAGCGTACACAGGACAAATTGGACAACAACTTTTGAGGTCCAATTTATCCTGTTACCCTTGTGAAAATACAAAACTGGGGGCTAAAAAATCATTTTTGTGAAAAAAAAATGTTTATTTTCACGGCTCTGCGTTATAAACTGTAGTGAAACACTTGGGGGTTCAAAGTTCTCACAACACATCTAGATAAGTTCCTTGGGAGGTCTAGTTTCCAATTTGGGGTCACTTGTGGGGGGTTTCTACTGTTTAGGTACATCAGGGGCTCTGCAAATGCAACGTGACGCCTGCAGACCAATCCATTTAAGTCTGCATTCCAAATGGCGCTCCTTCCCTTCCGAGCTCTGCCATGCGCCCAAACAGTAGTTCTCCCCCACATCTGGGGTATCAGCATACTCAGGACAAATTGGACAACAACTTTTGGGGTCCAATTTATTATGTTACCCTTGTAAAAATACAAAGCTGGGGGCTAAAAAATCATTTCTGTGAAAAAAAAGAGGAATTTTTATTTTCACGGCTCTGCGTTATAAACTGTAGTGAAACACTTGGGGTTTCAAAGCTCTCAAAACACATCTAGATAAGTTCCTTAGGGGGTCTACTTTCCAAAATGGTGTCACTTGTGGGGTTTTTTAATGTTTAGGCACATCAGGGGCTCTCCAAACGCAACATGGCGTCCCATCTTAATTCCAGTCAATTTTGCATTGAAAAGTCAAATGGCGCTCCTTCCCTTCCGAGCTCTGCCCTGCACCCAAACAATGGTTTACACCCACATATGGGGTATCGTCGTACTCAGGACTAATTGCACAACAACGTTTGTGGTCTAATTTCTTCTCTTACTCTTGGAAAAAAAAAATGGGGGCGAAAAGATCATTTTTGTGAAAAAATATGATTTTTTATTTTTACCGCTCTGCATTATAAACTTCTGTGAAACACTTGTTGGGTCAAAGTGCTCACCACACATCTAGATAAGTTCCTTAGGGGGTCTACTTTCCAAAATGGTGTCACTTGTGGGGGGTTTCAATGTTTAGGCACATCAGGGGCTCTCCAAACGCAACATGGCGTCCCATGTCAATTCCAGTCAATTTTGCATTGAAAAGTCAAATGGCGCTCCCTTCCTTACGAGCTCTGCCATGCGCCCAAACAGTGGTTTACCCCCACATATTGGGTATCGGCATACTCAGGACAAATTGTACAACAACTTTTGGGGTCCATTTTCTCCTGTTACCCTTGGTAAAATAAAACAAATTGGAGCTGAAATAAATTTTGTGTGAAAAAAAGTTAAATGTTCATTTTTATTTAAACATTCCAAAAAATCCTGTGAAACACCTGAAGGGTTAATAAATTTCTTGAATGTGGTTTTGAGCACCTTAAGGGGTGCAGTTTTTAGAATGGTGTAACACTTGGGTATTTTCTGTCATATAGACCCCTCAAAATGACTTCAAATGAGATGTGGTCCCTAAAAAAAAAAAAAATGGTTCCAAAATTGTGCTGATGTAAAGTAGACATGTGGGAAATGTTACTTATTAAGTATTTTGCGTGACATATGTCTGTGATTTAAGGGCATAAAAATTCAAAGTTGGAAAATTGCGAAATTTTCAAAAGTTTCGACAAATATCCATTTTTTTTTCACAAATAAACGCAAGTTATATCGAAGAAATTTTACCACTATCATGAAGTACAATATGTCATGAGAAAACATTGTCAGAATCGCCAAGATCCATTGAAGTGTTCCAGAGTTATAACCTCATAAAGGGACAGTGGTCAGAATTGTAAAAATTGGCCTGGTCATTAACGTGCAAACCACCCTTGGGGGTGAAGGGGTTAATATCTAAATTTCTTCCTCTAAACTTTGTCATCAATTTGTCACCTTGTCATCTCAGGTTCCTCACAAATCCACAGCTATATTTCGTGACATCCAGCTCAGTGTCACTGAAGTTGCATATATCACTACTTTCCTAGATCTCTGGCTTAGGAAACTCTGGTCTTACAAGCTGTATGTCCATTTCAAAGTGATGTATCAAAATAGGAATAAATTTAGAAGCATGCTATCCTCATCTTTCCTAATAACACACACTGGTGCTGCCTGGTCTCTCTTCAACTTTCTATTCCCTTCCAAACAGTAACTACTCCCTGGTCTCTAGATAAAGTCTAAAGCATTTCTTTATTCTCAATTTGTCTGCATACTTCACTAATGCATAATAGAGATGAGCGAACATGAAAATGCTCAGATGCTCATTACTTGCACTGAGCAATTCCTAATGCTTGGATGCTCATTTCAAGTAACGAGTAAGAGTGACTCAGAGAGAGAGACTCAGATACACCCTGTGTGGAGACAAGGGGAGTTGGCGGGTGCCACTATCTGAAACCGCATGGACCAGGGATCATCCCACCACACACCCACTCTCCCCTTAACATGGGCATAATGCTACTCAGACAACACAGGATAAGGGTAAAACAGTGTGGAAATGCTTTATTGAACCACAAAACAGGCAGATAACACGTAAAACAGTTTCAGCAAAATACCCCAAGATGGTGCACACTACAGAATCTTACTCTTCCGCTCATTCGCCAGGATAAGAGAAACTGTGACTTCAGAGCTTCCTGGGTCAACTACCCCACCTGTGAAAAGCACACAGTGATGAGGTAATGACAAGCATAGGAAGATAATAGCCCTTTCAGTACAAGGGCCAGTTGACCGGGGGGTTACAAACAGGCTTCATCTTCCAAGGTTGACTACCCCACCTGTTGTACACACCCAGAGAGAAAGTATTGACGAGCTTAGGATGATGACAATCCATTGAGGTACAAGGCCAGTTGACCCGAGGGTCACAACCTGGCTACTCCAAACATATCCATGGTTCAGCAATGGTCAATGGAGCAGATCGGTATTTTTCCAACCGGGGTCCAGGTACCCTAGGTTGTTTCCTGTAGAATGATACAGCTCTGGCAAAAATTAAGAGACCACCACATCAAAACCCTGTCATGGGCAGCCCAATCTCAGGACCTGAACCCCATTGAAAACCTCTGGAATGTAATCAAGAGGATGATGGATAGTCTCTAGCCATCAAACAAAGATTTATTTCACACTCCTTAAATTTGTGCACCAGAAGCAGTGTGAAAGACTGGTGGAAAGCATGCCAAGACGCATGAAAGCTGTGATTAAAAATCATGGTCATTCCACAAAATATTGATTTCTGAACTCTTCCTGAGTTAAAACATTAGTATTATTGTTTGTAAATGATTATGAACTTGTTTTCTTTGCATTATTTGAGGTCTGAAAACACAGTTTTTATTTATCTTGACCATTTTTCTTTGTCAGAAAAAAATACAAAATGTATTGCTTGGAAATTCAGAGACATGTTGTCAGAAGTTTATAGAATAAAATAAAAATTTATATTTTGCGCAAAAATATACCTATAAAGAGAAAAATCAGACAAACTAAACATTTTGCACTGGTCTTTTTGCCAGAGCTGTATTTAGCTGACAGACATCTACCCCAAATCACACAATAACATGCCACAATCCAAGCATGACAGTTGTTAGAAGATCTTAGGGATACTATAATAATTTGGGTCATGAATTATTGCATATTTGGGACCTGTTCACAACTTTTTTTCTTGCATTTAGTGTGTGCACACAACCTTATGTCCATGCTAAACATATTCACCATGCTAAGATGAAGGCCAGAATGAGTGGAGCTTTGGCTCTTGTTTGCTTGGTTATGTTAGCATACTGGAAAAAAGGGGATAAACAGTAGAAACAGTAGAGTACCCTTTTCCATTAAAGGAACCTTTTACCAGGTATTCCACATATAAAGTAGGACCAGTACTTGTAAGCCTCTGTTAACTCTTTAACAGCCGCAGATACACCTTTAACAGCGGCAGTTAAGGGTACTTATTCCTCAGTGCTGCTTTTTAAGTACACTGAGAAATAAGGTTATAACTAGTGTTGAGCGATACCGTCCGATACTTGAAAGTATCGGTATCGGAAAGTATCGGCCGATACCGGCAAAGTATCGGATCCAATCCGATACCGATACCCGATACCAATACAAGTCAATGGGACTCATGTATCGGACGGTATTCCTGATGGTTCCCAGGGTCTGAAGGAGAGGAAACTCTCCTTCAGGCCCTGGGAACCATATTAATGTGTAAAAGAAAGAATTAAAATAAAAAATATTGCTATACTCACCTCTCCGACGCAGCCTGAACCTCAGCGAGGGAACCGGCAGCGTTGTTTGCTTAAAATTCGCGCTTTTCTTTCCTTACGTGAAGTCCCGGCTTTGTGATTGGTTGCGTCGCAGTCACATGGGCGACGCAACCAATCACAGCAAGCCGTGACGTAATTTCAGGTCCTTAAGGATTTTAAAATTACGTCCCGGCTTTGTGATTGGTTGCGTCGCAGTCACATGGGCGACGCAACCAATCACAAGCCGTGACGTCACGGGAGGCTGGACACGCGCGCATTTTAAAATGCGCGCTTGTCCAGCCTCCCGTGACGTCCCGGCTTGTGATTGGTTGAGTCGCGGTCAACCAATCACAAGCCGGGAGGCTGGACACGCGCGCATTTTAAAATGGACACGCGCGCATTTTAAAATGCGCGCGTGTCCATTTTAAAATGCGCGCGTGTCCAGCCTCCCGGCTTGTGATTGGTTGACCGCGACGCAACCAATCACAAGCCGGGACGTCACGGGAGGCTGGACAAGCGCGCATTTTAAAATGCGCGCGTGTCCAGCCTCCCGTGACATCACGGCTTGTGATTGGTTGCGTCGCCCATGTGACTGCGACGCAACCAATCACAAAGCCGGGACGTAATTTTAAAATCCTGAAGGACCTGAAATTACGTCACGGCTTGCTGTGATTGGTTGCGTCGCCCATGTGACTGCGACGCAACCAATCACAACGCCGGAACGTAATTTTAAAATCCTGAAGGACCTGAAATTACGTCACGGCTTGCTGTGATTGGTTGCGTCCCGGCCACATGGGCGGCACGCGACCAATCACAAGCCGGGACTTCACGTAAAGGAAAGAAAAGCGCGAATTTTAAACAAAGAACGCTGCCGCTTCCCTCGGTAAGGTGCAGGCTGCGTCGGAGAGGTGAGTATAGCAATATTTTTTATTTTAATTCTCTCTTTTACACATTTTTACATTAATGTTGTTTCGATACCGATACCCGATACCACAAAAGTATCGGATCTCGGTATCGGAATTCCGATACCCACAAGTATCGGCCGATACCCGATACTTGCGGTATCGGAATGCTCAACACTAGTTATAACGTCTTCCAGCGTCAGAAAAACAAGATCAGGGCCAATTTATAGGCTAAGTTAACACGTTGCAGAAGTGCCGCGGAAATTTCCACGGCAATTCTGCAACTCCTGCCGTGGGTATATTGCATGCGGAATTGGCATGTGTTTTCCCGATAAAAACTAGCGTTTTGCAAGCGTAATTAGCTTGCAGAATGCTAGCATTTTACAAGCGATCTGTAGCATCGCTTGGAAAACTGATTTGACAGGTTGGTCACACTTGTCAAACATAGTGTTTGACAAGTGTGACCAACTCTTTACTATTGATGCTGCCTATGCAGCATCAATAGTAAAAGATAGAGTGTTACAAATAATAAAAAAAAAAAAAATCATGATATTCTCACCTTCCGGTGTTCCACGGCAAGCTTCCCGCTCCTCGCGATGTTCCGGTCCCAGTAATTGCGGCTTGACCCCAGATGATGTACAATCTCGCAATACCGCTACGTCATCACAGGTCATTTTCGCAATGCATTACTGGGACCGGAGCGTCGTGAGGAGTGGGAAGCCTGCCGGGGGATGCCGGAAGGTGAGAATATCAAGATTTTTTTATTTGAATTCTTTTTTTTAACAATTATATGGTACCCAGGGCCTGTAGGAGAGTCTCCTCTCCTCCACCCTGGGTACCAACCGCACATGATCCGCTTACTTCCTGCATGGTGGGCATAGCCCCATGTGGGAAGTAAGTGGATCAGTGCATTCTTATGTTTGAGGAATCCCCACGATTCCTCACAAAGAATGAACATACTGCATTTTTTTTCGGAATGCGATTCCGCTGCGGAAAAAAACGCAGCAAGTGCACAAAAAATGCAGAATGCATTCTAAAAATAGGATGCTTAATGTGAGCATTTTTTTCGAGCTTTTATAGCGAAAAAACGCAAAAAAACCACAAAAAAACATGAACGTGTGCACATAGCCTTACTGTCCCTTGTCACGTGATCGCCATTATTCCCAAAATAACGGTGATCACAAAAAAAGTCTGATTGCAAATTTATTTCTCTCTCCTCTGCTATGGTTTAGCATATTTTCTAGCATATATAGCCATTTTCAAATAGATTTTTTTTTTATTTTAATATCAGTATAACCTCAACCATATTAATTATAAACACAGTACACATACTATTATGCTGCAGCACATGTGCCATGGCTGGTACCTGCCTGCAGAAGGTTTTTTTTTCTTCAGTATGTATATATAATATTCAATATGCTAACTAGAAGGCAGGTCACTGAGGGATCAGTGACCTTTCAGCAGTCTTCATTATGAATAGCTAATCAGAGCACCACATGAAGACTCCCCCCACAGACACGAGCATATCATTAACTCAAAACAGAAAATAAAGATTAAACAACAACAAGACAGATTTAATCAACCAAGGTATCATTTTAATCAGTATAATGGCACCAACCTGACAGTGTCTGTAGGTTACAGTTCACAATCCTGTTGACAAGTTCCCTTTAAAAATCGTTAGGCCTAATATTGGGGTGCAACCAGGAGAACAAATTTGCTAATCCAATTTTTTTGTGATAAAACTATTTCAGTGAGAAATCAGAAGGCCAAATATCCAGTTAAAAATCATTAGGCCTATTATTGGGATGCAGCCAATAATCCCAATTTGCTAATCCAAATCGTTTGGGATAAAACTGTGCTGCAGTGAGAAGTCAGAAGGCCACATTTCATTTTAAAAATCATTAGGTATAACTATGTTTTTCAGGCACACTAGCTAAGAAAATAAATAGTGATTGCTCATTTAGTGACAGGTGACTGACAGGTGTGAGCCTAAGTGTTGTAAAACAGCAGGTTACAAGACGGGAAGGGTATATACAACATGAGTGGAGAATGCAAGGTCATGGAGGAAGGGGTAATAAGCTTGGTGTTTGACGTGTACGTGGGTTACGGGTACTGTTAATGAAAGCTCGACTGATCAAACAACGTCTCGTCCTATCCAACAACCACTAACAAAATCTGTTACTAGATGGGCTTCTCCACTCCCTGTCTTTGACAACCGCACAGCAGTATGCCTTGTAGATGGGGGCCAGAAAGAGCACGTGCTTCAGTGGATGGCAAGCGCTGCATCAAGTGGCCTCTCCTCCTCTTCCTCCATCTTAGCATCACACACAGTACAATTCTCAGGGGTGGAGAGAAGGCTAGGAGACAAAAAGCACAGTAGGGTCTTATCCGATGGTATGGAGAAAATAGAAATGTGAGACCCAGGGCCGGACTGGCCATCGGGCAGTTCTGGCAAATGCCAGAAGGGCCGGTGGCAGTAGTGGGCCGCTCGAGTGTGCCGCTGTCGGCACACTCTCCCCGCTGTCGGCGCACTCCCGGCCCCGCATTCAACTATACCAGCGTCATAGACGTCGGTACAGTTGAATGCAATGATGGAGGAGAGAGCGTCTGCTGATGCTTCCTCTCCCATCATTCCCCGCTCTGCCTGCCGCTGACACTGCGGGTGCACAATGACGTCATATCATCGCGCACCTGCTGTGTGACCGGGTGGGCAGACTGCGACTGCTGAGACCAGAGCCAGAGCAGCGTGGGGCACCAGGAAAGGTGAGTAGAGTGTTTTTTTGTTTTTTTTTATCAATGAGTGATGACTGGATTGTGGAGCTATATGGGGGGGGGGCTGTGCTGCATTATATTCTATGGGCCTGTGCTGCATTATATTCTATGGGGCTGGCTGCATTCCATTCTATGGGCCTCTGCTGCATTATATTCTATGGGGCTGTGCTGCATTATATTCTATGGGGCTGTGCTGCATTCCATTCTATGGGCCTGTGCTGCATTCCATTCTATGGGCCTCTGCTGCATTCCATTCTATGGGCCTCTGCTGCATTATATTCTATGGGGCTGTGCTGCATTATATTCTATGGGCCTCTGCTGCATTATATTCTATGGGGCTGTGCTGCATTCCATTCTATGGGGCTGTGCTGCATTATATTCTATGGGCCTGTGCTGCATTATATTCTATGGGGCTGGCTGAATTCCATTCTATGGGCCTCTGCTGCATTATATTCTATGGGGCTGTGCTGCATTATATTCTATGGGGCTGTGCTGCATTCCATTCTATGGGCCTGTGCTGCATTCCATTCTATGGGCCTCTGCTGCATTCCATTCTATGGGCCTATGCTGCATTCCATTCTATGGGCCTCTGCTGCATTCCATTCTATGGGCCTCTGCTGCATTATATTCTATGGGGCTGTGCTGCATTATATTCTATGGGCCTCTGCTGCATTATATTCTATGGGGCTGTGCTGCATTCCATTCTATGGGGCTGTGCTGCATTCCATTCTATGGGCCTGTGCTGCATTATATTCTATGGGCCTCTGCTGCATTATATTCTATGGGCCTCTGCTGCATTATATTCTATGGGGCTCTGCTGCATTATATTCTATGGGGCTGGCTGCATTCCATTCTATGGGCCTCTGCTGCATTATATTCTATGGGCCTCTGCTGCATTCCATTCTATGGGGCTCTGCTGCATTATATTCTATGGGGCTGGCTGCATTATATTCTATGGGCCTGTGCTGCATTATATTCTATGGGGCTGGCTGCATTCCATTCTATGGACCTGTGCTGCATTATATTCTATGGGGCTGGCTGCATTCCATTCTATGGGCCTCTGCTGCATTATATTCTATGGGGCTGGCTGCATTCCATTCTATGGGCCTCTGCTGCATTATATTCTATGGGGCTGGCTGCATTCCATTCTATGGGCCTCTGCTGCATTATATTCTATGGGGCTGGCTGCATTCCATTCTATGGGCCTCTGCTGCATTATATTCTATGGGGCTGTGCTGCATTATATTCTATGGGCCTCTGCTGCATTATATTCTATGGGGCTGTGCTGCATTCCATTCTATGGGGCTGTGCTGCATTCCATTCTATGGGCATGTGCTGCATTATATTCTATGGGCCTCTGCTGCATTATATTCTATGGGGCTCTGCTGCATTATATTCTATGGGGCTGGCTGCATTCCATTCTATGGGCCTCTGCTGCATTATATTCTATGGGCCTGTGCTGCATTATATTCTATGGGCCTGTGCTGCATTATATTCTATGGGGCTGTGCTGCATTCCATTCTATGGGCCTGTGCTGCATTCCATTCTATGGGCCTGTGCTGCATTCCATTCTATGGGCCTGTGCTGCATTCCATTCTATGGGGCTGTGCTGTATTATAGTCTATGGGGGCTGGCTGTATTACATTCTATGGGGGCTGGCTGTATTACATTCTATGGGGGCTGTGCTGTATTACATTCTATGGGGGCTGTGCAGCATTACATTCTATGGGGCTGTGCTGTATTATAGTCTATGGGGGCTGGCTGTATTACATTCTATGGGGGCTGTGCTGTATTACATTCTATGGGGGCTGAGCTGTAATGCTGGATACAGCTATAATTATATGTTTACACAACTGAGATATCGCGCTAAAGTACTGTATGGGCTTAGTCAAACCTATGAGATTTCTTGTATAGAAGCCTATGGTATCAGACCACCGTCACCCTGTCAGAACCAGCATGAAAATTGTGCCATAAATAAACTCTGTTTCTTACCTAGGAGGTGACTTGATAAGAGTTGCGGCTGTTATAACGGCTGTTATAGCAATGCTGTTAGCGATGCTATTTGTAGCTAACAGTGGCTACAGGTGTTGGATACCTGGTGGCAGGAGTGGATCCGAAATGAGCCCAGAGGATGCGCAGAGCCAGGAATGCCCCGGCCGGTAGCGATCCTGGATGCGCGTGTGGAAAAAAGATGGCCGCCTGTTGTGAAATTGGATTCTGGGCTCCCCCGGTGGCCACTTGTGGAATTGTACTTGTGTGCATCATCCCCTCTGTTCACCTGCTCCTATTAGGATGTGGGAGTCGCTATATAACCTTGCTCCTCTGTCAGTTTCATGCCGGTCAACAATGTAATCAGAAGCCTTCTGTGCATGTTCCTGCTACTAGACAACTCCTAGCTAAGTTGGACTTTTGTCCTTGTGTGTTTTTGCATTTTGTTCCTGTTCACAGCTGCTGTTTCGTTACTGTGTCTGGAAAGCTCTTGTGAGCGGAAATTGCCACTCTGGTGTTATGAGTTAATGCTAGAGTCTTAAAGTAATTTCTGGATGGTGTTTTGATAGGGTTTTCTGCTGACCATGAAAGTGCCCTTTCTGTCTTCATGCTATCTAGTAAGCGGACCTCGATTTTGCTAAACCTATTTTCATACTACGTTTGTCATTTCGTCTAAAATCACCGCCAATATATGTGGGGGCCTCTGTCTGCCTTTTGGGAAAATTTCTCTAGAGGTGAGCCAGGACTGTCTTTTCCTCTGCTAGGATTAGGTAGTTCTCCGGCTGGCGCTGGGCATCTAGGGATAAAAAACGTAGGCATGCTACCCGGCCACTTCTAGTTGTGCGGCAGGTTTAGTTCATGGTCAGTATAGTTTCCATCTTCCAAGAGCTAGTTCTCATATATGCTGGGCTATGTTCTCTCGCCATTGAGAATCATGACAGTTTGACCGGCCCAAAAAAGGGTTAAATTACTGGCTGAGAAAGGAGAGAAAAAAGAAGTCTGCTACAATTTTTTTTTTTTTTTTTCCTCTAGTTCTGAGTGTGCTCTTAATTGAATCACTTGCTAGTTTGCCTATGCTGCAGCCTTCCTCTCTTTCTCTCCTTCTAATCCTTGAATGGCTCTGTGTTCACCTGTTTCAAATGGATCTTCAGAGTGTAGCTACAGGTTTGAATAATCTCGCCACAAAGGTACAAAATTTGCAAGATTTTGTTGTTCATGCACCTATGTCTGAGCCTAGAATTCCTTTGCCTGAATTCTTCTCGGGGAATAGATCTCACTTTCAAAATTTTAAAAATAATTGCAAATTGTTTTTGTCCCTGAAGTCTCGCTCTGCCGGAGACCCTGCACAGCAGGTCAGGATTGTAATTTCCTTGCTCCGGGGCGACCCTCAGGACTGGGCTTTTGCATTGGCACCAGGGGATCCTGCGTTGCTCAATGTGGATGCGTTTTTTCTGGCCTTGGGGTTGCTTTATGAGGAACCTCATTTAGAGCTTCAGGCGGAAAAGGCCTTGATGTCCTTGTCTCAGGGGCAAGATGAAGCTGAAATATACTGCCAAAAATTCCGCAAATGGTCTGTGCTTACTCAGTGGAATGAGTGCGCCCTGGCGGCGATTTTCAGAGAAGGTCTCTCTGATGCCATTAAGGATGTTATGGTGGGGTTCCCTGTGCCTGCGAGTCTGAATGAGTCCATGACGATGGCTATTCAGATCGATAGGCGTCTGCGGGAGCGCAAACCTGTGCACCATTTGGCGGTGTCTACTGAGAAAACGCCAGAAAATATGCAATATGATAGAATTCTGTCCAGAAGCGAGCGGCAGAATTTTAGACGAAAAAATGGGTTGTGCTTCTATTGTGGTGATTCAACTCATGTTATATCAGCATGCTTTAAGCGTACTAAGAAGCCTGACAAGTCTGTTTCAATTGGCACTTTACAGTCTAAGTTTATTCTATCTGTGACCCTGATTTGTTCTTTGTCATCTATTACCGCGGACGCCTATGTCGACTCTGGCGCTGCTTTGAGTCTTATGGATTGGTCATTTGCCAAACGCTGTGGGTATGATTTGGAGCCATTGGAGGCTCCGATACCTCTGAAAGGGATTGACTCCACCCCATTGGCTAGTAATAAACCACAATACTGGACACAAGTGACTATGCGTGTTAATCCGGATCACCAGGAGGTTATTCGCTTTCTGGTGCTGTATAATCTACATGATGTTTTGGTGCTGGGATTGCCATGGCTGCAATCTCATAACCCAGTCCTCGACTGGAGAGCTATGTCTGTGTTAAGCTGGGGATGTAAAGGAACTCATGGGGACGTACCTTTGGTTTCCATTTCATCATCTATTCCCTCTGAGATTCCTGAATTCTTGTCTGACTTTCGTGACCTTTTTGAAGAACCCAAGGTTGGTTCACTACCTCCGCACCGGGAGTGCGATTGTGCCATAGACTTGATCCCGGGTAGTAAATACCCTAAGGGTCGTTTATTTAATCTGTCTGTGCCTGAACACGCGGCTATGCGAGAATATATAAAGGAGTCCTTGGAAAAGGGACATATTCGTCCTTCGTCATCTCCCTTAGGAGCCGGTTTTTTCTTTGTGTCTAAGAAAGACGGCTCTTTGAGGCCGTGTATTGATTATCGACTTTTGAATAAAATCACGGTTAAATATCAATATCCGTTACCACTGCTTACTGATTTGTTTGCTCGTATAAAGGGGGCCAAGTGGTTCTCTAAGATTGATCTCCGTGGGGCGTATAATTTGGTGCGAATCAAGCAGGGGGATGAGTGGAAAACCGCATTTAATACGCCCGAGGGCCATTTTGAGTATTTGGTGATGCCTTTTGGTCTTTCAAATGCCCCTTCAGTCTTCCAGTCCTTTATGCATGACATTTTCCGCGATTATTTGGATAAATTTATGATTGTGTATCTGGATGATATTCTGATTTTTTCGGATGACTGGGACTCTCATGTCCAGCAGGTCAGGAGGGTTTTTCAGGTTTTGCGGTCTAATTCCTTGTGTGTGAAGGGTTCTAAGTGTGTTTTTGGGGTTCAAAAGATTTCCTTTTTGGGATACATTTTTCCCCCTCTTCCATCGAGATGGATCCTGTCAAGGTTCAGGCTATTGGTGATTGGACGCAACCCTCTTCTCTTAAGAGTCTTCAGAAATTTTTGGGCTTTGCTAACTTTTATCGTCGATTTATTGCTGGTTTTTCTGATGTTGTAAAACCATTGACTGATTTGACTAAGAAGGGTGCTGATGTTGCTGATTGGTCCCCTGATGCTGTGGAGGCCTTTCGGGAGCTCAAGCGCCGCTTTTCTTCCGCCCCAGTGTTGCGTCAGCCTGATGTTGCTCTTCCTTTTCAGGTTGAGGTCGACGCTTCTGAAATCGGAGCTGGGGCGGTGTTGTCGCAGAGAAGTTCCGACTGCTCCGTGATGAGACCTTGTGCCTTTTTTTCCCGTAAATTTTCGCCCGCCGAGCGGAATTATGATATTGGGAATCGGGAGCTTTTGGCCATGAAGTGGGCTTTTGAGGAGTGGCGTCACTGGCTTGAGGGGGCCAGACATCAGGTGGTGGTATTGACTGACCACAAAAATTTAATTTACCTTGAGTCTGCCAGGCGCCTGAATCCTAGACAGGCGCGCTGGTCGTTGTTTTTCTCTCGGTTTAATTTTGTGGTGTCTTACCTACCGGGTTCTAAGAATGTTAAGGCGGATGCCCTTTCTAGGAGTTTTGAGCCTGACTCCCCTGGTAATTCTGAGCCCACAGGTATCCTTAAAGATGGAGTGATATTGTCTGCCGTTTCTCCAGACCTGCGGCGGGCCTTGCAGGAGTTTCAGGCGGATAGACCTGATCGTTGCCCACCTGGTAGACTGTTTGTTCCTGATGATTGGACCAGTAGAGTCATCTCTGAGGTTCATTCTTCTGCGTTGGCAGGTCATCCTGGAATCTTTGGTACCAGGGATTTGGTGGCAAGGTCCTTCTGGTGGCCTTCCCTGTCACGAGATGTGCGAGGCTTTGTGCAGTCTTGTGACGTTTGTGCTCGGGCCAAGCCTTGTTGTTCTCGGGCTAGTGGATTGTTGTTACCCTTGCCTATCCCGAAGAGGCCTTGGACGCACATCTCGATGGATTTTATTTCGGATCTGCCTGTTTCTCAGAAGATGTCTGTCATCTGGGTGGTGTGTGACCGTTTCTCTAAGATGGTCCATCTGGTTCCCTTGCCTAAGTTGCCTTCTTCTTCCGAGTTGGTTCCTCTGTTTTTTCAAAATGTTGTTCGTTTGCATGGTATTCCGGAGAATATCGTTTCTGACAGAGGGACCCAATTCGTGTCTAGATTTTGGCGGGCATTCTGTGCTAGGATGGGCATAGATTTGTCTTTTTCGTCTGCTTTCCATCCTCAGACTAATGGCCAGACCGAGCGGACTAATCAGACCTTGGAGACATATTTGAGGTGTTTTGTGTCTGCGGATCAGGATGATTGGGTTGCTTTTTTGCCTTTGGCGGAGTTCGCCCTCAATAATCGGGCCAGCTCTGCCACCTTGGTGTCCCCGTTTTTCTGTAATTCGGGGTTTCATCCTCGATTTTCCTCCGGTCAAGTGGAATCTTCGGATTGTCCTGGAGTGGATGCTGTGGTGGAGAGGTTGCATCAGATTTGGGGGCAGGTGGTGGACAATTTGAAGTTGTCCCAGGAGAAGACTCAGCTTTTTGCCAACCGCCGTCGTCGTGTTGGTCCTCGGCTTTGTGTTGGGGAATTGGTGTGGTTGTCTTCTCGTTTTGTCCCTATGAGGGTTTCTTCTCCTAAGTTTAAGCCTCGGTTCATCGGCCCGTACAAGATATTGGAGATTCTTAACCCTGTGTCCTTCCGTTTGGACCTCCCTGCATCCTTTTCGATTCATAATGTTTTTCATCGGTCATTGTTGCGCAGGTATGAGGTACCGGCTGTGCCTTCCGTTGAGCCTCCTGCTCCGGTGTTGGTTGAGGGTGAGTTGGAGTACGTTGTGGAAAAGATCTTAGACTCTCGTGTTTCCAGACGGAAACTCCAGTATCTGGTCAAATGGAAGGGATACGGTCAGGAGGATAATTCTTGGGTCACTGCCTCTGATGTTCATGCCTCCGATCTTGTCCGTGCCTTTCATAGGGCTCATCCTGATCGCCCTGGTGGTTCTGGTGAGGGTTCGGTGCCCCCTCCTTGAGGGGGGGGTACTGTTGTGAAATTGGATTCTGGGCTCCCCCGGTGGCCACTTGTGGAATTGTACTTGTGTGCATCATCCCCTCTGTTCACCTGCTCCTATTAGGATGTGGGAGTCGCTATATAACCTTGCTCCTCTGTCAGTTTCATGCCGGTCAACAATGTAATCAGAAGCCTTCTGTGCATGTTCCTGCTACTAGACAACTCCTAGCTAAGTTGGACTTTTGTCCTTGTGTGTTTTTGCATTTTGTTCCTGTTCACAGCTGCTGTTTCGTTACTGTGTCTGGAAAGCTCTTGTGAGCAGAAATTGCCACTCTGGTGTTATGAGTTAATGCTAGAGTCTTAAAGTAATTTCTGGATGGTGTTTTGATAGGGTTTTCTGCTGACCATGAAAGTGCCCTTTCTGTCTTCATGCTATCTAGTAAGCGGACCTCGATTTTGCTAAACCTATTTTCATACTACGTTTGTCATTTCGTCTAAAATCACCGCCAATATATGTGGGGGCCTCTGTCTGCCTTTTGGGAAAATTTCTCTAGAGGTGAGCCAGGACTGTCTTTTCCTCTGCTAGGATTAGGTAGTTCTCCGGCTGGCGCTGGGCATCTAGGGATAAAAAACGTAGGCATGCTACCCGGCCACTTCTAGTTGTGCGGCAGGTTTAGTTCATGGTCAGTATAGTTTCCATCTTCCAAGAGCTAGTTCTCATATATGCTGGGCTATGTTCTCTCGCCATTGAGAATCATGACAGCCGCCGCTGCTAGCATGCAGCGTGTGACGTCACAGAGGATACGGCGTGTTGCACAGGGCAAAAAGCTAACCAACGCGTTTCGAGGGACTCCGTCCCCCTTCGTCAGGGGGACGGAGTCCCTCGAAACGCGTTGGTTAGCTTTTTGCCCTGTGCAACACGCCGTATCCTCTGTGACGTCACACGCTGCATGCTAGCAGCGGCGGCCATCTTTTTTCCACACGCGCATCCAGGATCGCTACCGGCCGGAGCATTCCTGGCTCTGCGCGTCCTCTGGGCTCATTTCGGATCCACTCCTGCCACCAGGTATCCAACACCTGTAGCCACTGTTAGCTACAAATAGCATCGCTAACAGCATCGCTATAACAGCCGTTATAACAGCCGCCACTCTTATCAAGTCACCTCCTAGGTAAGAAACAGAGTTTATTTATGGCACAATTTTCATGCTGGTTCTGACAGGGTGACGGTGGTCTGATACCATAGGCTTCTATACAAGAAATCTCATAGGTTTGACTAAGCCCATACAGTACTTTAGCGCGATATCTCAGTTGTGTATATATCTTTATTTTGGTTCACCAGTAGGTGTGACGAGTGGGTCACGGCACTCGTCTGATATCAGCAGCTTGTACATATACCATCTCATCAGCGCCGGTGTATTATCGATTTTTTGTGTAATTATATGTTATATAGTCGTGTTACACTCCCCTCACTTCTTGTAACCTACAAGTGTACAAAGATATTATACAGTCACCATATGACAAGTGGGCCTGTTTGACTTCAAATGCCAGGACTGAATTTTAGTCCCAGTCCGGCCCTGGTGAGACCACTCACCTGATAAGGTTGCAGACCAGCAACATAAGAAAGGCATTTGTAACAGCTGCTGCAGGACACCAGTCAGAAATACCACAAAAACAATGTGCAAAAGGTGGTGTCATTCAGTTGCGCTAGTGATAAAAGCTCGATGGTCAAGATAAAATCAAAGGAATTTAATAATACAGGTTTTACAAGACTTTATCTGCAGCACAACTGAATGACACCACATTTTGCACATCATTTTTCCTGTGGTAGTCCTCAGGGGTAGCACCCCAATCACCCTTGTTTCTCCCCATGTCACAAATTTCCAAAACGCCCAACTGACTGTGGGGAACCACAGATGGGCCATTCTGCAGAGCAGTTCACACATTCTATTCTAGGGGCTTCAGTGGTCTGCTCCAAAGATTCACAGAATCCAGAGGAAGAAAACATTTGCACCGATGCACAAAATCTTTTCATATTGGATCCAGGACCAGACAAAGTATGGTCTGAGCAGAATCCAGACCCTCATCACCACACGTTAAACACCGGGGTGGAGATGATCCTGAGGTGCACATGGAATGTACTATGCTAGCAGGGCTAGTAGATGAGGAGGGTGACTCTGAGGATGAGCAGAGTGAGAACAGAGAGGATGACGATGAGTTTGTAGATTCCACTTGGTGTGAACCCAGAGGTATGCAGCTGAGTAGCTCATCAAAGGAGGAGGAGGAAGACAAGAAGATTACATTGCAGTTTCCCACACAGACACAAGGTAATGCAACCACAACAAGTACTGCATCATCACTCACAAATGTGGCCAGCATCGGTCGCGAGTGTGCAGTTGGCAGTGGCAGCAACAGTTGCCTAGCCTTGACCTTTTTTGAGACCACAAAGGATGACCCAACTCACATTATCTGCCAAATTTGCAAAAAAATTCAGTAGAGGCAAAAATTGCAATAGTTTGAAAACTACAAGCATGAACCAGCACATGCGCGATCAACATATCTTAGTTTTGGAATCTCACTGCATTAAAATGCCGACTAGTGGGCCTCACCAACAACCAGATGTCCCATGAACCACATCTGCTACTTCTTCCTCTGTCACTTTGCCAAGTATTCTCACAAAGGTCTCTGGCTGCAGAAAATCCACTTGTTTACCCGCTGCATTTGGTGTGAGTGAGAGTCCGTCAGCTGTTATGGAAGTTGAGATGACTGCTGTTTTTGTGTCACCTAGCACAACACATCTTTCTCAATCCACCATAACATCTCTGCCTGAACCTCATTCACAGTCAAGCAGTTTGTCCTATTCACCCTACTCCACCCTCTCAGCACAACAGCCAGCTCTCAGTCCCACAGTTGTGGTAACGTAAAATAATGTTTCCTCATACACATGCCAAAGCTAAGTGTCAGGACTCTGAACATTTTTTATTACCTTTTGTGCATTACTGCCCTTTTCCAAGATGGCGTCTTTGGTCTTATGTGCACTGTGTCTTCCTGCTATAAAACTCCACCCCAGCCTTTAGTCTGTGCTAGAGTATTCTGCCTTGCATCCAGCTCCTGACTCTGATGACTCCCTGGCTATATGCCTGCTCCTGTGAACCTGTGTGGTGATCCTGCTACTCTGCTCTGAGTTCCTGCTGCATATACCAGTTTCCAGTAATCCTCCTTCATCTGCTGCTCGTGTTTACTTCCATCTGCATTTGCTGGAAATGTAAGCTGTTGCTGCTCTGCAAAAACCTGAGACTATTACCCAGGCCTCCCTGGTTGAGCTAAGATATTATTTGAACTGCCTTATAAGCATATCTATCTGTGTTTGGACTAAAAAAAGGCCTTATTCGTGTCAAGTATCCTCAAGAATAATTGTGCTTCATAGACTTTCTGCGTGATTGCATTTTCCTCTGAAGTTTCATATAGTCTGCTAAGCTGCGTTTAATATTTACTCCAAGTGTTGTGGACTTGAGTTTCTCCCTGCACCTGTTTGAATCACCCTGTGATAATATAGACTTTACCACTTAGAAAACTATGTCCTGTAGTTGTCTTGTTCCATGCAAAGAGTCTCCTGAGTTATCCCCTATAATTATTACAGGATACTCTAGCCACAAAATAGGAGACTGCTGGAACAATGACTGCAGAGAGCAGATTAGAGCAGGTGTTTTCCATAATTAGATCACTGCAGAAAGATGTGGACGGTCTGCAAAAGAAGTTTGGAAGCTTTGAACACAATCAACAAGTGTTTGGACAGAATTTGCAGGACTTAAGCACCCGCATGGCAGCCCAGGAAAACAAACTTGCTGGCATAGAGTCCCAGTATGAACGGGCTTTTCAGGACATAAGCAAATAGCTGCACAAGCGACTTTTCCCTCTGGGCAACCGTCACCAGCTAGCCCACCTAAGTTGCCCCCATTCAGATTTGGTCAAGGTGATCACGACAAATTTCATGGCTTTGTGAATCAATGTATGCTATATTTTGATGTGCATGCTGACCGTTTTCCTAATGATAGATCCAAAGTATTGTGTGTAATAATGCTGCTGACCACACGAGCGCTCGCCTGGGCAAATCCAATGATTGAGTCTCGTGACCCACGGTTAAATAACTTGGATGATTTCTTGGCCACTATGGCATTAATGTTTGATGACCCTAATCGCCATGCAACCGCTGAATCTGCTTTATTGTCTTTACGCCAGGCTAAACGTTCTGTTATTGAGTATGCTACTGAATTCAGGAGATAAGCGGTAGATACCAATTGGGACAGTTATGCACAATTGCCTAGTTTTAAAAGGAGTCTGTCTAGTATTGCAAAAGATGAACTAGCTCGCTCTGAGTCACCACAAGAGCTAGATACATAAAAAGAAGTCTAGCACTCAACTTCAGTAAACGTGAATAACATTTTATTTGTAGCACTCGAAACGTTTCAGTCCTATCTGGACTTTCATCAGTCACGTGCAAGTGTGGGCTCGTGGGGCCAGGCCAAGATAAGGTAGGGAGATGGAGGCTCTAAGTCAAGATATAAATGAGGAACTCAAAAAGGCACTGAAGAGGTGAAAACTTTAATTGAGGTATGCTCGTGGTGGATGTTAATCCGCCAAGTGGAATATAGCACCTGAGAACCATGTAGTGCCAGTGAGGGTAGGAGGGAGCTCAATATGGAGCTCTATATGGCACCGATGGGGTAGAAACTTAGGTTAGATATCTACGTGGTGGAAACTAATCCGCCAGGTGGTATGTTGTACCCATCTGACGCCGGTGAGGGAGAGAACGGTATAGCCTCCAGACACGGCATCCACCGCTCGCCTGGGCGAATCCAATGATTGAGTCTCGTGACCCATGGTTAAATAACTTGGATGATTTCTTGGCCACTATGGCATTAATGTTTGATGACCCTAATCGCCGTGCAACTGCTGAATCTGCTTTATTGTCTTTACGCCAGGCTAAACGTTCTGTTATTGAGTATGCTACTGAATTCAGGAGATAAGCGGTAGATACCAATTGGGACAGTTATGCACAATTGCCTAGTTTTAAAAGGAGTCTGTCTAGTATTGCAAAAGATGAACTAGCTCGCTCTGAGTCACCACAAGAGCTAGAGACCTTTATACAGCATTGTGTGCGCATAGACATTCGCCTTACTGAGCGTAGGCAGGAGAAGTTTGCTGCATATACCTATATTTCTAACTTTTCCCTTCCTTCCAAAGAGCCTGCAGGTAAAACATCTCGGGAGGAGGGGGCGGTGCCCATGCAAATTGATTCCATTCAGAGGTGCGAGATCAATGAGCGCCAGGAGCATCGCCATCGTGAAAGTCTATGTTTCTACTGCGGCCAGTCTGACCACTTCTTGATCAATTGTCCTAAGTGTCCTAGACGGCCTAACAAGGTGCTAGCAGCAGTAGGGGAGTATGACAACTGTGATGATGAATCTGACATCTCTGAATGTAGCCTGCCTTTAAACACTGTATTCCATTCACTTTCTATGACTTCACCCCCCAAGGAGCTTAAGAAAAAGAACTCTTACTGTTCTCTCCCTATTAAGATCCTGTGTTCAGGACAGTGGATTTCCAGTGCAGCTATGATTGACTCTGGTGCAGGTGGCAATTTCATGGATATCGCATTTGCCAAGGAACATGGTATTGAAATTCAGCAAAGAGCCTCTCCAATTACCATGGAAACAGTGGATGGGTCACCTTTAATCTCTGGGCCTGTGTATCAGGAGACCGTACCCCTTGAAATTGTGTTGGAGCCTAATCATCAGGAGCAACTTTCTTTCTTGCTAATTTCTTCTCCTCATTTTCCTGTGATTTTAGGCATTCCTTGGTTGCGTTCTCAGAACCAATTATCAACTTGGAGACCAAGGAGATTATCTTTCCAACAAGGAGAAACTCAGCGTTAACAGAAGCTGTCCCTGAGTCCACGGCTACGGAACCATTTGTAAAGGTATTTTCTTTACCTCCAGCATATAAAGAGTTCTCTGACTTCTGTGACAAGAAGAATGCAGATCAGCTTCCTCCACACCTCCACACAGGCATTATGACTGTCCCATTGAGCTGCTTCCTGGGGCAGCTATTCCTTTTGGTAACGTATACCCTTTGGCGGCACCTGAGCTTCAAGCCTTAAAGGATATATTGATGAAAATCTGGCCAAAGGCTTCATACGTCCTTCTTCCTCACCAGCAGGGGCACCTATATTTTTTGTAAAAAAGAAGGATGGGACCCTGAGACCCTGTGTTGACTATCGGGAACTCAATAAGGTAACCTTACAAAACCATTACCCTTTGCCTCTGTTTCCAGAATTACTGGAAAGAGTCCGCCATGCTAAGTTGTTCTCTAAACTGGATCTTCGTGGGGCTTATAATTTGGTGCATATTTGTCCAGGGGATGAGTGGAAGACAGTATTCAGATGCCGGTATGGACACTTTGAATATCTTGTGATGCCCTTCGGGCTTTGTAACGCCCCTGCAACGTTTCAACACCTTGCTAATGACATTTTCAGAGATTTGTTGGACCAGTTTGTGGTGATCTATTTGGATGATATTCTAATCTTTTCTGACTCTTTACAGGAACATAAAGAACATGTCAAAACTGTTTTAAGATGTCTGAAAGAGAACCATCTGTATATTAAGCCGGAGAAATGCGAGTTCCATCGTTCTGAGATACAGTTCTTAGGTTATATCATCTCTCCCCAGGGGCTGAACATGGAATCTGGTAAGATTCAGGTTATCCTTGACTGGCCGGTACCCAAGAACGTTAAGGAGGTCCAACGTTTTATTGGTTTTGCAAATTTCTACAGACACTTCATTCGAAATTTTTCTGATATTGTCCGTCCCATTACTTCCTTGACAAAGAAGGAAAAGCCCTTTAAGTGGTCATCACAGGCTCAAGAAGCTTTTGATCGCTTAAGATCTGTTTCACATCAGCACCGCTGTTGATACACCCAGATCCAACACTTTCTTTCATTGTGGAGGTGGACGCTTCTGATAATGCTTTGGGGGCTATTCTCTCCCAAAGAACTGGAGAGAATGGTCTGCTACATCCTTGTGCTTTCTTTTCCTATAGACTAACCTGAGAAGAGAAGAATTACGACGTGGGAGACAAGGAATTGCTGGCTATTATTGCAGCTTTCAAAGAATGGAGGCATCATCTGCAAGGAGCTGCACAACAGATCATAGTGCTAACTGACCATCGCAATTTAGAGTTCCTTAGAAATGCTAAATGTCTTTCTCCTCATCAGGCTCGTTGGAACTTATTTTTAAATCAATTTAACTTTGTTATCTCGTACCTTCCAGGTTCTCGTAATGGGAATGCTGATGCTTTATCCCGAATCCATGCTGCGGATTCTGTACCTGGAGCCCCGTCCAAGACCATTCTATCTGATGCCAATTTCATCGGAGTTACCACGATCAGGACTTGTGGAAGAAGTGCAAGGAGGCCTATGACGGTGATGTATTTCTGGCCAACCCACCAGTGGATATTAATCTTGTCTTTAAGGGTGGCATGTGGTTCAGAGATCGACGTATCTACGTCCCTGAGGTCGTCCGTCTGCAGATCCTCAAGTTGGTACATGACTCCAAGTTGGCTGGTCACAGGGGGGTACAGAAGACACAAGAGTTCCTGAGCCGATTCTTCTGGTGGCCAACTTGCCTGAAGGATACCAGGTACTATGTTCTCTCTTGCGAGGTATGTGCTTGTTACAAGACTCCTCGTGTGGCACCTACGGGTCTTCTACAACCATTACCTGTTCCGTCCTGCCCTTGGGAGTCTATATCAATGGACTTTATTGTGGAGCTGCCTAGATCAGGGGGCATGAATACAATCATGGTGGTAGTTGATCGCCTGACTAAAGCTGCTCATTTTGTTCCGTGCACTGGCCTCCCCTCAGCTAAAGATACAGTGAACTTGGTTATACAGAATGTCTTTCGGTTGCATGGGGTTCCAGATGAGATCATTTCTGACCGTGGAGTACAGTTCACTTCAAGATTCTGGAAGGGTTTTGCTCTGCACTCAATATTAATGTCTGTCTCTCTTCCGCTTATCCTCCCCAGACAAATGGTCAGACTGAGCGTACCAACCAGATGCTGGAACAATATCTAAGATGCTATGTCAGCCATCTCCAGGATGATTGGTTGGAGTTGCTGCCATTAGCTGAATTTTCATAGAACAATTCTCAGAGCGCCTCGACTAAATTTACACCTTTCTTTGCCAATCTGGGTTATCATCCGTGTATCTTACCTAGGTCTCCAATTAATTCTCCTGTTCCGGCAGTGGAGGAAAGGCTGACTGCGATGAGGCAAAATCTGGAGGTTCTGAAGGAATCCCTGACCACAGCTCAAGAACGTTATAAGAGATCGGCTGATAGATTCCGTAAACCTGCACCCATGTTCAAGCTAGGAGATTCCGTGTGGTTAGCAACTAAGAATCTGAAGTTAAACGTTCCTTCACAAAAACTTGGAAATAAATTCATTGGCCCTTTCAAGATCAACGGTATTGTGAGCTCTGTGGCCTGCCGGCTGAAGCTGCCTAGGACTATGAAGGTACATCCAGTTTTTCATGTATCTTTACCAAAACCTGTATCTCCTAATACCTTCCAGGGATGTGTTGTGCCACCTCCGCAGTCTGTGGTGATTGATGGGCAAGAACAATTTGTGGTGGAGGAAATTGTTGATTCCAGGATTTGCAGGAATCGGCTCCAATATCTGATAAGATGGCAGGGATATCCCCGAGGAAGACTCTTGGGAACCTGTGGAAAACATCAATGCCCAACAGAAGATTTCTCGTTTTCATCAGAGATTCCCTGAGAAACCAGGTCCAGGATCATCCTGAGGCCCCTTCTAAGGAGGGAGTAATGTCAGGACTCTGAACATTTTTTATTACCTTTTGTGCATTACTGCTCTTTTCCAAGATGGCATCTTTTGTCTCATGTGCACTGTGTCTTCCTGCTATAAAACTCCACCCCAGCCTTCAGTCTGTGCTAGAGTATTCTGCCTTGCATCCAGCTCCTGACTCTGATGATTCCCTGGCTATATACCTGCTCCTGTGAACCTGTGTGGTGATCCTGCTACTCTGCTCTGAGTTCCTGCTGCATATACCAGTTTCCAGTAATCCTCCTTCATCTGCTGCTCATGTTTACTTCCATCTGCATTTGCTGGACATGTAAGCTGTTGCTGCTCTGCAAAAACCTGAGACTATTACCCAGGCCTCCCTGGTTGAGCTAAGATATTATTTGAACTGCCTTATAAGCATATCTATATGTGTTTGGACTAAAACAAGGACTTATTCGTGTCAAGTATCCACAATAATAATTGTGCTTCATAGACTTTCTGCGTGATTGCATTTTCCTCTGAAGTTTCCTATAGACTGCTAATCTGCGTTTAATATTTACTCCAAGTGTTGTGGACTTGAGTTTCTCCCTGCACCTGTTTGAATCACCGTGTGATAATATAGACTTTACCACTTATAAAACTGTGTCCTGTAGTTGTCTTGTTCCATGCAAAGAGTCTCCTGAGTTATCCCCTATAATTATTACACTAAGAGCTTGAACTCCACCATCTCCAATCTGTTGGCTACGGAAATGCTGCCTTTCTGTCTGGTGGACAGTTGATGGCTATTGCAGTCTTCTAGTACCAGTTGCCCAGTCACCATTATTTCTCTAAGAAAGCTGTGTGTGAGCTACCCCAGCACGTCATCGATAACATCACCCACTCCCTGAAAATATCTATGTCTGCCAGGGTGATTTTCACCACTGACACCTAGACAATTATACATTGGAAGAGGCTTTACATCTCATGGACTGGGCACTGGGTGACTCAGATGGTTGTGTGAGCAGACTGTAAAGGGGCCACTCCACAAGTCTTGTGGGACTAACACTTCCTCCACTTCTTCTGGCTTCCCCATCTCCTCTAGTGCCTCTACCTGTGATCTCAACCTCTCCCTTAATCAGACACATGTTCCAACAGTAGAAAAAGAATCCCTTCCACCTCCGTACTGCACAACCATGGCTCACCGCAATCAGGCAGGGTTCAAATTAATATGCCTAGTAAATCGCAGTCAGACAGCTCAAGAGTTGTGGTCAGCTATCCAGGCCGAGTTATCTGGACCTGGAGCCAAGGAAGGCCATGTGCGATAATGGTGCAAACTTGGTGGCAGCCCTAACCCCGGGGAAACCTTACACACGTGCCTTCCATGGCTCACGTTCTCAATCTGGTGGTACAGCAATTTCTCGGCCACTATCCCAGCCTGGCTGCGATGCTGCAGAAAGCATTGTCACTTTGTGTTCACTTCCGATGATTGCACGCAGCAGGTCATCGACTTGCATCGCTACAGAAGTCTTTTGGCCTAGTGGTAAACTGGTTGATATGCGATGTGCCCACAAGGTGGAATTCCTCTCTGCACATGTTGCAGCAACTGTGGCAGCAGCAAATCGTCCTGGTGCAGTATGTCCTTTTGCATAGCCTTGGCCAACGCAGTCCGGATGTGGTGCAAATCACGCTTACAGAATTGGCACAGATGAAGGACCTCTGCACCCTTCTGCACAGTTTTGAAATGGCTACTAAGATGGTTAGTGCTAACGATGCCATCTGTTGTGAATTCCGTTCTCGGACTCCCTCCTGTGGTCATGAATGGTACTTTGGTGAGTTCTGTCCTTGGACACCCTCTGGTGGCTTTGAGTGGAACTGCTGATCTTTGAGGTTGGCTTTCTCAGCTGCCCTCGTTTATTGCTTGCTGGCTTCCTATTTAACTCTGCTTAGATCGTTAGTTCATGCCAGTTGTCAATGTCTCAGTACTGGTTCAGATCTCTCTTGGATTTCTCAGATGACCTGTCTACTACAGCAGAAGCTAAGTCCCTGCTAGTTCATTTGCTGTTCATTGGTTTTTGAAGTTATTTCTCAGTACATGCTATGTTTCTCTTCCAGCTTGCTATAATGATATTTCCTTGCTAGCTGGAAGCTCTGGGGTGCAGTTGCACCTCCACACCGTGAGTCGGTGTGGAGGTCCTTTTGCACACTCTGCGTGTTTTTTTTGTAGTTTTTATTACTGACCGCATAGTTCCCTTTCCTATCTTCTGTCTATTTAGAAAAGATTCGGCCTCCTTTGCTAAAATCTGTTTCATTCCTGTTTGTCACTTCCCTCTTAACTCACAGTCAATATTTGTTGGGGGCTACCTTTACTTTGGGGAATTTCTCTGAGGCAAGGTAGGCTGCTATTTCTATCTTTAGGGGTAGTTAGCTCTTAGGCTGTGAAGAGGTGTCTAGGGAGAGTTAGGCACGCTCCACGGCTATTTCTAGTGTGTGTGATAGGATTAGGGATTGCGGTCAGTAGAGTTACCATCTCCTCAGAGCTTGTCCCAGGTTTACGTTTTAACCATCAGGTCATTTCGGGTGCTCCTAACCACCAGGTCCATAACAGCCATCATCAGCATTACAATTGCGGTCATCTACATGTTAGAGAACACTTTAAATAGTCTGCATGAGGAGGTGGTGGTCCCAGAGGAAGAGGTGGAAGCAGAAGAGGATGTGGAAGGGATAACAATATCTAAAATTTCTGGACTGTCGTTGCACAGGCGAGTGCCATTAGATCGAGGGGAGCTCATGGTACCAGACAAAGTGAAGGTGCAGAGGTGAAGATGTGATGGACGTGCAATAGTCAGGAGATGAAGATAATAATCATCCCATCTCCGTTGTTCATGATTGGTTGGAGGGGACTGAGAAAGCAACTTTTGAGTGTTACCCCACCAACAACACACCATGGACTTGGACCTCATGGAAGTGCCCAAAACATGAGCGCCTTATTGCTGCACTATCTTCAACACGATGCCATATTCTGAGGGTTAGAAATAGTGCTGACTACTGGGTTGTCACTCTGTTAGATCAACGGTACAAGAGTAAATTTAGCCAGGTGCTTCTCCCCCTGGAAAGGGAGGTGCACATGCTGGAGTATCGAAACTCACTTGTAAACAATCTTAAGAGTGGTTTTCTCAAAGACAGAAGTGAGTCACACATTGTACATCGCAGTTCTAGATGTTCAACTCTGGGAACGTCAAGGCGTCATCTCAAAAATATTAGCAGCAGCAACAATGTAAGTGGCATAAGCAGTTTCTGTGAGACGTTTTGCACATCATTTAGACCAGCCGGTGCATCAGCAGAAAGGAGTACAAGTCTGACATAGTAACACATAGTAACATAGTTATTAAGGTTGAAGGAAGACTTTAAGTCCATCTAGTTCAACCCATAGCCTAACCTAACATTCCCTAACATGTTGATCCAGAGGAAGGCAAAAAAAAATCATGTGGCAAAGAGTAAGCTGCACATTGGGGAAAAAAATCCTTCCCGACTCCACATACGACAATCAGACTAATTCCCTGGATCAACGCCCTATCAAGCAATCTAGTATTTATAACCTGTAACATTATACTTTTCAAGAAAGGTATCCAGTCCTCTCTTAAATTTTAGCAATGAATCACTCATTACAACAACATACGGCAGAGAGTTCCATAGTCTCACTGCTCTTACAGTAAAGAATCTGCGTCTGTTATTATGCTTGAACCTTCTTTCCTCCGGACGTAGAGGATGCCCCCTGTTATGATCCCAATGGCAGAGGATCTCTGATATTCCGGCAAGATAGCAAAAATATAAATACTGCTCTAGGGAGGTGGAAACTGGGCTAACCGCATACCTGATCCTGACACAAACAACTAAAAGTAGCCGGTGAACGTGCCTACGTTGGTTCTAGACGTCTCGAGCCAGCCGGAGAACTGACTACCCCTAGAGGGAAAAAATAAGACCTCGCTTGCCTCCAGAGAAATTGAACCCCAAAGATATAGAAAGCCCCCAACAAATAATAACGGTGAGGCAAGAGGAAAACACAAACGTAGAGATTAACTAGATTCAGCAAAGTGAGGCCCAATAGTCTAGATAGCAGAAAATAGATAGTGGACTATGCGGTTAGCAGAAAACCCTACAAAACATCCACGCTGAACATTCAAGAACCCCCACATCGACTGACGGTGTGGAGGGAGAATATCAGCCCCCTAGAGCTTCCAGTGAGTCAAAAATCAAATGTAAAGCAAGCTGGACAAAAACACTGAATAATGCAAACGATCCAAATTGTACAAAACAGACTTAGCTTTTCTTGCATGAGGCAGACTGAAAGGAATCCGGAGAAGACCAAATAGGTCTGGATACAACGATGCCAGGCAAGAGACTGAGTCCAGAGGAGACTCAAATAGGAAACACCCGCTGCTTAACGACACAGCTGGAGCTCAGGCCTGCAACAAGACATACCTAACACAATACCGTTAGTGACCACCAGAGGGAGCCCAGAAACACAGTTCACAACAGTACCCCCCCTTGAGGAGGGGTCACCGAACCCTCACCAAGACCCCCAGGGCGATCAGGATGAGCAGCGTGAAAGGCATGAACCAAATCAGCCGCATGAACATCAGAGGCGACAACCCAGGAATTATCCTCCTGACCATAGCCTTTCCACTTAACTAAATACTGGAGTTTCCGTCTAGAGATACGAGAATCCAGAATCTTATCCACCACGTACTCCAACTCGCCCTCAACCAAAACCGGGGCAGGAGGCTCAACAGCAGGAACCATAGGCACCACGTACCGCCGCAACAAGGACCTATGGAACACATTATGAATAGCAAAAGATGCTGGAAGGTCCAAGCGAAAAGACACCGGGTTAAGGATTTCCAAAATCTTATAAGGACCGATAAAGCGAGGCTTGAACTTAGGAGTGGAGACTTTCAAAGGAATGTGCCGAGAAGACAACCAAACCAAATCCCCAACACGAAGTCGGGGACCCACACCGCGGCGGTGGTTGGCAAACCGCTGGGCCTTGTCTTGTGACAATTTCAAATTGTCCACCACATGGTTCCAAATCCGCTGCAACCTATCCACCACAGAATCAACCCCAGGACAGTCAGAAGGTTCAACCTGACCCGAGGAGAAACGAGGATGAAAACCAGAGTTGCAGAAAAAGGGTGAAACCAAGGTGGCAGAACTAGCCCGATTATTAAGGGCAAACTCGGCCAGTGGCAAAAAGGTAACCCAGTCGTTCTGATCAGCAGAAACAAAACATCTCAAATAAGTCTCTAACGTCTGATTAGTTCGCTCGGTCTGGCCATTAGTCTGAGGATGAAAAGCCGACGAAAAAGACAAATCAATACCCATCTTAGCACAAAAGGATCGCCAGAATCTGGACACAAACTGGGATCCTCTGTCAGATACAATATTCTCAGGGATGCCATGCAAACGAACCACATTCTGAAAGAACAAAGGAACCAAATCAGAGGAGGAAGGCAACTTAGGCAAGGGCACCAAATGGACCATTTTAGAAAAACGATCGCACACCACCCAGATGACAGACATCTTCCGAGACACCGGAAGATCCGAAATGAAATCCATGGAAATGTGCGTCCAAGGCCTCTTCGGGATAGGCAAGGGCAAAAGCAACCCGCTGGCACGAGAACAGCAAGGCTTAGCCCGAGCACAAATCCCACAGGACTGCACAAAAGAACGCACATCCCGCGACAAGGAAGGTTACCAAAAGGACCTGGCCACCAAATCTCTGGTACCGAAAATCCCAGGATGTCCCGCCAACACCGAAGAATGAACCTCAGAAATAACTCTGTTGGTCCATCCATCAGGGACAAACAATCTCTCTGGTGGACAACGATCAGGCCTATCAGCCTGAAATTTTTGCAGCCCTCGTCACAAATCTGGGGAAATGGCAGACAAAATTACTCCCTCTCTGAGAATACCAGCCGGCTAGAGCTTCCAGCGAGTCAAAAATGAAATGTAAAGCAAGCTGGACAAAAACACTGAATAATGCAAACGATCCAAATTGTACAAAACAGACTTAGCTTTTCTTGCATGAGGCAGACTGAAAGGAATCCGGAGAAGACCAAATAGGTCTGGATACAACGATGCCAGGCAAGAGACTGAGTCCAGAGGAGACTCAAATAGGAAACACCCGCTGCTTAACGACACAGCTGGAGCTCAGGCCTGCAACAAGACATACCTAACACAATACCGTTAGTGACCACCAGAGGGAGCCTAGAAACACAGTTCACAACAGTAGCAGAGTTTCAGCCACTCAGAGAAAAAGGGGATGGAAGAAGCTAGGCAAACTGCAGCAAAAAAAAAACAAACTCAGAACTTTTTAAATCCCGCTTCTGCGATGCATTAAACATTTTCTTTTGGCCTGGCATTCTGTTATGATCCCAATGGCCGAGGATCTCTGATATTCCGGCAAGATAGCAAAAATATAAATACTGCTCTAGGGAGGTGGAAACTGGGCTAACCGCATACCTGATCCTGACACAAACAACTAAAAGTAGCCGGTGAACGTGCCTACGTTGGTTCTAGACGTCTCGAGCCAGCCGGAGAACTGACTACCCCTAGAGGGAAAAAATAAGACCTCGCTTGCCTCCAGAGAAATTGAACCCCAAAGATATAGAAAGCCCCCAACAAATAATAACGGTGAGGCAAGAGGAAAACACAAACGTAGAGATGTACTAGATTCAGCAAAGTGAGGCCCAATAGTCTAGATAGCAGAAAATAGATAGTGGACTATGCGGTTAGCAGAAAACCCTACAAAACATCCACGCTGAACATTCAAGAACCCCCACATCGACTGACGGTGTGGAGGGAGAATATCAGCCCCCGAGAGCTTCCAGCGAGTCAAAAATCAAATGTAAAGCAAGCTGGACAAAAACACTGAATAATGCAAACGATCCAAATTGTACAAAACAGACTTAGCTTTTCTTGCATGAGGCAGACTGAAAGGAATCCGGAGAAGACCAAATAGGTCTGGATACAACGATGCCAGGCAAGAGACTGAGTCCAGAGGAGACTCAAATAGGAAACACCCGCTGCTTAACGACACAGCTGGAGCTCAGGCCTGCAACAAGACATACCTAACACAATACCGTTAGTGACCACCAGAGGGAGCCCAGAAACACAGTTCACAACAGTACCCCCCCTTGAGGAGGGGTCACCGAACCCTCACCAAGACCCCCAGGGCGATCAGGATGAGCAGCGTGAAAGGCATGAACCAAATCAGCCGCATGAACATCAGAGGCGACAACCCAGGAATTATCCTCCTGACCATAGCCTTTCCACTTAACTAAATACTGGAGTTTCCATCTAGAGATACGAGAATCCAGAATCTTATCCACCACGTACTCCAACTCGCCCTCAACCAAAACCGGGGCAGGAGGCTCAACAGCAGGAACCATAGGCACCACGTACCGCCGCAACAAGGACCTATGGAACACATGATGAATAGCAAAAGACGCTGGAAGGTCCAAGCGAAAAGACACCGGGTTAAGGATTTCCAAAATCTTATAAGGACCGATAAAGCGAGGCTTGAACTTAGGAGAGGAGACTTTCAAAGGAACATGCCGAGAAGACAACCAAACCAAATCCCCAACACGAAGTCGGGGACCCACACCGCGGCGGTGGTTGGCAAACCGCTGGGCCTTGTCTTGTGACAATTTCAAATTGTCCACCACATGGTTCCAAATCCGCTGCAACCTATCCACCACAGAATCAACCCCAGGACAGTCAGAAGGTTCAACCTGACCCGAGGAGAAACGAGGATGAAAACCAGAGTTGCAGAAAAAGGGTGAAACCAAGGTGGCAGAACTAGCCCGATTATTAAGGGCAAACTCGGCCAGTGGCAAAAAGGTAACCCAGCCGTCCTGATCAGCAGAAACAAAACATCTCAAATAAGTCTCTAACGTCTGATTAGTTCGCTCCGTCTGGCCATTAGTCTGAGGATGAAAAGCTGACGAAAAAGACAAATCAATACCCATCTTAGCACAAAAGGATCGCCAGAATCTGGACACAAACTGGGATCCTCTGTCAGATACAATATTCTCAGGGATGCCATGCAAACGAACCACATTCTTAAAGAACAAAGGAACCAAATCAGAGGAGGAAGGCAACTTAGGCAAGGGCACCAAATGGACCATTTTAGAAAAACGATCGCACACCACCCAGATGACAGACATCTTCCGAGACACCGGAAGATCCGAAATGAAATCCATGGAAATGTGCGTCCAAGGCCTCTTCGGGATAGGCAAGGGCAAAAGCAACCCGCTGGCACGAGAACAGCAAGGCTTAGCCCGAGCACAAATCCCACAGGACTGCACAAAAGAACGCACATCCCGCGACAAGGAAGGTTACCAAAAGGACCTGGCCACCAAATCTCTGGTACCGAAAATCCCAGGATGTCCCGCCAACACCGAAGAATGAACCTCAGAAATAACTCTGTTGGTCCATCCATCAGGGACAAACAATCTCTCTGGTGGACAACGATCAGGCCTATCAGCCTGAAATTTTTGCAGCCCTCGTCACAAATCTGGGGAAATGGCAGACAAAATTACTCCCTCTCTGAGAATACCAGCCGGCTAAAGCTTCCAGCGAGTCAAAAATGAAATGTAAAGCAAGCTGGACAAAAACACTGAATAATGCAAACGATCCAAATTGTACAAAACAGACTTAGCTTTTCTTGCATGAGGCAGACTGAAAGGAATCCGGAGAAGACCAAATAGGTCTGGATACAACGATGCCAGGCAAGAGACTGAGTCCAGAGGAGACTCAAATAGGAAACACCCGCTGCTTAACGACACAGCTGGAGCTCAGGCCTGCAACAAGACATACCTAACACAATACCGTTAGTGACCACCAGAGGGAGCCCAGAAACACAGTTCACAACAGTAGCAGAGTTTCAGCCACTCAGAGAAAAAGGGGATGGAAGAAGCTAGGCAAACTGCAGCAAAAAAAAACAAACTCAGAACTTTTTAAATCCCGCTTCTGCGATGCATTAAACATTTTCTTTTGGCCTGGCATTCTGTTATGATCCCAATGGCCGAGGATCTCTGATATTCCGGCAAGATAGCAAAAATATAAATACTGCTCTAGGGAGGTGGAAACTGGGCTAACCGCATACCTGATCCTGACACAAACAACTAAAAGTAGCCGGTGAACGTGCCTACGTTGGTTCTAGACGTCTCGAGCCAGCCGGAGAACTGACTACCCCTAGAGGGAAAAAATAAGACCTCGCTTGCCTCCAGAGAAATTGAACCCCAAAGATATAGAAAGCCCCCAACAAATAATAACGGTGAGGCAAGAGGAAAACACAAATGTAGAGATGAACTAGATTAAGCAAAGTGAGGCCCAATAGTCTAGATAGCAGAAAATAGATAGTGGACTATGCGGTTAGCAGAAAACCCTACAAAACATCCACGCTGAACATTCAAGAACCCCCACATCGACTGACGGTGTGGAGGGAGAATATCAGCCCCCTAGAGCTTCCAGCGAGTCAAAAATCAAATGTAAAGCAAGCTGGACAAAAACACTGAATAATGCAAATGATCCAAATTGTACAAAACAGACTTAGCTTTTCTTGCATGAGGCAGACTGAAAGGAATCCGGAGAAGACCAAATAGGTCTGGATACAACGATGCCAGGCAAGAGACTGAGTCCAGAGGAGACTCAAATAGAAAACACCCGCTGCTTAACGACACAGCTGGAGCTCAGGCCTGCAACAAGACATACCTAACACAATACCGTTAGTGACCACCAGAGGGAGCCCAGAAACACAGTTCACAACAGCCCCCTTGTCCCTGACTCAGGTCTATGATTGAAAAGATCATCAGAAAGGTCTTTGTACTGTCCCCTCATATATTTATACATTAAAATAAGATCACCCCTTAGCCTTCGTTTTTCCAAACTAAATAGCCCCAAGTGTAATAACCCATCTTTGTATTGCAGACTCCCCAGTCCTCTAATAACCTTGGTCACTCTTCTCTGTACCCGCTCTAGTTCAGCTATGTCTTTCTTATACACCGGAGACCAGAACTGTGCACAGTATTCTAAGTGTGGTCGAACTAGTGACTTGTATAGTGGTAAATTTATGCTCTCCTCATGAGCATTTATGCCTCTTTTAATGCATCCCATTATATTATTTGCCATTGTAGCAGCTGCCTGACGATGGCTGTTATGATCCCAATGGCAGAGGATCTCTGATATTCCGGCAAGATAGAAAACATATAAATACTGCTCTAGGGAGGTGGAAAACTGGGCTAACTGCATACCTGATCCTGACACAAACAACTAAAAGTAGCCGGTGAACGTGCCTACGTTAGTTCTAGACGTCTCGAGCCAGCCGTAGAACTGACTACCCCTAAAGGGAAAAAATAAGACCTCGCTTGCCTCCAGAGAAATTGAACCCCAAAGATATAGAAAGCCCCCAACAAATAATAACGGTGAGGCAAGAGGAAAACACAAACATAGAGATGAACTAGATTAAGCAAAGTGAGGCCCAATAGTCTAGATAGCAGAAAATAGATAGTGGACTATGCGGTTAGCAGAAAACCCTACAAAACATCCACGCTGAACATTCAAGAACCCCCACACCGACTGACGGTGTGGAGGGAGAATATCAGCCCCCTAGAGCTTCCAGCGAGTCAAAAATCAAATGTAAAGTAAGCTGGACAAAAACACTGAATAATGCAAACGATCCAAATTGTACAAAGCAGACTTAGCTTTTCTTGCATGAGGCAGACTAAAAGGAATCCGGAGGAGACCAAATAGGTCTGGATACAACGATGCCAGGCAAGAGACTGAGTCCAGAGGAGACTTAAATAGGAAACACCCACTGCTTAACGACACAGCTGGAGCTCAGGCCTGCAACAAGACATACCTAACACAATACCGTTAGTGACCACCAGAGGGAGCCTAGAAACACAGTTCACAACAGTACCCTCCCCCTTGAGGAGGGGTCACCGAACCCTCACCAAGACCCCCAGGGCGATCAGGATGAGCAGCGTGAAAGGCATGAACCAAATCAGCCGCATGAACATCAGAGGCGACAACCCAGGAATTATCCTCCTGACCATAGCCTTTCCACTTAACTAAATACTGGAGTTTCCGTCTAGAGATACGAGAATCCAGAATCTTCTCCACCACATACTCCAACTCGCCCTCAACCAAAACCGGGGCAGGAGGCTCAACAGCAGGAACCATAGGCACCACGTACCGCCGCAACAAGGACCTATGGAACACATTATGAATAGCAAAAGACGCTGGAAGATCCAAGCGAAAAGACACCGGGTTAAGGATTTCCAAAATCTTATAAGGACCGATAAAGCGAGGCTTGAACTTAGGAGAAGAGACTTTCAAAGGAACATGCCGAGAAGACAATAATCAATACAAGGTCTCAGAGACCCGTCTTTCTTGCCCACAAAAAAGAATCCTGCACCAAGAGGGGACGAGGATGGGCGAATATGTCCCTTCTCCAAAGACTCCTTTATATAACTCCGCATCGCGGCATGCTCTGGCACAGATAAATTAAAGAGTCGTCCCTTAGGAAACTTACTACCAGGAATCAAATCTATAGCACAATCACAGTCCCTATGAGGAGGAAGGGCACTGGACCTGGCCTCATTAAATACATCCTGAAAGTCTGACAAAAACTCAGGGATCTCAGAAGGAGTAGAAGAAGCAATAGACACCAATGGAGAATCGCCATGAATCCCCTGACACCCCCAACTAGACACAGTCATAGCTTTCCAATCTAAAACTGGATTATGGGCCTGTAACCATGGCAGACCCAAAACGACATCATCATGCATTTTATGCAGTACCAAAAAACGAATCACCTCCTGATGTACAGGAGTCATGCACATGGTCACCTGCGTCCAATACTGAGGTTTATTCTCTGCCAATGGCGTAGAATCAATTCCTCTAAGAGGAATAGGATTTTCCAAAGGCTCCAGGATAAAACCGCAGCGCTTGGCAAACGACAAATCCATCAGACTTAAAGCAGCACCAGAATCCACAAAAGCCATAACTGAGTAAGAAGATAATGAACAAATTAAAGTCACAGACAAAATAAACTTAGGCTGAAAAGTACCAATGGCGACAGGATTAACTTTTTTCTTTAAACGTTTAGAGCATGCTGAGATAACATGTGTTGAATCACCACAGTAGAAACACAACCCATTTTGACGTCTATGATTTTGTCACTCGACTCTGGTCAGAATTCTGTCACATTGCATAGAATCAGGTGACCGTTCAGACAGCACCGCCAAAGGATTATCAGATTTGCGCTCCCGCAAACGTCGATCAATTTGAATGGCTAGAGCCATTGAATCATTTAGACCTGTAGGGATAGGAAACCCCACCATCACATCTTTAATGGCTTCAGAAAGACCATTTCTGAAATTTGCGGCCAGTGCACACTCATTCCATTGAGTAAGCACGGACCATTTCCGAAATTTTTGGCAATATACCTCAGCTTCGTCCTGACCCTGAGAGATAACCAGCAACATTTTTTCAGCCTGATTTTCAAGATTAGGCTCCTCATAAAGCAAACCAAGTGCCAGAAAAAACGCATCAACATTCACCAATGCAGGATCTCCTGGCGCCAGAGAGAAGGCCCAATCCTGAGGGTCGCCGCGCAAGAAGGAAATAACAATCTTAACTTGCTGAGCGCAATCACCAGAGGAACGAGGCTTCAGAGACAGAAACAATTTACAATTATTCCTAAAATTCAGGAATTTAGATCTATCTCCAAAAAACGGCTCAGGAATAGGTATTTTTGGTTCAGACATAGGGCTATGGATGACAAAATCCTGAATGCTTTGCACCCTAGCAGCAAGCTGATCCACACTAGAAGTCAGAGTCTGGACATTCATATCTGCAGCAGAGTTTCAGCCACTCAGAGAAAAAGGGGATGGAAGAAGCTAGGAAAACTGCAGCAAAAAAAAACAACAAAAAACTCAGAACTTCTTTTTAATCCCGCTTCTGCGATGCATTAAACATTTTCTTTTTGGCCTGGCATTCTGTTATGATCCCAATGGCAGAGGATCTCTGATATTCCGGCAAGATAGCAAAAATATAAATACTGCTCTAGGGAGGTGGAAACTGGGCTAACCGCATACCTGATCCTGACACAAACAACTAAAAGTAGCCGGTGAACGTGCCTACGTTGGTTCTAGACGTCTCGAGCCAGCCGGAGAACTGACTACCCCTAAAGGGAAAAAATAAGACCTCGCTTGCCTCCAGAGAAATTGAACCCCAAAGATATAGAAAGCCCCCAACAAATAATAACGGTGAGGCAAGAGGAAAACACAAACGTAGAGATGAACTAGATTAAGCAAAGTGAGGCCCAATAGTCTAGATAGCAGAAAATAGATAGTGGACTATGCGGTTAGCAGAAAACCCTACAAAACATCCACGCTGAACATTCAAGAACCCCCACACCGACTGACGGTGTGGAGGGAGAATATCAGCCCCCTAGAGCTTCCAGCGAGTCAAAAATCAAATGTAAAGTAAGCTGGACAAAAACACTGAATAATGCAAACGATCCAAATTGTACAAAGCAGACTTAGCTTTTCTTGCATGAGGCAGACTGAAAGGAATCCGGAGGAGACCAAATAGGTCTGGATACAACGATGCCAGGCAAGAGACTGAGTCCAGAGGAGACTCAAATAGGAAACACCCGCTGCTTAACGACACAGCTGGAGCTCAGGCCTGCAACAAGACATACCTAACACAATACCGTTAGTGACCACCAGAGGGAGCCCAGAAACACAGTTCACAACAGATGGCCACTAAATGTGAGTTTGTCATCCACCCATACACCCAGGTCTTTTTCATTGACGGTTTTGCTCAGTATTTTACAATTAATCACATACTGTAGCTATTATACATCTTATTACTTCTGCCTAAGTGCATGACCTTACAATTATCCCCATTAAAGCTCATTTGCCAATTATCAGCCCAAGCTTCTAGTTTACATAAATCCTCCTGTAATATAAAATTGTCCTCCTCTCTATTGATTACCCTGCAGAGTTTAGTGTCATCTGCAAATATTGAAGTTATGCTCTGTATACCCCCTACAAGGTCATTAATAAATAAGTAAAAAAGAAGAGGGCCCAATACTGACCTCTGTGGTACCAAACTGCTAACTGCGACCCAGTCCAAGTGTGCTCCATTAATAATCACCCTTTGTTTCCTATCCCTGAGCCAGCTCTTAACCCCTTCATGACACAGCCTATTTTGACCTTAATGACCTGGCCATTTTTTGCAATTCTGACCAGTGTCTCTTTATGAGGTAATAACTCAGGAACGCTTCAACGGATCCTAGCGGTTCTGAGACTATTTTTTCATGACATATTGGGCTTCATGTTAGTGGTAAATTTAGGTCGATAATTTTTGCATTTATTTGTGAAAAAAATGGAAATTTAGCAAAAAATTCGAAAATTTCACAATTTTCAAAGTCTGCATTTTTATTCTGTTAAACGAGAGATATGTGACACAAAATAGTTAATAAATAACATTACCCACATGTCTACTTTACATCAGCACAATTTTAGAAACAATTTTTTTTATTTGCTAGGAAGATACAAGGGTTAAAATTTGACCAGCAATTTCTCATTTTTACAACGAAATTTACAAAACCATTTTTTTTAGGGACCACCTCACATTTGAAGTCAGTTTGAAGGGTCTGTGTGGCTAAAAATACCCAAAAGTGACACCATTCTGAAAACTGCACCCGTCAAGGTGCTCAAAACCACATTCAAGAAGTTTATTAACCCTTCAGGTGCTTCACAGCAGCAGAAGCAACATGGAAGGAAAAAATGAACATTTAACTTTTTAGTCACAAAAATGATCTTTTAGCAACAATTTTTTTATTTTCCCAAGGGTAAAAAGAGAAACTGGAAGCCAAAAGTTATTCTACAATATGTCCTGAGTACGCCGATACTCCATATGGGGGGGGAACGACTGTTTGGGCGCACAACAGGGCTCGGAAGGGAAGGAGCGCCATTTGACTTTTTCAATGAAAAATTGGCTCCAATCTTTAGCAGACACCATGTCGCGTTTGGAGAGCCCCTGTGTGCCTAAACATTAGAGCTCCCCCACAAGTGACCCCATTTTGGAAACTAGACCCCTCAAGAAACTTATCTAAATGTATAATGAGCACTTTGAACCCCCAGGTGCTTCACAAATTGATCCGTAAAAATGAAAAAGTACTTTTTTTCACAAAAAAAAAATATTTTAGCCTCAATTTGTTCATTTCCACATGGGCAACATGATAAAATGGATCCTAAAATTTATTGGGCAATTTCTTCTGAGTACACTGATACCTTACATGTGGGGGTAAACCACTGCTTGGGCACACGGCATGGCTTGGAAGGGAAGGAGCGCCATTTGACTTTTTGAATGAAAAATTAGCGCCAATCGTTAGCGGACACATGTCATGTTTGGAGAGCCCCTGTGTGCCTAAACATTGGAGCTCCCCCACATGTGACCCCATTTTGGAAACTAGACCTCCCATGGACCATCAAGATGTGCGGTGACCACTTTAAACCCCCAAGTGCTTCACAGAAGTTTATAACGCAGAGCCGTGAAAATAAAAAATCATTTTTCTATCCTCAAAAATTATGTTTCAGTAAGTAATTTTTTATTTTCACAAGGAGAACAAGAGAAGTGGACCCCAATATTTGTTGCCCTTTTTGTCCTGAGTACGCTGATACCCCATATGTGGAGTTAAACCACTGCTTGGGCACACGTCGGGGCTCGGAAGGGAAGTAGTGACGTTTAGAACTGCAGACTTTGATGGAATGGTCTGCGGGCGTCACGTTGCGTTTGCAGAGCCCCTGATCTGCCTAAACAGTAGAAACCTCCCACAAGTGACCCAATTTTGGAAACTAGACCCCCCAAGGAACTTATCCAGATGTGTGGTGAGCACTTTGAACCCCCAAGTGCTTCACAGAAGTTTATAACACAGAGCCATGAAAATAAAAAATCATTTTTCTTTCCTCAAAAATTATGTTTTGGCAAGCAATTTTTTATTTTTGCCAGGGTAACAGGAGAAATTGGACCCCAAGAGTTGTTGCCCAGTTTGTCCTGAGTATGCTGGTACCCCTTATGTGGGGGTAAACCACTGTTTGGGCGCACGTCAGGGCTCGGAAGGGAGGGAGCACCATTTGACTTTTTGAACGCAAGATTGGCTGGAATCAATGGTGGCGCCATGTTGCGTTTGGAGACCCCTGATGTGCCTAAACAGTGGAAACCCCTCAATTTAACTCCAACACTAACCCCAACACACCCCTAACCCTAATCCCAACTCTAGCCATAACCCTAATCACAACCCTAACCCCAACACACCCCTAACCACAACCCTAACCCCGACACACCCCTAACTCTAATCCCAACCCTAATCCTAACCCTAAACCCAACCCTTACCACAACCCTAACCCCAACACACCCCTTACCCTATCATAACCCTAACCACAAGCCTAATCTTAACCCTATTTCCAACCCTAGCCCTAATTCCAACCCTAACTCTAATTCCAACCCTAACCCTAAGGCTATGTGCCCACGTTGCGGATTCGTGTGAGATTTTTCTGCACCATTTTTGAAAAATCCGCAGGTAAAATGCACTGCGTTTTACCTGTGGATTTACCGCGGATTTCCAGCGTTTTTTTGTGCGGATTTCACCTGCAGATTCCTGTTGAGGAACAGGTGTAAAACGCTGCGGAATCTGCACAAAGAATTGACATGCTAGTACCTAGAGCGGGGGCACCACATAAGAACCGGGGATCCAACCAGGCCTATGTATTACTGAACCATAGAAACAAACCAAGAATAGACCATAAACGGGGATCACCCAAGGCAATGGACTAAATATGCAAAAAATACAATCTTTATTGAAATGTCATTTGTGGACATACAAAAAACCCACATGGAGCACACACATTAAAAACATTTAAAAATGGTCAATGGGACCTATATACATAAACACTCGGCTCACAATAGAACCCTCCCCCTCGTACGGCACCTCCCACGCCCTTTCTGTAATAAAAAAGGCTAAGGTTGCATGGAGTGTGGGACGTCTGCATGAACAGCACCAAACATATATGATGGAATATTTGTATCTTAGGGCAACAATTGCCCAAAAGAGGAGATGCACCAGTAAACAAATGCCTCACTTCAACAGGCTGTCTTATGACATGAACGAACAGATACGTGTGGAACAAACAACCCCACTAGCGATGTGAATATAATATAAACAACAAACCATATTGCATCAGTATATATACATATCAATAATAAATTGGGTTCTGAACCACAATAATGACCAACAGCATTGCTTGCTATAGAACATAACAATATGTAATCAAATAGATTATATAATGGTTCCACTAAAGGATGAAGTCATATAGTGAAACCTTACGCATACAATGCCACAGCCCCTGTAGTAAGGCACACAGACAACCTGCTGGTGGATGAAAAAAATGAAAGAAACTGGCATGCAAACCCAAACGCTGTTCAGGCCCCATACACAATGGGGGGTGCCGACAGGAGGAGCAGAGACCCGACGCGTGTCGCCACAGCAGTGGCTTCGTCAGGGGTAGCTCCTGTGGAAATCCGGCGTCCTTATCTAGTCCGGTGATTGCTTTTTACGCAGCTGCAGCTGTGTTGCCTGGCAGAGGCAAACACGTTCAGAGATTCCAGGGGCGGTGCTGCACGAAAACACAGCAAATGAACATACAGGACTCCACCACTCCTCCTACCTCTATCTTAAAGCACGTGCTACGGTCACCATGGTGCCCTAGGGACGCGACAGTCTCTCATTTACCCCCCGCGTGTAACACAGAGGCTTTACCGTCACACTTCCAGTCTGATGCCCATAGCTGGCGGCTGTGTGCGATCACAGCCAAAAAGCTGGCAGGGCTTCATCACTCTTATCCCTATCTTAATCTACGTATTGCGGTTGTCATAAAGCCCTGAGGACACGGCAAACTCCTGATCATCCACCTCAAGCATGCAGGAGACTCCTCCTACCCATTGCCGTCATACTTCCGGTCTGGTCCCATGGTTACCGGCTGTGTGCGGCAGCTGAGTGGCATAACGGCGCGTGCACACACAGTAACTCATGCTCAACGGCAACAGCGTGCCTATGATCCGGAATGTCCCCAGTAGCCATCCCGCAGCGATTTGCCATTATTATAGAGCTCTCTGGACGCAATACATTCTAGCTGGGCCGCATCAGCAGATGAGCCCTAAAGCTCGAGCCCTTCTCCTGCCTATATTTTGCCATTCCCCCATTAGTCATTACGCCCTATGGGCATGACAGTTCAGGGCCAAAACCTAAGGCACATGAGGGAGGATCATGTGTGTTCGTGAAGCTCGTGTGCACTTCAATGCTTCAATACACATCAAGTTTCCAACCAATATGCATTTGGGGAGAGAGAACACGCCCTTCTGACCCCGTGGATACATTATGATAGTCCTGCCACACATCGTGAATCAGATGACATAAAAGGCTGCTCACAACTGTAAATAGGCACAGTTCCTACACCACATATTTCAACGAGCAAGAGAGCATCCAGTGAAAATTCACTTAGCTACAGAATACAAATCTCCCAAAATACATCTGAAGTCCTCGGACACGAGCCATACCAGATCCTTCAATTACCAAAGGACGGATAACAACACATATTTCTATGGGAGACTCAAATTTAATGACACATATAACCACTGATTAGGAGGAAGGACATACACCACCCCAGAATTCCCCCCCACAGAAAATCAACATACATTCTACTGGAGGACGAAAGCCAATCCTAGCATGATTCCTATAAGGACCACCAATCCGGTGGACTTTATGATGTTCACGCAGTCATCCGAGTGGGGGAGTTGTAGACCTCCACTAGGAAAATGTGACTGTTCATGCAGAGGTCAGGGGTCAGGAGGACGCTAAAATGGACTCAAAGGATTTGGCAAAGGCCAATCCTGGCATGATTAATATGAAAACCACCAATCCAGTGGGTTTTGTGATGTTAACACAGTCCTCCAGGTGGAGGAAATATGAGCCTCCACTAGGAAGATGTGATAGTTCATGCAGAGGTCAGGGGTCGGATGGACGCTGAGATGATCTTAAAGGATTTGACCTGCACCTGCTGTATATCCCTATCGCACATTAGTACAAATGGTTAAGCAGAAACTTTCAAGGCCAGATTCAAATTACCCCCATAAAATACAATATGCGGTTTCAAGACTGTTTATAAAACCCTGTGAACAAAAGATCTTCATTCAGTCCAAATGGGGTCTGACTATTCAAATTAAAAATCCATTTAGACTCTCGTCTGAGTAGTTCCAATGTAATATCTCCCCCTCTGATATCTGATGGAACGAATTCCAAGGCCACAATCTTGATCCCTTTATTTTGTGAGTTGTGTGTCGTTAAAAAATGCGATGCCACCGAAGTCAAGGCTTTGCCCTTTTCCAGATCCTTTTTAGCCGTGGTTATATTTGATAGATGTTGTTGTATTCTTCTTTTCAGCTCCTGTGTTGTTTGACCAACATATGTCTTTGGGCATGGGCAAACGAGGGCGTAAACCAGATTGCGAGATTTACAATTGAAATACGACTTTGCCACCATCTGTAATGGAGAGGAGGAAGACGAGAGACATGTGTCACTGCCACCGATAAATGGACATATATTACATTTGCCACAGGGGAATGTACCAGTTACCCTGTAACCCCTATTTAACTTGGTTACTGGGCGCTTGAAATGCCTATGGCTCAGGCAGTCTTTTAGATTTTTTGGCCTTCTAGCGATTAGGCTAGGCCGCTCGGCTATATGAGATCTTAACTTAGGTTCACTGTATAGGATCCCCCAATATTTTGTGAGGATCCCGCGGATCTCCTGCCACTGGTTGTTGTAGGTGGTAATAACTCCCAGTGGCCTTAAAGCATTATTTTGTCTCGATTGTAATAAACTTCCTCTATCTGCCTCCTTGGCCATGCCAAATGCGTTTGCAATTACCTTCCCAGGGTAGCCTCGATTTTTAAAACGCTGAGTCAGGTCCCGTGAATGTTTTCGAAAGTCCTCCTGAGTGCTGCAGTTACGCCTAATCCGGTAAAATTGTCCCTTAGGGATACCTTTCTTCAAATGCTGTGGGTGGAAACTCGAGAAATGTAACAGGCTATTAACAGCCGTGGGCTTACGGTACAGTGTGGTATAGACATACCCATCTTTGAAATATAGCTTTAAATCAAGGAATTCCACTTCTGTTTGCGAAAAAGAAGACGTCAGCCTTATGTTCCACGGATTTCGGTTGAGAGTGTCCACAAACTGATGGCAATCCTCCAGGGTGCCTGTCCAGAGGAAAAGAATATCATCTATATAACGATACCATTTGATGACAGATGATGAGAATACCTCTAGACAGTACACCCTGGTGACCTCCCACCACCCCAAAAACAAATTTGCGTACGAGGGCGCACATCGTGCGCCCATCGCGGTCCCTCTACTTTGCCTATAGAACACTCGGTCAAAAACAAAATAATTTTTGTCCAAGACAAAGGAGAGTAAGTCAAGCAAGAAGGAGTCGTGGTGTCTGTCACCTGTGGTGTTCTTATCCAAAAAGAAGGCAACTGCTTGTGTCCCCAGGTCATGGCTGATGCAGGAATAAAGGGATTCAACATCTAGTGTAACAAGCCAAGTGCCAGGTGGAACCTCTAAACTTTTCAATTGCTGGATCAAGAATGTTGAATCCCTTACGTAAGAATCTAAAGATGAAACAAAAGGTTGCAAAAAGAAGTCCACATATGTACAGGGCCGTTCTAAAAGGCCCCCCAACCCTGACACAATAGGCCTACCTGGGGGCTTCTCAACTGACTTGTGGACCTTTGGAATGAGGTAGAACGTTGGTACCCTCGGGTGGCGGTTAGTCATAAAGTCCCTCTCACGTTTATTGATAATGTTGAGGGTGAATGCCGAATCCAGAAGACGATCCAGTTTGGACTTAAACACATCAGTGGGATCTGATGGCAGGACCTGGTAACAATCAGAGTTAGACAACTGCGATTTAGCCTCATTAACATATAATTCAGTGGGCCAAATCACCAGGTTCCCCCCCTTATCGGCCTCTCGGATGACAAAATCCCGATTTGAGCCAAGCCCAGTGATGGCTTTCTGTTCCACTTTACTCAAATTCCTCCCCCTGATCGGGTCCAATTTTAGACTTTGAACCTCACGACAGACTGCATTGAAGAAACTTTGCAGGGCTGGGAAGAGAGACAAGGAGGGTGTAACCTGCGAGGGTAACCTACCAGGAAAATGTCTCTTTTTAGGAAGTCCAGTTTCACTTTCTTCAAGTAGATCAAGGAGGTCCCTAAAAACTTCTCGTTCATCAGTGGGCAGGCTATCCAGGATTGAAGGTTGATGGTATAATAACTTAAAAGCCAGCTGTCTACAAAAAAGGTACACATCCTTGATCAAAGTGAATTTATCCAAACCATTGGTTGGGCAGAAAGAGAGCCCCTTCTCCAATACTGAAACCTCTACATCAGATAGGGTATAAGTTGACAAATTTATAATAGACAGCTTACCAGAATCTGAGGAACCGGCCCTAGAGGTGGAGGCCATTAGCGCTTCCGATTCTGTCTCGTCTCCCGTCCGTATTTGGGAGACCAGGCTCTGTAGTTCTTGTTGCGTCTTTTTCGAACTGTATCTCCTCCTACGGCCCCTCCTGTTGCGCCTTCTACCTCGCTTTGCTCCGATGATAAAAAATCACTTGAAGTGAGTTCCTGCAAGGCTGCCATATTTCCTTCTGTTGGTACATTCACATTGACACCCCTTCTATTTCCTTTGTGTACCCATTTAAAGGCTCGACCGTTCTTAAAATCCTGCTGATCTCGTTTAAATTTGTGTCTCTTGCCCCCTATAATGTCTTTTTCAAATTTATCAATAATATTTTTAAGCTGGCCCTGAAATGGCTCCACCACAGTTTTATCAAAAGCCTCCAATTTACTCTCAATAATCTTGATTTTATCTTTAGTCACAGACAGGAACCCCTGATCATGCTCAATAAGCAAATCAATCAGAATATTCGAACACTTTAGCAAACCCTGTTCCCATACCTTCTGGAAGCCCTCATCTGCTTCCCATGCTGGAAAAATCTGTACTCTGAGTCCTCTGGGCACCAGACCCACTTTTTTATATTCTTCCAATGTTTTTAAATTCCACCATGTCTTAGTGATGGATTTATGCAGTCCAATTAACTCATTAGAAATCCCCTGAAAATCCCTGTCCTTGTTTACACCATTACCTGATCCAATAGGATCTTCCTCAAAAATATTGCCCATTTGGCTATTCCATGCTGCCTCTCTAGCTGCCAAATCCATGCCTAAATATGTAAATATATAAATAATGCCTATTTAGAAATCAAACAAATGTGTGCCGCACCCAGAAAATACAGGGAGACAAAGGGCCCCTGTATGCAAACAGACAACCTAGTACCTAGAGCGGGGGCACCACATAAGAACCGGGGATCCAACCAGGCCTATGTATTACTGAACCATAGAAACAAACCAAGAATAGACCATAAACGGGGATCACCCAAGGCAATGGACTAAATATGCAAAAAATACAATCTTTATTGAAATGTCATTTGTGGACATACAAAAAACCCACATGGAGCACACACATTAAAAACATTTAAAAATGGTCAATGGGACCTATATACATAAACACTCGGCTCACAATAGAACCCTCCCCCTCGTACGGCACCTCCCACGCCCTTTCTGTAATAAAAAAGGCTAAGGTTGCATGGAGTGTGGGACGTCTGCATGAACAGCACCAAACATATATGATGGAATATTTGTATCTTAGGGCAACAATTGCCCAAAAGAGGAGATGCACCAGTAAACAAATGCCTCACTTCAACAGGCTGTCTTATGACATGAACGAACAGATACGTGTGGAACAAACAACCCCACTAGCGATGTGAATATAATATAAACAACAAACCATATTGCATCAGTATATATACATATCAATAATAAATTGGGTTCTGAACCACAATAATGACCAACAGCATTGCTTGCTATAGAACATAACAATATGTAATCAAATAGATTATATAATGGTTCCACTAAAGGATGAAGTCATATAGTGAAACCTTACGCATACAATGCCACAGCCCCTGTAGTAAGGCACACAGACAACCTGCTGGTGGATGAAAAAAATGAAAGAAACTGGCATGCAAACCCAAACGCTGTTCAGGCCCCATACACAATGGGGGGTGCCGACAGGAGGAGCAGAGACCCGACGCGTGTCGCCACAGCAGTGGCTTCGTCAGGGGTAGCTCCTGTGGAAATCCGGCGTCCTTATCTAGTCCGGTGATTGCTTTTTACGCAGCTGCAGCTGTGTTGCCTGGCAGAGGCAAACACGTTCAGAGATTCCAGGGGCGGTGCTGCACGAAAACACAGCAAATGAACATACAGGACTCCACCACTCCTCCTACCTCTATCTTAATGCACGTGCTACGGTCACCATGGTGCCCTAGGGACGCGACAGTCTCTCATTTACCCCCCGCGTGTAACACAGAGGCTTTACCGTCACACTTCCAGTCTGATGCCCATAGCTGGCGGCTGTGTGCGATCACAGCCAAAAAGCTGGCAGGGCTTCATCACTCTTATCCCTATCTTAATCTACGTATTGCGGTTGTCATAAAGCCCTGAGGACACGGCAAACTCCTGATCATCCACCTCAAGCATGCAGGAGACTCCTCCTACCCATTGCCGTCATACTTCCGGTCTGGTCCCATGGTTACCGGCTGTGTGCGGCAGCTGAGTGGCATAACGGCGCGTGCACACACAGTAACTCATGCTCAACGGCAACAGCGTGCCTATGATCCGGAATGTCCCCAGTAGCCATCCCGCAGCGATTTGCCATTATTATAGAGCTCTCTGGACGCAATACATTCTAGCTGGGCCGCATCAGCAGATGAGCCCTAAAGCTCGAGCCCTTCTCCTGCCTATATTTTGCCATTCCCCCATTAGTCATTACGCCCTATGGGCATGACAGTTCAGGGCCAAAACCTAAGGCACATGAGGGAGGATCATGTGTGTTCGTGAAGCTCGTGTGCACTTCAATGCTTCAATACACATCAAGTTTCCAACCAATATGCATTTGGGGAGAGAGAACACGCCCTTCTGACCCCGTGGATACATTATGATAGTCCTGCCACACATCGTGAATCAGATGACATAAAAGGCTGCTCACAACTGTAAATAGGCACAGTTCCTACACCACATATTTCAACGAGCAAGAGAGCATCCAGTGAAAATTCACTTAGCTACAGAATACAAATCTCCCAAAATACATCTGAAGTCCTCGGACACGAGCCATACCAGATCCTTCAATTACCAAAGGACGGATAACAACACATATTTCTATGGGAGACTCAAATTTAATGACACATATAACCACTGATTAGGAGGAAGGACATACACCACCCCAGAATTCCCCCCCACAGAAAATCAACATACATTCTACTGGAGGACGAAAGCCAATCCTAGCATGATTCCTATAAGGACCACCAATCCGGTGGACTTTATGATGTTCACGCAGTCATCCGAGTGGGGGAGTTGTAGACCTCCACTAGGAAAATGTGACTGTTCATGCAGAGGTCAGGGGTCAGGAGGACGCTAAAATGGACTCAAAGGATTTGGCAAAGGCCAATCCTGGCATGATTAATATGAAAACCACCAATCCAGTGGGTTTTGTGATGTTAACACAGTCCTCCAGGTGGAGGAAATATGAGCCTCCACTAGGAAGATGTGATAGTTCATGCAGAGGTCAGGGGTCGGATGGACGCTGAGATGATCTTAAAGGATTTGACCTGCACCTGCTGTATATCCCTATCGCACATTAGTACAAATGGTTAAGCAGAAACTTTCAAGGCCAGATTCAAATTACCCCCATAAAATACAATATGCGGTTTCAAGACTGTTGGCCCACTGAATTATATGTTAATGAGGCTAAATCGCAGTTGTCTAACTCTGATTGTTACCAGGTCCTGCCATCAGATCCCACTGATGTGTTTAAGTCCAAACTGGATCGTCTTCTGGATTCGGCATTCACCCTCAACATTATCAATAAACGTGAGAGGGACTTTATGACTAACCGCCACCCGAGGGTACCAACGTTCTACCTCATTCCAAAGGTCCACAAGTCAGTTGAGAAGCCCCCAGGTAGGCCTATTGTGTCAGGGTTGGGGGGCCTTTTAGAACGGCCCTGTACATATGTGGACTTCTTTTTGCAACCTTTTGTTTCATCTTTAGATTCTTACGTAAGGGATTCAACATTCTTGATCCAGCAATTGAAAAGTTTAGAGGTTCCACCTGGCACTTGGCTTGTTACACTAGATGTTGAATCCCTTTATTCCTGCATCAGCCATGACCTGGGGACACAAGCAGTTGCCTTCTTTTTGGATAAGAACACCACAGGTGACAGACACCACGACTCCTTCTTGCTTGACTTACTCTCCTTTGTCTTGGACAAAAATTATTTTGTTTTTGACCGAGTGTTCTATAGGCAAAGTAGAGGGACCGCGATGGGCGCACGATGTGCGCCCTCGTACGCAAATTTGTTTTTGGGGTGGTGGGAGGTCACCAGGGTGTACTGTCTAGAGGTATTCTCATCATCTGTCATCAAATGGTATCGTTATATAGATGATATTCTTTTCCTCTGGACAGGCACCCTGGAGGATTGCCATCAGTTTGTGGACACTCTCAACCGAAATCCGTGGAACATAAGGCTGACGTCTTCTTTTTCGCAAACAGAAGTGGAATTCCTTGATTTAAAGCTATATTTCAAAGATGGGTATGTCTATACCACACTGTACCGTAAGCCCACGGCTGTTAATAGCCTGTTACATTTCTCGAGTTTCCACCCACAGCATTTGAAGAAAGGTATCCCTAAGGGACAATTTTACCGGATTAGGCGTAACTGCAGCACTCAGGAGGACTTTCGAAAACATTCACGGGACCTGACTCAGCGTTTTAAAAATCGAGGCTACCCTGGGAAGGTAATTGCAAACGCATTTGGCATGGCCAAGGAGGCAGATAGAGGAAGTTTATTACAATCGAGACAAAATAATGCTTTAAGGCCACTGGGAGTTATTACCACCTACAACAACCAGTGGCAGGAGATCCGCGGGATCCTCACAAAATATTGGGGGATCCTATACAGTGAACCTAAGTTAAGATCTCATATAGCCGAGCGGCCTAGCCTAATCGCTAGAAGGCCAAAACATCTAAAAGACTGCCTGAGCCATAGCCATTTCAAGCGCCCAGTAACCAAGTTAAATAGGGGTTACAGGGTAACTGGTACATTCCCCTGTGGCAAATGTAATATATGTCCATTTATCGGTGGCAGTGACACATGTCTCTCGTCTTCCTCCTCTCCATTACAGATGGTGGCAAAGTCGTATTTCAATTGTAAATCTCGCAATCTGGTTTACGCCCTCGTTTGCCCATGCCCAAAGACATATGTTGGTCAAACAACACAGGAGCTGAAAAGAAGAATACAACAACATCTATCAAATATAACCACGGCTAAAAAGGATCTGGAAAAGGGCAAAGCCTTGACTTCGGTGGCATCGCATTTTTTAACGACACACAACTCACAAAATAAAGGGATCAAGATTGTGGCCTTGGAATTCGTTCCATCAGATATCAGAGGGGGAGATATTACATTGGAACTACTCAGACGAGAGTCTAAATGGATTTTTAATTTGAATAGTCAGACCCCATTTGGACTGAATGAAGATCTTTTGTTCACAGGGTTTTATAAACAGTCTTGAAACCGCATATTGTATTTTATGGGGGTAATTTGAATCTGGCCTTGAAAGTTTCTGCTTAACCATTTGTACTAATGTGCGATAGGGATATACAGCAGGTGCAGGTCAAATCCTTTAAGATCATCTCAGCGTCCATCCGACCCCTGACCTCTGCATGAACTATCACATCTTCCTAGTGGAGGCTCATATTTCCTCCACCTGGAGGACTGTGTTAACATCACAAAACCCACTGGATTGGTGGTTTTCATATTAATCATGCCAGGATTGGCCTTTGCCAAATCCTTTGAGTCCATTTTAGCGTCCTCCTGACCCCTGACCTCTGCATGAACAGTCACATTTTCCTAGTGGAGGTCTACAACTCCCCCACTCGGATGACTGCGTGAACATCATAAAGTCCACCGGATTGGTGGTCCTTATAGGAATCATGCTAGGATTGGCTTTCGTCCTCCAGTAGAATGTATGTTGATTTTCTGTGGGGGGGAATTCTGGGGTGGTGTATGTCCTTCCTCCTAATCAGTGGTTATATGTGTCATTAAATTTGAGTCTCCCATAGAAATATGTGTTGTTATCCGTCCTTTGGTAATTGAAGGATCTGGTATGGCTCGTGTCCGAGGACTTCAGATGTATTTTGGGAGATTTGTATTCTGTAGCTAAGTGAATTTTCACTGGATGCTCTCTTGCTCGTTGAAATATGTGGTGTAGGAACTGTGCCTATTTACAGTTGTGAGCAGCCTTTTATGTCATCTGATTCACGATGTGTGGCAGGACTATCATAATGTATCCACGGGGTCAGAAGGGCGTGTTCTCTCTCCCCAAATGCATATTGGTTGGAAACTTGATGTGTATTGAAGCATTGAAGTGCACACGAGCTTCACGAACACACATGATCCTCCCTCATGTGCCTTAGGTTTTGGCCCTGAACTGTCATGCCCATAGGGCGTAATGACTAATGGGGGAATGGCAAAATATAGGCAGGAGAAGGGCTCGAGCTTTAGGGCTCATCTGCTGATGCGGCCCAGCTAGAATGTATTGCGTCCAGAGAGCTCTATAATAATGGCAAATCGCTGCGGGATGGCTACTGGGGACATTCCGGATCATAGGCACGCTGTTGCCGTTGAGCATGAGTTACTGTGTGTGCACGCGCCGTTATGCCACTCAGCTGCCGCACACAGCCGGTAACCATGGGACCAGACCGGAAGTATGACGGCAATGGGTAGGAGGAGTCTCCTGCATGCTTGAGGTGGATGATCAGGAGTTTGCCGTGTCCTCAGGGCTTTATGACAACCGCAATACGTAGATTAAGATAGGGATAAGAGTGATGAAGCCCTGCCAGCTTTTTGGCTGTGATCGCACACAGCCGCCAGCTATGGGCATCAGACTGGAAGTGTGACGGTAAAGCCTCTGTGTTACACGCGGGGGGTAAATGAGAGACTGTCGCGTCCCTAGGGCACCATGGTGACCGTAGCACGTGCATTAAGATAGAGGTAGGAGGAGTGGTGGAGTCCTGTATGTTCATTTGCTGTGTTTTCGTGCAGCACCGCCCCTGGAATCTCTGAACGTGTTTGCCTCTGCCAGGCAACACAGCTGCAGCTGCGTAAAAAGCAATCACCGGACTAGATAAGGACGCCGGATTTCCACAGGAGCTACCCCTGACGAAGCCACTGCTGTGGCGACACGCGTCGGGTCTCTGCTCCTCCTGTCGGCACCCCCCATTGTGTATGGGGCCTGAACAGCGTTTGGGTTTGCATGCCAGTTTCTTTCATTTTTTTCATCCACCAGCAGGTTGTCTGTGTGCCTTACTACAGGGGCTGTGGCATTGTATGCGTAAGGTTTCACTATATGACTTCATCCTTTAGTGGAACCATTATATAATCTATTTGATTACATATTGTTATGTTCTATAGCAAGCAATGCTGTTGGTCATTATTGTGGTTCAGAACCCAATTTATTATTGATATGTATATATACTGATGCAATATGGTTTGTTGTTTATATTATATTCACATCGCTAGTGGGGTTGTTTGTTCCACACGTATCTGTTCGTTCATGTCATAAGACAGCCTGTTGAAGTGAGGCATTTGTTTACTGGTGCATCTCCTCTTTTGGGCAATTGTTGCCCTAAGATACAAATATTCCATCATATATGTTTGGTGCTGTTCATGCAGACGTCCCACACTCCATGCAACCTTAGCCTTTTTTATTACAGAAAGGGCGTGGGAGGTGCCGTACGAGGGGGAGGGTTCTATTGTGAGCCGAGTGTTTATGTATATAGGTCCCATTGACCATTTTTAAATGTTTTTAATGTGTGTGCTCCATGTGGGTTTTTTGTATGTCCACAAATGACATTTCAATAAAGATTGTATTTTTTGCATATTTAGTCCATTGCCTTGGGTGATCCCCGTTTATGGTCTATTCTTGGTTTGTTTCTAAAGAATTGACATGCAGCGCAAAATACAATGCAGCGTTTCCGCGCGTTATTTTCTGCACCATAGGCACTGCGGATTTGGTTTTCCATAGGTTAAATGGTACTGTAAACCTGATGGAAAACTGCTACGAATCCGCAGCAGCCAATCCGCCGTGGATCCGCAGCCAAATCCGCACCGTGTGCACATAGCCTTAGGTTTTGTGCCTGCGCTGCGGATTCCATTGCGGAATTTTTCGCAGCGGAATTGATAAATCTGCAGTGCAAAACCGCTGCGGTTTTTACTGTGGATTTATCGCGGTTTCTAGTGTGGTTTGCGCTGCGGGTTTACACCTGCAGTTTTCTATTGGAGCAGGTGTAAACCCACAGCGGAATCCGCACAGAGAATTGACATGCTGCGGAATATTAACCGCTGCGTTTCTGCTCGGTTTTTTTCCGCAGCATGTGCACTGCGGATTTCATTTCCCATAGGTTTACATTGTACTGTAAACTTATGGGAAACCGCTGCTGACCCGCAGCTGCGGAAACGCTGCGGTTCCGCAGCGAAATCCGCAGCGTGTTCACATACCCTAATTCTAACCCTAATTCTAATTCTTACCCTAATTCTAACCCAAACCCTAGCCCTAACCCTAACCCTAGTTCTTACCCTAACCCTTGTGTAAAAATAAAAGTAAATATATTTTCTTTATTTTTATTATTGTCCCTACCTATGGGGGTGATAAAGGGGGGGGTTCATTTACAATTTTTTTTATTTTGATCACTGTGATAGGTTTTATCACAGTGATCAAAATGTACCTAGAATGAATCTGATGGACGGCAGATTCGGCGGGCGCACTGCGCATGCGCCCACCATTTTGGAAGATGACGGCGCCCATGGAGCAGATGGACGGACACCGGGAGGCTCAGTAAGTATGAGGGGGGGATCAGAGCACGGGGGGATCAGAGCACGGGGCGGATCGGAGCACGGGGGGTGGGATCGGAGTACAGGGGGAGCAGACAGGAGGACGGGGGAGCGGACAGGTTGACGGAGGGGAGCGGAGCATAGGACAGAGGACTGGGGAGGTGATCGGTGGCGGTGGCGGGGGGCACATCAGGGTTTCCAGCCATGGCTGATGATATTGCAGCATCGGCCATGGCTGGATTGTAATATTTCACCATTTTCATAGGTGAAATATTACAAATCGCTCTGATTGGCTGTTTCACTTTCAACAGCCAATCAGAGCGATCGTAGCCACGAGGGGGTGAAGCCACCCCCCCTGGGCTGAAGTACCACTCCCCCTGTCCCTGCAGATTGGATGAAATTGGAGTTAACCCTTTCACCCGATCTGCAGGGACGCGATCCCTCCATGACACCACATAGGCATCACAGGTCGGATTGGCACCGACTTTCATGACGCCTACGTGGCTTCACAGGTCGGGAAGGGGTTAACCCACTTACACATATTTTCACCTATCCCTATTATTTTCATTTTATGTATCAACCTTTTATGTGGCACCCTATCAACAGCTTGGTCCAGTCCGGAACTTACCTCTTCATAGAAATTGATCAGATTAGTCTGACAGGAATGGTCCCTAGTAGGGTTGAGTGAAACGGGTCGGCCATTTTCAGAAGTCGCCGACTTTTGGCAAAGTCGGGTTTCATGAAACCCGACCCCTGTGTGGGGTCGGTCATGAGGTCGGCGATCTTCTGAATCTGGTATCGGAATTCCGATACCGAGTTCCGATATGTTTGCGATATCGGGAATCGGTATCGGAATCCATATTTAAGTGTAAAATAAAGAATCAAAATAAAGAATATTGATATACTAACCCTCGGACACGCCCTGGTACTAACTGGCAGCCTTCCTTCCTAAGAATGAGCGCGTGAATGACCTGCGGTGACGTCGCGGCTTGTGATTGGTCGCGTGAGCGGTCACATGGGCGGTCGCGACCAATCACAAGCCGCGACATCATCTAAGGTCCTTCACGCACTCATTCTTAGGAAGGAAGGCTGCCGGAAAGAAGCACGGCGCGTCCGAGGGTGAGTATATACCTAATAGGAATATACTCACCCTCGGACGCGCCCTGCTTCTTTCTGGCAGCCTTCCTTCCTAAGAATGAGCGCGTGAATGACCTTTGATGACGTCGCAGCTTGTGATTGGTCGCAACCGCCCATGTGACCGCTCACGCGACCAATCACAAGCCGCGACGTCACCGCATGTCATTCACGCGCTCATTCTTAGGAAGGAAGGCTGCCAGTTAGTACCAGGGCGCGTCCGAGGGTGAGTATATCAATATTTTTTATTTTGATTCTTTATTTTACACATTAATATGGATCCCAGGGCCTGAAGGAGAGTTTCCTCTCCTTCAGACCCTGGGAACCATAGTATCCCATTGCACTGCATTGGGTTTCGTGTTTCGGCCGACCCCGACTTTTTTATAAGATCGGCCGATTTCACTCGACCCGACTTTTGAGAAAGTCGGGTTTCGTGAAACCTGACCCGATCCTATAAAAATAAAAGTTGCTCAACCCTAGTCCCTAGTAAATCCATGCTGATATTGGGTCCTGAGGTTATTCCTCTTCAGATACTCCAGCATATCCCTTAGAATGCCCTCCAGGATTTTACCCACAGTAGAGGTTAAGTTTACTGGCCTATAATTTCCGAGTTCAGTTTTTGTCCCCTTTTTGAATATTGGCACCACATTTGCTATACGTCAGTCGTGTTGTACAGACCGTTATTATGGAGTCTTTAAAGATTAAAAATAATGGTCTATCAATGACTGTACTTAATTCCTGCAGTACTCGGGGTGTATCCTATCCGGGCCCAGAGATTTGTCAATTTTAGTGATTTTTAGACGCCGCCGTACTTCCTGCTGGGTTATAAGCAGGTGACATTTAATGGGGAATTTTTGTTATCACTGATCATATTGTCTGCCATGGGATTTTCTTGTGTAAATACTGATGAAAAAAAGTCCCTTAGCATATTGGCTTTTTCCTCATCCTCATCCACCATTTCACCCTGACTATTTTAAGGGGGCCAACACTATCATTTTTTAGTTTCTTACTATTTATGTAGTTAAAGAATATTTTGGGATTATTTTTATTCTCTCTGGCAATGAGTCTCTCTGTCTTAATTTTAGCTGCCTTGATTTGCTTTTTACAGAATTTATTTAATTTTCTGTATTTATTTAATGCCCCATCACTACCTACTTCCTTTAATTCTCTAAATGCTTTCTTTTTGTCACTTATTGCGCCCCTTACAGCTCTATTTAGCCATATTGGTTTCCTCCTATTTCTAGTATGTTTATTCCCATACGGTATATACTGTGCACAGGTCCTATCCAGGATGCTAATAAACGTCTCCCATTTTCATTGTGTATTTTTATGTCTCAGGATATCTTCCCAGTTAATTGCACCAAGATCATCTCTCATCCGTTGGAAATTTGCCTTCCTGAAGTTTAGTGTCCTTGTAACCCCTCTACTACACATCTTATTAAAGGATACATGAAAACTTATTATTTTGTGATCTCTATTACCGAAGTGACCCCAAACCCTTATATTTGATATGCGGTCTGGACTGTTGATAAATATTAGGTCTAGCAGTCTCCCCCTACCTGTTGGGTCCTGATCCAGTTGTGAAAGGTAGTTGTCTCTCATACTTGTAAAAACCGATTACCTTTGCTGGAACTGCAGGTTTCTGTTCCCCAATCTATTTCATGGTAGTTGAAGTCCCCCATAATAATGACTTCTCCTTGAGTCGCGGCTTCATCTATTTGCTTTACGAGGATATTCTCCATTGCTTCCATTATTTTTGGAGACTTATAACAAACCCCTATAAGTAATTTATTATTTTTTCCCCCTCCCCTTATCTCCACCCACAGGGACTCTACATTTTCTTTAAATTCACCTATATTATCATGTATCATGCAGGATGGGTTTTAAGGATGATTTTACATACAGACACACACCTCCCCTCCCTTATCTGTATGGTCATTTCTGAACTGACTATAGCCCCGCAAGTTAACAGCTCAGTCATGGCTCTCATCCAGCCATGTCTCAGACTTCCCCATTATGTCATTATTATGCTCCAACAACATTAATCCTAATTCGTCCATTTTGTTGGCGAGGCTTCTGGCATTAGTATACATACACTTTATGTATCTCTCTGTACCTCTATTCTTTCATGCACCAGTACTGTGCCGTACTGCTTTTCAGCTTTGCCCGCCTTTGGGCAAGCATACTGTGCACGCGCGAGGTCACATTGCAATGCGCACGCGCAAAGTCTGTATGCGCTCTTGAGATTCACGGCGAAGAATGCGTACAGCAAGCCGAGGAGGGGTGGAGTGAGGGAACAGAGGCAACGCTCATCGGACCAGACTGAACAGATTAACATACAGCGCGGGACAAATTAAAAAGGTTTTTATGGATGATGCATGGGGTGTCGGGGGGCTTCAAATGTAGATGTGGAACGCATACCTGGCAAGCAATTAAATTATATTTTTAGCTGATAGAGCAAAAAATTGGTGACAGGTTCCCTTTAAAGGTCCGCTCTACTCAAAACTAATGATGACATAGTCAATATGACAACCAAATGTTATCAAATCCTATGTCATACCTGTGGTTAGAAATCCTCACTATATCCCTGGATAAAATCCTTAAGGGATGCGGTTTCCAAAATGGGGTCACATGTGGGGTTTCCACTATTTAGGCAGATCAGGGGCTCTCCAAACCTGACATGGCGTCCATTTTCAACTCCACCCAATTTTGCATTCAAAAATCTGCACACTCAGGAGAACAGCACCAAATTTTGTGGTCCATTTTCTCTTGTTACCCTTGTGAAAATAAAAAAGACTAGGTCTAAAGTAAATTGCTTGTAAAAAAGCTAAATGTTATTTTTTTCCTTACACATTGCTTCAGTTCTCGTGAAGCAACTGATGGGTTAATAAACTTTTTGAATGTGGTTTTGAGCACCTTGAGGGGTACAGATTTTATAATGTTGTCACTTTTGGGTACTTTGTGTCATATAGACCCATCAAAGTCACTTCAAATGTTAGGTCGTACCTAAAAAAAGTGGTTTTATGTTTCCAAAATTGTGCAGATGTAAAGTAGACATGTAGGAAATGTTATTTATAAACTATTTTGTGTGGCATAACTCTCTATTTTTTGGGCAGAAAAATTAAATTTAGAAAATTGTAAAATTTTCTAAATGTTTGCGAAATGTTTATTTTTTCATAAATAAAAGTGTCATATCGAATAAATTTTGCCACTGTCATGAAGAAGAATATACAAAAAAAACCCTGTTTCGCAGAGAAGAACAGACAAATCGCGGCACCCTAAGTGCGTAAACACAATATTATAGTCTTTATTTTATATTTTTTTATTTCATAACTTAAAACAGACTATTTTAAGTTATTAAATAAAAAAATATAAAATATCATCTCTGGATGTGAGTCCTGGGAAGCGCTGCCATTCATGGGCTGGATGTGCTTTTCTTGAATGAAGAAGAATATGTCACATAAAAAAAATCTCAGAATCAGTGGGATCTGTTGAAGCCTTAAAGACTTATTTCCACCTAAAATGACAGTGATCAGTAAATATTGGCTTGGTCAAGAAGGTGAAAATTGGCTCGGTCATTAAGGGGTTAAAACATACTAGTAGGCTGTAAATATGTGCCCAATTTGCTGTGCAAGACACAAAAAAGAGATTTTATTATGCTTATATTGTAGCTGGCATGGTTCAGGAATGGCCAAAGAGCGCCGATGTGGGTTAAAGCCGATGCATGCAGAGAGCTCTTATGTATGCCTGTGATGGAGGGCTTACAATGTTATGTGATCAGAGCCTTACAAGAACTATATAACCCATTTAAGCTATACAAGATGCAACACAATACGCAAGGTGCACTCTGTATTATTCGCTCATCATCATATATGTTATTTTTCCTGCCTGCAGTGGGTCGTGTGTAGCTTTTGTGGAATTGCTGGCTGTCAGGGCGTATGCTCAGCAGCTGGGATTTCTGTTACGCTACGTTCACATTTGCGTTGTGCGCCGCAGCGTCGGCGCCGCAGCGCACAACGCAAACAAAAACGCAGCAAAACGCATGCACAACGCTGCGTTTTGCGCCGCATGCGTCGTTTTTTTCATTGAATTTGGACGCAGCAAAAATGCAACTTGCTGCGTCCTCTGCGCCCCGACGCGGGCGCCGCAGCGACGCATGCGGCGCAAAACGCAAGTGCGCCGCATGTCCATGCGCCCCCATGTTAAATATAGGGGCGCATGACGCATGCGGCGCCGCTGCGGCGCCCGACGCTGCGGCGCTGACCGCAAATGTGAACGTAGCCTTAACTCTGTGTCTCTTTCACTCTGAAGAATTATTGATTTGGATTAGGAGACTTCCTGACATAATCCTATTGAGATGATCCGAAAAGTCTGTGATCCTGAACCTGCTGTATTGATCTCCAGCCAAACATGACTTCCAAAGTATCACTGTAAGACACCATTCTTTTTATAGAGCCTCATTAACACAATGGATTGCTCACTGTATTGCAGACTGTTTTTTTATCAAATAACTTGTGAAGAATATTTGATAGAATCTAATCAGAATTACATGTTTTACTGTTTTAAACACTTCTGTTACTGATGCAAATTGACATGGCATTTGTTACAAAAGAAATGAAATTTACTGTAGTTGATCTTATATATTAGATTTTAAACAGCACATAGTCAATCTGATTCAGAAAGTATCTAGGTTACTGAATATAACAAAAATGTTATAAAATATGATCAAGGAATAAACTATTGTTTGTGCTGGGATTACAGTGGCCCTAGAGTTTAGGGGGTTGACAAAGATAACTTTGGCCCATAAGAGTGGATCAGTACCGAATAAGATCTGCAATAGTTGGGGCCCCATTGGAAATTTGGCATTGGGATTTAGATATATATATATATATATATATATATATGTATATATATATATATATATATATATATACAGTTAGGTCCATATATATTTAGACAGAGACAACCTCTTTTTCTAATTTTGGTTATAGACATTACCACAATGAATTTTAAACAAAACAATTCAGATGCAGTTGAAGTTCAGACTTTCAGCTTTCATTTGAGGGCATCCACATTAAAATTGGATGAAGGGTTTAGGAGCTTCCGCTCCTTAACATGTGCCACCCTGTTTTTAAAGGGACCAAAAGTAATTGGACAATTGACTCCAAGGCTATTTCATGGACAGTTGTGGGCAATCCCTTCATTATGTCATTCTGAATTAAGCAGATAAAAGGCCTGGAGTTGATTTGAGATGTGGTGCTTGCATTTGGAAGGTTTTGCTGTGAAGTAAACATGCGGTCAAAGGAGCTCTCCATGCAGGTGAAACAAGCCATCCTTAAGCTGCGAAAACAGAAAAAAACTCATCTGAAAAATTGCTACAATATTATGAGTGGCAAAATCTACAGTTTGGTACATCCTGAGAAAGAAAGAAAGCACTGGTGAACTCATCAATGCAAAAAGACCTGGGTGCCCACGGAAGACAACAGCGGTGGATGATCGCAGAATAATCTCCATGGTGAAGAGAAACCCCTTCACAACAGCCAACCAAGTGACCAACACTCTCCCGGAGGTCGGCGTATCAATATCCAAATCTACCATAAAGAGAAGACTGCATGAAAGTAAATACAGAGGGTTCACTGCACGGTGCAAGCCACTCATAAGCATCAAGAATAAAAAGGCTAGACTGGACTTTGCTAAAAAACATCTAAAAAAGCCAGCACAGTTCTGGAAGAACATTCTTTGGACAGATGAAACCAAGATCAACCTCTACCAGAATGATGGAAAGAGAAAAGTATGGCGAAGGCGTGGTACAGCTCATGATCCAAAGCATACCACATCATCTGTAAAACACTGCAAAGGCAATGTGATGGCTTGGGCATGCATGGCTGCCAGTGACACTGGGTCACTAGTGTTTATTGATGATGTGACACAGGACAGAAGCAGCCGAATGAATTCTGAGGTATTCAGAGCCATACTGTGTGCTCAGATCCAGCCAAATGCAGCCAAACTGGTTGGTTGTCGTTTCATAATACAGATGGGCAATGACCCAAAACATAAAGCCAAAGCAACCCAGGAGTTTATTAAAGCAAAGAAGTGGAATATTCTTGAATGGCCAAGTCAGTCACCTGATCTGAACCCAATTGAGCATGCATTTCACTTGTTATAGACTAAACTTCAGGCAGAAAGGCTCATAAACAAACAGCAACTGAAAACCACCACAGTGAAGGCCTGGCAGAGCATCAAAAAGGAGGAAACACAGCGTCTGGTGATGTCCATGAGTTCAAGACTTCAGGCAGTCATTGCCAACAAAGGGTTTTCAACCAAGTACTAGAAATGAACATTTTATTTACAATTATTTAATCTGTCCAATTACTTTTGGTCCCTTTAAAAACAGGGTGGCACCTATTAAGGAGCTGAAACTCCTAAACCCTTCATCCAATTTTAATGTGGATACCCTCAAATGAAAGCTGAAAGTCTGAACTTCAACTGCATCTGAATCGTTTTGTTTAAAATTTATTGTGGTAATGTCTAGAACCAAAATTAGAATAATGTTGTCTCTGTCCAAATATATATGGACCTAACTGTATATATATATATATATATATATATATATCACAAACTATCCAATCTAAGACCATCATAATGTGTGTATTTAATTTCTATGTTAATGTTGCACAATTAGGCTAGAGCTACACAGTTTAGCGCAACACTGATATCACAGTGACACATTGCAACATTGGATGCAATGATTTTCTATAGTGTCACATTGCGATTTGCAACTGCGATGCTGAGTTGCAAATGTTTCCAAACATATTGGATTTTCTTTTGATAGTTGCCATAGAAAGCAAATCCTATGCTACATGTCACATACAATGTATCTGGAACATGAGTGAGATATTTACAGTAAAATTTCAGTTTAAAATAGTTAAGTGACAGCAAGACAAGTGGCACAGATGTTTTTGTCACATGGGCACAGGGTAACGTTATTAGAGTATATAATTACCTGTCACAGTGATAAATGCATATATGAGTTCAGAATTATAAGAAAAGCATAATAATAAGTAAAAAAATGTAATATAAGAAAATAAAATAACACTAGATAATATGTAATGCTACTTTTTATTGTAGTAGTAAGCAAAATAAAATACATTAAATGTGACAAGTAAATGAATAAAAGAAACCCTAAAGTAACTCAACATATAAACAATTGCAAAAATTGACAATTGTGAAGAATAGGCAATTCCAAGATTAGACTGTTACATAGTATAAAACATTATTACAATATACAGGTACATCTCACAAGATTAGAATATCATCAAAAAGTTCATTTATTTCAGTTCTTCAATACAAACTCATATATTAGATAGAGTCATTACAAGAAGGATCACTTAAGAACTTTTTTCACCTTTATTGTCACCCATAATCTGTACAAATCCATTGAGAAAAAAAAATCATTTTGAGGGTGACAAAATAACAAAACTAAAATAATGAGGTTGTATAAGTGTGAACACTCTTTTATAATTGAGGATGTGGTTGTGTTCAGAATTAGCATATTTAAACTCATGTTAAACTGTAGTCAGTACAAAGCCGCCATTATTTAAAAAAAACCTAAAAAACCCCATATAAAGTTTGCAGTTCCGATAGGATTTTCCTGATTTTTTCCTGGTTGCATTTTACAGCAAAAGCCAAGGTCCATAAACAGCTTAAAACACAGGAAAGTGATCTCATTGTTGAAAGTTATCAGTTAGGAAAAGGGTACAAAAATGTTTTCAAGGCATTAGATGCTATATACCATGGAACACTGTGAATACAGTCACCAACAGAGGTGTATCTAGCCTTTCCTGCACCTGGGGCAAAGGATCAGTTTGGCGCCCCCCCCCCCTTGGGGGGCACAAATCTGGACAGTATGGGGGCACAAATCTGGACAGTATGGGGGCACAAATCTGGACATATGGGGGCACAAATCAGGACAGTATGGGGGCTCAAATCTGGGCAGTATGGGGGCACAGATCAGGACAGTATGGGGGGCACAAATCTGGACATTATGGGGGCACAAATCTGGACATATGGGGGCTCAAATCTGGACAGTATGGGGGCACAGATCAGGACAGTATGGGGGGCACAAATCTGGATATTATGGCCCATACTGTCCAGAGTTGTGCCCCCATACTGTCCAGATTTGTGCCCCCATATAATGTCTAGATCTGTGCCCCCATACTGTCCATCCAGATCTGTGCCCCCATCACCGTCACAGTCGTCAGACTCATTCTCACAACAGTGAGTCTGACAGTCTCATCACATACCCAGGCAGTTTGCGTTGTTGCAACTTGCCGCTGCCCTGGCCGCTGCTCCCTCCCCCTCTCATGCATGATGTATGCAGGCAGGCTCTTCGGCGGTGACTCGTCGGTGCCTCTTCAAACTAACTTCAGCTCCACCCGGTCCCCACGGCCGCAGTCTGGAGCACTGACTTACCACCGTCACCGACGACGTCACCGCCCAACCACACCTGTCCTACACACAGTGAGTGACTACTACACGACGACACCCGAATGGTACCGAACAAACCGAATCACCGCCCGGCGCTGCAGCGCAACAACCAACGAAGCAGCCGCCCTCAGCCTGTGTCACACGCTCAGTCAGACTGTGTGACGTCAGCCGCTGCTGGCGCTTCCCTGATGCGGAAATGCCAGCAGCGGTCAGCGCCTCACAGCAGTTGTCAGGGGCACAGCCGGCCAGGCGCTACTGAGAAGGAAGGGGCTCCTTCCTTGTCTCACAACAAGGCAAGCAAGCGTGAACCTCCAGCGGGTACTGTACAAGCGCAGCACACACAGACACAGCACGGGATTATCTCACTGCGGGGGGCGGGCAGCAGAATGTGCCGGCCGGGCACCGACAAGGAGCCTGGCTTTTGACAGCTGCAATGCCGCATCACATCATCAGGCGGCACCGCTGGCGCCCCCTGTCAGCTTCGCCTGGGGCACATGCCCCGCCTGCCCCCCCCCCCCCCCCCCGGATACGCCACTGGTCACCAAGAAGTGGCTTAAATTTGGTGCAACAGTAACATAACCTAGAAATGAACATGGATGAAAAGACTAGTGGGGAAATTCAGCCAGGAGACTGTAATGAGGCCTTCCGCAATATTAAAGGAGCTGCAAGAATTTCTGGCAAGTTCTGATTACGAACTGCATGTAACAACAATTTCCTGTATTCATCAAACGTCTGCCTTTTAGATAAGGTGACAAGATGGAAGCCTTTTTTAAGAAAGAAAAACAGCCAAGCTCAGCTATATTTTCCCAAACCTACACCAAGTCAGCCAAAGAATGTGGGAAAACATGTTATGGTCTGATGAGACCACCGTTGAACTTTTTGGCCATAATTCCAAAAGTTAAGGTTGGTGCAAAGCTAACACATCACATCATTAAAAGAGCACCATACCCGTAGTAATGCATGGTAGAGGCAGCATTATGATTTGGTGCTGTAATTCAGCAGAAAGAACTGGAGCTTTAGTAAAGGCGGAGGGAATTATAAACGGTTTCAAATATCAGACATTTTTGCGACAAAACCTTCAAGCCTCTACTAACAAGTTGAAGATGAAGAATTTCACTTTGTAACACAATAACGACCCTAAGCATGTTTCCAAATTAATAAAAGAATGGCTTTGCCAGAAGAAGATCTGTGTTTTAGAATGGCCCAGCCAGAGCCCAGTCCTCAGTTCAACTGAAATTCTGTGGGTGACCTGAAGAAAATTATACACAGGAGATGCACTCACAATCTGACAGATTTGAAGCGCTACTGCAAAGAAGATTGTGCAAATATTAATAATTCTAGATGTGCCATGGTGATTGAATCCTACCCACAAAAAAGCTGAATACTGCAGTAAATTCAAAGGGTACTTCAACAAAGTATTAGTTTAATGATATGCATAGTTATGCAACCACATTATTTTATTTCTTTATTTTTATTTTTCCACCCGAAAAGATTTCAGTTTGTTTTTTTTTCTATAGAACTGAACAGATTATGGGTGACATTAAGTGTGGAAAAAGTTCAGAAATGAGTCTTCGTGGTACGATTTTTTTTAAATGAAAAAAAATCCTAGCATTATAATACTGGCACATATATATTTTATATCCACAGTATGTTATACTCATGATGGTAGTCACATGAGATCCGGGCTGTGAGCAATTGCACAATGATATGGGATCAAACGACTGCTAATCTAGATGAATCTCTAAACTGCAAATCAGGGAAGCCTCCATTGTATGGGTAAAATTAGTTTTCAACATTAGTTTTATACTTATGGCAGCAAGTAGTGATGAGCGAGTGTTCTCATTACTCCGAGCATGCTTGGGTGTTCTCCGAGTATCTTGGGCTTGCTTGGAGATTTAGTCTGTCGACGCAGCTGCATGATTTGCGGCGGCTAGACAGCTTGAATACATGTGGGGATTCCCTAACAGTCAATCCCCACATGTATTCAAGCGGTCTAATAGCCGCAAATCATGCAGCTGCATCAACATAGACTAAATCTCCGAGCACGCTGAAATACTCAGAGAACACCGAGTGTGCTCGGGGAAACTCGAGTAACGAGAACACTCGCTTATCACTAGTAGCAGGTAGTGGCTATTGCTGATGCAGTTAGTGAATTTGCTATTTATTAGAAACATTGCAATTTGGTCACATGTGATGTCACCAACATTTTCCTGTACAACTCATGTTTTTTATGAATTTCTTGATGATATGCAGTAAAGATTATTTTTCTAACATATGTTGGCTATCTATATTTCTAATTTGAATAGATTGTATTTCAGTAAATTTTAATCTCAGCATTTTATGCAAGTAAAAGTATTGGGCATGATCTTGGAGCTTAGTTGAATGCCAATGAAACCCAGAACTCAGGAGTAGGGTTGAGCGAAACGGATCGGTCATTTTCATAAGTCGGGTTTCATGAAACCCGACCCGATCCCAGCGTGGGATCAGCCATGCCGTACACGATCTTTGCGCCAGTCATTTTTCATATGACGCTTAAAGCGCCATTTCTCAGCCAATGAAGGTGCACGCAGAGTGTGGGCAGCGTGATGACATAGGTCCTGGTCCCCACCATCTTAGAGAAGGGCATGGCAGTGATTGGCTTGCTTTCTGTGGCGTCACAGGGGCTATAAAGGGGCGTTCCTGCCGACCGCCATCTTACTGCTGCTGATGTGAGCATAGGGAGAGGATGCTGCTGCTTCGTCAGAAGCAGGGATAGCGTTAGGCAGGGTATATTAACCCCCAAACCGCTTGTGCTGTAGCGATTTCCACTGTCCAACACCACCTTTAGTTTGCAGGGACAGTGGAGGCAAGATTTCTGTGCAACAGCTCTGTAGCTTATAAGGCTCCCTGATCGCTGCGTTGCTGTGTGTACGCCGCTGTGCAAACCAACTGCTTTTTTGAAAGCAAAAATCCTGTTGCTCCTTCCTTTCTGCACACCTATCTTGTTTGTTTGTCCTCATTTTTTGTGTGCAGCAGTCCTTTTTATTGCTGCCTGCCATACTTTTCAGAGATTATTGTAGGGAGATAGTAATTGTAGTACAGTCCTTTTTTTTTTTTAATATCTTCCAGCCACTTTCAGCCCTTGAAACTGTAGTGTAAAACAGTGGGCCTGTATTTTTCTGCACTGTCCCACACCTAAGAAGGGAGATTGATATTGCCAATCAGTGCATCTGTGCCAGTGCTGTCTGTGGTATCGGTCTTTGATTTTGTGCCACAGAAACTATACTGTGATAAAGTGGGCCTGATATATTCACTTGTCTCCCATATATAAATAAAATTAAAATAAAAGGAGAATAATCTTGCCAAATCTGTGCCAGTGTTGTCTGTGGTATCTGTCATCCTTTTTGTGCCACAGAAACTATACTGTGATATAGTGGGCCTGAATAAATCACTTGTCTCCCATAAAAAAAAAAAATTAAAATAAAGGGAGAATAATCTTGCCAAATCTGTGCATCTGTGCCAGTGCTGTCTGTGGTATCTGCCATTCATTTTGTGCCACAGGAAATATACAGTGATATAGTGGACCTGATTTATTCACTTGTCTCCCATATTAAAAAAAAAAAAATTAAATAAAGGGAGAATAATCTTGCCAAATCTGTGCCAGTGCTGTCTGCGGTATCTGTCATTCATTTTGTGCCACAGGAAATATACCATGATATAGTGAGCCTGATTTATTCACTTGTCTCCCATATCAAAATTAAAAAAAATTTAAATAAAGGGAGAATATTCTTCTTGGCAAATCTGTGCCAGTGCTGTCTGTGGTATCTGTCATTCATTTTTTGCCACAGAAAATATACTGTCATATAGTGGGCCTGATTAAATCCTGCATTGTCCCACACATAAAGAGTGAGATTTCTATTGCCAGTGTGTGCATCTGCGTGCGTCAGTCCTGTTCGTGGCATATCTGCCAGCCTCTTTTTGCCAATCAAACCGTGTAGTGTAATCCAGTGGGCCTGATTGTTCCCTGCATTCTCCCACACATAAAGAGTGAGATTTCTATTGCCAGTGTGTGCATCTGCGTGCGTCAGTCCTGTTCGTGGCATATCTGCCAGCCTCTTTCTGCCAATCAAACTGTGTAGTGTAATCCAGTGGGCCTGATTGTTCCCTGCATTCTCCCACACATAAAGGGTGAGATTTCTATTGCCAGTGTGTGCATCTGCGTGCGTCAGTCCTGTTCGTGGCATATCTGCCAGCCTCTTTCTGCCAATCAAACTGTGTAGTGTAATCCAGTGGACCTGATTGCTCCCTGCATTCTCCCACACATAAAGAGTGAGATTTCTATTGTCAGTGTGTGCATCTGCGTGCATCAGTCCTGTTCGTGGCATATCTGCCAGCCTCTTTCTGCCAATCAAACTGTGTAGTGTAATCCAATGGGCCTGATTGTTCCCTGCATTCTCCCACACATAAAAAAGGGAGATTTTAATTCACAAGTTTACGTACACCTTCTACCTGCTTGTACAGGACCACATAATGGTTGTTAGTTTGGTTTAATTTTTTTCCAAGAATGAGGAAGTCTGGTGGAAGAGGTCGTGGCCGTGGGCGGTCATTACCAGCTGGTAATGATGGTGGTGGTGGTGGAGCATCTGGTGGTAGTGGGAAAAGCAAAATAGCACCTAAGTCTCAAGTTGTTGAGCCAGCGTCATCGTCTGGCTACACAAGGCCTCGAAGGCTCCCTTTTCTGGGAGTAGGAAAACCCCTTTTAAAGCTGGAGCAGCAGGAACAAGTTTTGGCTTTCATTGCTGACTCTGCCTCTAGCTCTTTCGCCTCCTCCTTGGAAAATGCAAAATGTAAGAGCAGTGCGTCGTCAGTGGATGTTCCCGGTCAGGGACAAGTCGCTTCCTTGTGTTCTTCACCCAGAACAACAGAGGAGGATGCGCCAGGCGACACAACAGGTTACTCCAAGGAGCTATTTACACATACCGTTCCTGGGTTAGAAAGGGAAATTGTTAACAGGCCATGCCCATTACAAGATGAATCGGACATGGAGTGCACAGATGCACAGCCACAGCCAGATTCTTATGCTTTTCCTTTGACTCAGATCAGAACATTGCCCTCGCAGTGTAGTGATCCAGAATCTGACCCTGATGACACTATTAAGCCCCGTCACGAACGCTATAGCACCGGCTTACATGGTGACCCAGAGGAAGGTGCCCAGGACATAGAAGAGGAGGTCATAGATGACACAGTTGTTGACCCTGATTGGCAGCCATTGGGGGAACAGGGTGCAGGGGGCAGTAGCTCTGAAGCGGAGGAGGAGGAGCTGCAGCAGGCATCAACATCGCAACAGGTTCCATCTGGCAGGCCCGTATCTGGTCAAAAACGTGTGGCAAAACCAAAATCAAAATTGGTTATTGACTGATTCATTATTGGTTGGCAGGGTTGCACACTACGTGCCAAGGTGCCTGCGGCTGAAGTTTCGGGCCAGTACATAGTGCCAGTGTGTTACTTTACAGTGTCTGGCAAAACCAAAATCAGTTGTAGGACAGCGTGGCCATCCGGTTAAAGTAGCTCAGTGTGCAATGCCTGAAAAGGTATCCGATAGTAGGAAGAGTGCAGTCTGGTATTTTTTTAACCAAGATCCAAATGATCAGTGCAAAGTCATCTGTAAGAAATGCTCAAGGACCTTCAGCAGAGGTCAGAATGTTAAAAATCTAAATACAAGCTGCATGCGTAGACATTTAACCACCATGCACTTGCAAGCCTGGACTAACTACCAAACGTCCCTTAACATTGTAGCACCCTCTTGCAATGAAGCTAGTCAGCAACACTACATCCCTTCCCTCACTGTAAGCCCACCGTATACCACACCACATGCAGTAAATGTGGAGGTTTCGTCGCAAGGCCAAAGCCGTCAGGGAATCACCAGTGTTGTGAATTTACCTTTTGGCTCCCTCTAGTGGCTACTAGTGATTTTACTCTGGGTATGTCTATCATCCCTTGTATGCTCACCTGGGTCGTTAGGTCATGGGTGTTGCTATATAAGCTCCCTGGACCTTCAGTTCAATGCCTGGCAACGTTGATATCAGAGCTAATCTGTAGTGCTCTTGTCTACTGATCCTGGTTCCTGCGTGATTAAGCTAAGTCCGCTTTCTTGCTTTTTGCTATTTGTTTTTGTTTGCATTTTTGTCCAGCTTGTTTATTATCTGTATCCTTTCCTTGCTGGAAGCTCTAGGGAGGCTGGAGTTCTCCCCCCGGGCCGTTAGACGGTTCGGGGGTTCTTGAATCTCCAGTGTGGAATTTTGTTAGGGTTTTTGTTGACCATATAAGTTATCTTACTACATTCTGCTATTAGTAAGCGGGCCTCTCTTTGCTAAACCTAGTTCATCTCTGTGTTTGTCATTTCCTCTTACCTCACCGTTATTATTTGTGAGGGGCTTGTATCCTACTTTTGGGGTCTATTCTCTGGAGGCAAGAGAGGTCTTTGTTTTCCTCTTCTAGGGGTAGTTAGTCCTCCGGCTGGCGCGAGACATCTAGCGACCAACGTAGGCATGTTCCCCGGCTACTTCTAGTGTTGGCGTTAGGAGTAGATATATGGTCAACCCAGTTACCACTGCCCTATGAGCTGGATTTTTGTACTTCGCAGACTTGCTGATATCTCTGAGACCCTCGCCATTGGGGTCATAACAGTTTGCCAGGCCCGTATTAAATGTTAAATGCATTGCAGAAGCGGGATTATAAGAAAGAAAGTTCTGAGGTTTTTTTTCTCTTTCTCATTTTTTTTTCTTTTCCCCTTTAACTCTGAGTGGCTTGTGTTTGCTGCAGACATGAATGTCCAGACCTTGATTACAAGTGTGGACCAGCTTGCTGCTCGTGTGCAGGGCATACAAGATTATGTTATCAGAAATCCTATGTCAGAACCTAAGATACCGATTCCTGAACCATTTTCCGGAGACCGATTTAAATTTAGAAATTTCAGGAATAATTGTAAATTGTTTTTGTCCCTGAGACCCTGTTCATCTGGAGACTCCGCTCAGCAAGTAAAAATTGTTATTTCTTTTTTACGGGGCGACCCTCAGGATTGGGCCTTCTCGCTGGCGCCAGGAGATCCGGCATTGGCTGACATTGATGCGTTTTTTCTGGCGCTCGGTTTGCTTTATGAGGAACCCAATCTTGAGATTCAGGCAGAAAAAGCCTTGCTGGCGATGTCTCAGGGCCAGGACGAGGCCGAAGTGTATTGCCAAAAATTTCGGAAATGGTCCGTGCTGACCCAGTGGAACGAGTGTGCATTGGCTGCAAATTTTAGAAATGGCCTTTCTGAAGCCATTAAGAATGTGATGGTGGGTTTTCCCATTCCCACAGGTCTGAATGATTCTATGGCCCTGGCTATTCAAATCGACCGGCGGTTGCGGGAGCGCAAAACCGCAAATCCTCTCATGGTGTTGTCTGAACAGGCACCTGATTTAATGCAATGTGATAGAATCCTGACTAGAAATGAGCGGAAAATTCATAGACGCCAGAATGGCTTGTGTTACTACTGTGGTGATTCTACACATGTTATCTCAGCATGCTCTAAACGTCTTACTAAGGTTGTTAGTCCGGTCGCCATTGGTAATTTGCAACCTAAATTTATTCTATCTGTAACTTTGATTTGCTCACTGTCATCGTATCCTGTCATGGCGTTTGTGGACTCAGGTGCTGCCCTGAGCCTTATGGATCTGTCATTTGCCAAGCGCTGCGGATTTGTGCTTGAGCCATTGGAAAATCCTATCCCTCTTAGGGGCATTGACTCTACGCCATTGGCAAAAAATAAACCGCAGTTTTGGACACAGGTTACCATGTGCATGACTCCCGAACATCGGGAGGTAATACGTTTTCTTGTTCTACATAAAATGCATGATTTGGTTGTTTTGGGTTTGCCATGGTTACAGACCCATAATCCAGTCTTGGACTGGAAGGCTATGTCAGTGTCAAGCTGGGGCTGCCATGGAATTCATGGAGATTCCCTGCCCTTGTCTATTGCATCTTCTACGCCTTCGGAAGTTCCGGCGTATTTGTCTGATTATCAGGATGTCTTCAGCGAGTCTAAGTCCAGTGCACTGCCTCCTCATAGGGAATGTGACTGTGCAATAGATTTGATTCCTGGCAGTAAGTTTCCTAAGGGGAGACTGTTTAATCTGTCGGTACCTGAACATACCGCGATGCGTTCATATATCAAGGAGTCTCTTGAGAAGGGGCATATCCGTCCTTCTTCTTCCCCTCTTGGTGCGGGATTCTTTTTTGTGGCCAAAAAGGACGGATCTTTGAGGCCTTGTATTGACTATCGGCTTTTAAATAAGATCACTGTCAAATTTCAGTATCCTTTGCCGCTGTTGTCAGATTTGTTTGCCCGGATTAAAGGTGCCAAGTGGTTCACCAAGATAGACCTTCGTGGTGCGTACAACCTTGTGCGCATTAGGCAGGGCGATGAATGGAAGACCGCATTCAATACGCCCGAAGGTCATTTTGAGTACTTGGTGATGCCATTTGGGGTCTCTAATGCACCTTCAGTTTTTCAGTCCTTCATGCATGACATTTTCCGGAAGTATCTGGATAAATTTTTGATTGTTTATCTGGATGATATTCTGTTTTTTTCTGATGATTGGGACTCGCATGTGGAGCAGGTCAGGATGGTTTTTGAGATTCTGCGTGAAAATTCTTTGTTTGTAAAAGGCTCAAAGTGTCTCTTTGGTGTACAGAAGGTTCCCTTTTTGGGGTTCATTTTTTCCCCTTCTGCAGTGGAGATGGATCCAGTCAAGGTCCGAGCTATTCATGATTGGACTCAACCCTCGTCAGTTAAGAGTCTTCAGAAGTTCTTGGGTTTTGCTAACTTCTACCGTCGTTTTATCGCAAATTTCTCTAGCGTTGTTAAACCGCTGACGGATATGACCAAGAAAGGCTCTGATGTAGCTAACTGGGCTCCTGCTGCCGTGGAGGCTTTCCAGGAGTTGAAACGCCGGTTTACTTCGGCGCCTGTTTTGTGCCAGCCTGACGTCTCACTTCCCTTTCAGGTTGAGGTGGATGCTTCGGAGATTGGGGCAGGGGCCGTTTTGTCGCAGAGAGGCCCTGGTTGCTCTACTATGAGACCTTGTGCCTTTTTCTCTAGGAAATTTTTGCCGGCAGAGCGAAATTATGATGTGGGCAATCGGGAGTTGTTGGCCATGAAGTGGGCATTTGAGGAGTGGCGTCATTGGCTCGAGGGTGCTAAGCATCGTGTGGTGGTCTTGACTGATCACAAAAATTTGATGTATCTCGAGTCTGCTAAACGCCTGAATCCTAGACAGGCCCGCTGGTCATTGTTTTTCTCCCGTTTTGACTTTGTGGTCTCGTATTTACCAGGTTCTAAGAATGTGAAGGCCGATGCTCTGTCTAGGAGCTTTGTGCCTGATGCTCCTGGAGTCGCTGAACCTGAGGGTATTCTTAAGGAAGGAGTTATCTTGTCAGCTATTTCTCCAGATCTGCGACGTGTGTGCAGAGATTTCAGGCTGGTAGGCCTGACTCTTGTCCACCTGACAGATTGTTTGTGCCTGCTAAATGGACCAGCAGAGTCATTTCCGAGGTTCATTCCTCAGTGTTGGCAGGGCACCCGGGAATTTTTGGCACCAGAGATCTGGTGGCCAGGTCCTTTTGGTGGCCTTCCTTGTCAAGGGATGTGCGGTCATTTGTTCAGTCCTGTGGTACTTGTGCTCGAGCTAAGCCTTGCTGTTCTCGTGCCAGCGGGTTGCTCTTGCCCTTGCCTGTCCCGAAGAGACCTTGGACACACATCTCTATGGATTTCATTTCGGATCTTCCGGTGTCTAAGGGCATGTCTGTCATCTGGGTGATATGTGATCGTTTCTCCAAGATGGTCCATCTGGTTCCTTTGCCTAAGCTGCCTTCCTCTTCTGATCTGGTTCCTGTGTTCTTCCAGAACGTGGTTCGTTTGCACGGCATTCCTGAGAATATTGTGTCGGACAGAGGATCCCAGTTTGTTTCCAGGTTCTGGCGATCCTTTTGTGGTAGGATGGGCATTGATTTGTCGTTTTCCTCCGCTTTTCATCCACAGACTAACGGACAGACGGAACGAACTAATCAGACTCTGGAGGCGTATTTGAGGTGTTTTGTCTCTTCTGATCAGGATGATTGGGTGACCTTCTTGCCGTTGGCTGAATTTGCCCTTAATAATCGGGCTAGTTCTGCCACCTTGGTTTCGCCATTTTTCTGCAACTCCGGTTTCCATCCTCGTTTTTCCTCGGGACATGTGGAGCCTTCTGACTGTCCTGGAGTGGATTCTGTGGTGGATAGGTTGCAGCGGATCTGGAATCATGTGGTGGACAACTTGAAGTTGTCACAGGAGAAGGCTCAGCGTTTTGCCAACCGCCGCCGCGGTGTGGGTCCCCGACTTCGTGTTGGGGATTTGGTATGGCTGTCTTCTCGATTTGTTCCTATGAAGGTCTCCTCTCCCAAATTTAAGCCTCGATTCATTGGTCCTTACAGGATATTGGAGATCCTTAATCCTGTGTCCTTTCGCCTGGATCTTCCGGTGTCGTTTGCCATTCACAACGTATTTCATAGGTCCTTGTTGCGGCGGTACGTTGTGCCTGTGGTTCCTTCTGCTGAGCCTCCTGCTCCGGTGTTGGTTGAGGGCGAGTTGGAGTACGTGGTGGAGAAGATCTTGGATTCTCATCTCTCCAGGCGGAGGCTACAGTACCTGGTCAAGTGGAAGGGCTATGGTCAGGAGGATAATTCCTGGGTGGTCGCCTCTGATGTGCATGCGGCCGATTTAGTTCGTGCCTTTCACGCCGCTCATCCTGATCGCCCTGGTGGTCTTGGTGAGGGTTCGGTGACCCCTCACTAAGGGGGGGGTACTGTTGTGAATTTACCTTTTGGCTCCCTCTAGTGGCTACTAGTGATTTTACTCTGGGTATGTCTATCATCCCTTGTATGCTCACCTGGGTCGTTAGGTCAGGGGTGTTGCTATATAAGCTCCCTGGACCTTCAGTTCAATGCCTGGCAATGTTGATATCAGAGCTAATCTGTAGTGCTCTTGTCTACTGATCCTGGTTCCTGCGTGATTAAGCTAAGTCCGCTTTCTTGCTTTTTGCTATTTGTTTTTGTTTGCATTTTTGTCCAGCTTGTTTATTATCTGTATCCTTTCCTTGCTGGAAGCTCTAGGGAGGCTGGAGTTCTCCCCCCGGGCCGTTAGACGGTTCGGGGGTTCTTGAATCTCCAGTGTGGAATTTTGTTAGGGTTTTTGTTGACCATATAAGTTATCTTACTACATTCTGCTATTAGTAAGCGGGCCTCTCTTTGCTAAACCTAGTTCATCTCTGTGTTTGTCATTTCCTCTTACCTCACCGTTATTATTTGTGAGGGGCTTGTATCCTACTTTTGGGGTCTATTCTCTGGAGGCAAGAGAGGTCTTTGTTTTCCTCTTCTAGGGGTAGTTAGTCCTCCGGCTGGCGCGAGACATCTAGCGACCAACGTAGGCATGTTCCCCGGCTACTTCTAGTGTTGGCGTTAGGAGTAGATATATGGTCAACCCAGTTACCACTGCCCTATGAGCTGGATTTTTGTACTTCGCAGACTTGCTGATATCTCTGAGACCCTCGCCATTGGGGTCATAACAGTTTGCCAGGCCCGTATTAAATGTTAAATGCATTGCAGAAGCGGGATTATAAGAAAGAAAGTTCTGAGTTTTTTTTTCTCTTTCTCATTTTTTTTTCTTTTCCCCTTTAACTCTGAGTGGCTTGTGTTTGCTGCAGACATGAATGTCCAGACCTTGATTACAAGTGTGGACCAGCTTGCTGCTCGTGTGCAGGGCATACAAGATTATGTTATCAGAAATCCTATGTCAGAACCTAAGATACCGATTCCTGAACCATTTTCCGGAGACCGATTTAAATTTAGAAATTTCATGAATTGATGAAATGAGCTGGATTTTTGTACTTCGCAGACTTGCTGATATCTCTGAGACCCTCGCCATTGGGGTCATAACACACCAGGTTCGTGGTAGGAAACACTGTATGTAGGGCAACAGCAAGAATACCATCACCAACACTCTCTGTCTGCCATGTCCACCGGCACCCCCGCTAGTTCCACCCTATGCAGCTCTCCAGTCCAGCTCACCCTACATGAGACTCTCGTTAGGAAAAGGAAGTACTCATCCTCGCATCTGCGTACACAGGGTTTGAATGCCCACATTGCTAGACTAATCTCGTTAGAGATGATACCCTACCGTTTAGTTGAAACCGAAGCTTTCCAAGCCCTGATGGACTACGCTGTACAACGCTACGAGCTACCCAGTCGTCACTTCTTTTCGAGAAAAGCCATCCCAGCCCTCCACCAGCATGTAAAAGACCGCATAGTCCATGCACTCAGGCAATCTGTGAGTAGAAAGGTGCACCTGACAACAGATGCATGGACCAGTAGGCATGGCCAGGGGCGTTACGTCTCCATCACGGCACACTGGGTTAATGTGGTGGATGCAGGGTACACAGGGGACAGCAATATTGGGACAGTTCTTCCTAGCCCACGGTCTAGGAAACAGTTGGCTGTAGGCGTTCGTCCCCCCTCCTCCTCCTCATCCTCCAGCAGAAGCGAGAGCTCGTCCACAGACCACAGTCGCATGACCACTCCATCCGAAGCTGCCACTGTTGCACACGAGGTGTCCCATTATGGAACAGCTAGTGGCAAGCGTCAGCAGGCAGTATTGGCAATGAAGTGTTTGGGCGACAACAGACACACCGCTGAAGTTCTGTCACAGTTCTTGCAGCAAGAAACTCAGTCATGGCTGGGCACTGTACATCTTGAGGCAGGCAAGGTAGTGAGTGATAACGGAAGGAACTTTATGGCTGCCATAGCCCTTTCACAACTGAAACGTATTCCTTGCCTGGCTCACACCTTAAACCAGGTGTTGCAGTGCTTTCTGAAAAGTTATCCAGGGTTACCTGACCTGAGTGCGCAGACATTGCTCGCACATCCGCCGTTCGCCCGTACACTCCAGCCGTATGCAGAACCATCAGCGGTCTTTGCAACTTCCCCAGCATCGCCTAATCATCGACGTTGCAACAAGGTGGAACTCCACACTGCACATGCTTCAGAGACTGTGCGAACAGAGGCGTGCTGTTATGTATTTGTGGGAGGATACACATACACGGGTAGGCAGTTGGATGGCAGACATGGAGTTGTCAGGTGTGCAGTGGTCGAAGCTACAAGACCTGTGTCAAGTCCTTCAGTGTTTTGAGGAATGCACATGGCTGGTTAGTGCAGACAACGCCATAATAAGCATGAGCATCCCCCTAATGCGTCTGCTGATGCAAAGTTTGACGCACATAAAGGAGCAGGCGTCTGCAGCCGAGGACGAGGGAAGCCTAGATGACAGTCAGCCATTGTCTGCTCAGGGAAGTCAACAGGACGAGGTGGCGGGTGAAGAGGAGGAGGACGAGGAGGATGATGGGGATGAGTATTTTTTGGATGAGGAAGCTTCTCAGGGGGCTACAGGAACTGCTGGCGTTGCAAGGCCGGGTTCTGTTTTTTTGAGGGAGACAAGTGACGTTGATTTGCCCGAAAGTGCTCCTCAACCCAGCACATGCACAGATTTGACAACTGGCACATTGGCACACATGGCGAATTATGTCTTGCGTATCCTCAAAAGGGACCCACGCATTATAAAAATGATGACCGATGACGATTACTGGTTGGCCTGCCTCCTTGATCCTCGCTATAAAGGCAAATTGCAAAATATCATGCCACATGAGAACCTCGAACAAATATTGGCAACCAAACAAGCTACTCTTGTAGACCGTTTGATTCAGGCATTCCCAGCACACAGCGCCGGTGATGGTTCTCACACGAGCTGCAGGGGGCAACAGGGCAGAGGTGTTAGAGGTTCACAAATCAGAAGTGGTGCTGGACAGAGGGGTTTTCTGACCAGGTTGTGGAGTGATTTCTCAATGACCGCAGACACGACAGTTACTGCAGCATCAATTCAAGGTGACAGGAGACAACATTTGTCCAGTATGGTTACTAACTATTTTTCCTCCATTATCGATGTTCTCCCTCAACCGTCATTCCCCTTTGATTACTGGGCATCCAAAATAGACACCTGGCCTGAATTGGCCGAATATGCATTGCAGGAGCTTGTTTGCCCAGCAGCTAGTGTGCTATGAGAAAGAGTATTCAGTGCTGCTGGTTCAATACTGACCGAAAAAAGGACTCGTCTGGCGACCCAAAATGTTGATGATCAAACCTTCATTAAAATGAACCACTCATGGATTTCTAATTATTTTGCCCCACCTTTCCCGGCTGACACCTAGCTTTCCTGAAAAAAGGTCTTGCTTTGGGACTGGTGTTACTGACTGTTCCAATCTCTAAATTTGCAGCTGCTGTTTGTACAGCATACGACATGTTTACACCTCCCTAAATGGCCTAACTCCCCCCACGGGGCCGTGGTCTCGCCACTTGGCACAAGCACCCGTCAGAGTGCCATTTGTCTGAAGAGGTGGGTGTGCCCACTTTTGGTCGACTGCACTGCCACTGGGTCCGTCATAGTACAATGAAGTGTCTCTGTTTCAAGCGCTTGAAAGACCTTAGGTGACGTCACTGCTTTGTGATTGGTCGCGTAGCAGTCACGCGACCGCTACGCGACCAATCAGAAGCTGCGGATGTCTTCTAAGGTATTTCAAGCGCTTGAAAGACCTTAGGTGTCGTCACTGCTTTGTGATTGGTCGCGCTACGGACCAATCAGAGCGCCGTGACGTCATCTAAGGCCCTTCAAGCGCGCATTCTTAGGTACAACGGCTCCCGGTTACGGCGGTAAAGTCCAGGCTGCGTCGGAGAGGTGAGTATATCCCTATTTTTTATTTTAATTCTTTCTTTTACACATTGATATGGATCCCAGGGCCTGAAGGAGAGTTTACTCTCCTTCAGACCCTGGGAACCATACAGGATACCGTCCGATACTTGGTGTCCCATTGACTTGTATTGGTATCGGGTATCGGTATCGGATTAGATCCGATACTTTGCCGGTATCGGCCGATACTTTCCGATACCGATACTTTCAAGTATCGGACGGTATCGCTCAACACTAGTTAATATGTGTGGTTGGGGCCTACTAACGGTGTCTGCCGCTCTCTGGTGTTGTCCTCCACTGTACAAAGCTGATCTTCAATCTTCAGGCTCTCATTAAGTAGTTGTTGTTAATATGTGTAGTTGGGGCCTACTAACGGTGTCTGCCGCTCCTGGGTTTTCTCCTGTTTGGTTTTCTTGAGCTTCAGTCTTCAGGCTCTCATTAAGTAGTTGTTGTTAATATGTGTGGTTGGGGTCTACTAACGGTGTCTGGCCCTCAAAGGTGTTCTCCAGGTTTACTTGCCTGAGCTTCAATCTTCAGGCTCTCATTAAGTAGTTGTTGTTAATATGTGTGGTTGGGGCCTACTAATGGTGTCTGCCGCTCCCTGGTGTTGTCCTCCACTGTACAAAGCTGATCTTCAATCTTCAGGCTCTCATTAAGTAGTTGTTGTTAATATGTGTGGTTGGGGCCTAGTAACGGTGTCTGGCCCCCAAAGGTGTTCTCCAGGTTTACTTGCCTGAGCTTCAATCTTCAGGCTCTCATTAAGTAGTTGTTGTTAATATAACACTGTTGTTGGCCTACTAGTGTGGTTGGGGCCTACTAACGGTGTCTGACGCTGCTTTCTGTTCTCCACTGTACAGAGCTGAGCTTCAATCTTCAGGCTCTCATTAAGTTGTTGTTTATATAACTGCAGTTGGCCTACTATTTTGGTTGGGCCTAGTAACGGTGTCTGCCGCACCTTGGTGTTGTCCTGTGTTATTTTCCAGACCTTCTTATTTCAGGCTTTCGGCATATATTTGTAATATTAAACTGCATTGGGCCTACTAATGTGGTTGGGCCCTTAAAATAGTGTCTGCCGCTCCTGGGTTTTCTCCTGTTTTGTTTTCCCGAGCTTCAATGTTCAGGCTTTCGGCCTACATTTTAAATATTAAACTGCATTTGGCCTACTACTTTGGTTGGGCCTAGTAACGGTGTCTGCCGCACCTTGGTGTTGTCCTGTGTTATTTTCCGGAGCATCAATCTTCAGGCTTTCGGCCTTTATTTGTAATATTAAACTGCATTGGGCCTACTAGTGTGGTTGGGCCCTTAAAACGGTGTCTGCCGCGCCTGGGTTTTCTTCTGTTTTGTTTTCCCGAGCTTCAATGTTCAGGCTTTCAGCCTTCATTTTAAATATTAAACTGCATTTGGCCTACTACGTTGGTTGGGCCTAGTAACGGTGTCTGCCGCACCTTGGTGTTGTCCTGTGTTATTTTCCAGACCTTCAGTCTTCAGGCTTTCGGCCTTTATTTGTAATATTTAACTGCATTGGGCCTACTAGTGTGGTTGGGCCCTTAAAACGGTGTCTGCCGCTCCTGGGTTTTCTCCTGTTTTGTTTTCCCGAGCTTCAATGTTCAGGCTTTCAGTCTTCATTTTAAATATTAAACTGCATTTGGCCTACTACTTTGGTTGGGCCTAGTAACGGTGTCTGCCGCACCTTGGTGTTGTCCTGTGTTATTTTCCTGAGCTTCAATCTTCAGGCTTTCGGCCTTTATTTGTAATATTAAACTACATTGGGCCTACTAGTGTGGTTGGGCCCTTAAAACGGTGTCTGCCGCTCATGGGTTTTCTCCTGTTTTGTTTTCCCGAGCTTCAATGTTCAAGCTTTCGGCCTACATTTTAAATATTAAACTGCATTTGGCCTACTACTTTGGTTGGGTCTAGTAATGGTGTCTGCCGCACCTTGGTGTTGTCCTGTGTTATTTTCCTGAGCTTGAATCTTCAGGCTTTCGGCCTATATTTGTAATATTAAACTGCATTGGGCCTACTAGTGTGGTTGGGCCCTTAAAACGGTGTCTGCCGCTCCTGGGTTTTCTACTCCACTGAACAAAGCAATGCCACCTGGTTAGTCCTGTTACCAATTTTGAACTGCATTTAGCCCACTTTATTATTTGGGCCTATATCTGTGTTTCCTCCTCATCCTGCCCATTGCCCAGCCAGTGCTAGATAAGTCTTGTGGTACATTGACCCAGACCACTACATTCCCCTTGCACGCTACACAGCCACAATCTGACCCTGCTGAAAGTCAGGTTCCCCTTCCCGCATACTATAGCACCTTACACAGGGACAAAGAGGAAGGTGCAGATGAAAGTGCAGGTTCCTTCATCAGGTGGGGGGGCATACTCATTGGCGACATCACTGGCACAGGGCCCCTCAGAGTACGCAAAAGTGTTGCTGCCAGTGGGATGCGCCCCCACCGTGCAAACACACCTCCGTACTTTGAGGGGCCCTGTGCCGGTGCCAATGCGAACGAGTGGACCCCCCCTGCTTGCTCAGGATCACAGCACTTGCAAACTTTAAATACTTACCTCTCACTGCTCCACTGCCGTGACGTAGTCCACGTTTCCTGGGCCCACTAAAAACTTGAACCAGCCCTACCCCCCACAACTTTTGCCACATGACCCCCAATTTCCAATGCACAACTATTATTATAAAGTTAATTAAGATTGACAAGCTTCAGAAACAAGAATGGATGTTTTTGCCATTAAAATGGGCACTCTAGGTGTTTTCCTGGCCCCCACTCACTGCCGACTATGCTTCCCCATTGACTTGCATTGGGTTTCGCGTTTCGGTCGATCCCCGACTTTTCGTGATAATCGGCCGATTGCACTCGACTCGACTTTTGAGATAGTCGGGTTTCGCAAAACCCGACTCGACCCAAAAAAAGTAAAAGTCGCTCAACCCTACTCAGGAGCTATCTAATGGTGCATTGTATTCAATGGGCAAATTGGAATTCCTGCCACACCAGAATATTTATATAACAGAAGCATCATATGAAGCATTTCTACAACATAAGCACTTTCTTACAGGAGCAAATTCAGTCCTAGTATTTAATGCTACTTTCTAGTAAATGAGTTTCAGAGTAATCTATTATCTTATTTTCTGAGTGTAAAAATGTGCAAATTAACCAGCTTTCTAATACTAGTTCTTATATGGCTGGATGGCAAACTCAACTTTAGTGATCAGTGCCCGGCAGCTGTTGCCAAGGCTAATAATATAATGGGATGCATTAAAAGAGGCATAGATGCTCATGACAAGAACATAGTTTTGCATTTATACAAGTCACTATTGTGGCCATACTTAGAATGCTGTGTAGAATTTTGGCTCCAGTGTATAAGAAGGACCTAGCGAACTAAAGATGCAGAGGTAAGTGCCCAAGGTTGTTAAAGGTAACAGGGAGCTTGAGGTAGGGGTTAAAACACAGATTTCAGTGATGCCGCTCTTAGGCTACTTTCACACTAGCGTCGGGCCGAGGTTCCCGACGCTAGCGTTGTCTCCGCCGCACAACGGGGGCAGCGGATGCATTTTTCCAGCGCATCCGCTGCCCCATTGTGAGGTGCGGGGAAGTGCGGGGAGGTGGGGGCGGAGTTCCGGCTGCGCATGCGCGGTCGGAAAAAGCGGAATGTCGTGAGCAAAAAACGTTACATGTAGAGTTTTTTGGTCCCGACGGTCTGCCACAATCCGTCGCAATACGTCGCTTAATGTAAGTCTATGGGGAAAAAACGCATCCTGCAAGCACTTTTGCAGGATGCGTTTTTTCGGCAAAACGACGCATTGTGGCGGATTGCAGTTAACGCTAGTGTGAAAGTAGCCTTAGAGGTTTTGTTTGCTTACAATTATTGTTTTAGCACCAGTAATATATAACTGATGTGACTTGTTGGACGTATGAGCCTTGGTCCAACATGCCCCCTCCTGTAAAAAGCAGCTCACTGTCTATGGACATTGTACATACAGAGCCTGGTGTGGGTGGGTAAAGATTTTCAGCTCTGCTTCACTGCTAAATTTCTAAATTTAAAAACTCTGATTCAAAATGGCTCTGATTAGTGTTGAGCGATACTTTCCGATATCGGAAAGTATCGGTATCGGAAAGTATCGGCCGATACCGTCACAGTATCGGAATCCAATCCGATACCGATACCCGATCCCAATGCAAGTCAATGGGACGAAAATATCGGAATTAAAATAAACCCTTTCTTTCCTTGTAGGTTAATTCTACATGAAGGAAAACAACTAAGAATAATGTAGGATGTATTGGGGGAGGTGGCGGAGACATTAAAGGCACAGGGGTTTATCCCAATCAAATAGAATAGCAGTATTTTTAATTTTTTTATGACGTTCGGCGTTAGAAAGAATTTGACTATGTTAATTTTTTATTTATTTTGTCAGATATTGATGTTTCACTACTTCCACGCCCTTCACCCTATTTTTTACTTCTCCCACACTTTCTTCTTCATTATCCTCATCATCAGCTTCTGTGACATCAACTTCTTCACCTTATTCATCTTCTTCTTTTCTACGTATATATATATTTTTTTTTTTACATTGTTCATATTCTTTTTATTTAACTATTATCTTTTTTATATTCAACTTCTTCATCATATTCTTATTTGTGACAGGCATTCCCGTAGTTGTTATCTATAAAAGTTTGAAGATTACACCTTCCGTTCTGCCTGTCACAAAACAGTTACATTTGTCCGCGTTCAGTTTGGCCTGCAGCATCAGGCTTTATCCAGGGGCACCACGAGGAGGAACGGACTCACCCCCATACACTGCTTAGTCTTCTTCTGCTTATAATTTAGATAATATCTTTTGCTCTGATATTTAGTCTTATGCTTAATGTTCTTCTGCTCTTTGTTCTGCAGCCTCTTGTTCTTCTGCTTCTCGGTCTTCCAGGTTGTCGTCGTCATCTCCAGGGTCGTCATCTCCAGGGTCGTCGTCATCGGGGTCGTCGTCATCGGGGTCGTCGTCATCGGGGTCGTCTTCAGGGTCATCGTCTCCAGGGTCGTCGTCATCTCGGTGGTTGTCGTCTCTGGTGTCGTCATCATCTTAGGGGTGGTCTTCCGGGTCATCGTCTTTCGGGTCTTGAACTTGGAAATGTAGCAGAAGGTACAAGAAGGCTGAGAAAATGCCGAGAAACAGCTGATGGAACTGGAACTCGGATGGCTACCCGAAGGTCCAAGAGCCAATGGAACTACCGAGGACCAGCTGACGTTACTGGAACCCGGTTACTAAGCAGGAGGTACCCGTGCCTGAAAGCACTACCAAGGACCACCTGACGTTGGTGGAACTCGGATACCCAGAGGGAGGCACCTAAGCCAAAGGCTCTGCCCGGAACCAGCTGACGGTACTGGAACCAGGATGGGGAGCAGAAGGTACAAGAGCAAAAGACACTGCCGAGAACCAGCTGACGGTACTGGAACCCGGATGGGTAGCCGAAGGTCCAAGAGCCAATGGAACTACCGAGGACCAGCTGACGTTACTGGAACCCGGTTACTAAGCAGGAGGTACCCGTGCCTGAAAGCACTACCAAGGACCACCTGACGTTGGTGGAACTCGGATACCCAGAGGGAGGCACCTAAGCCAAAGGCTCTGCCCGGAACCAGCTGACGGTACTGGAACCAGGATGGGGAGCAGAAGGTACAAGAGCAAAAGACACTGCCGAGAACCAGCTGACGGTACTGGAACCCGGATGGGGACCTATTCAAGCTTGTCTTCCTAGGGCCCCAACTGGCGGTGTGTTAGAGCCCAGGGACAGCAGGAGGAGGAGCAGGGGGAGGGGAGTGTAGGCCGAAGCCTGCACAGGCGGCAGCTTTGGGTGTGTTGTGTCTGCGTGGCTTTTGCAGGACACGTTGCCGGCTGCACAGCAGGGGAACAGCTGGCGGTGCTGGACCCCACTGACACATTGGCGAGGTGTTTGGCTCTGTGCAGCCAGCACTTCCGGACAGCAACTAGCGTTGTTGGAGCCCGGGCTCTGCAGGTGGAGCAGAGTGTAGGCCGAAGCCTAATTGAACCGATTTCAAAAGTCACCTTTAACCCCCCCTCAGGGGTTACAAAGTAGAAGAGCCACAGCTTATGCAGCAGCAGTGCTGCGCAAGTCAAAGGTTGCTCTTGTAATTTTTCTCCTTGCACACGCTGAATGGAACACGTATAACATTTAGCCCTTTATACAGTCAAACTGTGTAATGGAGGCGAGAGTTCCCCTTGTAATGAGACGCAGCACAGGTGTCAAGAATCCCACCTTGGTGCTGGGTGCAGCCTCCCGAGCGTTGTTATTTGCTGTACAGGAGTCTGCGCTGTCGTGTTATCCCCTGGCCTAGCGCCGTTAGCGCTGCCCATCTTCTGGCATCATGTAATGTCGGCCGGTGCGGTTCGCGATGCCCATGAATCCCAGCCCCGCAGTGTCTTAACATTGTTAAAACACTGCGGGGCTGGGATTCAGGGCCTGGCGCAGCACATATGTTCGCCTCTCACACTCGGGTCCTTACACCCGCTTCAGACTGTGCGGCGTCATCTGATCCCTTATCGCATGCCACGGCCATGAAGCCGCACAGTCCGAAGAAGGCGGAAGGAGAGGAGGGACAGGCGAACTGATGCACTGATCCTGCCCATCAATCACACCCTCGCAGTCCCAAAAAATAAGACACCGAGGGGCGTTGTGTGGGTCAGGGCGGCCGCAGAGGCGCAGCCAGCCAAACCATGATGCCAGAAGACGGGCAGCGCTACCAAGGGGGTTGCAGCGTGTCATTACAAAGGAAAGTCACACCACCGGGACGGTTAAATGGTCACACAGAGGACACATTTCAGACGTGTTTTCAGTTCCACATGTGCGAGGAGAATACGTTTATGAGCCACCTTGCACACATGCAGCATTACCGCTGTACAAGGTGGCTGGATAACGTAAAAACGCCTGGGGGAGGGGGGACAGGTTCCCTTCAATTTCAGTTCTTGTGTCTGCGTGGCTTTTGCAGGACACGTTGCCGGCTGCACAGCAGGGGAACAGCTGGCGGTGCTGGACCCCACTGACACATTGGCTGGTGTTTTTCTCTGTGCAGCTAGCACATCTGGGCCCCAACTGGCGGTGTGTTAGAGCCCAGGGACAGCAGGAGGAGGAGCAGGAGGAGGAGGAGCAGGGGGAGGGGAGTGTAGGCCGAAGCCTGCACAGGCGGCAGCTTTGGGTGTGTTGTGTCTGCGTGGCTTTTGCAGGACACGTTGCCGGCTGCACAGCAGGGGAACAGCTGGCGGTGCTGGACCCCACTGACACATTGGCGAGGTGTTTGGCTCTGTGCAGCCAGCACTTCCGGACAGCAACTAGCGTTGTTGGAGCCCGGGCTCTGCAGGTGGAGCAGAGTGTAGGCCGAAGCCTAATTGAACCGATTTCAAAAGTCACCTTTAACCCCCCCTCAGGGGTTACAAAGTAGAAGAGCCACAGCTTAGGCAGCAGCAGTGCTGCGCAAGTCAAAGGTTGCTCTTGTAATTTTTCTCCTTGCACACGCTGAATGGAACACGTATAACATTTAGCCCTTTATACAGTCAAACTGTGTAATGGAGGCGAGAGTTCCCCTTGTAATGAGACGCAGCACAGGTGTCAAGAATCCCACCTTGGTGCTGGGTGCAGCCTCCCGAGCGTTGTTATTTGCTGTACAGGAGTCTGCGCTGTCGTGTTATCCCCTGGCCTAGCGCCGTTAGCGCTGCCCATCTTCTGGCATCATGTAATGTCGGCCGGTGCGGTTCGCGATGCCCATGAATCCCAGCCCCGCAGTGTCTTAACATTGTTAAAACACTGCGGGGCTGGGATTCAGGGCCTGGCGCAGCACATATGTTCGCCTCTCACACTCGGGTCCTTACACCCGCTTCAGACTGTGCGGCGTCATCTGATCCCTTATCGCATGCCACGGCCATGAAGCCGCACAGTCCGAAGAAGGCGGAAGGAGAGGAGGGACAGGCGAACTGATGCACTGATCCTGCCCATCAATCACACCCTCGCAGTCCCAAAAAATAAGACACCGAGGGGCGTTGTGTGGGTCAGGGCGGCCGCAGAGGCGCAGCCAGCCAAACCATGATGCCAGAAGACGGGCAGCGCTACCAAGGGGGTTGCAGCGTGTCATTACAAAGGAAAGTCACACCACCGGGACGGTTAAATGGTCACACAGAGGACACATTTCAGACGTGTTTTCAGTTCCACATGTGCGAGGAGAATACGTTTATGAGCCACCTTGCACACATGCAGCATTACCGCTGTACAAGGTGGCTGGATAACGTAAAAACGCCTGGGGGAGGGGGGACAGGTTCCCTTCAATTTCAGTTCTTGTGTCTGCGTGGCTTTTGCAGGACACGTTGCCGGCTGCACAGCAGGGGAACAGCTGGCGGTGCTGGACCCCACTGACACATTGGCTGGTGTTTTTCTCTGTGCAGCTAGCACATCTGGGCCCCAACTGGCGGTGTGTTAGAGCCCAGGGACAGCAGGAGGAGGAGCAGGAGGAGGAGGAGCAGGGGGAGGGGAGTGTAGGCCGAAGCCTGCACAGGCGGCAGCTTTGGGTGTGTTGTGTCTGCGTGGCTTTTGCAGGACACGTTGCCGGCTGCACAGCAGGGGAACAGCTGGCGGTGCTGGACCCCACTGACACATTGGCGAGGTGTTTGGCTCTGTGCAGCCAGCACTTCCGGACAGCAACTAGCGTTGTTGGAGCCCGGGCTCTGCAGGTGGAGCAGAGTGTAGGCCGAAGCCTAATTGAACCGATTTCAAAAGTCACCTTTAACCCCCCCTCAGGGGTTACAAAGTAGAAGAGCCACAGCTTAGGCAGCAGCAGTGCTGCGCAAGTCAAAGGTTGCTCTTGTAATTTTTCTCCTTGCACACGCTGAATGGAACACGTATAACATTTAGCCCTTTATACAGTCAAACTGTGTAATGGAGGCGAGAGTTCCCCTTGTAATGAGACGCAGCACAGGTGTCAAGAATCCCACCTTGGTGCTGGGTGCAGCCTCCCGAGCGTTGTTATTTGCTGTACAGGAGTCTGCGCTGTCGTGTTATCCCCTGGCCTAGCGCCGTTAGCGCTGCCCATCTTCTGGCATCATGTAATGTCGGCCGGTGCGGTTCGCGATGCCCATGAATCCCAGCCCCGCAGTGTCTTAACATTGTTAAAACACTGCGGGGCTGGGATTCAGGGCCTGGCGCAGCACATATGTTCGCCTCTCACACTCGGGTCCTTACACCCGCTTCAGACTGTGCGGCGCCATCTGATCCCTTATCGCATGCCACGGCCATGAAGCCGCACAGTCCGAAGAAGGCGGAAGGAGAGGAGGGACAGGCGAACTGATGCACTGATCCTGCCCATCAATCACACCCTCGCAGTCCCAAAAAATAAGACACCGAGGGGCGTTGTGTGGGTCAGGGCGGCCGCAGAGGCGCAGCCAGCCAAACCATGATGCCAGAAGACGGGCAGCGCTACCAAGGGGGTTGCAGCGTGTCATTACAAAGGAAAGTCACACCACCGGGACGGTTAAATGGTCACACAGAGGACACATTTCAGACGTGTTTTCAGTTCCACATGTGCGAGGAGAATACGTTTCTGAGCCACCTTGCACACATGCAGCATTACCGCTGTACAAGGTGGCTGGATAACGTAAAAACGCCTGGGGGAGGGGGGACAGGTTCCCTTCAATTTCAGTTCTTGTGTCTGCGTGGCTTTTGCAGGACACGTTGCCGGCTGCACAGCAGGGGAACAGCTGGCGGTGCTGGACCCCACTGACACATTGGCTGGTGTTTTTCTCTGTGCAGCTAGCACATCTGGGCCCCAACTGGCGGTGTGTTAGAGCCCAGGGACAGCAGGAGGAGGAGCAGGAGGAGGAGGAGCAGGGGGAGGGGAGTGTAGGCCGAAGCCTGCACAGGCGGCAGCTTTGGGTGTGTTGTGTCTGCGTGGCTTTTGCAGGACACGTTGCCGGCTGCACAGCAGGGGAACAGCTGGCGGTGCTGGACCCCACTGACACATTGGCGAGGTGTTTGGCTCTGTGCAGCCAGCACTTCCGGACAGCAACTAGCGTTGTTGGAGCCCGGGCTCTGCAGGTGGAGCAGAGTGTAGGCCGAAGCCTAATTGAACCGATTTCAAAAGTCACCTTTAACCCCCCCTCAGGGGTTACAAAGTAGAAGAGCCACAGCTTAGGCAGCAGCAGTGCTGCGCAAGTCAAAGGTTGCTCTTTTAATTTCGCTCCTTGCACACGCTGAGTGAAACACGTATAACATTTAGCCCTTTATACAGTCAAACTGTGTTGGAGGCGCGAGTTCCCTTTGTAATGAGACGCAGCACAGATGTCAAGAATCCCACCTTGGTGCTGGGTGCAGCCTCCCGAGCGTTGTTATTTGCTGTACAGGAGTCTGCGCTGTCGTGTTATCCCCTGGCCTAGCGCTGTTAGCGCTGCCCATGTTCTGGCATCATTTAATGTCGGCCGGTGCGTTTCGCGATGACCATGAATCCCAGCCCCGCAGTGTCTTAACATTGTTAAAACACTGCGGGGCTGGGATTCAGGGCCTGGCGCAGCACATATGTTTGCCTCTCACACTCGGGTCCTTACACCCGCTTCAGACTGTGCGGCGTCATCTGATCCCTTATCGCATGCCACGGCCATGAAGCCGCACAGTCCGCAGAAGGCGGAAGGAGATGAGGGACAGGCGAACTGATGCACTGATCATGCCCATCAATCACACCCTCGCAGTCCCAAAAAATAAGACACCGAGGGGCGTTGTGTGGGTCAGGGCGGCCGCAGAGGCGCAGCCAGCCAAACCATGATGCCAGAAGACGGGCAGCGCTACCAAGGGGGTTGCAGCGTGTCATTACAAAGGAAAGTCACACCACCGGGACGGTTAAATGGTCACACAGAGGACACATTTTAGACGTGTTTTCAGTTCCACATGTGCGAGGAGAATACGTTTATGAGCCACCTTGCACACATGCAGCATTACCGCTGTACAAGGTGGCCTTTAAAACGTACAAACGCCTGGGGGAGGGGGGACAGGTTCCCTTCAATTTCAGTTCTTGTGTCTGCGTGGCTTTTGCAGGACACGATGCCGGCTGCACAGCAGGGGAACAGCTGGCGGTGCTGAACCCCACTGACACATTGGCTGGTGTTTTTCTCTGTGCAGCTAGCAGTACCGGGCCCCAATTGGCGGTGTTGGAGCCCGGGGTCAGCAGGAGGAGGAGAGGGAGCAGAGTGTAGGCCGAAGCCTGCACTGGCGGCAGCTTTGGGTCTGTTGTGCCTGCGTGGCTGTTGCAGGACACGTTGCCGGCTGCACAGCAGGGGAACAGCTGGCGGTGCTGAACCCCACTGACACATTGGCGAGGTGTTTTTCTCTGTGCAGCTAGCACATCTGGGCCCCAACTGGCGGTGTTAGAGCCCAGGGTCAGCAGGAGGAGCAGGGGGAGCGGAGTGTAGGCCGAAGCCTGCACTGGAGCAAGTTGAAAGGAAACCTTTAACCCCCCCCACAGGCGTTTGTAGCTGGAAGAGCCATCGTGTACAGCACTAATGCTGGAAAAGGTAAACTTAGCTCTTTTAATTATGGTCCTTGCAGATGCTGAACCTAACACTTATGAAATGTGTCCCCTCACAGCGTTCAACCGTCCGGTAGGTGGAACTTTCCTTTGTCATGTGACGCAGCACAGCCGTCATTTTTACCCCCTTGTCGCCGTGCGCCGCCTCCTCAGCGTTGTTTGAATCTGTCCCGGAGCCTGCGCTGTTAGGTTACCCCTTGGCCATGCACACATTTTGCGCTGCCCGTCTTCTGACATCATTTGCTGTCAGGCTGGCTGCGCCTGTGCGGGTGCGCTGTCCGAGATTCAGCCTCGCGGTGTCGTCTAATGTAATCCCACCGCGGGCCTGGGATCCGTGTCCATGCGCAGTGCATATCCTCGCCTCTCACTCCCCTCCCTACGGCTTCTTAAGACTGTGCGGTGTCACGGCCGTGGCATGCTATTAGGGTTCATTTGGAGGAGGTAGGAGGGATTGCCACACACACAGCAGGGGAACAGCTGACGTTACTGAACCCCAATAACAGAGGAGGGACTGTTGACTGTGCGTACAGCACTTCTGGACGGCAACTGGCGGTGTTGGAGCCCAGGGACAGGTGGAGGAGGAGGAGGTTGGAGGAGGTAGGAGGGATTGCCACACACACAGCAGGGGAACAGCTGACGTTACTGAACCCCAATAACAGAGGAGGGACTGTTGACTGTGCGTACAGCACTTCTGGACGGCAACTGGCGGTGTTGGAGCCCAGGGACAGGTGGAGGAGGAGGAGGTTGGAGGAGGTAGGAGGGATTGCCACACACACAGCAGGGGAACAGCTGACGTTACTGAACCCCAATAACAGAGGAGGGACTGTTGACTGTGCGTACAGCACTTCTGGATGGCAACTGGCGGTGTTGGAGCCCAGGGACAGGTGGAGGAGGTGGAGGAGGAGGAGGTTGGAGGAGGTAGGAGGGATTGCCACACACACAGCAGGGGAACAGCTGACGTTACTGAACCCCAATAACAGAGGAGGGACTGTTGACTGTGCGTACAGCACTTCTGGACGGCAACTGGCGGTGTTGGAGCCCAGGGACAGGTGGAGGAGGAGGAGGTTGGAGGAGGTAGGAGGGATTGCCACACACACAGCAGGGGAACAGCTGACGTTACTGAACCCCAATAGCAGAGGAGGGACTGTTGACTGTGCGTACAGCACTTCTGGACGGCAACTGGCGGTGTTGGAGCCCAGGGACAGGTGGAGGAGGTGGAGGAGGAGGAGGTTGGAGGAGGTAGGAGGGATTGCCACACACACAGCAGGGGAACAGCTGACGTTACTGAACCCCAATAACAGAGGAGGGACTGTTGACTGTGCGTACAGCACTTCTGGACGGCAACTGGCGGTGTTGGAGCCCAGGGACAGGTGGAGGAGGAGGAGGTTGGAGGAGGTAGGAGGGATTGCCACACACACAGCAGGGGAACAGCTGACGTTACTGAACCCCAATAACAGAGGAGGGACTGTTGACTGTGCGTACAGCACTTCTGGACGGCAACTGGCGGTGTTGGAGCCAAGGGACAGGTGGAGGAGGAGGAGGTTGGAGGAGGTAGGAGGGATTGCCACACACACAGCAGGGGAACAGCTGACGTTACTGAACCCCAATAACAGAGGAGGGACTGTTGACTGTGCGTACAGCACTTCTGGACGGCAACTGGCGGTGTTGGAGCCCAGGGACAGGTGGAGGAGGAGGAGGTTGGAGGAGGTAGGAGGGATTGCCACACACACAGCAGGGGAACAGCTGACGTTACTGAACCCCAATAACAGAGGAGGGACTGTTGACTGTGCGTACAGCACTTCTGGACGGCAACTGGCGGTGTTGGAGCCCAGGGACAGGTGGAGGAGGTGGAGGAGGAGGAGGTTGGAGGAGGTAGGAGGGATTGCCACACACACAGCAGGGGAACAGCTGACGTTACTGAACCCCAATAACAGAGGAGGGACTGTTGACTGTGCGTACAGCACTTCTGGACGGCAACTGGCGGTGTTGGAGCCCAGGGACAGGTGGAGGAGGAGGAGGTTGGAGGAGGTAGGAGGGATTGCCACACACACAGCAGGGGAACAGCTGACGTTACTGAACCCCAATAACAGAGGAGGGACTGTTGACTGTGCGTACAGCACTTCTGGACGGCAACTGGCGGTGTTGGAGCCCAGGGACAGGTGGAGGAGGTGGAGGAGGAGGAGGTTGGAGGAGGTAGGAGGGATTGCCACACACACAGCAGGGGAACAGCTGACGTTACTGAACCCCAATAACAGAGGAGGGACTGTTGACTGTGCGTACAGCACTTCTGGACGGCAACTGGCGGTGTTGGAGCCCAGGGACAGGTGGAGGAGGAGGAGGTTGGAGGAGGTAGGAGGGATTGCCACACACACAGCAGGGGAACAGCTGACGTTACTGAACCCCAATAACAGAGGAGGGACTGTTGACTGTGCGTACAGCACTTCTGGACGGCAACTGGCGGTGTTGGAGCCAAGGGACAGGTGGAGGAGGAGGAGGTTGGAGGAGGTAGGAGGGATTGCCACACACACAGCAGGGGAACAGCTGACGTTACTGAACCCCAATAACAGAGGAGGGACTGTTGACTGTGCGTACAGCACTTCTGGACGGCAACTGGCGGTGTTGGAGCCCAGGGACAGGTGGAGGAGGAGGAGGTTGGAGGAGGTAGGAGGGATTGCCACACACACAGCAGGGGAACAGCTGACGTTACTGAACCCCAATAACAGAGGAGGGACTGTTGACTGTGCGTACAGCACTTCTGGACGGCAACTGGCGGTGTTGGAGCCCAGGGACAGGTGGAGGAGGTGGAGGAGCAGGAGGTTGGAGGAGGTAGGAGGGATTGCCACACACACAGCAGGGGAACAGCTGACGTTACTGAACCCCAATAACAGAGGAGGGACTGTTGACTGTGCGTACAGCACTTCTGGACGGCAACTGGCGGTGTTGGAGCCCAGGGACAGGTGGAGGAGGAGGAGGTTGGAGGAGGTAGGAGGGATTGCCACACACACAGCAGGGGAACAGCTGACGTTACTGAACCCCAATAACAGAGGAGGGACTGTTGACTGTGCGTACAGCACTTCTGGACGGCAACTGGCGGTGTTGGAGCCCAGGGACAGGTGGAGGAGGAGGAGGTTGGAGGAGGTAGGAGGGATTGCCACACACACAGCAGGGGAACAGCTGACGTTACTGAACCCCAATAACAGAGGAGGGACTGTTGACTGTGCGTACAGCACTTCTGGACGGCAACTGGCGGTGTTGGAGCCCAGGGACAGGTGGAGGAGGTGGAGGAGGAGGAGGTTGGAGGAGGTAGGAGGGATTGCCACACACACAGCAGGGGAACAGCTGACGTTACTGAACCCCAATAACAGAGGAGGGACTGTTGACTGTGCGTACAGCACTTCTGGACGGCAACTGGCGGTGTTGGAGCCCAGGGACAGGTGGAGGAGGAGGAGGTTGGAGGAGGTAGGAGGGATTGCCACACACACAGCAGGGGAACAGCTGACGTTACTGAACCCCAATAACAGAGGAGGGACTGTTGACTGTGCGTACAGCACTTCTGGACGGCAACTGGCGGTGTTGGAGCCCAGGGACAGGTGGAGGAGGAGGAGGTTGGAGGAGGTAGGAGGGATTGCCACACACACAGCAGGGGAACAGCTGACGTTACTGAACCCCAATAACAGAGGAGCGACTGTTGACTGTGCGTACAGCACTTCTGGACGGCAACTGGCGGTGTTGGAGCCCAGGGACAGGTGGAAAAGCAGAGGAACACAATGTAGGCCGAAGCCTGAGAAAGTCGAAAGGGAACCTTTAACCCCCCCCCCCCAAGGCGTTTGTAGCTGAAAGAGCCAGCTTGTGCAGCACAAAAGATGCAAAAGGAAAAGGTGGCTCTTTTCATCATGCTCCTTGCAAACACAGAACTAAACACTTTTAAAATGTGTCCCCTGAAGCCGTGAAACCGTCCCGGAGGTGGGACTTTCCTTCGTAATATGACGCAGCACAGCCATCATTACTACCCCCCCGCCGCCGTGCCCCGGCTCCTCAGCGTTGTTTGATTCCGTCCCGGAGCCTGCGCTGTTATGTTATCCCGTGGCCAGGCACACTTAGCGCTGCCCATCTTCTGACATCATTTGATGTCAGGCTGGCTGCGCCTGTGCGGCCGCGCTGGCCGAGAGCCCGCCTCGCAGTGTCTTCTGATGTAATCCCACTGGGGGCCTGGGATCCATGGCCATGCGCAGTGCATATCCTCGCCTCTCACTCCCCTCCCTACGGCTTCTTTTTCAGACTGTGCGGTGTCACGGCCGTGGCATGCTATTAGGGACCAGCTGACACCGAACAGTCTGAAGAAGCCATAGGGAGATGAGTGAGAGGTGGAGGTTCAGATATGCACTGCGCATGTCCATAGATCCCAGGCCCCCAGTGGGATTAAATCAGAAGACACTGCGAGGCGGGCTCTCGGCCAGCGTGGCCGCACAGGCGCAGCCAGCCTGACACCAAATGATGCCAGAAGACGGGCAGCGCTAAGTGTGCCTGGCCACGGGATAACATAACAGCGCAGGCTACGGGACGGAATCAAACAACGCTGAGGAGCCGGGGCGCGGCGGCGGGGGGGGTAGTAATGATGGCTGTGCTGCGTCATATTACGAAGGAAAGTCCCACCTCCGGGACGGTTTTACGGTATCAGTGGACACAATTTTATAAGTGTTAAGTTTTGCGTGTGCAAGGAGCAAAACCAAAATAGCTACCTTTTTCCTTGTGCAGCATTACTGCTGCACAAGGTGGCTCTTTCAGTAACAAACGCCTTGGGGGGGGGGGGACAGATTCCCTTACATTTCAGTTGTTGTGTCAGCGTGGCGGTCGCATGACACATTGCCGGCTACACAGCTGGGGATCAGCTGACGTTACTGAAACCCAATAACACTGGGTCGTATGTTTTGACTGTGCAGACGGCACATCTGAGCCTCAACTGGCGGTGTTGGAGCCCAGGAATTTAAGTTCAGGTGGTAGAAAGATGAACACAACAGGAGACCTGGATAACGTATACAGTGACCTAATTATTTAATCAGGAGGAGGAGTGGCAAATTCCTGCGAGATCCAGGCCTTGTTCATTTTCAGGAAAGTAAGCCGGTCAACGTTATCGGAGGATAGTCGCATGCGACGGTCAGTTAGTACACCACCTGCAGCACTAAAGACACGTTCCGATAATACACTGGCCGCAGGGCAAGACAGCACCTCCAATGCATACTGGCTTAGCTCTGGCCATGTATCCAGCTTTGAGACCCAAAACTTGAAAGGGGAAGAGCCGTCTGGGAGTACAGCAAGAGGGCAAGACATGTAGTCTGTCACCATCTGACGGAACCGTTGCCTCCTGCTGACTGGAGCCGTCTGTGATGGTGTAGACTTTTGTGGCGGGCAGAGAAAACTGTGCCACAGTTCGGCCATACTGGTCTTGCCTTGGGCAGAGGCACTGCTTCTGCTCCCTCTTTGTGCAGAGCCTCCACCACTGCCTGGACGCACTGAGCTGCTTTGGAATGCACTAGCAGCACTTCTCTCAGTTGGAATGGAGAAGATGATGGAACTGACCAGTGTGTCTTGGTACTCCCGCATTTTTCGCTCCCGGTTCAACGGTGTGATGAGGCTTTCTACGTTGTCCCGGTAGCGAGGATCGAGGAGGGTGAACACCCAATAATCAGACATGTTGAGAATGTGGGCGATGCGGCGGTCGTTTCTCAGGCACTGCAGCATGTAATCCACCATGTGCTGCAGACTGCCAACTGCCCAAGAAACGCTGTCCCCAGCTGGAGGCGTGATCTCTGCCCGCTCGTCATCACCCCACCCTCGCTGTACAGACTGAGTACTGGACAATTCGGGAACTCCCTCCTCTGGACGGATGTCTTCCTCCTCCATTGACTCCTCCTCATCCTCCTCACAAACTGTCCCCTGCCTACGCGTTTGTGAGGAACCACGTGGCGCTGACTGTCCAGAAGATGATGGAAGTGGTGAATCCTCATCCTCCACCTCTTCCACAACATCATCCCTTAGCGCTTGCAGTGATTTTTCAAGCAGGCAGATAAGGGGGACAGTCATGCTGACTAGTGCATCATCTGCACTCGCCATCCGCGTGGAATAATCAAAGGGACGCAAAACCTGGCAGACATCCTTCATAGTGGCCCACTCTGTGGTTGTGAAGTCTGTACGGCGCTGACTGCGACTTTTTTGCGCCTGATACAGCTGGTACTCCATTACAGCTTGCTGCTGCTCACACAACCGCTCCAACATATGTAACGTGGAATTCCACCTGGTAGGTAGGTCACATATGATGCGATGTTCCGGCAGGCGGTGTCGGCGCTGCAGAGCCGCAATGCGCGCTTTTGCCGTGCTGGAACGCCGCAAGTGAGCACACTCTAGGCGGACCTTGTGCAGCAGTGCATCAAGATCCGGATAGTCCCTCAAAAAACTCTGCACGACCAAATTGAGCACATGTGCCAGACATGGGATGTGAGTGAGGTTGCCGAGGCCCAGGGCTGCCACCAGATTTCGGCCATTATCACACACTACCATGCCTGGCTGGAGATTCGCTGGCTCAAACCACACATCGCTCTCCTGCTTGATGGCATTCCATAGCTCCTGCGCTGTGTGGCTACGATTCCCCAAAAAAATTAATTTCAAGACGGCCTGTTGACGTTTGGCCACGGCTGTGCTCATGTCGGTCGTAACAGGTACACGTTCATCACGGGTCCATGTGGAGGTGGACTGTGACGGCTCCTGCAGCGATGATTCTGAGGAACTGGTGTAAGAGGAGGAGTCAATGCGTACAGAATGGATTCCTGCAATCCTTGGAGTGGGCAGGACACGTCCTGCGCCACTCGCACGGTCTGTACCCGGCTCAACGACATTAACCCAATGGGCAGTGAGGGAAAGGTATCGCCCCTGTCCATGGTGACTGGTCCACGCATCGGTGGTGAGGTGGACCTTGCTACTGACGGCGTTCAGTAGCGCGTGTTTTATGTGTCCCTCCACATGCTTGTGCAGGGCAGGGACGGCTTGCCTGCTGAAGTAAAAGCGGCTGGGCACACTGTACTGTGGGACTGCCAATGACATCAAGTCACGGAAGCTGTCAGTCTCCACCAGCCTGAATGACAGCATTTCCAGTGACAGAAGTTTGGCAATGCCTGCAGTCAGAGCCTGTGCTCGTGGGTGGTTTGACGAGAAAGGCCGCCTTTTCTCCCATGCCTGTACTACCGATGGCTGTAGACTGGGCTGGGAGTGTGTGGATGACTGGGAAAGTGGTGCTGCGGGTGGAATGACAGCGGGTCTCTGGACAACAGGGCCAGAGGTTCTTCCACGGCGATCCTGGGAGGAAGCCGAACCAGCTGCGTGTGAGCTAGAGGAAGAGGCAACACGAGCTGAAGAGGTGGTAGCTGCCGCTGTTGGTTGGCCTACCTCTTCAGTGTGTTTGTCTAACTCCGCCGGGTGCCTGTTGCGCACATGTTTCCACATGTTGGAGGTATTGAGGTTGGCGACTTTTTGACCTCTTTTGATTTTTTGATGACACACCTTGCATCTGACATAGCAAATGTCATCTGCAACTGTGTCAAAAAAGGACCAGGCACTGCAAGTCTTGGGAGCCCCCCTTTTGACTTTTGGAAGAGACATGCTCCTTACGGGTGCCAAAGCGGAGGCTGCAGGATCCGCAGTCTTCCCCCTCCCTCTTTGGGCCGTACGGGGAATCTCTTCCTCAGAGCTGCTCCCACCACCTTCCTGTCCCTGACGCCAAGATGGGTCAAGGACCTCATCATCTACACTACCCTCTGCCCCCAATTGCTCCTCCTGGGTAGTCTCAGCAGCAGAGCACGCACCAGTAAGTGGCACCTGAGTGTCATCATCAGCTGATGCGGCCTGCGAGGTGGTGACCGGAGCCACTGGCCCACCCGCCTCTTCAGAGGAAGACAGAAAAAGCTGTTGGGCATCACTGCACCCTGCCTCTTCTTCCATTTCTCCAATGCTGCTTGGCTGGCCCCCTGTTTCCAAGCCAAGAGATGATTCAGAGAACAGAAGTAGAGACTGCTCCTGTCCTGGGATCTCTGTCTGCCTGGGCAATTTTGCAGGTGGTGAAGAGACAGATGGCTGCTCTCCAGTGCTCTGTGTCTGAGAGGATGTGGCACTAATGGAAGTTGATGCATTAGCTGCCATCCATCCCACAACGGCTTCAATTTGGTCTTCACGCAGCAGCGGTGTACGGCGCTCGGCGACAAAGCTGCGCATGAACGACTGTTCCCTTGTGAAAGTGGGTGCTGATGACTCACCGGTGCCCGCAGCAGGCACAGAATCCCCACGTCCCCTCCCTGCTCCGCGCCCACGCCCACGCCCACGTGCCTTACTCACTGCCTTCTTCATCTTGGTTGACTGATAAAGATAAGCAGAAAAGTACTAACGGCTTTGTGTGCTTATTCCTGAGCAACTCCTCCTAACAGGTATAAGAAACACTAATTTTCTAAAGTGTGGACTAGACTTTAATATGAGCTAATGTGGCCTACACAAATGTAAAGTGGTGTAACTGGTGTGTTTGGTGAACTTTATTATTTATTTATTTTTTTGGGGGCTGAACTGACAACGGATAGAGCTGCAATCACACGGAGACCGTGCAGACAGCCGTAAACGGCGCTGCAAGGCCCAAAAACCCTCCTCTACTTTATCCTATGTAGTGTTTTTCCACAAATTAGCTGGAGACGGGTGGAAAGACACTAATAGGATTTTTTAAAATAAATTAGCAGCAGACTACACTACTTTGAAAAAAAAGAAAATTGATTTGGCGGTATGACGCAGTGAAAAACCCTGAGCTGCAGACAACCAGGCTACGGCTGCTCACAGACTACAGGGCGAGCTGCAGTTACACGGAGACCGTGCAGACAGCCGTAAACGGTGCTGCAAGGCCCAAAAACCCTCCTCTACTTTATCCTATGTAGTGTTTTTCCACAAATTAGCTGGAGACGGGTGGAAAGACACTAATAGGATTTTTTAAAATAAATTAGCAGCAGACTACACTACTTTGAAAAAAAAGAAAATTGATTTGGCGGTATGACGCAGTGAAAAACCCTGAGCTGCAGACAACCAGGCTACGGCTGCTCACAGACTACAGGGCGAGCTGCAGTCACACGGAGACCGTGCAGACAGCCGTAAACGGCGCTGCAAGGCCCAAAAACCCTCCTCTACTTTATCCTATGTAGTGTTTTTCCACAAATTAGCTGGAGACGGGTGGAAAGACACTAATAGGATTTTTTAAAATAAATTAGCAGCAGACTACACTACTTTGAAAAAAAAGAAAATTGATTTGGCGGTATGACGCAGTGAAAAACCCTGAGCTGGAGACAACCAGGCTATAGCTGCTCACAGATTACAGGGCGAGCTGCAGTCACACGGAGACCGTGCAGACAGCCGTAAACGGCGCTGCAAGGCCCAAAAACCCTCCTCTACTTTATCCTATGTAGTGTTTTTCCACAAATTAGCTGGAGACGGGTGGAAAGACACTAATAGGATTTTTTTGAATAAATTAGCAGCAGACTACACTACTTGAAAAAAAAAAAAAAAAAAAAAAAAAAAGAACAGTATGAGGCAATGAACCACCCTCCCTGAACTGAATACAACCAGCTATGGATGGCCTATGTGGCTGCACTCAGACTAGAGAGTGGGCTGCACTCACACACACACACACAGAGAGACCTTGCAGATCGCTGTGAAAACAGCGCTACAAGGCAAAAGGAAGGTGAATAGTAGGTGAACACAGCGGTTGCTAAATTAGCCTTTGGAAAGCACAAAGAAGCAAATCGCTATCTCTAAACTGTCCCTCAGTCAGCAAACAGCGTCCTGTCACTAACTGAATTCACAGCAGAGTGATCGCAAAATGGCGCCAGCGACTTTTAAACTGCATCATGACATCATTTCAGCAGCCAATCACAGCCTTGCCAGTAGTTTCATGCCCTCCATGCTAAACAGGATGTGCCCACACTTGGAATCTTTCTCATTGGCTGAATTTCTGAATTTTGAATCATTGAACTTCCGATTCCGGTATCCGATACGCGCCAAGTATCGGAATCCCGGTATCGGAATTCCGATACCGCTAGTATCGGCCGATACCCGATACTTGCGGTATCGGAATGCTCAACACTAGCTCTGATACATCATTGGATTTCACTTCTCTTTGCCTACATCAGGCTGCTCTCAGATGAGGTAGCAAAAATCTGCTAACAGATTCCCTTTAAGGGAATGGATGAACTGCAATTCCAAGGCAGGTTATCAAAATTGGAGTTATTCAGTTTGGAAAAATGAAGGCTTAAAGGCAGTGCTATAACAATGTACAAGTGTATGAGGAGAATATGAAGAAATCTTTTTAACCCCTTCACCCAGGAGCTTTTTCCGTTTTTTCGTTTTCGTTTTTTGCTCCCCTCCTTCCCAGAGCCATATCTTTTTTATTTTTCTGTCAATATGGCCATGTGAGGGCTTATTTTTTGTGAGACGAGATGTACTTTTGAACGATACCATTGGTTTTACCATGCCGTGTAACAGAAAATGGGAAAAAAATTCCAAGTGTGATGAAATTTCAAAAAAAGTGCAATCTCACACTTGTTTTTTGTTTGGCTTTTTTGCTAGGTTCACTAAATGCTAAAACTAATCTGCCATTATGATTCTCCAGGTCATTACGAGTTCATAGACACCTAACATGTCCAGGTTATTTTTTATATAAGTGGTGAAAAAAATTGCAAAAAAAAAAACAATTGCGTGATTTTCTGATACCCGTAGCGTCTCCAATTTTCGTGATCTGGGCTCAGGTGAGGGCTTATTTTTTGCGTGCCAAGCTGGCGTTTTTAATGATACCATTTTGGTGCAGATATGTTCTTTTGATCGCCCGTTATTGCATTTTAATGCAATGTCACGGCGACCAAAAAAACATAATTTTGGCGTTTTTATTTTTTTTCTTGCTACGCCGTTTAGCGGTCAGGTTAATCCTTTGTTTTTATTGATAGATCGGGCAATTCTGAATGTGGCGATACCAAATATGTGTATGTTTGTGGTTTTTTTTAATTGTTTTATTTTGATTGGGGCGAAAGGGTGGTGATTTGAACTTTTATATATTTTTTATTTTTTTTATATTTTTAAACACTTTTTTTTTTAAAATTTTGGCATGATTCAATAGCTTCCATAGGAGGCTAGAAGCATGCACAACTCGATCGGCTCTGCTACATAGAGGTGAAGTACAGATCACCTCTATGTAGCAGAAATGCAGGTGTACTTTGAGCGCCGACCACAGGGTGGCGCTCAAAGCAATCGGCCATCAACAACCATAGAGGTCTCAAGGAGACCTCTGTTTGTTATGGCAATGCACCGCTGACCCCCGATCATGTGACGGGGTCAGCGGTGCGAGTACCGCCGGCCGTACGGCCGGGAGCGCTAGTTAAATGCCGCTGTCAGCTCGCGCTCATTGCTCGCACATGTCAGCTGTACAAAACAGCTGACATGTCGTGGCTTTGAGGTGGGCTCACCGTCGGAGCCCACCTCAAAGCAGGGGATCTGCCAGGTGACGCACTATTCCATCAGCTGGCAGAAAGGGGTTAATGATCTTTTTACGCCTAGGCCTGCAACAGTGATAAGATGGCATCCTCTACAGCTAGAAGAAAAAATGTTTATTCATAATCCTAGCTATGATTCTAAACTGTTAGAGCAGTGAAATGATGGAGCTCTCTGCCACATGATGTTGCAATGCTTGATTCACAAAAAATGTCAAGGAGGGCCTGCATCCCTTTCTTATAAGATATAATATTACAGGTCATATATACTAGATTCTACGATGGGATGTTAATCAAGGCTGTATTCTATGGACTTATGCTTACCTTCAACCCTAAAAACTAAAAAACTATGAATCTTTGTATTATTCTATTTTCTTCACAGACTGTACATTACAGGGTTATTCTCATCTCCAAGATCTTATCCCAATAAGTTGTAGGTGAAACCCTCAGCTGTCCGAAATTTCTCCTTTTGAACAGCGGTGAACTCACAGCTGCATGGTAAGGGCTCATTTCCACTTGCGAGAAACACGTCCGTGTCTCGCATGTGGAAACCAAGCTCTGGTGCCGGCACCTGGGAGCGGAGCGTGCGGCCGCATAGGAACACATGGAGCTGCACGCTCCGATCTGGAGTGCTGGCGCCAGAGCCTGGTTTCCACATGCGAGACACGGACGTGCTTCTCGCAAGTGGAAATGAGCCCTATGACTTCTCCTCACTGTTCTCCCTGAGATCACCGAAGTTCAGGGGCCCGGCTATAAATGCAGCCTCAGTGACCTGTGGTAACCTCGTTGACATCACCGCTATTCACTGAGGCTAAGCTCTCAGCAGCTGATTCCTCAGTGGTTTCCAGCCTAGTATTCGCGTCTTAGCACTATCAAGGTTGAAAACAGTTTATCCCAGACATGGATTACAGAATGACAGACAGGTGAGGGATATGATTCTTTTTTATTTTTGTTTTTTTACAGAAAACCATGGCTTCAGTGGGATTAGGTGTTAGGTGAGTATAACTGTAATTGTTATTTTTAAATAAAAATGGAAAAGTGTGCTTTGTTTTATTTCTAATAAAATACTTTATTCTGACTGTGTCTTTCTTTACCATGTAACTATAGGATTACTAATGGATAGGTGTCTTATAGACTCCTCTCCATTACTAAGCCATTGTCTTAGGCTGCTGTGGGCTGCTATTTTTAGGCTGGGAGGTCAATGTCCATGGCCGCTTACCAGCCTGAGAATACCAGCCCCCAGCTCTCTCCATTAGGCCGGCGTCACACTTGGCGTAAGACAATACGCCACGTATTATACGTCTGTACTACGGCCGTAATACGGAGAAATGTTCCCAAAATATTGATCCGTAGTCAGGGTGTGTCAGCGTATTTTGAGCATGGCATCCTCCGTATGTAATCCGTATGGCATCCATACTGCGAGATTTTCGCGCAGGCTTGCAAAACCGACATCTAATGGATTTATGTGCTCAAATGTTCGGGAAAACATATATACAGTATATATATATATATATATATGTCATTGAGACACATATATATATATATTCTGTATTTAGATTTCATTCAGCGCGATATCTGTGAACAGCCAGTAATTCAATTGCCGGCTTTTCATTTCTCCTGCACAAACCCGACAGGATATGAGACATGGTTTACATATAGTAAACCATCTCATATCCCCATTTTTTTGCATATTCCACACTACTAATGTTAGTAGTGTGTATGTGCAAAATTTCAGCGCTGTAGCTGCTAAAATAAAGGGTTAAATGGCGGAAAAAATTGGCGTGGGCTCCCGCGCAATTTTCTCCGCCAGAATGGTAAAGCCAGTGACTGACGGCAGATATTAATAGCCAGGAGAGGGTCCACGGTTATTGGCCCCCCCGTGGCTAAAAACATCTGCCCCCAGCCACCCCAGAAAAGGCACATCTGGAAGATGCGCCTATTCTGGCACTTGGCCACTCTCTTCCCACTCCCTGTAGCGGTGGGATATGGGGTAATGAAGGGTTAATGCCACCTTGCTATTGTAAGGTGACATTAAGCCAGATTAATAATGGAGAGGCGTCAATTATGACACCTATCCATTATTAAACCAATTGTTTGAAAGGGTTAAAAAACACACACACACACACACATGATTTAAAAGTATTTTAATGAAATAAACACAGCGGTTGTTTTAATAATTTATTGCTCTCTCAATCCATTTGCAGGCCCTCGCTTGGCAAAATAATAAACGCACAAGATACATACCTTCTGATGTCCTATCACGTCCAACGAGGTAATCCATCTGAAGGGGTTAACTAATATTACAGGCACGAGCTGCGATAAACCACTCGCTCGTGCCTGTAATCCCCGGGTGCTGAAAGGAAAGCAGAGTGATCTGTACTTACATTGAGTCGCGGTGATGCGCCCCTGCTGGATGTTCTCATGAACTGCAGCCTGGGAACTTTTTCCCACGCTCCAGGTCATATGAGGACATCCACCAGGGGGCGCATCACCGCGACTGAAGGAAATGTAGGTCAATGACCTACATTTCATTCATTCGCCGGGGAATTACAAGCACGAGCACACAGCTGCATTAGCAGGGCTCCTGCTTGTAAATTATTTTAACCCCTTCAGATGGATTACCTCGTGGGACGTGACGGTTCAGCTGAGGGTATGTATCTTGTGCGTTTATTATTTTGCCAAGCGAGGGCCTGCAAATGGATTGAGAGAGCAATAAATTATTAAAACAACCGCTGTGTTTATTTCATTAAAATACTTTTAAATCATGTGTGTGTGTTTTTTAACCCTTTCAAACAATTGGTTTAATAATGGATAGGTGTCATAATTGATGCCTCTCCATTATTAATCTGGCTTAATGTCACCTTACAATAGCAAGGTGACATTAACCCTTCATTACCCCATATCCCACCGCTACACGGGAGTGGGAAGAGAGTGGCCAAGTGCCAGAATAGGCGCATATTCCAGATGTGCCTTTTCTGGGGTGGCTGGGGGCAGATGTTTGTAGCCACGGGGGGGCCAATAACCATGGACCCTCTCCTGGCTATTAATATCTGCCCTCGGTCACTGGCTTTACCATTCTGGCGGAGAAAATTGCGCGGGAGCCCACGCCAATTTTGTCCGCCATTTAACCCTTTATTTTAGCAGCTACAGCGCTGAAATTTTGCACATACACACTACTAACATTAGTAGTGTGGAATATGCAAAAAAAAAGGGGATATGAGATGGTTTACTGTATGTAAACCATGTCTCATATCCTGTCGGGTTTGTGCAGGAGAAATGAAAAGCTGGCAATTGAATTACCGACTTTTCACTAACACCGCTGCGTATTTCTCGCAAGTCACACTGCTAGTCCGTGTGAAATCCGTATTTTTCTCGCCCCCATAGACTTTCATTGGTGATTTTTTTGCGCAATACGCTGACAAACGCAGCATGCTGCGATTTTGTACGGCCGTAGAAAGCCGTATATTACGGATCCGTAATATACGGCTGATAGGAGCAGCCCCATTGAGAATAATTGTGCTGTATGTTATGCGAGTTTTACGGACGTAGTTTCTGCGCTCTTACGTCCGTAAAACTCGCCAGTGTGACGCCGGCCTTAGCTTGGCTGTTTGTAAAAAAGGAGGGGACTCATGCCGTTTTTAAAATTTAAAAAAAAATGGTGTGGGGTCAGCTTTTTTCTTGATAACTAACCTTGCCTGGCTGGTTATCAAAAATACAGGGGATCCCACGTGTTTTTTTTTTTATAATTTATTTAGCGCGCAGGTGCCTGTTGATGAATCCTCCCATCAGGTGCAGCCTGCTCTTGCTTAGTGGCAGCCAGTGTAGGTGGGAGTAGTAGTCCCGTCAGCCGACCCCAGTGACTGCGGCTCTCTGATCAATAGTATTAATGTTTCTGCCTATCAGAGCTGCCAGTGTTTCTTGCACTGTCATGCAGATAACAGCGTTAGAAACACCCGGTGTTCGTGGTGCCGAACTTGAACAGTAAAACTGACTTCCTGGTGAAGTCCGTGTTAGGGGTATGTGCCCAAACAATAGAAACTCGGTATGGACCCTGAACTTTACTGTTCGGGTTCACCCATCTTTATTCTTGAGTCTTTACTTTTGATTTTTTGATTATTTCAATTTTATATTTTGTGCCACTATATGTTATCTTCAATAAAGGCCTTTATTCAATATTCGTGGACCCATTTTTTATACGATTTATAGAGCAACTAAACAATGTATGGAGCTTCTGTAATCTGTTTCCTACATAGGTTACATTCGGCTAATGCTGAAGCACACATCTTCTGATCTTGGGATTACTTGACCACCATAAATCATTTTTTTCCAACCTATCCACTCTATAGGTCATAGTTATGCTAGTCCTGTACACTCTTTTAATATGGATACTGTATGTTCAAATGACAAATTCATTTTAAGTGTTTATCTAATATGCCTTGAAAAAAATTTCATAGTTTTATTTGTTGGTTGTAAAAATTACTTCAGCAAATTGTTTCACAGCCAAGCTATGAGCACAAATGACAAAGTGCGGGGTAGTTAACATTGTGTGTGTCAACTGTTTGGAGGGCAGGATTCTAAAGTATTACTGCTTATTTAAGGCAATGATTTTCCTTTATCTCTGTCCTGTCACATTTCCTGGCAGACTTACTCATTTTTCTCTTAAGCCTTTTCATCCCCCCTGTAATTCCAATGCAACTATAAACTCTATCTCAGCCAAGGCAGCAACTAGGCTGGCTTAATTCATCAGTGTATAAAACCGATTTCTGAGAAATGCAGCTACACCAGTACTGATAACTGACAGCAAAGCTTTATGAGCACCCTAAAGGAAACAAGCTAGCTAAAATGATATTTAACTGTTCTCCGCTATTCCAAATGTAGGAAATTATAAATGGAATATACAGTTTGAACGTATTTATGTATGTATCAAATATGGTATATGGATTTGTAAAGTATACTTTGACTAACAGTTTTTATAAAGAAATTCTGTGAATAAAAGAGATTTGATTTTACCATTTACTTCTAAGAACAAAAATGTAAAAAGCATGTATTGTTAGCCTTTAACTAAATAGTAGATAATCACTGATTATTTAAAAACCATTGTCCTCACATTTGTGCCTTGTTTAAAAATGATAACTGTGAAATAGCCGGGGTAGTCATAGAGAAGTCAGAGATGGTAATTACTGTCACTGCCTACCTGACCACTTTATGCACAGTGCTGACAAAGTGCTGTGTATACTATATAGGAAGTGCTGATAGCGCTTCATCCTCTGGAGTTAGTGATCATGTGATCGCTGGGCGTAAGGAAAGAGCAGAAGCTGCTGGGTCTTAGGAGGTTCCGCCAGCTCTGCTATGCAGACAGGAGGCAGGATTTCCCCTGTAACTGGGGCTAGCATACCAGCCATATTTACTTTAGAAATAACATAAAAATAATTTAAAGATTAAAACTGACCCTCAAACGTCTTTATGACATATGGTGCACAATGTCTGACATACCGTAACTAAATAAAAATAGAGGAATAAAGTAAAAAGAAGCTGCTTCTAATCCAAATTGATGTTATGAGTCACGCCCTGTGTCTGATAAAAATAATTGTTACAGAAAGGGAAGCTAAATTGTAGATGTGTATCAGTGATCCTTAGTGGTTATACAAAAAATTGTAAAACAAATATGTATTTTCTTTATTTTCCCATTGGTATTGCCCAATATCATCAAAGAAATGAAAATAACATCAAAATTAAGCTCCATGTGTCACAAAAAAGATGCAAATGTTATGTGAATATTCAAAGAAGAAGATTTTACAGCTCTTTAAAGGGCATGTAAATAGGTCAGAAAGAGTAGAAAATAGCCTGATCTTGAACTGGTTAACATCTTTACTAAGAGTAAAAAGAATAGCAATTCAGCTGTCTGCAAAGGTATTTCTTTTCTTTTTGGAGAATCCTCTAGATTGGCAGAATCTGAGGTTACACGTGCATGCAATTATAGCTCTCAAGTTTCTGCCTTATAAAAGTCGTAGGGGCTCTCAGCTATGTTAGTAAAATGTTTTGCAAATTGCTGGCTGACTGCAGCACAGTTTTGCAAAACATGAGTGGCCATCAACAATAAGTCATCCATTTCTAACAAATGTACAGTGATGCAGTGGAAGCCTCTATGACGTACAATGCAGCATCCTGAGCTGTACCTCACGTGCATATTGCTGTCTCACATTGAACACACAAGAACTAGCTAGGCGGAATGTCTTTGGTCATCTTGCAAGGCTTGGAAGAGGGCTGGACATTGACTTTTAGGGTAGTTCCCTCCAATAGGTGTCACCAGAGAACCAGTTTTTACTTATTGGAGGAGAGGAAGTTACATAACTTTTTCCAAGGGAACATCATCCGACCTACAAGGCAAAGTTCCCTCAATGAGTATTTGGTGAGATTTTGATGCTGCAGATTTTCTGCTGTATTCCTGTACTTGCTTTTTTTGTTGCATTTTTAGTCAGGTTTTTTTTACATGCTCTTTAATTATGTTATTTTTGCCGTGAATTTTTTCTGATTTTGACATGTTATGTTTTAAATATAAATTAAACTATTTTGTTTTTTAAACTTCTGGTTTGCTGGTTTGCTGGGCTTTGATAAAACTTTATTGAGAAAGTCGTGTGCAAATGAGATGCATTTTTTCTACATTTCCACTGGTGAAATACCACTAAAAACACATACATGTTCTATATCTTCAGATATTTCATCTCACATTAAAGTCTATGGGAAAAATCTGCAATTAAAACACATATTTAGCTTAAGAAAAATGGACATGCTGTGGATTGCACGAACACATTTCAGGTCAATTTATGCAGCATTTAAAATCATCACAGTGGGCATGAGATGTACATATACTGTATCTAATCCAGTTTGCTAGAACTGTAATTCATTATGATTTTTTTAGCACAAAAAAACTCTGCAGAAAAAATGCCCCAAATACTCATCATGGGAACTTAGCCTAAGTCTCTGTAACCAGTTGGAGGTCCTCTCAAGGAGAAACAGTATCCCCAGACCTACATGTGTCTTATTAAGGCAAATTAGCAATCTCTGAACCTTTCAGCGGTCTGTCATTACTCTTCATTTTAAGAAACCTCCTCAGTCTCAAAAATCTACACTCTTGAGAAATACATTAACTAGAAGTAAAAGAACAAACAGGGGATGAGCATTAAGCTCTTCAATATTTTTTTTTCTTTAATTCATCCTGGCATTGGCCCACAATATATATAATTCAGCTAATATTACCAAGTTTAATTGTACCTTTCTATTTGAGTTGGGTCATATGATTTCATGGAAAACCCCTGGAATTACATGACGTTATGTTGTCTGAAGAGGGTCACCACCTCAGTAACCAGAATTTTGTGTTTGATAACATTGCAAAGATTGTACCACTGAAGTTCCCCACAGAGCACACAGAAACGTATATCACATTTATTAATGATGACTAGACAGCACCTGTCAGTCATAAATACACAGTCAGGAAGACTGAACTGTGAGCTGTATTTTCTTAGCTTATTTAGGAGAAAATAGAGGCAAGGATATTCACATTGTCCCCACAGCAGACATGAATGGCAATGGCTCCAGCTATCCACGAGATACTGTTTTGAACATCGTGGAATGGATAGCGGAGAATAGAGTAATAATGGATAATAAAATAAATAACAATGGTAGAGTAATAAAATGCAAGGTGAAATGTAATCAAATTGAAGGCTAAATAAATGAAAAAGGAGTTTGGACTGAAGAGAAATATTATTACAATTATTATTTATTTTTAAAATACCATTGATTCTATGGTGCTGTACACGAGAAGGGATTACATATAAAACACAAAATATAAAATACGGTAAAAAAGGAGAGGACTCTGCCCTTGCGGACTTGCAGTCTACAGGAGACCTGGGCAAACTGTGGACAGTAGATCACATCCAGCCTCCTGGCTGTCCCAGTCTGATCCGTGCAACCAAAGGGCTGAAATAGTGGCCCACGGTTTGCACTATGTCATCCCCCACCCACAGTCCATCTGCGGCTGCTGCCCCCTGTCACCGCTATCTGCATCCTCAGGATGCAGACAGTGGTGAATACATTAGTGGAGGATTGGTCCGCCGGCTCCATCTTCCACCAATCAGTGTGTGAGACAGCAGACACGATGATGTCATTTCATCGCGCTGCTGCTGAGACTCAGTGCACAGGAGACAGGAGCAGAGCATAGGGGAAATAGAAGTGAGATAAGTATGTCTTATTTTTGTTTTCATTTGTATGGGAAATTCGTATGTATATAGGAGGCTATGTGGGCATCACACTGTATAAATGGAGGCTACCTGGGGCTCATATTGTATATATGGAAAGTATGTGGGGGTTCAAACTGTATATAGGAGCCTATGTTGAGGCTTATACTGTATATAGTAGGCTAGGTGGGGGGCTTATACTTTATATAGGAGACTATGTGGTGGCTCATACTGTATATAGGAGGCTATGTGGCAGCTCACATTCATGGGCTGACATATCATTGGGGCAACCTGTGTGGCTGCACATGGGCCCAAGGGGTAAGGAAGCTCATTTACACCTCTGAAACGGGTGCAATTTTACATTTTTAGGAGCTCTTGGGCTGCAAAGGGTCCATTTATTGCTTTTACACAGGGGCCCTTTTCTGTCTGTGTCCGCCAGTGCTCACACTGTATGTAGGGATTCTATGTGGGGTCTCATATTGTATATGGGAAGCTATGTGGGGGCTCATATTGTATATTGGTACCTATGTGGGGGCTCATACGGTATATAGGAGACTATGTGGGGGCTCACTGTGTTTATGAAGCTGTGTGGGAGCTTATACTGAATGCATGAGGCTATGTGAGGGCTCATACTGTATGTGAGAGGCTGTGTGGGGACTCAAATTGTATAAAGGATGCTATTTGCGGGCTCATACTGTATATAGGAGGCTATATGAGGGCTCCTACTGTATGTAAGAGTCTATTTGAGGGGTCATATTGTTCAGAGAGAGGCTATCTGGGGGCACATACTGTTTATAGAGGGCTGTGTGTGGTCTATTACAGTATATAGGGGTTGTGTTTGGGCTCTTTTGGTGTAAGAGGCTCTGTGAGCAGGCTCATACGGTATATAGGAGGATATCAGCATACTTAATTCCACTCAATATTAAGTGATACAATTAATATTATTATAAATAATCAGAATTAATATGTTAATATTAAACAGAATTAATCTCAGCATATTGGTTTGGCCCTCCACAACAGTAAAGGTCTCTCATGTGGCCCCTCTGAAAAATTAGTTGCCCATCCTGGATCTACAGGATAAGGGGGAAGGAGACAATAGGGTAGGTGGTACGTTACATTTTAAAGAAGAACAGAGTTTGAAAGACAATCAAGTCAGGGTGCAAGGATTATTATGCTTTTTCTTATACAGAACAATGTTATTCCACAGCGCTTTACATACATTATCATTGCTGTCCCTCATGGGGCTCACAATCTAGATTTCCAAACAGTATGCCTTTGGAATGTGGGAGGAAACCAGAGAACCTGGAGTAAACCAATGCGAACGCTGGGAGAACATATAGGTAAAATATGTCTTGATTTGTGATGAGCGAGTATACTCATTACTCGGGTTTCCCCGAGCATGCTCGGGTGATATCTGAGTATTTTGGCACGCTCTGAGATTTAGTTTTCATCACTGCAGCTGCATGATTTGTGGCTGCTAGACAGGATGAATACATGTGGGAATTCCCTAACAAACAGGCAACCCCCACATGTATTCAGACTGTCTAGAAGTCAAAAATCATGCAGCTGCCGCTACGAAAACTAAATCTCCGAGCACACCAAAATACTCGTAGACCACCCAAGCATGATTGGGGAAACCCAAGTAACGAGTAAACTCGCTCATCACTAGTCTTGATCAAAATAAGATGGACTGCCTGCTCATAGACGTATCAGATTACAACTGCCTATTGCTATCTATGGGGAGGTCAAGAGGAGGGAGACGCAGAGTGAGATAGAAAAGTGTTTTATATATCCTGAGCTAGATACTCTTCCCAGGTTTAATGCTCAGTATTGCTCTAAAATGTTCTCCACGGCGCCACATCATAGTAGTTGGACTCCACTTACTAGTTAAGAAACAAATGAAATTTATTCCTTTATATCATTTTACATGATGACATTTGTGCTGAAACTTTAGTGCAAAATTTTGGTGTAAAGTCAGCCAACTATGAACTAACACAAGGAGGAGAAAAGTAAAGTATCCAACATGTCAAGTAAGATGTGACAAAGATATCAGACAGAGTACAACTGGGATGAATGTTGAGCATATTCTATTCTATTTAGTTTAAAGTGAAGCTAAGAGGTCATCCTTGATTATTGGCCAGTGTACACATGCTGCCGTTTATCTGTTGAATAAGCAGAACACTCATATATTGAGTTGTGTGTTGTTTACTTACATTAAAACATTAGGATTTGCTGGTGAAGACTTCAGTGAAAAAAAATGAGAGAAGCAAGAAAAAGAGCTAGTTGTCACATGGCCATAAGTATGAGAGAAGTGGCCATGTGATAAATGCAGGGTGCAGGGCGCGCAGTGAGAATTCAGAAGTCTGCAGTCACATAGAGTAACTGCAGACATTCATTACAAACTTGGACAACCCCTTTAATGCTTCTAACATAAATAAAAACATAATAAAATAGCCACTTATATGTAATCTTACAAGTTATGGATTGTTACATGTGTACAGTATCAGGACCAATAACAGCACAAGAATACATCACCAGAACCCTGACTTGTACAGAAATATATCACCAGAATCATCAGCTGTACAGAAATACATTATCAGAATCACCATCAGTACAGAATCAATAGCAGTACAGACATAAATCACTAGAACCCCAATCAGTACACGAATACATCATCAGAACCACCATCAGATCGTGGTGAATTAATTGTAATGTCCGGTCAGCCCCATACACATTTGCATAGCATGAGCCTACAACTCCCAGTATGTCCTCAACAATGGTGAGGAGATGCTGAGTGTTGTTATTATTCATAATCAGACTATGGACCATACAGGAACCAGGGTACTGATGAGAAGTAGTCACAAATATTTACATCTAGGTACCTTCTTAATTACATTGTCTTTGATTGGAATTGTTCTTCCTTTTCTTCTTCTTGTCCAGATGCCACGATGACTATTCAAATCCAAAGCTCATTTCCACAAGCTTCCATCTTTTCCAGTCTTCTGCAGCACATCCCCACATGATGCCCTTAAAAATACCAGTGTAATTATAATGTTCCTGAATAAAAAATGTCTACCCTACACTATGGCCATGAATAAATATTTGCCTCTCACTACGTTCCCTGCACAAAACATGCCGTCTACACTTCCCTCTCCTTGCCCTGCTGGGCCTTTTCTGCACACTGTCCTCTCACACTATGTGCCACCTATAATGCCCAGTCTCTATACTGTGCCCCTCATCACATCCCCATTTTCGGCAAACTGTCCCCCCATGCTGCCCCCTTTCTATACCACTTTCAAACCCTATCCAGTCTCTATTCTGTGCCCCCTCACACTTATGCCCCTCATAATGTTTGTCCCACATTTCCCTCATTATACTGTCTCCTCATACATTAATAATAATAATAATTTTTATTTATATAGCGCCAACATATTCCGCAGCACTTTACAATTAAGCGGGGACATGTACAGACAATAAACTCAATACAAGTTAAGATAATTTAAACAGTGACATTAGGAGTGAGGTCCCTGCTCGCAAGCTTACAATCTACAAGGAAATGGGGGGACACAATAGGTGAAAAGAAAAGTGATTGTTTTTTCAGGTCTGGCAATTATAATAACTAGGGATTTTCATATAAAGCTGCATGATCCGGTCATCAGCCCATGTGTTTAAGTGCAATAGTCAAGTATCAAGTGCAGTTATCATGTGCATGTAGGGTGTGGAGACAGATGAATAGTAGGGTGCAGATTCAGAGTAATATTTGGAAGGAAGGAACAGGGCAAAGTTAGTTTACTGAGTAGTTGATGTGGTAGGCTTGTTTGAAGAGATGGGTTTTCAAAGCGCGCTTGAATAGGTAGGTATCAGTCTGATCGTCTGGGGAAGTGCATTCCAGAGAGCTGGTGCAGCATGAGAGAAGTCTTGGAGACGGAGGTACGAGGTTCAGATTATGGGGGATGTTAGTCTTAGGTCATTTGTAGAACGGAGGGAACGTGTAGGGCGATAGACAGAGATGAGAGAGGAGATATAAGGCGGTGCAGAACTGTGGAGAGCTTTGTGGGTGAGAGAGATGAGTTTATACTGGACCCTGTAGCAAATGGGTAGCCAGTGTAATGACTGGCACAAGATGGAGGCATTGGTGAAGTGGCTGGACAGAAATATGACCCTGGCTGCCGCATTCAAGATGGACTGGAGAGGAGAAAGTTTGGGAAGAAGGAGACCAATCAGAAGAGAGTTGCAGTAGTCCAGACAAGAATGAATAAGAGCGACAGTAAGAGTCTTAGCAGTTTCAAAGGTGAGAAAAGGTCGGATTCTGGAGATGATTTTAAGATGCAGGTGACAAGAGCGAGTGAGTGATCAGATATAGTGAGTAAAGGAAAGTTCGGTGTCGAATATGACCCCAAGACAGCGGACATGCTGATTGGGAGTTATGGTTGAACCGTCCAGGGTAATTTTGATGTTGGGTAGAGTGAGGTTAGTAGAAAGGAAGAAACACAAGAAGTTCCGTTTTGGAGAGATTTAGTTTCAGATAGAGGGAGGACATGATGTTAAGGTACCGTCACATTTAGCGACGCTGCAGCAATCTAGACAACGATCCCAATCGCTACAGCATCGCTGTGTGGTCGCTGGAGAGCTGTCACACAGACAGCTCTCCAGCGACCAACTATGCGAAGTCCCCTGGTAACCAGGGTAAACATCGGGTTACTAAGCGCAGGGCCGCGCTTAGTAACCCGATGTTTACCCTGGTTACCAGCGTAAACATAAAAAAAAACAAACACTACATACTTACATTCCGGTGTCTGTCCCCAGGCGCTGTGCTTCTCTGCACTGTGTAAGCGCCAGCCGGAAAGCACAGCGGTGACGTCACCGCTGTGCTCTGCTTTCTGGCCGGCGCTTGCACAGTGCAGAGAAGCACAGCGCCGGGGGACAGACACCGGAATGTAAGTATGTAGTGTTTTTTTTTTTTTACGTTTACGCTGGTAACCAGGGTAAACATCGGGTTACTAAGCCCGACCCTGCGCTTAGTAACCCGATGTTTACCCTAGTTACCAGTGAAGACATCGCTGCATCGGCGTCACACACGCCGATTCAGCGATGTCTACAGGAGATCCAGTGACGAAATAAAGTTCTGGCCTTTCTGCTCCGACCAACGATGGCACAGCAGGATCCTGATCGCTGCTGCCTGTCAAACTCAACGATATCGCTAGCCAGGACACTGCAACGTCACGGATCGCTAGCGATATCGTTCAGTGTGAAGGTACCTTTAGAGACAGCAGACAGACAATCCTTGGTATTTTGAATTAGTGCAGGGGTGATGTCAGGGGAAGAAGAGTATAATTGGGTGTCGTCAGCACAGAGATGATACTGGAACCCAAATCTGCTGATTGTTTGTCCAATAGGGGCAGTGTATAGAGAGAAGAGGAGGGGGCCTAGGACTGAGCCCTGCGGAGCCCCGATGGTAAGGGGACAAGGAGAGGAAGAGGAACCAGCAAAAGATACAGTAAAGGAGCGGTCAGAGAGGTAGGAGGAGAACCAGGAGAGGGCTGTGTCCTTGAGGCCTATAGAGCGGAGCATAGTGAGGAGCAGCTGGGGATCCACAGTGTCAAATGCGGCAGAGAGATCCAGGAGAATCAGCAGGGAGCAATGACCTTTGGATTTAGCTGTTATTAGATCATTGGAGACTTTAGTGAGGGCAGTTTCAGTGGAGTATAAATAGCGGAAACCAGATTGTAAGGGGTCGAGAAGAGAGTTATCTGAGAGATAGCGGATTAGACAGGAGTGGACCAAGTGTTCCAGGAGATTAGAGATGAAGGAAAGGTTAGAGACAGGTCTGTAGTTAGCAGTGCAGTTCTGGTCCAAGGATGGCTTTTCAAGTAAAGGGGTTATGATTGCATGTTTAAATGAGGAGGGAAAGATACCTGAAGAAAGAGAGAGGTTAAATATTTTAGTCAGGTGAGCGGTGACCACTGGTGAGAGAGACTGCAGGAGATGTAAAGGAATGGGGTCACTGTTGAGGGTTGTAGGCCGAGCAGAAGCAAGGAGCTTGGAAACTTCTTCTTCTGTAACAGGCTCAAAGATGTCTAGTGAGCTTGAGGTGTGGCAGGGGAGGGGATCTAGGCAGTGAGGAGATTCGGCTGAGATATCCTGGTGGATGTGGTTGATTTTTTTCTAGGAAATATGTGGCCAGATCCTCACCGCTGAGGTTGGTGATGGGGGCCTGTACTTTAGGTTTCAGGAGGGAGTTTAAGGTTTCAAAAAGTAATTCTTCCTGCTAACCTCCTTATTTATTTACCCCCTCTGTGTCTATTTTGTATCCTCACACATCCCCAGCGCTCACCATACTGTGTCTGCACCCATCCCTCTCATACTGTCTCCTCATGCATCATACATCACCCCGTCGTGCTCCATACTGTGTATGCACCAATCCTTCCATTCATACTGTTATCTCACGCACTTCCCCTCACTTGTTTCCCAAACTGTGTTTGCATCCACCCCCCTTGCTCCCACTATTGTTTTGGAACCTATTCCCGCTCTCACTTCCAGTACTGTGTCTGCAACCATCCACCCTCCCTTGCTCCCCATACTGCATCTACACCCATACCACCCCCTTGCTCCCCATACTGGGTTCACACTTATCCAGCTTTGCTCTTTATATTGTGTCCATACCCATCCCCCTTGCTTCCAATACTGCACAAATTCCTCCTTCCTTGCTCCCTGTAGTTTTTGCACCCCTCGCTCTTCCTATGTCTGTGTCTGCACTCATCTCCCCTTACTTTCAATACTGTATCTGCACCCATACACCCTCCCTATACTTCATCAGCACCCATTCCCTCTCCCTCACTCCCCATACTGTGTCTGTACCCATTCACTCCTTATATTGTATCTGCACCCATTCCCCCTCTCACTCCCAGTTCTGTGTCTGCATCTATCCCGCTTGCTTCCAATACTGTTTGCATCGACCCCCTCCCTCGCTTCCCATACGTCATCTGCACCCATCCCTTAAATCTCCTGATAATGTGTTTGAACCCATCACCCATTGCTCCTCATATTGTGTCCTGAAATTAATCTCACACTCCTCGCTCCCCTTACTGTGCCCACAACCATTCTCCTTACATTGTTTACTCATAATCCCCCCACTCCCAATACTGTGCCTGCACCCATCTCAGCACCTTCTCCTCAAAACTGTACCTGCATCATCATCTTCTCACTATCTCCCCTTTCTGCATCTGCACCCATCCCCTTAGCTCCCCATACTGTGTCTGCACTCATCCCTTTGCTTGCTCTCCATACTTAGTCCTCAAATTTCTCCCCTCCCTATTACAATAAATGTTTGGTGTCTTCATCTCCACTGTAACACTTATCATCAATATTGTATGCGCCACTGCATCACAGGAAAGTGGCATCAGCAGTGTGATGAGCTGATTTATCCACACTGCTGACATTGCCCTGACCCAGAAGTACTGGCAATTAAGGCTTCAATTGTGCTAGCACTGAAAGACGCAAGTACTATTGATTACTGGGAGTCGGCGACCTGCAACTTCTCTGAGCAGGCTATCAGCTTGACAGCTGGCTTAGAGAACTGATGAATCCCACTGCTGGGGGCGGCAAAATGTAGTCTCTGAGGAGACATCTTGGACTGCTGCATCAGGTGGCCCAACAGAGCCACCCTGCTGACTTCACCCAGGGCAAATGCCTCACCTTCACCCCACATAGATACTCCCTGCTTTTAGGCAGAAATAATAATTTTCTCTCGTGGAGCATTTTGTGGTTTCTTTTCTATAGAGAGAAGCATTGTTCTGAACAGCATGTCTGTTACCTGAATACCACATGTGAGAATAGCTCTATATAAATTTTACATCAATGGCAGACAAAAAGAGGTTAAGAAGATGTTTAATCGCTTGATACATTCCATTGCAGTAGGTTTCATGTCACACAGACACAATAGCTAACAGCCTAATTTACCTGACTACAGCTAAGGTGAATATCTGGGTGACCAAACTAAGGTAATGAATCATGCAAGATATATTAGCAAAGAAGGAAAAGGTATGCTTTAGACAATAATCATCTTTTTTCCATTATTTATTATCTTTTTCTGTAGAAGTTACTTACACAAATGAGCATTTAAATTAGAAAGATACAGCTCATTGTGAAATGATTCTAACACATCTGACAAAGGAGCCTCCAATGTGGAGCTCATTTCTTAAAAGTAATAGAATTTGAATTATTTCACTAAACATTTTCAAGGTCATTTATTTTTATCAACTCATTGGTTGCTACTTTTACTTTTCTCCTTTTTTATAAACATTACTTAGTAAAACATATTGAGCATGTTTGTGTCGTTTCACTCTCGCTGATATACAAGTGGATGACAGGTTACAACAAGCTTTTATTTCTTCCAAGTGTCTATTAATAGGATGCTTAGACAAACACAATATGGCAACAGGTGTCTTTTATCGTCAAACCAGATTGTTTCAGAAAATGTAACGGCAAGCTTTGTGTTGCAGGTTAGGATGTGCTAAGGTCAGTCAAACATGTACATTAGCATACACAGATGGATCTCACTCCTGCTGAATGACTGCGCGGGCATTACAGCGATTTACAATTGTGGCTGACTCACTTTCATTGTTTTGTGGATTTCTTCATTAAAAACCTCCTTGAATTGTCTCATATAATGTATTTCTACCTCTTCTCAGGCTGCGTTTACATGTTGAGGTCATTTTGTAGCTTGTAGCCACAACATTCCTATACCTTCATTTTACTGTTTCCCTGCACATTCAATCTTGCAGAGAAGCAGCTCTTTAAAGGTAATCTGTCAGTAGGATGAATCCTTCTAAGCCGCCGACATGGGCATGTAGGTCATAGGACGATGAATATGATACCTTGATATCTGCGATTCAATATCTTATTGTAGAGAAATGTACATTTTTCTTATATGTAAATGATGTGTTCCAAGCTATGGGCCGGACATAGGTGAGGGCTTATTTTTTGCACGCCAAGCTGATGATTTCATGCATTTTGGGATGGGTACAATGTTCTAATCGAGCAAAGCAAAGTCCAGCTCACCATGGTTGACATCTCTGGATACTCGGAGCACGGAACCGCTGTGTCAGGGCGTAGAAGGATCAAGGAAGAAGGAAACATCCAGCTCAACGAGATAGTGAAAAAACGTGTCGTTCCTTTATTCACTTCAATAATGTATATATAATAATATATGTGGAGGATAAAAACATCAGCAACAACAGGAATAAAAACAGTATCAATAAAATGTTGTGAGACCTGAGATGTGTTTCTGTTCATGTTCATTCTCTACGTCATAAATATGTTCCCGTATTCTCGTCTTCAGTGAATGTATAGTGCTGCCTACATATTTGAGGTGGCAGGCTATGCATTCCATGATGTAAACTACATTCTTTGTATTGCAATTCAGGAAAGTTTTAATTGTGTACGTGTTCTGATTGCCAGCATCAGTAAAGTCAAGGCACTTTTGTGAGAATTTACAGATTCTGCAAGTTGTAGCCCCACATTTATGGAAGCCTTTAGTGCTGAGCCAATTGACGGGCTGGGTGTGTAAAGTGTTCAGAGAACTCGGTGACAGGCTGGAACCCAGGGAGGGAGCTTTTCTGGAAACAATTCTACAACCACTTTTGAGAATTTCAGCTATGTCTGGATCTTCTTTTAGAATATTTAGGTTATCTCTGATCATTTTACTGATCGAAGAGAATTGATTGCTATACTGAAAAATCACAGTGATAGGATTTATGGGGCATGTGCCTTTATTTTGTTTGGGTTTGAAGCGCGGTCTTTGTGCAACTATTTTTTCAGCTCTTTGTAAATGCCATTGGCTATATCCTCTCTGTGTGAGTCTGTCCTTGATGTTCTCAACCTCCTGACGGTAGTCTTCCTGTGTGCTGCAATTGCGTTTGGCTCTGACCATTTCACCTACGGGTATACTTTTAATTGTGTGTTTGGGATGGTGACTATTAGCCCGCAATATCGTATTACCTGCTGTGGTTTTTCTAAAGGTAGATGTAATGACAGGAATGTTTGATACGCCCCTGAGTTTTAGATCTAAGAACTCTATACATGTGGATTCCTGACGAGCAGTGAATTTGAGATTGAAGGGGTTACAATTGAAGTAGCTGGTTAAATCCTGTACGGTAGATACATCAGAATTCCAGATCATAATGATATACAGTCCCTAAAAGGGTTTTCAGCACAATAAACATATGATTCCTCCCACCAACTCGTCACCAGATTAGCGAGGGAAGGCGAGTATTTGGCCCCCATTGAAACACCGCTAATTTGCATGTAGTAAACCTGGTTAAAGCAAAAAAAGTTTGTGGTCATGAGGAAAAAAGTTACCTCTATCACATAAGACTGAAGATCTGGAGAGAAATTGCTGTATTTTTCCATATGAAATTTGAGGGCGTATAACGCTATCTCGTGTGGTATAGACGTATATAAGGAAACAACATCTGAGGTAATCCACGAGAAATTAGACTGCCAGGAAAAATCCTTCATAACGTTAAGGACGTCTGTGCTATCCCTCAGATAACCAGGTGTCCTCTGGACGAGAGGCTGGAGGAGCAAATCAAGCCACTCTCCCAGCCTCTCACCCAGAGATGCAATCCCAGACACAATTGGTCTCATAGGTGGCGGGTATTGTTTTTTGTGAGTCTTAGGTAGGGCATATAAAATGGGAGTCACCGGATTAGAGACTTTCAAATAATCACCTTCTTTTTTGTTGAAAATGCCCAAATCAAAGCCCTCATCAACAAGTTTAAAGATTTTGTCTTTTACTGAAGGAGTAGGATTAGCAGGCAAACGCCTATACACGGCAGAATCTGATAGCATATTGTCGACCCATAAAATATAGTTTTCCCTATCCATTACAACAACGGAACCACCTTTGTCTGAGTTTTTTTTACACAATTAAAACTTTCCTGAATTGCAATACAAAGAATGTAGTTTACATCATGGAATGCATAGCCTGCCACCTCAAATATGTAGGCAGCACTATACTTTCACTGAAGACGAGAATACGGGAACATATTTATGACGTAGAGAATGTCAACATGAACAGAAACACATCTCAGGTCTCACAACATTTTATTGATACTGTTTTTTTTCCTGTTGTTGCTGATGTTTTTATCCTCCACATATATTATTGAAGTGAATAAAGGAACGACGCGTTTTTTCACTATCTCGTTGAGCTGGATGTTTCCTTCTTCCTTGACAATGTTCTAATCGCCTGTTATTGCAATGCTACGGCGACCAATACATTGTGGAGTTTCACATTTTTTTCTTTTTACCCCATTTACTGATTAGATACATTCTTTTGATATCATGATAGATCAGGTGTTTATGAATGCAGTGATACCAAACGTGTATTTTTTATTGTTTGTGTTGTTTTACTTCGAATGTGGCAAAATGGGGGTGATTTGAACTTTTAGAATTTTTAAATATTTTTAAAGACTTTTTTCTACTTTTCACTGGTTTCAATAGTCTCCCTAGGAGAGAAATCAGCTGTCAAGTGCCAGAAAAGGGTTGGGCTCAGCGCCGGGGCCAGCATCAAAGTGGGATACACGACCTATGACATACCTATATGTCATAGGTCATGAAGGGGTTAAAACAGCATGAGGTAAGGGTTAAACCACAGAATTTAAAGATGTGTCACTTATCAAGCTGTGCACTGTTGTTTACTTAAAATGAAGGTTTTACCACCAAGACATTATCATTGCCCTGACAAGTTGGCACACGCTTGTTAGTTTGACTCCACCTCCTCCTGTAATAAGCAGCTCACTCTCTATAGACAATGTACATACAGATTTTAAACACAATATGTCCTTACCCAATATAGAACAAATGGTACTTCCGACAAATATTATAAACAACCACAAGATGGCAGCACAATGCCTGACATCCAAAAAGAAGCCAACCATGAATAGATAAAATGAAAGTTTATTCCAAGAAAAAACAAAATAATACAAAATGAGAACATGTATAAAAAACTACAGAATTAACTCAGGATAGTACCCCATGGGAAGGTAGAAGGAAGTACACCCGCTAATGGCCACAGTACAAAGTACAAAATATCACAGGACTCCCAAGACTGCTACAAATAGTACACAGGAATATAAAGTGCATGAAGCATCCCCCATGAATCTGTGTATCTACTATGTAGAGTCACCCTAACGGATCCTGTAGTCCTACCTAAACCTATAAAACTGACCAACGGCATAGAGTGAAAAAGGTGAGGTATGGAAATACAGTTACCTTAGTGGACACAAACGGGTATGTATTCCTCCCACAGCACTTCCCAGCGCCCCAACGCGCGTTTCGCCCTTGCTTCTTCCGGGGGCGTGATTCCGGGTGTACTTCCTTCTACCTTCCCATGGGGTACTATCCTGAGTTAATTCTGTAGTTTTTTATACATGTTCTCATTTTGTATTATTTTGTTTTTTCTTGGAATAAACTTTCATTTTATCTATTCATGGTTGGCTTCTTTTTGGATGTCAGGCATTGTGCTGCCATCTTGTGGTTGTTTAATGTACATACAGAGCCTGATGTGGGCAGGGGCAGCTTTCTCATCTCTGCTTCATGCTAAATCTAAGAACTCTGATTGTGTCACAACTACGGCACCCAGTTAGCTAAGTGATACATTGTTGGATTCATGGTCTTTTGCCTACATTATGCTGCTTTCAGATGAGGTAGCAAAAGTCTGGTGACAAATTTCCTTTCAATTATCCCACTCATGTTTGTATTAGTGATGGAAATTCTAATCCAGAATATACATCAAAACTCTGATATACGACACATTGAAGACAAAAACACCTACCACAAAACATGTTTTTGGGTAAGATGAATAAGGGATTTCTTCAGCCATGCAAATATTTAGTGATTTTGGTGATCTCTCAAACTTTATAATAAGCATAAGTGAATTTGAGATGGTAGCCTTTAATTTCCACAAAATAGACTCAAATCCTATAAACACTTTTAAAGGGAAGGTGCCATAATAAAAAAAAATTCCAGCAATTGAAAAATGTAAAGAATTAATGTTTACATTTTCTTAAAAAAATATTATCATTTGTTTATTATTTAGTAAAATATGAAAAATAATTTTAAAAAGTTTGGCATTTCCACTTTTAAACACTAGGGGGAGCAGCTACTGAAATGTGACAAAAACCTAGTGTACAACTAGCTCACATTACTGCACTGCAGTAATTATGGGTGGAGTCTGCTGACGTGTGTGATGTCTCCTCTCCTCTCCTTCTGGGTGTTTGCTAAGGGATAAGAGAGGATTCAGGAACACAGCGAGAAGCCATTTTGTTGGTGACTGCAAAGTTATACTGACAAGTAAACAGTCACAGAGGATGGCAGGCAGCAAGGATTCTGGGAGATATATATTGGAGGGAGCAGGGTGACAGCAGCACAGAGTATTTCAGGAGAGCAGTGTGCAGTTCTTTGGCACCATGTTTGGTGCGCAGAGCAGCCATGGATTTACATAGAGCGCTGTCTTTTATACACATGGATGGACCGTCTGCGCCACAAAAATCCAGGAAACATTTCTGCTGATTGATGGCCTGTTCTGATCCAGACCTTGCATGCAAAGACACCATTCCCCTCCTCAGATCCTGTCCTGGCGATGTGTGAAAGCGAGGCGACAGGCGCAGTACAGGGTTACACTGGGAAGCAGGGGGGAAATGTAGCCACATAGTAACAATAAAAATGAGACCCCTGTCTTCAGCTTCCTCACTAGCCCTCCCCTGACTGCACCTAACATAGGTCATGCTGCCCCCTCTATGACCCCAGACCCATGTGCAGGTGATCAGCCAGAACCACCCTAGAATGGGTCCCCTTTCTGAAGATAATACCACCATATAGATCACACATAATACTATTATATAGTTCTCACATAATACCTCCATATAGATCACACATAATGCCGCCAGTGTTCTCACATACCACCATATGCTTCTCACATAATACTGCCATATAGATCACCCATAATGCCGCCACATAGATCTCACATAATACCGCCATATACTTTTCACACATACCGCCATATAGATCACACATAATACTGCCATATACTAATCACATAATACCGTCATATAGATCACACATAATACTGCCATATACTAATCACATAATACCGTCATATAGATCACACATAAAACCACCATATAATTCTCACCTAGTACTGCCACATAGATCACACATAATCCCACAATATAGTTCTCATATACCACCGTCATATAGTTTTTACATCATTCCACAACACTGATCAAACATAATACCGCTATATAGATCACATATAATACCGTCACATAGATCACACAATACTTGGCGGCATAATGTGTGATATTATATATATATTATAATATCTCGGCATAATGTGTGGTCTTTATGAAGTATTATGTGATAAATATATATAGCGGCATTATACGTGATCCATATGGTATTGTGCTGCTCTAGGGAGGTCACAGAGATGTATGGTGGAAGGAGCAGGGTGACAGGAGCACAGAGTATTTCAGGAGAGCAGTGTACGGATCTATGGGGGGGAGGGTGTGCTCACACTCACATGCTCCCAACTGTATACTTAGCCTTTACTGGCAATTAAAATGGGGGACACCCCCCCAAAAAAAGACGTGGGGTCCCCTATAATTAATAACCAGCAAATACTATGCAGACAGCTGCGGGCTGACATTAATAGCCTAGGAAGGGGCCATGTATATTGTCCCCCCCAGACTAAAAACATCAGCTCTCAGCCACCTTTTACATGCACCTTTTCCGGCGCTTTGCCTGGCAATTTCCACTTGCCCTGTAGCAGTAGCAAGTGGGGTTCATATTTGTGGGGTTAAGTTCACCTTCATATTGTCCGGTGACATCAAGCCCACGGCTTAGTAATGGAGAGGCGTCTATAAGGCACCCATCCATTACTAATCCTATAGTTGTATTGTAAATAAAGACTCGGCCAGAATAAAGTCCTTTATTAATCTTTTTTAAACCATACCAAATGCATAATCCTCGACTCCCTCATCTCCCACAACAAAAATAATAAACCACAATGGGGAAAGACACGCAGGGGGGAGAGGAGTGCATAGGAGAGGATTAGATACTGACTGCTGAGCCATGTATCTAATCCTGTCCTGTGTGATACCGACTGCTGAGTCGTGTATCTAATCCTGTCCTGTGTGATACCGACTGCGGAGCCGTGTATCTAATCCTGTCCTGTGTGATACCGACTGCTGAGCCGTGTATCTAATCCTGTCCTGTGTGATACTGTACACAGGACTGGATTAGCTACACATGACTATATTAGCTACACAGGACTAGATTAGCTACACAGGACAGAGGTAGCAGTGATAGATGGTATACAGAGGCAGGCAGCGGTGGTATACAGAGGCAGGCAGCGGTGGTATACAGAGGCAGGCAGCGGTGGTATACAGAGGCAGGCAGTGGTGGTATACAGAGGCAGGTAGCAGTGGTATATAGAGGCAGGTAGCAGTGGTAGGTGGTATAAAGAGGCAGGTAGCAGTGGTATATAGAGGCAGGTAGCAGTGGTAGGTGGTATATAGAGGCAGGTAGCAGTGGTATATAGAGGCAGGTAGCAGTGGTAGGTGGTATATAGAGGCAGGTAGCAGTGGTATATAGAGGCAGGTAGCAGTGGTAGGTGGCATATAGAGGCAGGTAGCAGTGGTAGGTGGTATATAGGGGCAGGTAGCAGTGGTAAGTGGTATATAGGGGCAGGTAGCAGTGGTAAGTGGTATATAGGGGCAGGTAGCAGTGGTAGGTGGTATATAGAGGCAGGTAGCAGTGGTATATAGAGGCAGGTAGCAGTGGTAGGTGGTATATAGAGGCAAGTAGCAGTGGTAGGTGGCATATAGAGGCAGGTAGCAGTGGTAGGTGGTATATAGGGGCAGGTAGCAGTGATAAGTGGTATATAGGGGCAGGTAGCAGTGGTAAGTGGTATATAGGGGCCGGTAGCAGTGGTATATAGGGGCAGATAGCAGTGGTATATAGGGGCAGGTAGCAGTGTTATATAGGGGCAGGTAGCAGTGGTAGGTGGTATATAGGGGCTGGTAGCAGTGGTAGGTGGTATATAGGGGCTGGTAGCAGTGGTAGATGCATAAGAAAAAAAAAACCCTGTACTTACCTTCCGTCCTCTCCCAGGATGTGCTGAGTCATGTTCAGGGCAGAGCAGTGTGACGATCTCCCTGCTGTGCTCTGAACAGGTCGGCAGTGATTGCAGCCTGTACTGTAATACTAAGTACAGGCTGCAATCACCGCTCCTCGCTGCAGATACTTACCCTGGACCCTCGCTTCCCAGCAGCAGCTTCTCCCTGGCAGCTCCTGCCATCGCACGCACTGAGCTGTGTGCGATGACAGAGGAAAATAAACAAAATGGTCGCGATCTCCTCCCCCAGCTGTGACCTAGCAGCTCAGTGGGTGTGCCCAGGTCACAGCTGAGAGGCAGGAGGAGCGGCCTCAATGAAAGAGATGCGGTCGGAGTCCGACCGTTGGCTCCTATGCCCATGGCTGCCGTAAGTGAGGTGTGCAAGTGTCGTGCCCAGACACTTACACCCACACTAAAGAAAATGGCAGCCTCCAGTGGTAAAAGTAAAAGTGAATAAATAAAAAAGTATGAAAGTAGTACATTTACTTTTGTATTAAAAATAATTGATTATATAATCAATAATTATTAATACAAAAACTAAAATCACGGCACCCTCCCTTTAAATATCTAGATAAACATATTATCTATCTATTAGTGATGACCAAGTGTGCTCGTTACTCGAGTTTTCCGAGCATGCTTGGGTGTTCTTCCAGTATCTTGGGCGTGCTTGTAGATTATATGTGAGTCCCCACAGCTGCATGATTTGCAACTGTTAGACAACCTGAACTCATGCAAGGATTGCCTGTTTGTTAGCTGCATTGACATAAACTAAAACTCGAGTAACAAGCACACTCGCTCATCACTACTATCTATGTATTAATGAGCAATAAGTGGATTGATCTCTTTGATCAAACTGTAAGGAGGAGAAACTAATCAGGCTTGCTTCATCAGTAACGGGTCCAGAACCGTCGGGTCTGTCACCTGGGATACATGGGGAAGAGCTTGGGGTGTCAGAGTGTTCCCTGTACTCGAGAGAAGGGGGCCTGGCTAAGCAGACAGTTAATGCACGCGCAGGAATTTATTTATTGAAATTCAAACAGTTCAGGTGGGAATGGCACGCACGGGAGTCCTGTCAGAAAAGATCAGCCGTGAGGCGACAGGGCGGTGCTGACTGAAGCCTGGGATGAGAGGACGCGCTGACAGAAGTCGACAGACGGGGTCCCACTGACACACCGGAGATACCGCTGTCCACGCTAACATCGCTGTCCCCGCTTACATTACGGACATTTACAAGACCGCTGACACGGCCAACTTCGTAAACAGAACCGTCCTAGCTGGTGACTGTGAGAGGCAAGGTCTGTGTGTGGTATACAGGCGCTGAATAGTACAGTGCAGCAGACTGGGTTAGCCATTCTAAACAGTGTCGGGACAGTGTGATAGGCCCCGCTAGTGTAAGGGCTCTCACCACTGAGAGAAGAGATAATTTCCCTTCCTTCATCTGTTGAGGCCAGTGCCCATGCTGGAGCCCCAGAGTATCACTGCCATCATCAGGATTGGGGGAGGATACCACCATCGCCGGGACCACAACAGAACTACGGCATTGTTACAACCACCAGAGAGCACCAATTTTGTCAGGACCATTGGAGCACACCTTCAACGTCAGGGAAGTTTTCGCCGATTCTCCTCATTACTGTGATAAATCCCCTTTGAGCATAATCTAATGGTCCCAGTCACGGACCGGAGCACATCTGTGACAGGAGCCCAAAGTGATAAGTGCATAGTTTACATTTTTTTGCCTTTTAGTATATTCTGTGTCAGGAAATTACTTCATACCCTTGATTATATATATATATCTCCCTGAGTTACTGTTTGTTAAATAAAACCCCTTGCTGACCTTTGATCTGCCTCTTTGTCCGAGCTACATCCTGTAACCTGCTTATAAAACTACATACCACTTTTGAAATCAACCAAAGGCTTGGTCAGCCCCCTTTATAATTGTTTTAAGATGGAGAAACCTAGTGAAAAGCATGTCTCCATATATACATTTCTTTTCTAAATATTGTCTAAAAAATATTGTACCATCTGTATTGCTTAAAAGAGAAAGTTACATTTATGTAAAGTGTAAGGCTATGTTTCCACGGTCAGTATTTGCGGCGGATTGGACGCTGCGTACAGCCGCAGCGTCCAATCCGCAGGGGCCAGATGTTACAGCATAGTGGATGGGATTTTATGAAATCCCATCTCCACCATGCGTGCAGGGACGCCTCCGGCAACCCTGCGTATACGAACATGCAGCATGTCTTTCTAGACCACAGCATGTACATTTATCTTGTGGAGATGCTCAGTCTCCGCAAGATAAATTACACAGTTTATGTATAGGATGCGGTGATTCCGCATGGTTCAATGGACACATGCAGAATCACCGGGCGTACAAATGCCGGCAGCGCTTTGGGTGGAGCTGACATGTGCTGCGTCCAAAGCGCTGCTAATACTGAACATGGAAACATGCCCTAACTGTTATTATAGGAGAACTTGCAGCAGAATGTCTGTCTGAACGTAGCTTTTATATCCTCCTAACCCGCCCCGCTAATAAGACCTTTAGGCCACGTTTGTAAGCCAAACCCAGAAGTGGAACAATCAGAGGAAACGTATTATAGAAACACTTGAGATGTGACTGTAACCGCTCCCTATGCTATCCCTATGACTGGAGGTGAACAGCTACAGGGATGATGTATGGTTATTTTCTCTGCTACTCCAGTGTGGCAGCCAGACAGATTAACTCTATATGAGCAGGTACATAGTGTTAAAGTCATATGATGCATAGAAAGAAATTATAACTAAAATGGAAATAAATGGCCCCTACCACACTGAAAATATGTTATTTGCGGCTGATCTGCAGTTATAACTGTCTGTCCTGAAATGTTAGCACCTGACTGACATAAATCCCGGGGACTGAGCAGTAACATTCTGCTTTCTGCATGCAAGAAGACAGTTTTATGTTTTTCTCATGTTTTCATGTGATTGGCAGGAGCAAATGGTTGCAATCAAAATAGACTTTGGCTAACACAAGCCTATGGCATGCACCAGTTATTGGGACAGACGTGCTGCTCTTCCTATATTTGCATTCCATTCAATGCCTCATAATGACAGGTTGCTTTGATGGGAACAGACAGCATATTTTTGCACACACTGGAATACTATATTATTCAGATTGCGTCTACACACTTCTTATGTATGATCACTAAAGCATCCCGAGAACACAGATGTTACAGACAAAGCTATATTCATCGGGTCATAAATTCCACTTCAGTGGAAAGGATGAACATATGCTGCCCAATAAACGTAATCACGACCTATGCGTCTGTTTTCTAAGCCATCATCATAGGCAAGAACTAAAAGTAATCAGAATCTGATGTGTATTGCTGACAAAAGTGTGCTCTCCTGCAGTGACTTCAGTGACTAAAGGGGTGACACACAGTAAGACCTATGGTATTTGAGATGACAGAATTGCAATGAAAAATTGTCTTTTAGAGGGACAGTCCTCTAAGAGAAAAGAACTAATACATGCAAACAATATAATAATATCATATTTGAAAATCCATGAAAAAAAATCTGGTATATATTTTGAAAGTATTTTACTGAAATTGAAATAATTTAGATATAAAAATTGATATTTTCCATTATCTAGCATATGTTACAATTTATTTTCTTGGTGGTTTTGTTAAAAAGAGAACACAAATAAGATTTTGCATTTCACATTATCTTTTATATGCCCTTCCGTATTTATATCTGTAGTAATTTATTTAAGAATGATTTTCTTAACTAAAGCTGGCCATACATTTCCAATAGCTGTGTTGCAGTGGCGACTCCACATTAGGAACAGATAGAGAATGATGAAATGTGAACATCTACAAGTCCAATGTGTATAGCCACCTAATAGGGCTATATCCACACTTAATAAATCTTTATTTAAACATTTGATGTTCTATGTACTTTTTTGTTGCTTTTTTTTACTAATTATTAGCTAAAATTACCATTTTTTGTGTAAAAATATGTGTTTTCATTTTAGTTTTTTCCTGATTTATTTTGGATTTAAAGTTTGCCAGTGCACAATTCTGCTTGGAACCAGTACCATCTCCAGATTTCCTTTCTTCTGGTAATTAAGTGGCTAAAGTGACGAGTTAAGGGACCAGCCCTTTACTATAGTAATACATTATATATGGAAAGACGAGTGGCCGCGCAACTCAGATCGTGTCCTATGCAAAGAATTATTTTAGTCACTGTTTAGCAAAAAGCTGAGACCAAAACATATTCCATAAGAGAGTATATAAGAGAGTATAAATAATTACTATCTGAACATTGGTTTTACTTTTATTTAGTTAAATTTAAACCAGTTGTTCAATCATCCAAAAGCAAGAAATACACTGTATAGCCCACCATGGACTACAACTGTATAAGAAACCTTTCACTTCGTAGAATCGCATTGCTCAGTTTTCACCAGGTCATTATTTTTCAGGCACTGCTGTTTCCATAGTAGCAGTTTGACTTAACGAGCACAACCAATGGTGGATATCTTAATCTCACATAGATAACATTTTCTGAAAAATATGTCTAAGAATTCAGCTACAGAACATGTAAAGATTACAATACTGGGCATAATTGTAGCCAAAATACTAATTTCCAGACTTTTACAGATTTAATTGCACTGACAATGCTAAATAAAATTGGCATTTTCTGATTTTTTTTTTACTGGTATCTGCATCTGAATTCTCAGTAAACACAGCTATTATATAATACAGGATATACACTTTTATTAGGAAAGTGAATATTTTCACCATATCATCTATTTTATGGAGACTTTCTAACTCCACACAGTATAAACTTGAATTTTTATTGGATGAAGCAGATCAGGTGATGCGTATTTGTGTAATGAGGGGGGTTGTTGCCTAAGGACACAGCACATTTTATCAAGATGTGCCGAATTATTAGGCAGCTTGATGATTTTCTCAGGCAAAGTGAACCAAAAAAGAGATTTAACTGACTCTGAAAACCCAAAAATTGTTAAACGTCTTACAGAGAGATGCAGCAGTCTTGAAATTGCTAAGATACTGGTGCGTGATCACAGAACCATCAAAAATTTTGTTGCAAATAGTCAACAGGGTCACAAAAAATGTCTTGAGAATAAAAGATGCACATTATCTGCCAAAGATGTGAGAAGAATGAAACATGAAGCCACCAGGAAGCCATTATCCTCCAGTGCTATCATATTCCAGATCTGCAACCTCCCTGGAGTGCCCAGAAGACTTCCACTGAACAAGACATAGAAGTGAAATGGCAGGCATGGTACCGCATAGGGAACATGCCTCTGACTGCGGAGCCCCTATGGGAAAGCTAGTAGGAAACAGTGCAGTGTCAATTCCCCCCTCCTACTACTTCCCCCAAGTGATGCAGTAATTGGGACGCCCAACTAACCAATGGGAAGAAAGAGGAAGGGGGTCTGGCCACACCCACAAAATTCAGGTGTCCGAGGTCAGTACTTTCATCTTTCTCCCCGGCTGACCCCCTGGAAGCTGTTGCGATGTTTTTTCGGGATTGGTGGGAAGGGGGAAGGCACTGTTTATGACACACGGGTCTCCACAGTCTGCCAAAACTGGGCAAATAAGTATCTGAAGGTACATTTTTCTATGGTTTTATGGAATGTTAAGATGAGAATGACTCTTGGCGAACCTAATGTATGGGCCCATGGCTGGATCAGTATCAGTCACATACTGCCACTTCAACTCAGATAATACGAGCTAATACCGCCTTTCTCAGATGCCAGAAAGGTGGTGTTAGCTGGTATTATTAACCCCTTCCCGACCTTTGACGCCACGTAGGCGTCATGAAAACCCGTGCCAATCCGACCTGTGACGCCTATGTGGCGTCATGGAAAGATCGCATCCCTGCAGATCGGGTGAAAGGGTTAACTCCTATTTTACCCGATCTGCAGGGAGAGGGGGAGTGGTACTTCAGCCCAGGGGGGGTGGCTTCACCCCCCCGTGGCTACGATCGCTCTGATTGGCTGTTGAAAGTGAAACTGCCAATCAGAGCGATTTGTAATATTTCACCTAAAAAACTGGTGAAATATTACAATCCAGCCATGGCCGATGCTGCAATATCATCGGCCATGGCTGGAAACACTAATGTGACCCCCCCACACCCCACCGATCGCCCCCCCAGTGCTCCGTTATAGGGTCCGGTCCCCTCCGTCCGCCTGCTGGCTCCCCCGTCCTGCTGTCCGCTCCCCCGTCCTCCTGCCCGCTCCCCCCCTGCTCCTATGTCACCCCCCCGTGCTCCGATGCCCCCCTCGTGCCCCGATCTCCCCCCCCTTATACTTACCGAGGCTCCCGGTCCCCGTCCGCCTCCATCATGGGCGCCGACATCTTCCAAAATGGCGGGCGCATGCTCAGTGCGCCCGCCGGCCGGCAGATTCATTAGAGGTACATTTTGATCGCTGTGGTAGGTTCTATCACAGCGATCAAAATAAAAAAATAATAAATAAACCCCCCCCCCTTTATCACCCCCATAGGTAGGGACAATAATAAAATAAAGAAAATATTTTTTTTTTTCTTTTTCCACTAGGGTTAGGGTTAGAACTAGGGTTAGAACTAGGGGTAGGGTTAGGGGTAGGGTTAGGGTTACGGGTAGGGTTAGGGTTAGGGGTAGGGTTATGGCATGTGCACACAGAGCGGATCGGCCGCGGATCCGCAGCGGATCGGCAGCGGATCGGCCGCGGATCCGCAGCGGATCGGCAGCGGATCCGCAGCGGATCGGCCGCGGATCCGCAGCGGATCGGCAGCGGATCGGCCGCGGATCCGCAGCGGATCGGCAGCGGATCCGCAGCGGATCGGCAGCGGATCGGCAGCGGATCGGCCGCGGATCCGCAGCGGATCCGCAGCGGATCGGCAGCGGATCGGCAGCGGATCGGCCGCGGATCCGCAGCGGATCGGCAGCGGATCCGCAGCGGATCGGCAGCGGATCCGCAGCGGATCGGCAGCGGATCCGCAGCGGATCGGCCGCGGATCCGCAGCGGATTGGCAGCGGATCCGCAGCGGATTGGCCGCGGATCCGCAGCGGATTGGCCGCGGATCCGCAGCGGATTGGCAGCGGATCCGCAGCGGATTGGCCGCGGATCCGCAGCGGATTGGCCGCGGATCCGCAGCGGATTGGCCGCGGATTGGCAGCGGATCCGCAGCGGATTGGCCGCTGCGAATTCGAAGCAGTTTTCCATCAGGTTTACAGTACCATGTACACCTAAGGAAAACCAAATCCGCTGTGCCCATGGTGCGGAAAATTCCATGCAGAAACACTGCGTTGTATTTTCCGCAGCATGTCAATTCTTTGTGCGGATTCCGCAGCGTTTTACACCTGTTCCTCAATAGGAATCCGAAGGTGAAATCTGCACAAAAAAAACACTGGAAATCTGCTGTAAATCCGCAGGTAAAACGCAGTGCCTTTTACCTGCAGATTTTTCAAAAATCGTGCGGAAAAATCTCACACGAATCCGCAACGTGGGCACATAGCCTTAGGGTTAGGGTTGGAATTAGAGTTAGGGTTGGAATTAGGGCTAGGGTTTGAAATAGGGTTAAGATTAGGCTTGTGTTTAGGGTTACGGATAGGGTTAGGGGTGTGTTGGGGTTACAGTTGTGGTTAGGGTTGGGATTAGGGTTACGGTTGGGATTAGGGTTAGGATTAGGGTTGGAATTAGGGTTACGGGTGTGTTGCGGTTAGGGTTGTGGTTAGGGGTGTGTTGGGGTTAAGGTTGTGATTAGGGGTGTGTTGGGGTTAGTGTTGAAGTTAGAATTGAGGGGTTTCCACTGTTTAGGCACATCAGGGGTCTCCAAACGCAACATGGCGCCACCATTGATTCCAGCCAATCTTGCGTTCAAAAAGTCAAATGGTGCTCCCGCCCTTCCAAGCCCCGACGTGCGCCCAAACAGTGGTTTACCCCCACATTTGGGGTACCAGCGTACTCAGGACAAACTGGGCAACAACTGATGGGGTCTAATTTCTCCTGTTACCCTTGCAAAAATAAAAAATTACTTGCTAAAACATAATTTTTGAGGAAAGAACAATTATTTTTTATTTTCACGGCTCTGCGTTATAAACTTCTGTGAAGCACTTGGGGGTTGAAAGTGCTCACCACACATCTAGATAAGTTCCTTCGGGGGTCTAGTTTCCAAAATGGGGTCACTTGTGGGGTGTTTCTACTGTTTAGGCACATCAGGGGCTCTGCAAATGCAATGTGACGCCCGCAGACCATTCCATCAAAGTCTGCATTTCAAATGTCACTACTTCCCTTCCGAGCCCTGACGTGTGCCCAAACAGTGGTTTACCCCCACATATGGGGTATCAGCGTACTCACAACAAACTGGGCAACAAATATTGGGGTCCAAATTCTCCTGTTACCCTTGTGAAAATAAAAAATTGCTTGCTAAAACATCTTTTTTGAGGAAAGAAAAATGATTTTTTATTTTCACGGCTCTGCGTTGTAAACTTCTGTGAAGCACTTGGGGGTTGAACGTGCTCACCACACATCTAGATAAGTTCCTTGGGGGGTCTAGTTTCCAAAATGGGGTCACTTGTGGGGGGTTTCTACTGTTTAGGCATATCAGGGGCTCTGCAAACGTAACATGATGCCCGCAGACCATTCCATCAAAGTCTGCATTCCAAAACGTCACTACTTCCCTTCCGAGCCCCGGCATGTGCCCAAACAGTGGTTTACCCCCACATATGGGGTATCAGCGTACTCAGGAGAAACTGGACAACAACTTTTGGGGTCCAATTTCTCCTGTTACTCTTGCAAAAATAAAAAATTCTGGGCTAAAAAAATATTTTTGAGGAAAGGAAACACATTTATTATTTTCACGGCTCTGCGTTATAAACTTCTGTGAAGCACTTGGGGGTTCAAAGTGCTCACTACACATCTAGATAAGTTCCCTTGGGGGTCTAGTTTCCAAAATGGAGTCAATTGTGGGGAGTTCCTACTGTTTAGGCACATCAGGGGCTCTGCAAACGCAACCTGACGCCCGCAGAGCATTCCATCAAAGTCTGCATTTCAAAACGTCACTACTTCCCTTCCGAACCCCGACGTGTGCCAAAACAGTGGTTTACCCCCACATATGGGGTATCAGCGTACTCAGGAGAAACTGGACAACAACTTTTGGGGTCCAATTTCTCCTGTTACCCTTGGGAAAATAAAAAATTGTGGGCTAAAAAATCATTTTTGAGAAAAGAAAAATTATTTTTTATTTTCATGGCTCTGCGTTATAAACTTCTGTGAAGCACTTGGGGGTTCAAAGTGCTCACCACACATCTAGATTAGTTCCTTGGGAGGTCTAGTTTCCAAAATGGGGTCACTTGTGCGGGAGCTCCAATGTTTAGGCACACAGGGGCTCTCCAAACGCGACATGGTGTCCGCTAATGATTGGAGCTAATTTTCCATTCAAAAAGCCAAATGGCGTGCCTTCCCTTCCGAGCCCTGCCGTGTGCCCAAACAGTGGTTTACCCCCACATATGGGGTATCATCGTACTCAGAACAAACTGCTCAACAACATTTGGGGTCCAATTTCTCCTATTACCCTTGGGAAAATAAAAAATTCTGGGCTAAAAATCATTTTTGAGGAAAGAAAAATTATTTTTTTATTTTCACGGCTCTGCGTTATAAACTTCTGTGAAGCACCTGGGGGTTATAAGTGCTCACTAGGGTTGAGCGAAACGGGTCGATCATTTTCAAAAGTCGCCGACTTTTGGCTAAGTCGGCGTCTCATGAAACCCGATCCGACCCCTGTGCTTGTCGGCCATGCGGTACGCGACTTTCGCGCCAAAGTCGCGTTTCAATGACGCGAAAAGCGCCATTTCTCAGCCAATGAAGGTGAACGCAGAGTGTGGGCAGCGTGATGACATAGATCCTGGTCCCCACCATCTTAGAGAAGGGCATTGCAGTGATTGGCTTGCTGTCTGCGGCGTCACAGGGGCTATAAAGGGGCGTTCCCGCCGACCGCCATCTTACTGCTGCTGATCTGAGCTTAGGGACAGGTTGCTGCCGCTTCATCAGAAGCAGGGAGAGCGTTAGGCAGGGTCCACTAACCACCAAACCGCTTGTGCTGCAGCGATTTCCACTGTCCAACACCACCTTCGGTGTGCAGGAACAGTGGAAGCTATTTTTTTTTTTTTTTCCCCTCAGCGCTGTAGCTCATTGGGCTGCCCTAGAAGGCTCCGTGATAGCTGTATTGCTGTGTGTACGCCACTGTGGAAACCAACTGCTTTTTTCAAAGCACATATCCTCTTGTTCCTTCCTTTCTGCACAGCTATCTTTTTTGTTTGTCCACACTTTTTATTTAATTTGTGCATCAGTCCACTCCTATTGCTGCCTGCCATACCTGGCTTACATTACTGCAGGGAGATAGTAATTGTAGGACAGTTTTTTTTTTTTTTTTGTTTTTTTTTTGTGGGAGATTAAGATTGGCATTTCTGCTACAGTGCCATCCCTGTGTGTGCCATCTCTCACTGAGTGGGCCATAGAAAGCCTATTTATTTTTTCCGTGATTTGTGTTCTAAAATCTACCTCAACACAGAAACACTACATCAATCAGTGGGAGAAAAATATTGGCCTCAGTCAGGGCTTGTGTGCCACTGCTGTGTGTGCGCTATCTCTCATTCAGTGGGCTATAGCAAGCCTATATTTTTTTTTTTTTTTTTTTTTAATATTATTTGGTTTCAAAAGTCTCCCTGAAAAAAAAAAAAAAACCTAAAAAAACAGTGGGAGAGTAATATTGCCCTTTCAGCTTGTGTGCCAGTCTTGACTCCTGGGTGTGCCACCTCTCTCCCTCTCATTCAGTGGGCCATAGAAAGCCTATTTATTTTTTTTTTTAAATATTATTGGGTTTCTAAAGTCTCCCTGAAAAAAACAAAAAATACATAAAAAAACAGTGGGAGAGTAATATTGCCCTTTCAGCTTGTGTGCCAGTCTTGACTCCTGGGTGTGCCACCTCTCTCCCTTTCATTCAGTGGGCCATAGAAAGCCTATTTATTTTTTCCGTGATTTGTGTTCTAAATTCTACCTCAACACAAAAACACTACATCAATCAGTGGGAGAAAAATATTGGCCTCAGTCAGGGCTTGTGTGCCACTGCTGTGTGTGCTATCTCTCATTCAGTGGGCTATAGCAAGCCTATTTTTTTTTTTTTTTTTTTTTTTTTAATATTATTTGGTTTCTAAAGTCTCCCTGAAAAAAAAAAAAAACCTAAAAAAACAGTGGGAGAGTAATATTGCCCTTTCAGCTTGTGTGCCAGTCTTGACTCCTGGGTGTGCCACCTCTCTCCCTCTCATTCAGTGGGCCATAGAAAGCCTATTTATTTTTTTTTTTAAATATTATTGGGTTTCTAAAGTCTCCCTGAAAAAACAAAAAATACATAAAAAAACAGTGGGAGAGTAATATTGCCCTTTCAGCTTGTGTGCCAGTCTTGACTCCTGGGTGTGCCACCTCTCTCCCTTTCATTCAGTGGGCCATAGAAAGCCTATTTTTTTTTTTTTTAATATTATTTGGTTTCTAATTCTCCCTGAAAAAAAAAAAAAAACCTAAAAAAACAGTGGGAGAGTAATATTGCCCTTTCAGCTTGTGTGCCAGTCTTGACTCCTGGGTGTGCCACCTCTCTCCCTCTCATTCAGTGGGCCATAGAAAGCCTATTTATTTTTTTTTTTAAATATTATTGGGTTTCTAAAGTCTCCCTGAAAAAACAAAAAATACATAAAAAAACAGTGGGAGAGTAATATTGCCCTTTCAGCTTGTGTGCCAGTCTTGACTCCTGGGTGTGCCACCTCTCTCCCTTTCATTCAGTGGGCCATAGAAAGCCTATTTTTTTTTTTTTTAATATTATTTGGTTTCTAATTCTCCCTGAAAAAAAAAAAAAAACCTAAAAAAACAGTGGGAGAGTAATATTGCCCTTTCAGCTTGTGTGCCAGTCTTGACTCCTGGGTGTGCCACCTCTCTCCCTCTCATTCAGTGGGCCATAGAAAGCCTATTTATTTTTTTTTTTAAATATTATTGGGTTTCTAAAGTCTCCCTGAAAAAACAAAAAATACATAAAAAAACAGTGGGAGAGTAATATTGCCCTTTCAGCTTGTGTGCCAGTCTTGACTCCTGGGTGTGCCACCTCTCTCCCTTTCATTCAGTGGGCCATAGAAAGCCTATTTTTTTTTTTTTTAATATTATTTGGTTTCTAATTCTCCCTGAAAAAAAAAAAAAAACCTAAAAAAACAGTGGGAGAGTAATATTGCCCTTTCAGCTTGTGTGCCAGTCTTGACTCCTGGGTGTGCCACCTCTCTCCCTCTCATTCAGTGGGCCATAGAAAGCCTATTTATTTTTTTTTTTAAATATTATTGGGTTTCTAAAGTCTCCCTGAAAAAACAAAAAATACATAAAAAAACAGTGGGAGAGTAATATTGCCCTTTCAGCTTGTGTGCCAGTCTTGACTCCTGGGTGTGCCACCTCTCTCCCTTTCATTCAGTGGGCCATAGAAAGCCTATTTTTTTTTTTTTTAATATTATTTGGTTTCTAATTCTCCCTGAAAAAAAAAAAAAAACCTAAAAAAACAGTGGGAGAGTAATATTGCCCTTTCAGCTTGTGTGCCAGTCTTGACTCCTGGGTGTGCCACCTCTCTCCCTCTCATTCAGTGGGCCATAGAAAGCCTATTTATTTTTTTTTTTAAATATTATTGGGTTTCTAAAGTCTCCCTGAAAAAACAAAAAATACATAAAAAAACAGTGGGAGAGTAATATTGCCCTTTCAGCTTGTGTGCCAGTCTTGACTCCTGGGTGTGCCACCTCTCTCCCTTTCATTCAGTGGGCCATAGAAAGCCTATTTTTTTTTTTTTTAATATTATTTGGTTTCTAATTCTCCCTGAAAAAAAAAAAAAAACCTAAAAAAACAGTGGGAGAGTAATATTGCCCTTTCAGCTTGTGTGCCAGTCTTGACTCCTGGGTGTGCCACCTCTCTCCCTCTCATTCAGTGGGCCATAGAAAGCCTATTTATTTTTTTTTTTAAATATTATTGGGTTTCTAAAGTCTCCCTGAAAAAACAAAAAATACATAAAAAAACAGTGGGAGAGTAATATTGCCCTTTCAGCTTGTGTGCCAGTCTTGACTCCTGGGTGTGCCACCTCTCTCCCTTTCATTCAGTGGGCCATAGAAAGCCTATTTTTTTTTTTTTTAATATTATTTGGTTTCTAATTCTCCCTGAAAAAAAAAAAAAAACCTAAAAAAACAGTGGGAGAGTAATATTGCCCTTTCAGCTTGTGTGCCAGTCTTGACTCCTGGGTGTGCCACCTCTCTCCCTCTCATTCAGTGGGCCATAGAAAGCCTTTTTTTTTTTTGGTTTTTTTAATATTATTTGGTTTCTAAAGTCTCCCTGAAAAAAACAAAAAAAACATAAAAAACAGTGGGAGAGTAATATTGCCCTTTCAGCTTGTGCGCCAGTCTTGACTCCTGGTTGTGCCACCTCTCTCTCTCTAATTGTGGGCCATAGAAAGCCTTTTTTTTTTTTTTTTTTAATATTATTTGGTTTCTAAAGTCTCCCTGAGAAAAAAAAATAAATAAATTAGGTGGGAGATTAATATTGACATTAGTGCTTGAGTGACAGTCCTGCGTGTGTGTCATCTCTGTGATTTTGTGCCACAGAAAACAGAGTGTGTAACATTGTGCCTGATTTTCCTTGTGGTCTCACCAACCTGTTAAGGGATATTGAAATCATACTGAAGTTATAGCTCACCGTGTAAGTTGTTTGATAGCAACAAATAAAGTTACTTTGGTTAAGATTTTAAAACAATGAGGAAGTCTGGTGCAAGAGGTCGTCGTGGGCGTTCATTGTCAGCTGGTAATGATGGTAGTGGTAGTGGAGCATCAGGTGGTCGTGGGGATAAAAATATTCCACCTAAGTCTGGAGCTGTGGAGCCAGTTTCGTCGTCAGGCTACACAAGGCCTCGAACGCTCTCTTTTCTGGGAGTAGGAAAACCGCTTTTAAAGGCGGAGCAGCAACAGCAAGTTTTGGCTTACATTGCAGACTCAGCCTCTAGCTCTTTTGCCTCCTCTTCCGAAACTGGTAAATGTAAAAGCAGCGCGTCGCTTGTGGATGTTCACGGTCAGGGACAAGTCGCTTCCTTGTCCTCCTCAGCAAAAACTACAACAAGAGAGAAGGATGCAGCAGGCGACACAACGGGTCACTCCATGGAGCTCTTTACACATACCGTCCCTGGCTTAGAAAGTGAAACATTTAACAGGCCATGCCCATTACAAGTATATTCTGACATGGAGTGCACTGATGCACAGCCACAGCCAGAGTACTATGCTGCTCCTTTGACTCAGACCACCACATTGCCCTCTCAGGGTACAGATCCACAATCAGACCCTGATGAGACTATGTTGCCCCGCCACGAACGCTATACCACCGACCGACACAGTGACACAGACGAAGTTGCACACGAGCTCGAAGAGGAGGTAATAGATGACCCAGTTATTGACCCCGATTGGCAGCCATTGGGGGAACAGGGTGCAGGCGGCAGTAGTTCAGAAGCGGAGGTGGAGGAGGGGCCGCAGCAGGCATCAACATCGCAACAGGTTCCATCTGCCGGGCCCGTATCTGGACCAAAACGCGTGTCAAAGCCAAAACCTGTTGGAGCACAGCGTTGCCATCCGGTTAAAGCTCAGTCTGCAATCCCTGAAAAGGGATCAGAGTCTAGGAAGAGTGCAGTCTGGCATTTTTTTAAACAACATCCAACTGATCAGCGCAAAGTCATCTGTCAAAAATGTTCAACTAGCTTAAGCAGAGGTCAGAATCTGAAAAGTCTAAATACTAGTTGCATGCATAGACACTTAACCACCATGCATTCTCAAGCCTGGACTAACTACCAAACGTCCCTCAAGGTTGTAGCACCCTCGGCCAATGAAGCTAGTCAGCAACGCAACATCCCTTCCGTCACTGTAAGGCCACCATTTTCCGCACCACCGGCAGTATCTGTGCAGGTTTCTTTGCCAGCCAAAAGCAGTCAGGGTCAGGGAATCACCAGTTTTGTAGGAGGAAATATTGCATGTAGGGCACCGGCGGAAACAATACCGTCTCCAACCGTCTCTCAGTCTGCCATGTCCACCGGCACACCCGAAAGTTCCACGATCTACAGCTCTCCAGTCCAGCTCACCCTACATGAGACTCTGGTTAGAAAAAGGAAGTACTTATCCTCGCATCCGCGTACACAGGGTTTTAACGCCCACATAGCTAGACTAATCTCGTTAGAGATGATGCCCTACCGGTTAGTTGAAAGCGAAGCTTTCAAAGCCCTGATGGAGTACGCTGAACCACGATACGAGCTACCCAGTCGACACTTTTTTTCCAGAAAAGCCATCCCAGCCCTGCACCAGCATGTTAAACAGCGCATCGTCCATGCACTCAGGCAATCTGTGAGTACAAAGGTGCACCTGACTACAGATGCATGGACCAGTAGGCATGGCCAGGGACGTTATGTGTCCATCACGGCACACTGGGTGAATGTGGTGGATGCAGGGTCCACAGGCGACATCAATTTAGGGACAGTTGTGCCTAGCCCACGGTCTAGGAAACAGTTGGCTGTAGGCGTTCGCACCCCCTCCTCCTCCTCCTCGTCCTCCTGCAGAAGCTACAGCTCTTCCACAGAACGCAGTCGGCCAACCACTCCATCGGCAGATGACACTGTTGCACACCAGTTGTCCCATTATGGGCCAGCTACTGCCAAGCGTCAGCAGGCTGTATTGGCTATGAAGTGTTTGGGCGACAACAGACACACCGCGGAAGTTCTGTCCGAGTTCTTGCAACAAGAAACGCAGTCGTGGCTGGGCACAGTAGATCTTGAGGCAGGCAAGGTAGTGAGTGATAACGGAAGGAATTTCATGGCTGCCATCTCCCTTTCCCAACTGAAACACATTCCTTGCCTGGCTCACACCTTAAACCTGGTGGTGCAGTGCTTATTGAAAACTTATCCTGGGTTCTCCGACCTGCTCCTCAAAGTGCGTGCACTTTGCTCACATATCCGACGTTCGCCTGTACACGCCAGCCGTATGCAAACCTATCAGCGGTCTTTGAACCTTCCCCAGCATCGCCTAATCATAGACGTTGCAACAAGGTGGAACTCAACACTGCACATGCTTCAGAGACTGTGCGAACAGAGGCGTGCTGTTATTTATTTGTGGGAGGATACACGGGCAGGCAGTAGGATGGCAGACATGGAGTTGTCAGGTGTGCAGTGGTCGAAGATACAAGACATGTGTCAAGTCCTTCAGTGTTTTGAGGAATGCACACGGCTGGTTAGTGCAGACAACGCCGTAATAAGCATGAGCATCCCCCTAATGCGTCTGCTGATGCAAAGTTTGACGCACATAAAGGAGCAGGCGTCTGCACCAGAGGAAGAGGGAAGCCTTGATGACAGTCAGCCATTGTCTGGTCAGGGCAGTGTACAGGACGAGGTAGCGGGCGAAGAGGAGGTGGAGGACGAGGAGGATGATGGGGATGAGTATATTTTTAATGCGGAAACTTTCACGGGGGCACAGGAAATTGGTTGCGTGTCACGGCCGGGTTCTGGTTTTTTGAGGGACACAAGTGACGTAGATTTGCCTGCAACTGCCCCTCAACCAATCACAACCGGAGATTTGACAACTGGAACTTTGGCCCACATGGCGGATTATGCCTTACGTATCCTAAAAAGGGACACACGCATTACGAAAATGATGAACGATGACGATTACTGGTTGGCCTGCCTCCTTGATCCACGCTATAAAGGCAAATTGCAAAATATTATGCCACATGAGAACTTGGAACTAATATTAGCAACCAAACAATCAACTCTTGTTGACCGTTTGCTTCAGGCATTCCCAGCACACAGCGCACGTGATCGTTCTCACACGAGCTCCAGGGGGCAGCAGACTAGGAGTGTTAGGGGTGCACACATCAGAAGTGGCGTTGGACAGAGGGGTTTTCTGACCAGGTTGTGGAGTGATTTTGCTATGACCGCAGACAGGACAGGTACTGCTGCATCAATTGAAAGTGACAGGAGACAACATTTGTCCAGTATGGTTACTAACTATTTTTCATCCCTTATCGATGTTCTCCCTCAACCGTCATTCCCATTTGATTACTGGGCCTCCAAATTAGACACCTGGCCAGAATTGGCAGAATATGCATTGCAGGAGCTTGCTTGCCCGGCAGCAAGTGTCCTATCAGAAAGAGTATTCAGTGCTGCAGGGTCAATATTAACCGAAAAAAGGACTCGTCTGGCTACCCAAAATGTTGACGATCTAACATTCATTAAAATGAACCACAACTGGATTTCAAAATCTTTTGCCCCACCTTGCCCGGCCGACACCTAGCTTTCCTATGAAAAGCTCTTGCCTGTGAATTACTTTTCTAATGTCTAATTTGCTGCTGCAGATTGTACAGCATACGACATGTTTACACCTCCCTAAATGGCCAAACTCCCCACACGGGGCCGTGGTATCGCGACTTGGCGCAAGCACCCGTGAGACTGCTGTTTGTCTGAAGAGGTGGGTGTGCTCGCTTTTGGTTGACGGCATTGCTACTGGGTCCCTCATAGTACAATGTAGTGTCTCTGGCGGTGGTGGTGCGCACCCAACGTCAGACACACCGTTGTAACATGAGTGGCCCTGGGGCGGTCCCGCCGGCCTCAAGAGAGTTCCCCCCTACCCCAGCTCAAACTGGGCTCTACTACGTGCAAAATTATGTCGCACAGCTCCACCAATCTTTAGTCTATTCGCTGACATCATTCAATGTCTGGCACTGACAATACAAATTTGTAGACATCTATGATGCAACTTAAAGTAGTCTGTGTCTGTGTCCTATATTGGCACCATTAAATAGTTACTGCCAAATTACTATGTCAGAAACACAGCAGATGAGCCCACCCCTGTACCTAAGTATGCCATCTTTTTTTTTGTTTTGGTTGTTTTGCGAGACATTAACATCTATTTATATTTTGGGAGTACTGGGACAGACACTCCTTGCACTACTCCTCCACTCAGCACCAAGCTGCCTGCCCGTGTATCCATGTAACCGCTGTAAAACTGCCATGAGCCTATTGTTTGTTATTTTAGGCCTTTGATAGCCTGTCTGCGGTCCCTACTCCTCCACTGACCACCAAGCTGCCTGCCCGTGTATCCATGTAACCGCTGTAAAACTGCCATGAGCCTATTGTTTGTTATTTTAGGCCTTTGAAGCCTTTCTGCGCTCCCTCCTTCCACTAGTCCTCCACTGACCAGACCACTGCTGCCCGTGTACCCCTGGAACCAATTTTAAAGTGCCTACAGCCAGCCCATTTTATTGTGTTAGGCCTTCGAAGCCTGTCTGCGGTCCATACTTCCACTAGTCCTCCACTGACCAGACCACTGCTGCCCGTGTACCCCTGGAACCAATTTTAAAGTGCCTACAGCCAGCCCATTTTATTGTGTTAGGCCTTCGAAGCCTGTCTGCGGTCCATACTTTAAATACTCCTCCACTCACCACCAAGCTGCCTGCCCGTGTATCCATGTAACCGCTGTAAAACTGCCATGAGCCTATTGTTTGTTATGTTAGGCCTTTGATAGCCTGTCTGCGGTCCCTACTTTAAATACTCCTCCACTCACCACCACCAAGCTGCCTGCCCGTGTATCCATGTAACCGCTGTGAAACTGCCATGAGCCTATTGTTTTTTTATGTTAGGCCTTTGATAGCCTGTCTGCGGTCCCTACTTTAAATACTCCTCCACTCACCACCACCAAGCTGCCTGCCCGTGTATCCATGTAACCGCTGTAAAACTGCCATGAGCCTATTGTTTGTTATTTTAGGCCTTTGAAGCCTTTCTGCGCTCCCTCCTTCCACTAGTCCTCCACTGACCAGACCACTGCTGCCCGTGTACCCCTGGAACCAATTTTAAAGTGCCTACAGCCAGCCCATTTTATTGTGTTAGGCCTTCGAAGCCTGTCTGCGGTCCATACTTCCACTAGGCCTCCACTGACCAGACCACTGCTGCCCGTGTACCCCTGGAACCAATTTTAAAGTGCCTACAGCCAGCCCATTTTATTGTGTTAGGCCTTCGAAGCCTGTCTGCGGTCCATACTTCCACTAGGCCTCCACTGACCAGACCACTGCTGCCCGTGTACCCCTGGAACCAATTTTAAAGTGCCTACAGCCAGCCCATTTTATTGTGTTAGGCCTTCGAAGCCTGTCTGCGGTCCCTCCTTCCACTAGGCCTCCACTGACCAGACCACTGCTGCCCGTGTACCCCTGGAACCAATTTTAAAGTGCCTACAGCCAGCCCATTTTATTGTGTTAGGCCTTCGAAGCCTGTCTGCGGTCCATACTTTAAATACTCCTCCACTCACCACCAAGCTGCCTGCCCGTGTATCCATGTAACCGCTGTAAAACTGCCATGAGCCTATTGTTTGTTATGTTAGGCCTTTGATAGCCTGTCTGCGGTCCCTACTTTAAATACTCCTCCACTCACCACCACCAAGCTGCCTGCCCGTGTATCCATGTAACCGCTGTAAAACTGCCATGAGCCTATTGTTTGTTATGTTAGGCCTTTGATAGCCTGTCTGCGGTCCTTACTTTAAATACTCCTCCACTCACCACCTAGCTGCCTGTGTATCCATGTAACCGATGTAAAACTGCCATGACTGCCTACTGTTTGTTATTTTAGGCCTTTGATAGCCTGTCTGCGGCCCCTACTTGCAATACTCCTCCACTGACCACAATGCTGCCTGGAGTGCCTGCCTGTGTATCCATGTAATCGATGTAAAACTGCCATGACTGCCTACTGTTTGTTATTTTAGGCCTTTGATAGCCTGTCTGCGGCCCCTACTTGCAATACTCCTCCACTGAGCACAATGCTGCCTGGAGTGCCTGCCTGTGTATCCATGTAACCGATGTAAAACTGCCATGACTGCCTACTGTTTGTTATTTTAGGCCTTTGATAGCCTGTCTGCAGCCCCTACTTGCAATACTCCTCCACTGACCACACCAATGCTGCCCGTGTACCCCTGGAACCTATTTAAAAGTTCATAGAGCCTAGTTATATATTTTATTTACTATTAATAAGGCCATGATGGACTACGCTGTACCACGCTACAAGCTAACCAGTCGACACTTCTTTTGCGAGAAAAGCCATCCCAACCCTCCACCAGCATGTAGAAGACCGCATTGTCCATGCACTCTGGCAATCTGTGAGTACAAAGGTGCACCTGACAACAGACGCATGGACCTGTAGGCATGGCCACGGAAGATTACGTGTCCATTACGGCGCAATGGGTTAATGTGGTGGATGCATGGTCCACAGGGGACAGCCTACTAAGTCTGTCTGCAGTCCCTAATTCAAATTGTCCTCCACTGTCTAAATCGGAACTTCCACCTTCTGGCTTTCGGCCTATAGTATCAGAAATTAAACTGCATTTGGCCTTCAACTTTGGTTAGGGCCTACTAACGGCTTCTGCCCCTCCCTGGTGTTGTCCTCAACTAAATAAAGCTGAGCTTCAACCTTCCGGCTCTCATTATGTGGTTTTAAAAAAAAAAATGGTGGTTAGGGCCTACTAACGGCTTCTGCCCCTCCCTGGTGTTGTCCTCAACTAAATAAAGCTGAGCTTCAACCTTCCGGCTCTCATTAAGTGGTTTTTAAAAAAAAATGGTGGTTAGGGCCTACTAACGGCTTCTGCCCCTCCCTGGTGTTGTCCTCAACTAAATAAAGCTGAGCTTCAACCTTCCGGCTCTCATTAAGTGGTTTTAAAAAAAAAAAAAATGGTGGTTAGGGCCTACTAACGGCTTCTGCCCCTCCCTGGTGTTGTCCTCAACTAAATAAAGCTGAGCTTCAACCTTCCGGCTCTCATTATGTGGTTTAAAAAAAAAAAATGGTGGTTAGGGCCTACTAACGGCTTCTGCCCCTCCCTGGTGTTGTCCTCAACTAAATAAAGCTGAGCTTCAACCTTCCGGCTCTCATTAAGTGGTTTTTAAAAAAAAATGGTGGTTAGGGCCTACTAACGGCTTCTGCCCCTCCCTGGTGTTGTCCTCAACTAAATAAAGCTGAGCTTCAACCTTCCGGCTCTCATTAAGTGGTTTTAAAAAAAAAAAAAATGGTGGTTAGGGCCTACTAACGGCTTCTGCCCCTCCCTGGTGTTGTCCTCAACTAAATAAAGCTGAGCTTCAACCTTCCGGCTCTCATTAAGTGGTTTTAAAAAAAAAAAAAATGGTGGTTAGGGCCTACTAACGGCTTCTGCCCCTCCCTGGTGTTGTCCTCAACTAAATAAAGCTGAGCTTCAACCTTCCGGCTCTCATTATGTGGTTTAAAAAAAAAAAATGGTGGTTAGGGCCTACTAACGGCTTCTGCCCCTCCCTGGTGTTGTCCTCAACTAAATAAAGCTGAGCTTCAACCTTCCGGCTCTCATTAAGTGGTTTTAAAAAAAAAATGGTGGTTAGGGCCTACTAACGGCTTCTGCCCCTCCCTGGTGTTGTCCTCAACTAAATAAAGCTGAGCTTCAACCTTCCGGCTCTCATTAAGTGGTTTTAAAAAAAAAAAAAATGGTGGTTAGGGCCTACTAACGGCTTCTGCCCCTCCCTGGTGTTGTCCTCAACTAAATAAAGCTGAGCTTCAACCTTCCGGCTCTCATTAAGTGGTTTTAAAAAAAAAAAAAATGGTGGTTAGGGCCTACTAACGGCTTCTGCCCCTCCCTGGTGTTGTCCTCAACTAAATAAAGCTGAGCTTCAACCTTCCGGCTCTCATTAAGTGGTTTTAAAAAAAAAATGGTGGTTAGGGCCTACTAACGGCTTCTGCCCCTCCCTGGTGTTGTCCTCAACTAAATAAAGCTGAGCTTCAACCTTCCGGCTCTCATTAAGTGGTTTTAAAAAAAAAAAAAATGGTGGTTAGGGCCTACTAACGGCTTCTGCCCCTCCCTGGTGTTGCCCTCAACTAAATAAAGCTGAGCTTCAACCTTCTGCTCCAAATTACCATTTTAAAAAATGCAATAGGCTTTTCCGGCCTACTAAAGGTGTCTGCCCCTCCCTGGTGTTGTCCTCAACTGAACAAAGCTGAGCTTCCACATTCTGGCTTTCGCCCTATACTATCAGATATTAAACTGCATTTGGCCTACTAGTGTGGTTAGGCCCTTGAAACAGTGTCTGCTGCTCTTGGGTTTGCTACTCCACTGAACAAAGCAATGCCGCCTGTTTAGTCCTGTTACCAATTTTGAACTGCATGTAGCCTACTTTATTCTTTGGCCCTATATCTGTTTCCTCCTCATCCTGCCCATTGCCCAGCCACTGCTAAATGAGTCTGCTGGTACATTGACCTAGACCACTACATTCCCCTTGTACTCTACACAGCCAGAATCTGTCCCTGCTGAAAGTAAGGTTCCCCTTCCCGCATGTTATTCCACCTTACACAGGGACAAAGAGGAAGGTGCAGATGAAAGTGCAGGTTCCTTCATCAGGTGGGGGGGCATACTCGTTGGCGACGTCACTGGCACAGGGCCCCTCAGAGTACGCAAAAGTGTCGCTGCTGGTGGGAGGCGCCCCCGCCATGCAAACACACCGCCGTACTTTGAGGGGCCCTGTGCCAGTGGCAATGCGAACGAGTGGGCCCCCCCTGCTTGCTCAGGATCACAGCACTTGCAACTTTTAAATACTTACCTTTCCCTGCAACACCGCCGTGACGTAGTCCGCATTTCCTGGGCCCACGAAAAACTTGAGCCAGCCCTACTCCCCCCACAACTTTCCCCCAATTCCCTATGCCCAACTATTATTATACAGTTAATTAAGATTGGCAAGCTTCAGAAACAAGAATGGATGTTTTTGGCATTAAAATGGGCACTGTAGGTGTTTTCCTGGCCTCCACTCACTGCCGACTATGCTTCCCCATTGACTTGCATTGGGTTTCGTGTTTCGGTCGATCCCCGATTTTTAGCGATAATCGGCCGACTGCACTCGACTCGACTCTGGACAAAATCGGGTTTCCCAAAACCCTACTCGATCTTAAAAAAATGAAAGTCGCTCAACCCTAGTGCTCACTATGCATCTAGATAAGTTTCTTGGGGGGTCTAGTTTCCAAAATGGGGTCACTTGTAGGGGAGCTCCAATGTTTAGGCACACAGGGGCTCTCCAAACGCGACATGGTGTCCGCTAACGATTGGAGCTAATTTTCCATTCAAAAAGTCAAATGGCACGCCTCCCCTTCCGAGCCTTGCCGTGCACCCAAACAGTGGTTTACCCCCACATATGAGGTATCGGCATACTCAGGAGAAATTGCCCAACAAATTTTAGGATCCATTTTATCCTGTTGCCCATGTGAAAATGAAAGAATTGAGGCTAAAAGAAATTTTGTGTGAAAAAAAAGTACTTTTTCATTTTTGTGGATCAATTTGTGAAGCACCTGGGGGTTTAAAGTGCTCACTATGCCTCTGGATGAGTTCCTTGGGGGGTCTAGTTTCCAAAATGGGGTCACTTGTGGAGGAGCTCCAATGTTTAGGCACACAGGGGCTTTCCAAACGCGACATGGTGTCCGCTAACGATGGAGATAATTTTCCATTCAAAAAGTCAAATGGCGCTCCTTCCCTTCCGAGCCTTACCATGTGCCCAAACAGTGGTTTACCCCAACATGTGAGGTATTGGTGTACTCAGGAGAAATTGCCCAACAAAATTTAGGATCCATTTTATCCTGTTGCCCATGTGAAAATGAAAAAATTGAGGCTAAAATAATTTTTTTGTGAAAAAAAAGTACTTTTTCATTTTTACGGATCAATTTGTGAAGCACCTGGGGGTTTAAAGTGCTCACTATGCTTCTAGATAAGTTCCTTGGGGGGTCTAGTTTCCAAAATGTGGTCACTTGTGGGGGAGCTCCAATGTTTAGGCACACGGGGGCTCTCCAAACGCGACATGGTGTCCGCTAAAGATTGGAGCCAATTTTTCATTCAAAAAGTCAAATGGCGCTCCTTCCCTTCCGAGTTCTGCCGTGCGCCCAAACAGTGGTTTACCCCCACATATGAGGTATCAGCGTACTCAGGACAAATTGGACAACAACGTCCCTGGTCCAGTTTCTCCTTTTACCCTTGGGAAAATAAAAAAATTGTTGCTAAAAGATCATTTTTGTGACTAAAAAGTTAAATGTTCATTTTTTCCTTCCATGTTGCTTCTGCTGCTGTGAAACACCTGAAGGGTTAATAAACTTCTTGAATGTGGTTTTGAGCACCTTGAGGGGTGCAGTTTTTAGAATGGTGTCACTTTTGGGTATTTTCAGCCATATAGAACCCTCAAAATGACTTCAAATGTGAGGTGGTCCCTAAAAAAAATGGTTTTGTAAATTTTGTTGTAAAAATGAGAAATCACTGGTCAAATTTTAACCCTTATAACTTCCTAGCAAAAAAAAAAATTGTTTCCAAAATTGTGCTGATGTAAAGTAGACATGTGGGAAACGTTATTTATTAACTATTTTGTGTCACATAACTCTCTGGTTTAACAGAATAAAAATTCAAAATGTGAAAATTGCGAAATTTTCAAATTTTTTGCCAAATTTCCGTTTTTTTCACAAATAAACTCAAAAATTATCGACCTAAATTTACCACTAACATGAAGCCCAATATGTCACGAAAAAACAATCTCAGAATCGCTAGGATCCATTGAAGCGTTCCTGAGTTATTACCTCATAAAGGGACACTGGTCAGAATTGCAAAAAACGGCAAGGTCATTAAGGCCAAAATAGGCTGGGTCATGAAGGGGTTAAAGACAAGCCATATGAAGTTAAAAAAATCAACTCTCAAATCTATTGCCAGTTTTTAAATACACTTTCTTCAAGCAGTGGTACAGGGGAAAAAATGCATCTTCAAAATCATGATTTTTATGCAGGACAATGCTCTAACGCAGTGTTCCCCAACTCTGGTCCTCAAGCGCCACCAACAGGTCATGTTTTCAGGATTTCCTTAGTATTGCCCAGGTGATGGAATTATTGCCTGTGCAGGTGAGGCAATTATCACCTGTGCAATACAAAGGAAATACTGAAAACATGACCTGTTGGTGGCTCTTGAGGACCGGAGTTGGGGAACACTGCTCTAACGCATGCATCAAAGTACTCCACTGCTTGGCTAACCAGCAAAGGCCTTGAAGATGAAACAAAAATGACATGGCCTCTTCCTCACCAGACCTAAACCATATTGAGAACTAGTGAGCCTTTTTTAAACAGGAGATTTGCAGTAAAGTGCTTTTGGAAACACCAACAGCAATTGACATTTGTAATAATAAAATTAATCATCAAAACCTCAAATTGGCTAATTGTGCACACAGTTTATAAACATCAAAATAGCATTGCTAATGTAATATTTGATAGATATCTGTTGTGCTTCCAAAACAGAAATGACCTGATGAGGCATCTACTCTACAAGATTTTGAAAGTGGTTTGTCATATCTGGCACCAAAACATTAGCAGCAGATCCTTATAGCTCGATAAGTTGCGAGGTGAGGCCTTAATTTGATCAGATTTGATTTTCCAGTAAATCCAATTGATGCTCAATGAGGATTAAGATCCTAGAAATGTTAACACATTTAACTCTTTGTTGTGGTCCTCAAACAATTGCTGAAGAAATGTTGTAGTGCGGCGGGGGCACAACATCTTGCTATAGATTGCTATACATTAGGAAGTATTTTTTGCCATGTAGGGATGTAATTGGTTTACAACAATGCTTACACATCTGGCAAGTTTTCTACTATACGATTCCCAGCAGAATGTTATCCAGAACACAGCACTGCCTGATTTTTTTTTTCTTATAGTGCATGGCAGAGCGAGATCTTTTCCAGTTAGATGTTATACACTCAATGGATTGTCCCCATGTCATAAAAGAAATGATTTCTCAAACTAAGCCACCTTTGTCAATTGCTCCATGCTTAATTTCTGAAAGAGACATGCTCATTATATGTGCTTATGGTGCTGGATATAGGTCAGCATGCTGGGATCTTACACATTTCTTTCATAGCTAATACCACATTTTTAAGAAATTTTAGCTCTTACTGTATGTGATATTTAACCTGATGAGCTAACCATCATTTACCAGTTGCATTAATGAGAGCAATGGAACAAGACACAGGGATAACACAGTGGATGACCTGGGAGGGGTTTTATCAGGAGAAGGAATACGTTTAATCTAGTGGTTTGGTGCAAGCAGGAGATAGAAAATTCATTCCGCTACAAAGAAGTTATTTTACCAAAAAGAAGTGTATGTAAGCAGTCACGCAGACAAAAGGGAGGGTACTTCAAAGTTATTTCAGGAAAAATAGGCAGCAATAGGGACACCAGTGAGTGTCAGGCCCTCCCTATCACCTTTAATAATGGTTATGACAACTGAGGTGCATGGGTTTGCAGGTTGAGTTTGGTAGCGGAATAAAAGAGCTATTGGCGGTAAGCCATAAAACATTGGATTAAAATAAAAATGGGGGGAAATAACTGGATATTGAGTCTCCTGATGGTGTGTATGGGACACAGAAATTTTGGATGCATATAGTGCACCTGGATTGGAGTCCTTGAGGCATTTGCAATTTTCCAAAGGTAATAGATATCTGGTGCAGAGGAATATATGTGAGAGTGGTGTAAAATGTGAGTGTTAGAGCCTTCAGGTATTCTTCCTGTCTCAATGTTTTTCGGTGTTTGCAAGGTATTGTATAATAGGTAGCCCAGGTGGGGATGTTTTGTATGTCGATTTGTTAAAATAAAGATAGTTGCTTCTGTGGCTTTTTTTATTCATGTCTATAATCAGGAGGTTCAGTTGCAATACATTGTAGCATTTCAAAGAGGTAGTATTTATCAAAGAGGTAGTAAGCATGTGGTTGAGGAATTAGGGGGAGCTTTGTCATGGAAGTGAAAAAAGTTTATAATCACCCACAAATCATGAGCTTTGGACTAAAATGACCCTGTCACTGGTTCACTTGTTCTTTGTTTCTTGGACAACTTTTGGTAGATATTAATCACCACTTACCTAAAATAACCCACAAGGTCTACCATTTTGGGGATACTTTGACCAAGTCATCTAGTCATCACAATCTGGCTCTTCTCAAAGTCGCCCAGATTATTACACCTGCCCATTTCTCATGCTCACTGTTTACTTGCTGCCTAATATATCCCATTCCATAATTTGTGCTACTCATGTGTCTGCAATTCTCAAAGGGGTTTTCAGGTAATAGAAAATTATGGTCATCTGACCTTCACACCAGTAGGTGCTAGGACTATCAGTCATCAAATCCAAGCTGAGATTGAATAATGCAGTGTCCAGGACAAGTCCATAATGCATGACTATTGTGTAAACAAAGATGATGCCTAAATTTATAAAGAAAATTCAGTTAAAGTATCACAGCACACACTTTTCCCAACGCAAATATTTGTGCAGCTTTATTACTACTACAGTGTCATACAACAATATTTTGGGCGATAGTGGACTTTATCAGGCCTAAGATGCACCTGAAGTCGCCGTAGGTACCTGGTAACTTTCAGTTTCCTGCATATTTGGCTTGATAATGGTGCCATTGTAGGACACTGAATCACTTATAAATCTGGAATCACTGGAATAAATGTATGATGTCCTTCTTCTATTAATTGTTGGCTTCCATCTTTGGTTCTGGCCAATGGATCTGCACCCCATCTAAATGGCATATAGAACAGGGGTATGCTGCCACCAATATTAAAATAGAAAGGTATTTCAGTTATTCGATCTACTGAATGTCCCTGAATATTCAAAGAGGTAGTTCCCTTGAGCAGTATTACTTGCAGGAAATATTCTTTATTAGCATATATTCTAAATAATAGTAAGCCTTAAAGTACTTATAAAATTATAAGTTAATGGGATATAATAACATTGTGGGCTACAGTTAAATTAGTGACAAAATGTACAATTGGTGGAGAAAGATTGAACTTGATGGACCGAGGTCTTTTTTCAACCTAGGTAACTATGTAACAATAAACTAACTATGATTATGCATGCTTATGGTGTTATTCTTATAGTAGAAACAAAATGGTAATGTATTTGTACCCAAAGCCCTCTACTCATACCATATTTGATTTTGTTATCTTGCCATTTATCTTTGCACTACTTGAATTTACTGTTACAGAAGGATTTCTACATTATTGCAGCATGCTGTCACTTTCTTGCATTAGTAAATGTATTTAGAGCTGCACAGGCTCAAGTTACAACTGCGCTCCTCCATGAGAAGAAAATATAGAATAATATGACAGACATATTAAACCATTTATATCTTCTATTTTGTTTATTACATTACTGAATATTTGGCAGTTTTCGCATCTCTTTGTAATTCAGTTATGCAATTGCTGAAGCCTAATTGAAAGCTATAATTATGGCAGAGGTACAGACTCGTAGTGTAAAAATATTAAGATATTGTATGATATGGATAAATTGCTGGCCACTGCTGAAGTACTTGGCTCTCAATCAGAAAAGTTGATTTACATGACGATTATAGTAATAAAACACTCAAAGACCATTGGGCACACATTGCATGGTACAATAGCATAATTCTAAGCAGTATAATTGAAGGCAGTTAAGCTTGAATGCAGAAGGCCGTTATTTAGCAATCATCTCTTTAAAGGTTTATTAAGCTTAGAGTTATGTACAAATTAAAGGCTCTGTCAGTTAATGGTATGTGATAGTGGCAAATATTTTTCTACTTAACTTGTTTTGATTAAAAGCTAAGGGAAAAAAAGTGGGTTCCCTTATCATATTTGCTGTGAGTAGAGTTGGGTGGATCCTTCGAAATTCGAATTTGCCAGCTCAGCCAAATTTTCCCCCAAATTTGATTTTCATCAAATAAAATCAATCAATAATTGCAATAATTAAAGGAATCTAGTTGAATGGAAAAAAGTGAATAACACTTTCAAGTCTCCAAGAACTGTATTGAACCAGTTTTGAGCTCTTTAATGCAAACATAGTATTAATGATGTCAAAGTGACAGGAGCATGTCTCTCTAGCTAAAAGAAAAAAACGATCGTATCCAGTGATATCTAACAGCGATATTTGGGTGGTTTAATAATAAACCCTTGGGCTATTATAACAAGGATGTGTGCAATATAGTTTACAAAATGCACACTTTGTGAGGTAGACAATTGTGCTTACATTTCTGAGTTATTGAAATTTATATATGACTTTAAAAAGACATCATGGTTTGCAGGAAGAAGACGTTCTGTGACACACAAGCCTTGGTTTCAAGAGTTTGGTTTACTAGCAAATATTTGTTCTGATGGATCTAATAATGCCCTTTTTGTTTGCATTGTGTGAATAATACAAAGAAGCTGTTATTAAGGTACTGTTACTGCAATACATCTCTGATCAATCAATTCACATCCACACGGAGTGACTATTTTTTTATTCACAGAATGAGACTACCAATGTAATGCAACTCTGATTGGCTGGACTAGACCATGTGATGTCATAGCTGCAGGACACTTTAGGGAAGCCTGCTCAGCACCGGCTAATGGTTGACCTCTCTGAGTCTTTATCAGTGTGTATATTGGGAATTTTTTTTGGCAATCATTGCAAATGCAGAGTGTTTGGATGTGCCGAGACCTCATGAATTTCAGGAAATTCAGCTCAATGTTCATCCTTACATGAGAGCATCACAGCACAGCTGTGGAGAAGATGTAGAAATTATTTTCTACATCTCCTCCATTGCTAGCATCAGAGTGCAGTGTGAGGTTTCACATGCACCAATAGACTTATATGGGTGGGTGTGATTGGATTCACAAATGCAATCGCAGCATGTGGCAATTGTTTTCACATGTCAAATCGGCATTAGAAAATAATCACAGATGTGAGCTGCCCAATAGGTTAAAGGTACCGTCACACTAAGCGACGCTGCAGCGATAGCGACAGCGATGCCGATCGCTGCAGCGTCGCTGTTTGGTCGCTGGAGAGCTGTCACACAGACCGCTCTCCAGCGACCAACGATGCCGAGGCCCCCGGGTAACCAGGGTAAACATCGGGTTGCTAAGCGCAGGGCCGCGCTTAGTAACCCGATGTTTACCCTGGTTACCAGCGTAAAATGTAAAAAAACAAACAGTACATGCTCACCTGCGCGTCCCCCAGCCTCTGCTTCCTGACGCTGACTGAGCTCCGGCCCTAACAGCACAGCGGTGACGTCACCGCTGTGCTTTCACTTTCAGTTTAGGGCCGGCGATCAGTAAGAGTCAGGAAGCAGAGGCTGGGGGACGCGCAGGTGAGCATGTACTGTTTGTTTTTTTACATTTTACGCTGGTAACCAGGGTAAACATCGGGTTACTAAGCGCGGCCCTGCGCTTAGTAACCCGATGTTTACCCTGGTTACCAGTGTAAAATATCGCTGGTATGGTTGCTTTTGCTGTCAAACACGGCGATACACGGCGACCTAGCGACCAAATAATGTGCAGACCTTCTAGCAGCGACCAGCAATTTCACAGCGGGATTCTGATCGCTGCTGCGTGTCAAATACAGCGATATCGCTCCCTAGGACGCTGCAACGTCACAGATCGCTGGCGACGTTGCTTAGTGTGACGGTACCTTAACATTCGGCCTAGTGCAATCTGATTTTTATCAGATTGCACTCGTACGATTACCTCACACGTGGGAGTGAGCCCTAACAGTAGAAACTTTGCATGAGAAAACCTCAAAGCTATTTTCTTAAAAATTAACCTCTTCATGACTTTGGACATACTCAGTACATCTTGCTTGGTTGGTACTTACCGAGCTTGGACGCACTGAGTACGTTTAGGAGCTGTGCGCGCAGGATCACTGCTGAGTGCCAGTTGATTCTGACAGCCAACACCTGGGACTCAGTGAAGCAGCAGAGCCCACATGACTCCTGGCACTTAAACCCCTAAATATTTTGATCAGAGCATTTAGCAGGTATGCAGAGCTAGGGAGCCGCTTTTGTAATCTAATCGGCGCCCTCACAACATCATCGCGTTAGACCGATCGTTGCCATGGTGACCCTGTGACATCATGAAGACATCTGGGTCACCAGGCTATGGCACGCCCCTCAGACCATCTGAAGAGCACGGTATCAGGGGCTGGTGTCAGTGCAGCACTGCCAGTTATAATCCATTATAATGCTTGTGCAGTGCAGTGGATTATAACAGCTATCAGGCTGCTGAAAGTAACAGTCCCATAATGCGACAAAGTAAGAAAGTTCTAAAAGTAAAAAAAATTGAAAAAATATTTTTTAAAGAAATCTGAAAAGAATACAAATTATATATTTATATATTGCACTAACAAATTAAAAATAATCAAAAAAGTACACGTTTGGTATCACCACCTCCGGGGTGATCTGCCCCATGAAACTGTTCCACTAGTTAACCCCTTTAGTGAACACTGTTAAAAAAAGGGCAAAAAAAGATGCTTTTCATCTTATCGCTGAACAAAAGTTGAATACAATGCAATCAAAAAGAAGACTGTCCTGCAAAAAAACAATCTTCCAAGCAACTTCATTTGTGGAAAAATAAGAAAGTTACAGCAGTCAGAAGGAAGCAATTCAAAAATAATTATTTCTTCTATTAATAGTTTTTATTGCGTAAAAGCGCCAAAACAAGCAAAAAAGATATAAATGTGGTATTGATGTAATCGTACTGACCCGAAAAATAAAGCTGCCTTATCAATTTTACTACAAACAGAACGGCATAAAAAAATTCCTCAATTGCTGTTTTTTGTTCATTCTGCCTCACAAAAATCAGAAAAGAAAGCGATCAAAAACATTGTGACTGAAAATAGTACCAATAAAAATGTCAATTCAGTCCGCAAAAACCAAGCTGTCACATGACTCTGTTGGCATAAATATGGAAAAATTATAGCTGTTAAAATATGTTTTTGCACTAAAAAGCGTCTTTTAGTGTGTGACCAAACATAAAAACCCGATATAAATCTGGTATCGCTGTAATCGCACAGACCAGAAGAATAAAATCATCTAATCATTTATATCGCACGAGGAACGTCGTACAAAATAAATAAAATCAATTGTTCACTAGTGATGGGTGAGTGTGCTCGTTACTCAGGTTTTCTGAGCATGGTCGGGTGTTCTCCAAGTATCTTGGGTGTGTTCGTAGATTGTTTGTGTCCCCGCAGCTGCATGATTTGTGGCTGCTAGACATCCTGAATGCATGTGGGGATTCCCTAACAGACAGGCAATCTCTGCATGTGTTCAGGCTGTCTAGCAGCCACAAATCACGTAGCTGTGGGGACACAAACATAATCTACGAGCACTCCCAAGATACTTGGAGAACACCCAACCATGCTTGGAAAACGTGAGTAACGAGCACACTCGCTCATCCCTATTGTTCACCTGTTGTTGATTGTTACATTCTGCCTTCTAAAGATCGCAGTGAAGCTCATTTCACATTTATCATTTGCTCTGCGCTGAGCACTTACACCAAGGTTTTCACATAAAGCCCTGAAATATGTGATTCAGATGGAGCCCCCGGTGGAAGATTCCCTATAATGAGGCAGATGCTGGCACCGTGGACCTTGTGTGGCCTGTGATCTGTTGGTGTCCATCTTTTTAGGCATGAATAAAAGCGTGGTCAGTGACAGTTTTTTGCACTTCTTAAAATAAAAAAACACTCTACAGAGGTCAGACGGAGTCCAGAGTAACTGTGCGGCCTCATTTTAGTAAATGGTTCCCTCAGGGGTTTTATCTGAATCAACTCACTTAAAGATTTAGAGGGAAACCCTAAAGTAAGTGTTCAGCGGAGAGTGCTGAATAAATGTGATCCTAAACGTTATGTAAAATGTTCCCAACAAAAGCTTCAAATGAATCCACAAAAAATAGCAAGTACCCACCCATGTCCATCACCTGTCAATGGAAATATAGGGGGATTCCACGTTACTGGTAGTACATAGGCTCTGGAAAAGCGCTATGGCTCCTCGCACGCCAAAAGGAATTGAGCAAATTCTGCCCTCTCAAATCCAAATGCCCCTCTCAATTCTGAGCCCCAGCGTGACTAGACCACATTTAGAGTTCACAATTCTGTAGTGATGAGATATAACCTAATTTACGGGTGCGTGTCTCCAGAACCATGAGCTGGGCATAACATACTGGCCACTGCAGTGAACTGATCACTACAATGTACTGGGCCCTTGAAACTTACTGGGCACTGCAATGGCAGTTTAAAATAATGGAGCCAAAATAACTTTTTTTGTGGGAGAAAATGTGATTTTTTGTTTTCACGGCTCAACGTTATAAATTTCAGTGAAGTGCTTGGAGAGTCATAGTGCCCATCACACATCTAGATAAGTTCTTTAATGGGTCTAGTTTCCAAAATAGGGTCACTTGATGGAGGGTTTACACTGTTTAGGCACAGTAGGGGCTCTCCAAAAGGGACATGGCGTCCGCTTTTATTCCACCCAATTTTGTGTTCAAAAAGTCAAATGGTGCTCCTTCCCTTCTGAGCCCTGTCATGTGCCCAAACAGTACTTTTCCCCCACATATACGGTATCAGCCTGCTCAGGAGAAATTGTACAACAAATTTAGCATTCCATTTTCTCCTGTTTCCCTTGTGAAAATAAATACATTTGGGTCTAATTAAAATATTTCTGAAAAGAAGATAAATGTAAATGTTTTCCTTCCATATTCATTAATCATTGTGAAGCATCTGAAGGGTTAATAATATTTTTGAACGTGGTTTTGAGTATGATGAGTGGTGCAGTTTTTAGAATGGTGTTACTTTTGGGTATTTTCTGTCATAAAGGGCTCCTCAAAGTTTCTTCAAATGTGATGGGTTCCCTAAAAAAATGGTTTTGTAAATTTTGTTAGACAAATTACAAATTGTTGGTCAACTTTAAACCCTTCTAACTTCCTAACAAAAATTAACTATGTTTCAAAAATTGTGCTGATATAAAGTAGGCATATTGGAAATGTTATTTATTACCATAACTATTTTGTGTGACATGGCTCTGGTTTAAGGGCATAAAAATTAAAAGTTTGAATATTGCATAAATTTTCTACAAATTTCTCATTTTTTCGCAAATAAACCCAAGTCATATTGAAGAAATTTTACAACTATCATGAAGTGCAATATGTCACGAAAAAGCATTCCCAGAATCAGTGGGAGCCACTGAAGAATTCAATAGTTATTACCACATAAATTGACTCTGGTTAGAATTGTAAAATTTGTCCTGGTCATGAAGGTGCAAACAGGCTTGAAGGTAAAGGGGTTAGAGGAATTTTTTATAATGAGACAGCCCATTTAAGGAATATTGACTGATCATTTTTTATAAACATTGTGCTTGATAGGCAGCACCCTAATGTTATGTTTTTAAGTTAAATATCAATTTCACAAAAGTAAATGAATTACAACCCCTGGCAAAAATTATGGAATCACCGGCCTTGGAGGATGTTCATTCAGTTGTTTAATTTTGTAGAAAAAAAGCAGATCACAGACATGGCACAAAACTAAAGTCATTTTAAATGGCAACTTTCTGGCTTTAAGAAACACTAAAAGAAATCAAGAACAAAAAATGTGGTAGTCAGTAATGGTTACTTTTTTAACCAAGCATTGGGGAAAAATTATGGAATCAAAAAAGTAACCATTACTGACTACCACATTTTTTGTTCTCGATTTCTTTTAGTGTTTCTTAAAGCCAGAAAGTTGCCATTTGAAATGACTTTAGTTTTGTGCCATGTCTGTGATCTGCTTTTTTCCTACAAAATTAAACAACTGAATGAACATTCTGCAAGTCCGGTGATCCCATGATTTTTGCCAGGGGTTGTAATCACAACCCCCTTCTGAAGTATTGGACATAATTTGAGTTGCAGAAATTTCTGCTAGACATCTGCCATGTGATGACATACCCTTAAATTTAATCGAAAGTAGTGTCTGTGTAGTAGTCTGCCTATGAATAGGTGTATTTAACTTTATCAATCACCTGCGGCTCCCGATCCAACACTTCTTGGGACCCATGACTGTCTCTGTGTTTTTTGTTTCATCTAAACAGATAGGACCACATATTCTAACTGCTTGCATTACTGGCCAAAACGTCACCACTGTGTCATAGAATCATAGAATGTTAGAGTTGGAAGAGACCTCCAGGGTCATTGTGTCCAACCCCTGCTCAATGCAGAATTCACTAGACCATCTCAGACGATGTATGCCCAGCTTCTGTCCATTCATTTGCTGCAGTAGTTATGTGTCCATATAAATGGGGCACAAAGTGGACCACCCAAAGTAATTTTTAAAGAAGTAAAATTGCCTGGAAATCCCTTTTAACGCTTAACTCTTAATTAAGACATTTTTACAAATAAACTGAAAATCATATGAATATATTATTATACTGATATTAGTACTTTTTAATTTTACAGGTTGGATTTAATACCACTCTGCAGAATTATCATCAAACAGCACAGGATATTATAATAAGGTAAATATTTTTTTATCTTTTCTTAAGGTTTCATTTAAACATCTGTGAATTACGTATGTATGCTACCCATTATAATCTATGTACCTGTTCACATTTTTGCGTTTTTATGCTGTGTCTGCAAAAAGAAATCACATAGACATGGCCATTCTTGATCCAAATCATGGCTACAAATTACCAATATTATTTCTATGGGTTCCTGAAACATCGGTAGCAGAACACAATACCATTCGGGTGTAATATGTGTGCAGATCATTAATTAACATTGTTATGGACGGAAAATCTTTGCGATTTATTTCTATTTCCATGCTAAAAAAATCACTGATTAGCACTGATAGTAAAAATCATTACACTGATGAAAGATGGACCCTTTGTTGTCATACCAGAAGAATCTGAATGAAGCCTTAGCCATTATTCTTGCAACTTTTATTATACTGTACCTGCCTCCACTTGCAGGTAAAACAAACATTTTGAAAAAAAATACTCAGCCGTGCAGAAATAAAATTGTCACTGATGCCAAATACATTTTTTAGAGTATTGTGAATCTTAGTTATTGTATATCTTTGAAAAAAGACATTCTCTGTAAACTAAAGTGTAAGGCTATGTGCACACGTTTCGGAATTTCCACGGAAATTTCTGCAGAAATTCTGCAACTCCTGCCGCAGATATATCGCATGTGGAATTGGCATGCATATTCCCGCTAAACACTAGCGTTTTGCAAGCGTAATTAGCTTGCAGAATGCTAGCGTTTTCCAAACGATCTGTAGCATCGCTTGGAAAACTGATTAACTGGTTGGTCACACTTGTCAAACATAGTGTTTGACAAGTGTGACCAACTTTTTACTATTGATGCTGCCTATGCAGCATCAATAATAAAAAGATCTAATGTTAAAAATAATAAAAAAATGAAAAAAATGATTATTCTCGCCTTCCGACGTCACCCTATCTCCTCAGCGGTGCACGCGGCGGCTGGGATGCTGTGTGCGAAGGACCTGGGATGACGTCATGGTCACATAACCACAACATCATCCCAGGTCCTTCACGCACAGCATCCCTGGGAACGGAAGCCGCCGCGTGCACCGCTGAGAGGCAGAGGTCTCCGGGGGCCATCGGAAGGTGAGTATATCCCTATTTTTTAGTTTAATTCTTTTTTTAACAATTATATGGATCCCAGAGCCTGGAGGAGAGTCTCCTCTCCTCCACCCTGGGTACCAACCACACATGATCGGCTTACTTCCCGCATGGTGGGCATAGCCCCATGCCGGAAGTAAGCGGATCAATGCATTCCAATGTGTGCGGAATCCCCGCGATTCCGCAAATTAATGAACATGCTGTTTTTTTCCGGAATGCGGTTCCGCTCAGGAAAAAAACGCAGCATGTGCATACAAAATGTGGATTGCATTCTTTTAATAGGATGCTTAATGTGAGCATTTTTTTTGCGGTTTTATCGCGTTTTTATAGCAAAAAAACACAAAAAATCCAGAACGTGTGCACACAGCCTAACTGTGCTTTTGAAGTAACCTTTCAGAATAAAGAGTCCTGTGTGTATATGAGGAATAATGCCATTTCTGACCATTATGTGACTTCTATCCTGCATTCTCACCAGTTTTCCCCTTTGCATGCTCTATCTGTATTTGGCAATCTACTGCTTACTGGGGGGAGACAAGCTGCAGTCATCACTCCCATAGACAGCACAGAGAGGGGCTGCCTGCTCTTCATGCTCCTTTTAGCTCACAGAGACAAGCTGCAGCAACATGGGGGACAGCAGCACTCAGCTGTTTTGATCTGAATCAGCCTCTGAATCAACCTCTGTGTTGATCTGAATCAAGATTACAACGTTTCTTATATACTATACTGTTGATTTCTGCAAAGTTAGTTGAGTATAGCTCTGTTTTAACTGTAAAACTGCCCCTAAGGCCGGGGTCACACGAGCGATGATTCTCTCATGCGAGAGAATTGGCATGATTATGTAAATGACACTTGGATACTCTGATCAGAGTTTGAGCCTAGTGTCAGTTTACTGTGATTCGATTTTCTCACATGACAGAATCGTAGCACAGCTGAGAAGATGAAGAATTTATCCATTTTCTCCATTGTCTCAATGCACATACAAGTGATCAGAAAAAAGGACTAAGGAGACTAAGAACACTACACGTGTTCGAAACGCGTCCAGTTATTCAAACATTCCTTCCCCCCGTATGCACTGGTTTGTCAAGCAGCTTACTTTTTAAATTTGTCCAAATAAAGACTTTTGATTTTATTTCCTGAGCTGGATACCTTCATTTTCCTGCACACATACAAGTGATGTCTAAGTGCTGTCCTATGTTATTCTCGCATTCATAGACTTGGATGGATGTGCGTGATGCGATTTGCACTGCCCCGTATATAAAATTGGTCAGAGAGCTATCCGATAAAATATAGGATAGCACTTGCGCTATGTATACGTTTGTGTGAGTGACTCTAATGATTATGACATAATAAGAAAAAATAATAACTATAAGAGGAAAAACATGCCAAACAATAATGGGGGAAGGGGAAGTAGACACTGGGGGGGGGGAAACGCCCACCAGGGCCGTGGGGTACTCGGTACTGGGTCCGGTACTTAAAGAGACATGTCACGGCTGCGGTGACCCGGTCCGTGGCCCTGGGCGCCCATGTTAAAGGGATAGTCTTTAAAGGGATTTGTAAAATAATGAATGTTTGTGACGCCACCTGTGGTATTCGGTCAGGGATGACCAACACTGCTTTAAGGGGTCCTCTGGGGTGATGTTATGGCAGCCAGATGGTATAACTTCCCACAGGTGAAGTAGGTCCCCAGGGCTCCCGGTGTATAGATGGAAGATGGTGAGTGGTGCAGTAAAGAATGAAGGACGCAGTTGTGCAGTCTTTTTACCTGGTTTACTGATGGTAGCAGGCAGCCACAGTCCAGGGCACCAGATCACAGGTACAGGCAGGGTCCGGCCAGCTTGGAAGCAAGTTCAGAGTTCAGCTTAACTAGGTGGAGTTAAAAGCTTTCCTCTTAGCGTTGTGGTATTATAGTCCCTTACTGCCTATGACTTCTTAGCAAGGTCCTCTCAGTTATCTCTGTCCTTTATTGAAGTTTGACACAAACCCATATGACAGGTGACTCGAACCTTTTTACAGGGTCTCTATTGTGACCCGGGCTCTATGTGTCACTGTGTCTCCTGGGCATTAGGGCTGACAGGTTACGTGTAGTCTAGCTGTCCTACCGATTTCTGCTGTGCCTTCTAGAGTATGACACAATCTCGGTCTTCCAGTTACCGGTAACTGCGCTCTATCAGGGAGGTAGCCAAGTCACAGCTATTCTCCCTTGTTGTCACTCTCCTGTGCTTCGCTCTCTGGCACGTTAGGTAAAGGCTGGTCTTCCTTCTGTATCTTGCTATCTAGGAGCTACAGCACCTCAGGCTGTATGGCCCCTCACCCATCCTTCTGCCTCAGACTGCTCCAGTCTGCTGTCTGGCACCAACTGTTTAAATCTTCGTAACTGCCTAGTAACTGCCTAGCAACTAATTCCTCCTCCCGACCAGAGAGAGCAGCTCTCCTGAAGTTGGGTGTAGAGCTCCCCCTTCTGGCCTGGAGTCAGAATAGTGTTGTATGTGCTAATTACCTGTTAAGAGGAATCTTCCATCGCTTCTAAGCGTGACATCACTCTCCCCGTGAGGAAAGAAATGCCACTGTGACAACCAGGACCCTGGGGCGTCACACTGGGATATGAAAAGACATGGATCTAAGAGCTTTCCAGCTTGAAACACGTAGATTGTGTCCTTTTATCTTCCCCCCACCTCCCCCCCGTGCCTATCTCCCCTTCTTCCCCATTTTTGTTTGGCATGTTTTTGTTCTTAGAATTTTATTTTTCTCATTAAAAGTCATGTTTCAGCTCTGCATAATTAAGCAGATGCTGGAATCCTCTTGTTTATCCTCTGAGCGATCCTAAGCCATTATTCACACATCATTGTTTTGATCGGCATATCATCAGTAACTGTATGCCAAAACCAGGAGTGTCTCCAATACATAGAACATACAAATTCTGATCAAAAATATTTACCAAATACTGATGTGTGAATAAGCCCTAAGGCCTCTTTCACACTTCAGTGTCTTCAGTGCGTGTGGTGACAGTATTTACATGTACACTGACACACGTAGACCTATTCAAATGAATGGGTCTGTGCACATATCTGAGTTTTTTCATGGTCCGTGTGTCCGAGTGACCCACACGTCTATATGTTCGTTTTTGTGCAGCTGCACGAATCACACATCAAGTGAATGGGTCCGTGTAATCACGTACCGCACACGGATGCCGTTCGTGTCCCTCATCAGTTTCACAGGGATGGCTGCCGGGGAAGAAGGGCTACAGTAAGCGCTTTTCCCCAAAGGCTGGTGCTAAAGATACTCTCATCATTCTCCCTTCCTCTGCCGGCGATCAGCGCGAGCAGAGGAAAATGATTAGCATTCTATTACAGTCTGAACTATGACAGCAGGTGGGGGCTTTTGGGACTCTTACCCTCATCATCCGACACCTGCTGCCACTAATAACAGTGGCAGCAGGAGCGGATCATTGGGATATTACACAGCCGCCGCCTGCGATCTAATGAAATAAATGAATGAAAAACTCGACATGGGTTTCCCCTTATTTTCTTGAACCAACTAGACAAAACTCATAACTGGGGGCTGCAACCCTCAGCTGTCTTCTTCTGCAAGGTTGGTTATCAAGAATAGAGGGGTTCCCACATTGTTTTTTTTAATTCTTTAAATAAATAATTTAAAAAAATGGTGTGGGGTCCCCCCATTTTTGACAACCAGCCTTGCTAAAGCTCACAGCTGTGGGCTGCTCTTCTCAGGCTGGTAACTGGCCATAGATATAGGTTCCCCAAGCCTAAAAGCAGCAGCTCGCAGCTGCCCAGAAAAGGTGCATCTATTAGATGCACCAATTCTGGTGCTTTGTCTGGCTTTTCCCACTTGCCCTGTAGCAGTGGCAAGTGGGGTTCATATTTGTGGGGTTGAGGTCACATCTGTAATGACAGATGACATCAAGCCCACAGCTTAGTAATGGAGAGGTGTCTATAAAACACCTCTCCATTACTAATCCTATAGTTATATGTTAAATAAAGACACAGAATAAAATCCTTTATTTGAAAAAATTACACAGACTCCTTTAATATTCTAAATTAAACCATTCTTACTGCAACGCCTAATTCCTTGACCCCTTGATCTCCAGTAATAACAGTAAAATAATAAACCAACAATATACCATATCTGTCAATTTTTGTGTCCCACATTATAATCCATGTCTAGGGGCTAAATAGTTTTCAACCTGGATGGTGCCAAGATGCATAGGTCCCGGCTGAAAACCATTGGTGAATGAGCTGCTGAGAGAGCAGCATCATTCACCAGCAGTGAGATCATTGAGGCCGGGCTGAACTGCGGTAACATCAGGACTGTGGGAAAATGCCGGTGATTATGTCACAGCTGGTGAATGATGCTGCGCTCTCAGCAGCTTATTCACCAGTAGTTTTCAGCCGGGATGGTCGCAACTTGGCACCATCCAGGTTGAAAACTATTTAGCCCCCAGACATGGATTACAGCGTGGGGCAAAACGATAGACAGGTACGGAATATTGTTGGTTTATTTTTTTACTTTCGAGGGCATCGGGGAATTAGGTGTTACAGTAAGTATAGTTTAATTTAGAACATTAATGAATGAACCCTACTTGCCACTGCTACAGGGCAAGTGGGAAAAGCCAGACAAAGCACCAGAATTGGCGCATCTAATAGATGCACCTTTTCTGGGCAGCTGCGAGCTGCTGTTTGCAGGTGTCGGATGATGGAGGTAAATGTCCCAAAAGCCCCCACCTGCTGTCATCATTTGAACTTTAAGATAACTCATCATTCTCCTCTACTCACGCCAATTGCCAGCAGAGCAGGGGAGGATAATGAGAGATGGCTTCAGCACCAGCCGCCGGGGAACAGAGCTAACTGTAGCACTTCTTTCCCTGCGACCATCCATGTTGTACTTTTGCGGCGCACAGGTGGCACACAGTTGCCGCACATGTGCCACACGTAGTCACACATGGACACACGGACACGGCTATCTCTGGGACCAGTTTTACCAGTACTGGAAATAAACTGACTGAGTTCAATAGTCCTTTGGCTTTAATGGTACAGAATCCCCATCTGTGATGGTAATGTGATCATCTTTGCCCTACATTTAGCCCTGGCTGGGGAAAGATCATTGTTGTTAGATTGCTCAAAAGGCTTTTTTTTCTCAAAGTGAATAAATGCAAATTTGATCATGTTTCTAACTACCTCTGTCCACCCATTCCATTTACTTTTTTATCTGCCCCCTTTGCATATGTCAGTTTTTTGAATTTCTTATAATATCACATGCCCGGTGCAACGTTCCTGAGAGCTTGACCGCAGAGTGCCAGGAGACGCTTCCTTACAATTCTCACAGTTACATAGTTATTGAAAAGTCACAGTTTCAAATTGCAGTCATAAAGCTGAGCTACAACAATGCTAAATTCTGTGTTAACCTGTAAGCATGTGTCACTGGTTCTGTTCCACGTGGGTAGAAAATAACTTCCTAAAAGAAATGATTCCAGTGATGGCAAATGAAACTAAAAAGGTCTGCTGGCAGTGTCAGCCAATGTGGAAATAATTAGTATATGTGTTTTGGCAGTGTGAAGACCTGCAGTGCTCCATCTTTCTCTAGAGAGGTCTGCTCTGTCACTCAATATACCGATCTGTGGGTGACTTTAATGTTATTTGACAGTTCCTGTCTGGCAAATAGAGCTGAAGTGGAGATTGCTGCTAGTAATGAAAGGTTTTCTGAATACTGTTTTGGAAATCTAATATATAAAGCTGAATGTGTGTGTCTATGTGTGTATGTCCGGGATTGGCATCTGCACCGTCGCAGCTACAGCCACAAAATTTTGCAGAGTCACACGTCTGGACCCCGAGAGCATCATAGGCTATGTTGTGAGGCAAAATTTTAAACCTGCGCATTCCAATTCACCAAACAATTTTGCCCCTATCTACATAATGGGGAAAAAGTGAAAGGAAAAGTGTTGGAGGCAAATTGACAGCTCCCAGATGTGAACAAGGGGGACATAAAGAATGAGAGCGATAGTGCCAAGGAGTATATACGGTACAGTTGCTAATGCGGGGCCCCGACATGGGATACTCACCACATACGGGGATATGAACACACACACAAAATGCACCACACACTACCACGTGCTTGAACACATATCACCCTCAGTCCACATTTCACCACACATACACCAACCTCGCCACATGAGTCGAAACACAAAAGTCGCCACTCAAAACTCGCCACACGCAAAACTTGCACACGCGGAAAAATTGCCACATGCACAAAAGTTGCAACACATGCAAAAGTTGCCTCACACAAAACCTGCCATAGTCCGTACCCGCAACCGGGTGTAACGGACATAGGAATTCCCTTCCACTGTAGGGGTTCCTCTCCACAAAGGAAAAATATGCCACATTTACTTTAGTTTCTGTTCCCCTGATGAATCTCCCCTATGGGAGAGGAAACGCGTAGGGAAATACATTCGGTTATGGTGGGTACAAGATATTAGAATGACTTGGGAACTGCCCTTGTCAGGGCAGGAGCAATACAGGGGCACGACTGGGTAGTACAGGTACTGTTTCTCCCTCCCCCTTCAAACAGACTGAGGCTCCTGCACGAGCAACATCATTTGGTGAGATCAAGCCATTTTTTTATTCGAGCACTGGTTATATTGGCACTAATTTCGCACTTTAACACTTTGTGTACTGTATTGTCCATATTAGATTTTATTAAGTGGTACCATTAAAGGTTATGTTTTATATATGTGTTCTCTTAGCTAGTATGCCTGCTCACACAAAACTTGCACATACTCAAAACGCACCACACATAAAACTCGCCACGCGCAAAACTCGCCATGCGCAAAACTTGCTGCACACAACCTGCTACACTAACCTGTCACATGCAACTTGACACACAAAAAATTGCTACACGCATGTAGCCACACAAAACTCATCTCACAAAAGTCGATACATGCAAGTAGCCACATGCAACTCAACACACACAACGTGACACATGAAACTCGCCCTAAAACACAGACAAGTCTGGTATTATCCTTCAAAAATAAAAATCTGATTAATAAGCAGACAAACTACAAGAGCAACAAATGTACCATATAGGAAATACGGCAGCTGTCAGTCACATGACCTGTCTATTATGTGTATGTGGGAGCTAATATATACTGCCATGGGGGAGGGCTTCCTGTTGGCTGGGGATTTATCAGGCTGCCAACTTAGCTTACAAATACTGAGGTAAAAATACTGAGCAAATAACATGTGAACGAGGTCTAATACAGGAGGAGAGGACACACACATATATACTATATACAGGGGAGATGACACACAGGTATATACTAAATATAGGAGGAGATGACACACTGGTATATACTATATACAGGGGAGATAACATACAGGTACATACTATATACAGGGGGGATGACACACAGGTATATACTATATACAGGGGAGATGACACACAGGTATATACTATATACAGGGGGGATGACACACAGGTATATACTATATACAGGAGGAGATGACACACATGTATATACTATATACAGGAGGAGATGACACACTGGTATATACTATATACAGGGGAGATAACATACAGGTACATACTATATACAGGGGAGATGACAAACAGGTATATACTATATACAGGGGAGATGACACACAGGTATATACTATATACAGGGGAGATGACACACAGGTATATACTATATACAGGAGATGACACACAGGTATATACTATATACAGGAGGAGATGACACACAGGTATATACTATATACAGGGGAGATGACATACAGGTACATACTATATACAGGGGAGATGACACACAGGTATATACTGTATACAGGGGAGATGACACACAGGTATATATTATATACAGGGGGGATGACACACAGGTATATACTATATACAGGAGGAGATGACACACGTGTATATACTATATACAGGAGGAGATGACACACAGGTATATACTATATACAGGGGAGATGACACACAGGTATATACTATATACAGGGGACATGACACACAGGTATATACTATATACAGGAGGAGATGACACACAGGTATATACTATATACAGGAGGAGATGACACACAGGTATATACTATATACAGGGGAGATGACACACAGGTATATACTATATACAGGGGAGATGACACACAGGTATATACTATATACAGGAGGAGATGACACACAGGTATATACTATATACAGGAGGAGATGACACACAGGTATATACTATATACAGGGGAGATGACACACAGGTATATACTGTATACAGGGGAGATGACACACGGGTATATACTATATACAGGGGAGATGACACACAGGTATATACTATATACAGGAGGAGATGACATACAGGTACATACTTGTTATGATCCTTAGTGGTTGAGGATCACAAATTACTCCAGCTAAGTAACAAACATAGGACAAGCTCTAGGGAGGTGGCAAACTGGACTGACCGCAAATCTGAACCTATCCAAACACACTAGAAGTAGCCGGTGAACGTGCCTAAAAATCCTAGATGTCTCGAGCCAGCCTGAGGAACTAACTACCCCTAGAGAGAAAGAAAGACCTCTCTTGCCTCCAGAGAAATAATCCCCAAAGATATAGAAGCCCCCAACAAATAATAACGGTGAGGTAAGAGGAAGGCACATACACAGGGGTGAAAGCAGATTCAGCAAATGAGGCCCACTAATACTAGATAGCAGAAAATAGAAAAGGGAATCTATGCGGTCAGTAAAAAACCCTTACAAAATATCCACTCTGAGATTTCAAGAACCCCCACACCAACTAACGGTGTGGGGGGAGAAACTCAGTCCCCTAGAGCAACCAGCAAGCGAGGAAATCACATTTTAGCGAGCTGGACTAAAAACATAATGAACACTGATAATCAAAAAATGATCAAACAAAAATTTAGCTTGTCTTGGAGAGACTGGGAGCAAGGTAGACACAAGGAATCTGAAGAGCACTGAATACATTGATAGCAGGCAAGGAACGGAGTATCCAGGTGAGCTAAATAGGAAACCAACCAAGGATAACGAACCAGCTGATGCTGCCAACCTGCAGAAAGACAACACTACACAGTACCGCTTGTGACCACTAGAGGGAGCCCAAAAATAGAGTTCACAACAGTACTACCCCCTTGAGGAGGGGTCACCGAACCCTCATCAAGACCCCCAGGGCGATCAGGATGAGCCGTGTGGAAGGCATGAACCAAATCGGCCGCATGAACATCAGAGGCGACAACCCAGGAATTATCCTCCTGACCATAGCCCTTCCACTTAACCAAATACTGAAGCCTCCGTCTAGAGATACGAGAATCCAAAATCTTCTCCACCACGTACTCCAATTCACCCTCGACCAGCACCGGAGCAGGAGGCTCAACAGAAGGAACCACAGGTACCACATACCTCCGCAACAAAGACCTATGGAACACATTATGAATGGCAAACGATGCTGGGAGATCCAAACGAAAAGACACCGGGTTAAGGATTTCCAAGATCTTATAAGGACCGATGAAGCGAGGCTTGAATTTAGGAGAGGAGACCTTCATAGGAACATACCGAGAAGACAGCCACACCAAATCCCCAACACGAAGTCGGGGACCCACACCGCGGCGGCGGTTGGCAAAGCGCTGAGCCTTCTCCTGTGACAACCTCAAATTGTCCACCATATGGTTCCAAATCTGCTGCAACCTATCCACCACAGAATCCACCCCAGGACAGTCAGAAGGCTCAACCTGACCCGAGGAAAAACGAGGATGGAAACCAGAATTGCAGAAAAAAGGCGAAACCAAAGTAGCAGAACTAGCCCGATTATTAAGGGCAAACTCGGCCAATGGCAAAAAAGTCACCCAATCATCCTGATCAGCAGAAACAAAACATCTCAAATAAGTTTCCAACGTCTGATTAGTTCGCTCGGTTTGGCCATTAGTCTGAGGATGGAAGGCCGACAAAAAAGACAAATCAATGCCCATCTTAGCACAAAAAGTCCGCCAAAACCTGGACACAAACTGGGATCCTCTATCAGACACAATATTTTCAGGAATGCCGTGCAAGCGAACCACATTCTGAAAAAATAGAGGAACCAAATCGGAGGAAGAAGGCAACTTAGGCAAGGGCACCAAATGGACCATCTTGGAAAAACGATCACACACCACCCAGATGACAGACATTTTCTGAGATACTGGAAGATCCGAAATAAAATCCATGGAAATGTGCGTCCAAGGCCTTTTCGGAACAGGCAAAGGCAAAAGCAAACCGCTGGCACGAGAACAGCAAGGCTTAGCCCGAGCACAAATCCCACAAGACTGCACAAAGGAACGCACATCCCGCGACAAGGAAGGCCACCAGAAGGATCTAGCCACCAAATCTCTGGTACCAAAAATCCCAGGATGACCCGCCAACACCGAAGAATGAACCTCGGAAATAACTCTGCTGGTCCATCTATCCGGGACAAACAGTCTCTCTGGTGGACAACGGTCAGGTCTATCCGCCTGAAATTTCTGCAGCACTCATCGCAAATCTGGGGAAATGGCAGACAAAATCACTCCCTCTCTGAGAATACCAGTCGGCTCAGAAACTCCCGGAGAGTCAGGCACAAAACTCCTAGAAAGTGCATCAGCTTTCACGTTCTTCGAACCAGGCAGGTATGAGACCACGAAGTTGAAACGGGAGAAAAACAACGACCAACAAGCCTGTCTAGGATTCAGGCGCTTGGCAGATTCAAGGTAAATCAGATTTTTGTGATCAGTCAAGACCACCACACGATGTTTAGCTCCTTCGAGCCAATGTCGCCACTCCTCAAATGCCCACTTCATAGCCAACAACTCCCGATTACCAACATCATAATTCCGCTCGGCAGGCGAAAAGTTTCTTGAAAAGAAAGCACATGGCTTCATCACAGAGCCATCAGAGCTTCTCTGCGACAAAACAGCCCCTGCTCCAATCTCAGAAGCATCAACCTCGACCTGGAAGGGGAGAGAGACATCTGGCTGACATAAGACTGGAGCTGAAGAAAACCGGTGCTTCAGCTCCCGAAAGGCCTCCACGGCCGCAGGAGACCAATTAGTCACATCAGAACCCTTCTTGGTCAAATCCGTCAAAGGTTTAACCACGCTAGAAAAATTAGCGATGAAACGACGGTAAAAATTAGCAAAACCCAAGAACTTCTGAAGACTCTTAACAGACGTGGGCTGATTCCAGTCATGAATAGCCTGGACCTTGACTGGGTCCATCTCCACAGTAGAAGGAGAAAATATAAAACCCAAAAAGGAGACCTTCTGTACTCCGAAGAGGCATTTTGAGCCCTTCACAAATAAAGCATTAGCACGCAGGACCTGAAACACCATCCTGACCTGCTTCACATGGGACTCCCAATCATCAGAAAAGACCAAAATGTCATCCAGATAAACAATCATAAATTTATCCAGATATTCTCGGAAGATGTCATGCATGAAGGACTGAAACACAGAAGGCGCATTAGAGAGTCCAAAAGGCATCACCAAGTAATCAAAATGGCCTTCGGGCGTATTAAATGCTGTTTTCCATTCATCTCCCTGCTTAATGCGCACAAGGTTATACGCACCACGGAGATCTATCTTGGTGAACCAACTGGCACCCTTAATGCGAGCAAACAAATCAGACAATAGTGGCAAAGGATATTGAAATTTGACCGTGATTTTATTTAGAAGATGATAATCTATACAAGGTCTCAGAGAACCATCCTTCTTGGCCACAAAAAAGAATCATGCACCAAGAGGGGAGGAGGATGGGCGAATATGTCCCTTCTCCAAAGACTCCTTTATATAACTCCGCATCGCGGCATGCTCTGGTATAGACAAATTAAAAAGTCGTCCCTTAGGGAATTTACTACCAGGAATTAAATTAATAGCACAGTCACAATCCCTATGAGGGGGCAGGGTACTGGACCTGGGCTCATCAAATACATCCTGGTAGTCAGACAAAAACTCAGGGACCTCAGAAGGAGTGGAAGAAGCAATAGACACCAACGGAGTATCGCCATGAATTCCCTGACAACCCCAACTTGACACAGACATAGCTTTCCAATCTAAAACTGGATTATGAGCTTGCAGCCATGGCAGACCCAAAACGACAACATCATGCAAATTATGCAGAACAAGAAAGCGAATCACCTCCTGATGTACGGGAGTCATGCACATGGTCATTTGCATCCAATACTGAGGCTTATTCTCAGCCAATGGCGTAGCATCAATTCCCCTCAGAGGAATAGGAAATTCCAAAGGCTCCAGGACAAAACCACAGCGCCTGGCAAACGACAAATCCATCAGATTCAGGGCAGCACCCGAATCCACAAAAGCCATAACCGGGTAGGACGACAAAGAACAAATCAAAGTAACAGACAAAATAAATTTAGGCTGTATAGTACCAATGGTGACAGGTTTAGCGATTTTTTTTTAAGCGTTTAGAGCATGCTGAGATAACATGAGTAGAATCACCACAGTAAAAGCACAACCCATTTTGACGTCTATGACTTTGTCGCTCAATTCTGGTCAGAGTTCGGTCACATTGCATAGACTCAGGTCTCTGTTCAGAAAATACCGCCAAAGGATGAGCAGATTTGCGCTCCCGCAAACGCCGATCAACCTGAATGGCTAAAGCCATAGAATCACTCAGACTTGTAGGGGTGGGAAACCCCACCATAACATTCTTAACGGCCTCAGAAAGACCTTCTCTTAAATTTGCAGCCAGGGCACACTCATTCCATTGAGTAAGCACTGACCATTTCCGAAATTTTTGACAATACACCTCTGCTTCATCCTGACCTTGAGAGATAGCCAACAATGCTTTTTCTGCCTGATTCTCAAGATTAGGCTCCTCATAAAGCAGTCCAAGAGCCAGAAAAAATGCATCTACATTAAGCAATGCAGGATCTCCAGGTGCCAGAGAGAAAGCCCAATCTTGAGGGTCACCACGCAACAAGGAGATAACAATTTTAACTTGCTGAGCGGAATCACCAGAGGAACGAGGTCTCAGAGATAGAAATAACTTACAATTATTCTTAAAATTTAGAAACCTAGATCTATCTCCAGAAAACAACTCAGGAATGGGTATCTTTGGTTCTGACATAGGGCTATGAATAACAAAATCCTGAATACTTTGCACCCGTGCAGTAAGATGATCCACACTAGAAGTCAGAGTCTGAACATTCATGTCTGCAGCTGAGCTCAAAACCACCCAGAGTTCAAGGGGATGAAAGAAGCTAAACAGACTGCAGCAAAGGAAAAGCGGGAGGAAAAAAAAAATGTACTCAGGTCTTCTTTTTATCCCACTTCTGCGATGCATTAAACACTTTCAGGCCTGCTATTCTGTTATGATCCTTAGTGGTTGAGGATCACAAATTACTCCAGCTAAGTAACAAACATAGGACAAGCTCTAGGGAGGTGGCAAACTGGACTGACCGCAAATCTGAACCTATCCAAACACACTAGAAGTAGCCGGTGAACGTGCCTAAAAATCCTAGATGTCTCGAGCCAGCCTGAGGAACTAACTACCCCTAGAGAGAAAGAAAGACCTCTCTTGCCTCCAGAGAAATAATCCCCAAAGATATAGAAGCCCCCAACAAATAATAACGGTGAGGTAAGAGGAAGGCACATACACAGGGGTGAAAGCAGATTCAGCAAATGAGGCCCACTAATACTAGATAGCAGAAAATAAAAAAGGGAATCTATGCGGTCAGTAAAAAACCCTTACAAAATATCCACTCTGAGATTTCAAGAACCCCCACACCAACTAACGGTGAAACTCAGTCCCCTAGAGCAACCAGCAAGCGAGGAAATCACATTTTAGCGAGCTGGACTAAAAACATAATGAATGCTGATAATCAAAAAATGATCAAACAAAAACTTAGCTTGTCTTGGAGAGACTGGGAGCAAGGTAGACACAAGGAATCTGAAGAGCACTGAATACATTGATAGCAGGCAAGGAACTGAGTATCCAGGTGAGCTAAATAGGAAACCAACCAAGGATAACGAACCAGCTGATGCTGCCAACCTGCAGAAAGACAACACTACACAGTACCGCTTGTGACCACTAGAGGGAGCCCAAAAATAGAATTCACAACACATACTATATACAGGAGGAGATAGCATACAGGTACATACTATATACAGGGGAGATGACACACAGATATATACTATGTACAGGAGGAGATGTCACACAGTTATATACTATATACAGGAGGAGATGACACAGGCATATACTATATACAGGGGAGATGACACATGTATATACTATATACAGGAGGAGATGACACACAGATATATACTATATACAGGAGCAGATGACACACAGGTATATACTATATACATGAGGAGATGACACACAGGTATATACTATATACAGGAGGAGATGACATACAGGTACATACTATATACAGGAGGAGATGACACACAGGTATATACTATATACAGGAGCAGATGACACACAGGTATATACTATATACAGGAGGAGATGACTTACAGGTATATACTATATACAGGAGGAGATGACATACAGGTATATACTATATAAAAGAGGAGATGACACATAGGTATATAGAGGAGGAGATGACATACAGCAGGTATATACTATATACAGGGGAGATGACATACAGGTATATACTATATACAGGAGGAGATGACACATAGGTATATACAATATACAGGAGGAGATGACATACAGCACGTATATACTATTTACAGGGGAGATGGCATACAGGTATATACTATGTATAGGAGGAGATGACATACAGGTATATAGTATATACAGAAGAGATGACATACAGGTATATACTATATACAGGAGGAGATGACACATAGGTATATACAATATACAGGAGGAGATGACATACAGCAGGTATATACTATTTACAGGGGAGATGACATACATTTATATACTATATATAGGAGATGACATACAGGTGTATACTATATATATAAGGGAGATGACAAACATGTATATACTGAGGGGAAAATGAGAGGTGTGAGGTGAAAATGAGGGGTGTGAGGTGAAAATTAAAAGGTATGAGTGCAAAATGCCCTAACATGCCCTAACATGTTGATCCAAAGGAAGGCAAAAAAAACCCATGTGGCAAAGAGTAAGCTCCACATTGGGGAAAAAAATTCCTTCCCGACTCCACATACGCCAGTCAGACTAGTTCCCTGGATCAACGCCCTATCAAGCAATCTAGTGTATATACCCTGTAACATTATACTTTTCAAGAAAGGCATCCAGTCCCCTCTTAAATTTAAGTAATGAATCACTCATTACAACATCATATGGCAGAGGGTTCCATAGTCTCACTGCTCTTACAGTAAAGAATCCGCGTCTGTTATTATGCTTAAACCATCTTTCCTCCAGACGTAGAGGATGCACCCTTGTCCCTGTCTCAGGTCTATGATTAAAAAGATCATCAGAAAGGTCTTTGTACTGTCCCCTCATATACTTATACATTAAAATAAGATCACCCCTTAGTCTTCGTTTTTCCAAACTAAATAAACCCAAGTGTAATAACCTATCTTGGTATTGAAGACCCCCCAGTCCTCTAAAAACCTTGTTAGGGCATGTTAGGTTAGGCTATGGGTTGAACTAGATGGACTTAAAGTCTTCCTTCAACCTTAATAACTATGTAACTATGTAAATAAGAGGAGTGAGGGAAAATATTTGAGTGATCGGAAAATGACAGATGTGAGGTCGAAATGACAAGTGTTAGGGGGAATGAGAGGAGTGAGGGGGAAATAAGAGGAGTGAGGGGGAAAATGAGGGGTGTAAGGGGGGAAAATGAGAGGCGTGATGGGAAAATAAGAGAAGTGAGGTGCTATAACTAATCACAGATATTTACTATGCCCAGGCAACGCTGGGCTCTTCAGCTACTAAATTATAAAGAAACTTAGCTATGCTTTCAGCTGCTTACAAATGCATCTGCTCTATCTTCATTGATATGTAGCTCTTTATCAAAGTCAAATCTTATGTCCATAAGGAATTGTAAAATACAGGCTTCTAAGTATGGCTTTTTATTAGTTTGTATATAGCAAGATATAATCTAACTATGTTTAGCCTTCAAGGTTCAGTAAATTGCATTTTATTATCTGTGAAATCATTCTACAGTTTTTTTATTCAGTGCTTTAAATGTCTTTTATTTTATGTTCCTGGTGAATTTCTACTGTTTGCAATAAGCAAAAGTTTAATGCATACTAGGAAAAGTATTCTATATCTTGCTGTCAGTCCATTCATGATTTATTTTGCAATGCTTGGTTTTGCAACTAAGACTGTGCACAGGAGGAGTTTTTGGTGAGTTTTTGATGTGTATTTTCGCTGCATCTGAAACGCAGCATTTTACAGTTCCAGCAAAGCCAACAAAGTGGATGGGACTTCTAGACATCCCATGCCCACTGTGCTTCCCTTTTACTCAGCGTAAACTGTATGTTTCAAATCCGCAACATGTAAATTTCTTTTGCGGGTACAGTGAGTTTTCTGTGCAGATTTTCCCCATAGACTTGCAATAGATGCAGAAAACACACATGCGTTTTTAGTGTTTCTGTATGGGAAATGCACCAAAACCCTATGGAATTACTGTATGACTACATATGAATACATATGACTGTACTGTATCAATAAAGTTTTATCAAAGCCAAATACCAGAAAGTATAAATAAACCCGCAGCTTTGTTTAAAACATGACACTCCAAAAGAAGACAAAAACAGTGTCACAAACACCATAAAAAGCATGTAAAAAACAAATTGCTGCAGAAAATCTGCAACATCAAAAACTCACCAGAAGCTTATAATTGACAATTAAATATTTTCATATACAATATTACAAAGACTGAAAAAACTAAAATAATCAAGATCAAATTAAACACAAAAGGGGCAAGTTAAGGTCACTGAATACTCATTGATGCTCTTTGGGCAATCATCAGAGTGGTAGTGAAGTAAATGAACATGTTGTATATCTGTATAGCTCATGCTATAAAACCAGGAAAGAGTCTGTTAGGGGTCGAGTTCCCGTCTCTGCACAGGGGGAATCTCGGGCCATCTCCGCTGCGGTCTCCCATTCTTCTCCTGCCGCAGTGGAGACGTCGGTCCCAGCGTCTCGCTCAGTCTGACTCTGTACAGAGAGTTACTGCTGCTTTTCCTGCTTCTGCCATTGAAGTCAGTGCTGGGCAGCGGCGAGCAGACGCTTCTGGGACTAAGTCCTGCTTTTCTCGTTCTGAGCATGCCCAGAGTAAGATCTCTCAGTGGAGATCGAGGGTCACATGATCAGACACTGCAGCTAAGGTCCTGAAGGTGCTCACGCTCTGTGGCAGCCTCTCATTGGTCCTTCCAGGAAGGTCCTGTTCGTGCTGCAAATATTTAAGGCTCTTTATTTATGTACTTTGCGCCAGTGTGGTCTTGTATAAGTGTGTTCAGGGACCCGGCTGAAATAAGCGCCTAGAATGCTGGCAACTCCGGCGAGGAGTTTGTATGCTTGGGTATTCAGGGAAATGGCCGAAATAAGCCCCTTGAATGCTGGCACCTCCGGAGAGGAGTTTTGTGTGCATGCATGACCACTGACTGCTCTGGATTAGGCAGTTAGCCTGTGCCTCTGTGGAGTCTAGCAGGGCGCAGTGCTTTGAGTTCACGGCTGCTCTGTGAAGTAACAGAGTTAGCTAACACCGCCATTCGTTCCGCTATTTGCTAGCAGCAGGTTCTCCTGAGTGGATTCTGGGACGGAGGGCAATTTTATGTCTTCCGCCTTCGCCCAACATCACGCAATACCCCTGGTTATGCTAGCGCAACCAGTTACGGTACGAGTGGTGAATGGGTCGACACTGCCATCACAGATAACTCACCAGACCATTCCTTTTACTCTGTCCATGTCACCATCCCATCAGGAGACAATATCTCTGCTCGTCATACCTGAGGGAATTGATGAGGTCCTGTTGGGGATACCTTGGTTACGGTACCACTCTCCACATATCGAGTGGTCCTCAGGCAGAATTTTAGGATGGGGTGAGTCTTGTGAGGGTAGGTGTCAAAGGGAGTGCGTTCAGGTTGCTACTACAGAGGTACCCGCAGATCTATCCTCTCTCCCCAAGCAATACTGGTTTCATGCGGACGTGTTCTCCAAAAAGGCGGTGGAGACCCTTCCGCCTCACCGCCCCTATGACTGTCCTATTGACCTCTTGCCTGGTGCTGAGCCTCCCCGGGTTCGAGTTTTTCCGTTATCTCTCCCGGAGATGGAGGCTATGTCTCAGTACATCCAAGAGAATCTGGCAAGAGGGTTCATCAGGAAGTCTGTGTCGCCTGCTGGGGCTGGGTTCTTCTTTGTTCAGAAGAAGAATGGAGAACTGCGTCCATGTACAGATTACAGGGGTCTTAACGCTATCACTGTTAAGAACAAGTACCCATTCCCCCGATATCTGAGCTTTTTAATAGGCTACAGGGAGCAAGGGTATTTACAAAATTAGATCTGCGGGGTGCTTACAACCTGATCCGCATCCGTGAGGGGGACGAATGGAAGACGGCTTTTAACACCAGGGATGGGCACTATGAGTATCTGGTGATGCCCTTCAGGCTCTGTAATGCCCCAGCCGTTTTCCAAGACTTTGTGAACGACATCTTCCGGGATATGCTCTCCACCTCAGTCGCAGTCTATCTGGATGATATTCTCATCTACTCTCCAGATATTGACTCCCACTGGAGAGATGTTTGCAGAGTCTTCAACCTCTTACGGGCAAATTCCCTCTACACAAAGTTGGAGAAATGTGTGTTTGAGCAGGAGTCCTTACCTTTCCTGGGCTTTATCATTTCCGCCCAGGGATTGGCTATGGATCCTGCAAAGCTACAGGCTGTGATGGACTGGCTGGAACCCCATTCTCTTAAAGCGGTGCAGCGCTTTATGGGGTTCATTAACTACTATCGACAGTTCATTCCACACTTCTCAATTTTGGAAGCTCCCTTGGTTGCCCTTACCAAGAAGGGAGCAAATCTCAAATTGTGGTCTGAGGAGGTCTCTAAGGCCTTTAATTCCATAAAGTCACACTTCGCTAGCGCTCCCATCCTACATCGCCCCGATGTAGACAAACCATTTATCATGGAGGTGGATGCCTCATCTGTTGGTGCTGGAGCAGTCCTCTTCCAAAATGATGCTCAGGGTCGGAAGCATCCTTGCTTCTTCTTTTCTAAGACCTTCTCACCAGCAGAGAGGAATTATTCCATCGGGGACAGGGAGTTGCTGGCCATGAAGTTGGCTTTCTCGGAGTGGAGACATCTCTTGGAGGGAGCTCGTTTTCCTTTCCAAGTCTTCACAAACCATAAAAATTTGGTGTACCTGCAGACAGCCCAGCGGTTAAATTCTCACCAGGCTAGATGGTCCTTGTTCTTCTCCCGGTTCCATTTCACCCTCCATTTTCTTTCGGGGGAGAAGAACATTCGTGCCGATGCTCTCTCTCGCTCCGTTGTGTCATCTGTGGAGGAGGAAGAGGAGCCTCAGCTTATTGTCCCCACTGAGAGTCTGAGAACCGTAGCTCCAGTTTTGCTAGAGTCTGTGCCTCCGGGCAAGACTTTTGTACTCATTAGTTTGCGACCGGAGGTTCTCTCGTGGGCTCATTCGTCCAGGGTGGGTGGACATTTTGGGACAAAAAGGACATCTGAGCTGTTGGAGGACATACTGGTGGCCACATATGCTCCGTGATGTCAGGGATTATATTCAGGCGTGTGTCTCCTGCGCCAAAAATAAGTCTCCTCGACAATGGCCAGCTGGGTTACTCTATCCATTGCCGGTGGCAGACAGGCCCTGGGAGATGGTCGGGATGGACTTTGTGGTGGGTTTGCCCAAGTCTCGGGGCTGTACCATCATTTGGGTTATCACTGATTATTTTTCCAAATTGGTGCATTTTGTGCCGCTTCCACGGTTACCTTCGGCACGGGCCTTGGCAGCGTAGTTCATAAAGCAAATCTTCCGCCTACATGGTATGCCAGACAAAATTGTCAGTGACCGGGGTCCCCAGTTTGCATCTCGGTTTTGGAGAGAGCTTTGTCGTCTTCTCAGCATTGAGTTAAATCTCTCTTCCGCATATCATCCCGAGACAAATGGATTGGTAGAGAGGGCCAATCAGACCTTGGTCACATATCTGCGACATTTTGTCTCAGCCAGGCAGGATGACTGGGCATCCTTGCTACTGTGGGCAGAGTTTGCACTAAACAATGCGGTAGCCGACTCCACTGGACAAACCCCATTCCTCCTCAACTATGGTCAGCATCCGCGGGTACCTGTGCCTATGCCCCTGTCTTCTGCCGACTCCAGGAAGGCAGACTGGGCTGTGGAAGCATGGGATATTTGGGACCGCACTCAGGATGCCATTCTGGTCTCCAAGGAGAGAATGAGGTCCTCCGCCGATGCACATCGGTGCCCCGCTCCGACCTTTGCTCCTGGCGACTTAGTGTGGCTCTCCGCCCGTAACATCAGGCTGCGTGTAGAGTCCACTAAGTTTGCACCTCGTTACTTGGGTCCTTTCAAGGTCCTTGAACAGGTTAACCCCGTGGTCTATCGTTTAGCCCTTCCGCCACGCCTGGGTATCACCGACACCTTTCATGTGTCCCTCTTGAAACCTGTGTACATGTCCCGGTTTTCCGAGTTATATGCAGGGACATCGGGTTCATCTATGGATGATTACGAGGTGAACGCTATTTTGGGGTGCAAGGTGGTTCGTGGCAAAAAATTTTATTTGGTGGACTGGAAGGGTTGCGGTCCTGAGGATAGGTCCTGGGAGCCTGCTGAGCGCATTCGGGCTCTGCAGCTCATTGCTGCCTTTGAGTGTAGCAAGGCTCAAGGGGGGGGGGCTGTTGTGAATTTGGATTCTGGGCTCCCCCGGTGGCTACTGGTGGAATTGAACTTGTGTCATCATCTTCTCTGTTCACCTGTTCCCATCAAGATGTGGGAGTCGCTATATAACCTGGCTTCTCTGTTAGTTGCTTGCCGGTCAACAATGTTATCAGAAGCCTCTCTGTGCTTGTTCCTGCTCCTAGACAACAACTAGATAAGTTGGACTTTTGTCCATGTTTGTTTTTGCATTTTTGTTCCAGTTCACAGCTGTTGTTTCGTTACTGTGTCTGGAAAGCTCTTGTGATCAGGAATTGCCACTCTGGTATTATGAGTTAATGCCAGAGTCTTAAAGTAATTTCTGGATGGTGTTTTGTTAGGGTTTTCAGCTGACCATGAAAGTGTTCTTTCTGTCTTCTGCTATCTAGTAAGTGGACCTCAAATTTGCTAAACCTATTTTCCTGCTGCGTTTGTTATTTCATCTTAAATCACCGCCAATACATGTGGGGGGCCTCTGTCTCCTTTCGGGGTATTTCTCTAGAGGTGAGCTAGGACTAATATTTCCCTCTGCTAGCATTATTTAGTTCTCCGGCTGGCGCTGGGCATCTAGGGATAAAAGTAGGATATGCTACCTGGCCACTTCTAGTTGTGCGGTAGGTTTAGTTCATGGTCAGTTCAGTTCCCATCTTCCAAGAGCTTGTTCCTATATATGCTGATGCTATGTTCTCTGGCCATTGAGATCATGACAGTTTGACCGGCCACTAAAGGGTTAAAATCCTTGGCTGAGAAAGGAGAGAAATAAGAAGTCTGCTGAGATTTTTTTTTTTTTTTTTTCTCTCCTTCTAATCTTTGAATGGCTCTGTGTTCACCTGTTTGTAATGGATCTTCAGAGTGTAACTGCAGGTTTGAATAATCTCGCCACGAAGGTACAAAATTTGCAAGATTTTGTTGTTCATGCTCCTGTATCTGAGCCGAGAATTCCTTTGCCGGAATTTTTCTCGGGGAATAGATCTGGTTTTCAGAATTTTAGAAATAATTGCAAGTTATTTTTGTCCCTGAAATCTCGCTCTGCCGCAGACCCTGCACAGCAGGTCAGGATTGTGATTTCCTTGCTCCGGGGCGACCCTCAAGACTGGGCTTTTTCATTGACACCAGGGGATCCTGCGTTGCTCAATGTGGATGCGTTTTTTCTGGCCTTGGGGTTGCTTTATGAGGAACCTCATTTGGAGCTTCAGGCAGAAAAAACTTTGATGTCCCTATCTCAGGGGCAAGATGAAGCTGAAATTTACTGCCAAAGATTCCGTAAATGGTCTGTGCTTACTCAGTGGAATGAGTGCGCCCTGGCGGCGACTTTCAGAGAGGGTCTCTCTGATGCCATTAAGGATGTTATGGTGGGGTTCCCTGTGCCTGCGGGTCTGAATGAGTCCATGACAATGGCTATTCAGATCGATAGGCGTCTGCGGGAGCGCAAACCAGTGCACCATCTGGCGGTGTCCACTGAGAAGACGCCAGAAAGTATGCAGTGTGATAGAATTCTGTCCAGAAGCGAGCGGCAGAATTTTAGACGGAAAAATGGGTTGTGTTTCTATTGTGGGGATTCTACTCATGTTATATCAGCATGCTCTAAGCGCACTAAAAAGCTTGATAAATCTGTTTCCATTGGCACTTTACAGTCTAAATTTATTCTATCTGTGACCCTGATTTGCTCTTTGTCATCCATTACCACGGACGCCTATATCGACTCTGGCGCCGCTTTGAGTCTTATGGATTGGTCCTTTGCCAATCGCTGTGGGTATGATTTAGAGCCTTTGGAGACTCCTATTCCTCTGAAGGGGATTGACTCCACCCCATTGGCTAATAATAAACCACAATACTGGACACAAGTAACTATGCGTATTAATCCGGATCACCAGGAGATTATTCGCTTTCTGGTGCTGTATAATCTACATGATGTTTTGGTGCTAGGATTGCCATGGCTGCAGTCTCACAACCCAGTCCTCGACTGGAGAGCTATGTCTGTGTTGAGCCGGGGCGTATAATTTGGTGCGAATCAGGCAGGGGGATGAGTGGAAAACCGCATTTAATACGCCCGAGGGCCACTTTGAGTATTTGGTGATGCCTTTTGGTCTTTCAAATGCCCCTTCAGTCTTCCAGTCCTTTATGCATGATATTTTCCGCGATTATTTGGATAAATTTATGATTGTGTATCTGGATGATATTCTGATTTTTTCGGATGACTGGGACTCTCATGTCCAGCAAGTCAGGAGGGTTTTTCAGGTTTTGCGGTCTAATTCTTTGTGTGTGAAGGGTTCTAAGTGCGTTTTTGGGGTTCAGAGGATTTCCTTTTTGGGATATATTTTTTCTCCCTCTTCCATTGAGATGGATCCTGTCAAGGTTCAAGCTATTTGTGATTGGACGCAGCCCTCTTCTCTTAAGAGTCTTCAGAAATTTTTGGGCTTTGCTAACTTTTATCGTCGATTTATTGCTGGTTTTTCGGATGTTGTTAAGCCATTGACCGATTTGACTAAGCAGGGTGCTGATGTTGCTGATTGGTCCCCTGATGCTGTGGAGGCCTTTCGGGAGCTTAAGCGCCGTTTTTCTTCTGCCCCTGTGTTGCGTCAGCCTGATGTTGCTCTTCCTTTTCAGGTTGAGGTCGACGCTTCTGAGATCGGAGCTGGGGCAGTGTTGTCGCAGAAAAGTTCCGACTGCTCCGTGATGAGGCCTTGTGCCTTCTTCTCCCGTAAATTTTCGCCCGCTGAGCGGAATTATGATGTTGGGAATCGGGAGCTTTTGGCCATGAAGTGGGCTTTTGAGGAGTGGCGCCATTGGCTTGAGGGGGCCAGACATCAGGTGGTGGTATTGACTGACCACAAAAATTTGATTTATCTTGAGACCGCCAGGCGCCTGAATCCTAGACAGGCGCGCTGGTCATTATTTTTCTCTCGGTTTAATTTTGTGGTGTCATACCTACCGGGTTCTAAGAATATTAAGGCGGATGCCCTTTCTAGGAGTTTTGAGCCTGACTCGCCTGGTAACTCTGAGCCCACAGGTATCCTTAAGGATGGAGTGATATTGTCAGCCGTTTCTCCAGACCTGCGGCGGGCCTTGCAGGAGTTTCAGGCGGATAGACCGGATCGTTGCCCACCTGATAAACTGTTTGTTCCTGATGATTGGACCAGTAGAGTCATCTCTGAGGTTCATTCTTCTGCGTTGGCAGGTCATCCTGGAATTTTTGGTACCAGGGATTTGGTGGCAAGGTCCTTCTGGTGGCCTTCCCTGTCACGAGATGTGCGAGGCTTTGTGCAGTCTTGTGACGTTTGTGCTCGGGCCAAGCCTTGTTGTTCTCGGGCTAGTGGATTATTGTTGCCCTTGCCTATTCCTAAGAGGCCTTGGACGCACATCTCGATGGATTTTATTTCAGATCTGCCTGTTTCTCAGAAGATGTCTGTCATCTGGGTGGTGTGTGACCGTTTCTCTAAGATGGTCCATTTGGTTCCCCTGCCCAAGTTGCCTTCTTCTTCCGAGTTGGTTCCTCTGTTTTTTCAAAATGTTGTTCGTTTGCATGGTATTCCTGAGAATATCGTTTCTGACAGAGGAACCCAATTTGTGTCTAGATTTTGGCGGGCATTCTCTGCTAGGATGGGCATAGATTTGTCTTTTTCGTCTGCTTTTCATCCTCAGACTAATGGCCAGACCGAGCGGACTAATCAGACCCTGGAGACATATCTGAGGTGTTTTGTGTCTGCTGACCAGGATGATTGGGTTGCTTTTTTGCCATTGGCGGAGTTCGCCCTCAATAATCGGGCCAGCTCTGCCACCTTGGTGTCCCCGTTTTTCTGTAATTCGGGGTTTCATCCTCGCTTTTCCTCCGGTCAGGTGGAATCTTCGGATTGTCCTGGAGTGGATGCGGTGGTGGAGAGATTGCATCAGATCTGGGGGCAGGTGGTGGACAATTTGAAGTTGTCCCAGGAGAAGACTCAGCTTTTTGCCAACCGCCACCGTCGTGTTGGTCCTCGGCTTTGTGTTGGGGATTTGGTGTGGTTGTCTTCTCGTTTTGTCCCTATGAGGGTCTCTTCTCCTAAGTTTAAGCCTCGGTTCATCGGCCCGTATAAGATATTGGAGATTCTTAACCCTGTTTCCTTCCGTTTGGACCTCCCTGCATCCTTTTCTATTCATAACGTTTTTCATCGGTCGTTGTTGCGCAGGTATGAGGTACCGGTTGTGCCTTCCGTTGAGCCTCCTGCTCCGGTGTTGGTTGAGGGTGAGTTGGAGTACGTTGTGGAGAAAATCCTGGACTCCCGTGTTTCCAGATGGAGACTCCAGTATCTGGTCAAGTGGAAGGGATACGGCCAGGAGGATAATTCTTGGGTGACTGCATCTGATGTTCATGCCTCCGATCTGGTTCGTGCCTTTCATAGGGCCCGTCCTGATCGCCCTGGTGGTTCTGGTGAGGGTTCGGTGCCCCCTCCTTGAGGGGGGGGTACTGTTGTGAATTTGGATTCTGGGCTCCCCCGGTGGCTACTGGTGGAATTGAACTTGTGTCATCATCTTCTCTGTTCACCTGTTCCCATCAAGATGTGGGAGTCGCAATATAACCTGGCTTCTCTGTTAGTTGCTTGCCGGTCAACAATGTTATCAGAAGCCTCTCTGTGCTTGTTCCTGCTCCTAGACAACAACTAGATAAGTTGGACTTTTGTCCATGTTTGTTTTTGCATTTTTGTTCCAGTTCACAGCTGTTGTTTCGTTACTGTGTCTGGAAAGCTCTTGTGATCAGGAATTGCCACTCTGGTATTATGAGTTAATGCCAGAGTCTTAAAGTAATTTCTGGATGGTGTTTTGTTAGGGTTTTCAGCTGACCATGAAAGTGTTCTTTCTGTCTTCTGCTATCTAGTAAGTGGACCTCAAATTTGCTAAACCTATTTTCCTGCTGCGTTTGTTATTTCATCTTAAATCACCGCCAATACATGTGGGGGGCCTCTGTCTCCTTTCGGGGTATTTCTCTAGAGGTGAGCTAGGACTAATATTTCCCTCTGCTAGCATTATTTAGTTCTCCGGCTGGCGCTGGGCATCTAGGGATAAAAGTAGGATATGCTACCTGGCCACTTCTAGTTGTGCGGTAGGTTTAGTTCATGGTCAGTTCAGTTCCCATCTTCCAAGAGCTTGTTCCTATATATGCTGATGCTATGTTCTCTGGCCATTGAGATCATGACAGGGGGCCCTAGGAGGGGGGTAATGTTAGGGGTCGAGTTCCCATCTCTGCACAGGGGGAATCTCGGGCCATCTCCGCTGCGGTCTCCCATTCTTCTCCTGCCGCAGTGGAGTCTGCTCAGCGGAGACGTCGGTCCCAGCATATCGCTCAGTCTGACTCTGTACAGAGAGTTACTGCTGCTTTTCCTACTTCTGCCATTGAAGTCAGTGCTGGGCAGCGGTGAGTAGATGCTTCTGGGACTAAGTCCTGCTTTTCTCATTCTGAGCATGCCCAGAGTAAGATCTCTCGGTGGAGATCGAGGGTCACATGATCAGACACTGCAGCTAAGGTCCTGTAGGTGTTCACGCTCTGTGGCAGCCTCTCATTGGTCCTTCCAGGAAGGTCCTGTTCGTGCTGCAACTAGGGTTGAGCGACTTTTATTTTTATAGGATCGGGTCGGGTTTCACGAAACCCGACTTTCTCAAAAGTCGGGTCGAGTGAAATCGGCCGATCCTATAAAAAGTCAGGGTCGGGGTCGGCCGAAACACGAAACCCAATGCAGTGCAATGGGATACTATGGTTCCCAGGGTCTGAAGGAGAGGAAACTCTCCTTCAGGCCCTGGGATCCATATTTAAGTGTAAAATAAAGAATCAAAATAAAAAATATTGATATACTCACCCTCGGACGCGCCCTGGTACTAACTGGCAGCCTTCCTTCCTAAGAATGAGCGCGTGAATGACCTGCGGTGATGTCACGGCTTGTGATTGGTTGTGTGAGCAGTCACATGGGCTTTCGCGACCAATCACAAGCCGTGACGTCATCTAAGGCCCTTCACGCGCTCATTCTTAGGAAGGAAGGCTGCCAGAAAGAAACAGGGCGCGTCCGAGGGTGAGTATATACCTAATAGGAATATACTCACCCTCGGCTTCTTTCCGGCAGCCTTCCTTCCTAAGAATGAGCGCGTGAAGGGCCTTAGATGACGTCACGGCTTGTGATTGGTCGCGGCCGCCCATGTGACCGCTCACGCGACCAATCACAAGCCGTGACGTCACCGCAGGTCATTTACGTGCTCATTCTTAGGAAGGAAGGCTGCCAGTTAGTACCAGGGCGCGTCCGAGGGTGAGTATATCAATATTTTTTATTTTGATTCTATATTTTACACTTAAATATGGATTCCGATACCGATTTCCGATATCGCAAACATATCAGAACTCGGTATCGGAATTCCGATACCAGATTCAGAAGATCGCCGACCTCATGGCCGACCCCACACAGTTGGCGACTTCTGAAAATGGCCGACCCGTTTCGCTCAACCCTAGCTGCAACTATTTAAGACTCGCATGGCCGCATGGCCATGTGCTAGTATTGCTCTTTATTTATGTACTTTGCGCCAGTGTGGTCTTGTATGAGTGTGTTCAAGGACTCGGCTGAAATAAGTCCCTAGAATGCTGGCACCTCCGGCGAGGAATTTCGTGTGCATGCATGACCACTGACTGCTCTTGATTAGGCAGTTAGCCTGTGCCTCTGTGGAGTCTAACAGAGCGCAGTGCTTTGAGTTCACGGCTGCTCTGTGAAGAAACAGAGTTAGTTAACACCGCCATTAGTTCCGCTATTTGCTAGCAGCAGGTTCTCCTGCATGGTGGACCCCGGGCTGCGAACACATCTATCATAATAAAATCTATATATTCATTTGGTGCGTTCCGCTAGCCCTAACATAACAGAGGCTATGCCATCTTTTTCCCTGGAAAGGATTGAACTTATTCCCTCTCTGTCAGATGGTAATACATATAAAGACCTGTACTGTAGCAGTGTCGGACTAGGGAGCCAAGGGCCAACCACTAACCAACTCCTGGGCCCCACTTTCAGCTTTATGCAAATGTGGTATTATACTCAATAACAAATTTATGTGGACTAGGTATATTGTTAAATGATTAACAAGCTGCACTTTTCTGTATATAGTGATTCAATTATAGTGTGCCAAGCTCATATAAGAGGGTGGTGGCACACTCTTCCACTGGAGCCCACTGGAGGATTCTCCTGTTCTCCTGTGGGCCAGTTCAAGCCTGACTGTAAGTTACATAGATTCGTAAATCAATGGTCCAATCTAACACATGTCCTTCCCTGGCACTGTATCTCCCACCATGGAAAGAAAGTGGATACCAGCGATATTAGTAAAACATTATTGATTTTTTTCTTCTGATATTAACAAGATTCTCTACTTTCCTTAGACCTACCAGCCATTAGCTAATAGACCTTAGTGATGACGGCTTATTGGGCTTCCTACTCTGGCTTGCGTGTAAGAA